>NC_134354.1:254248512-254933512 GCF_048569485.1 Anomaloglossus baeobatrachus | reverse complement strand
AACGTTATGACCGATAGGACGTAATTTTACTGCCCGCGGTCGTTAAGGGGTTAAACTCTCAAAATGGCCAGAAAAAGAGAACTTTCATGTGAAACTCGACAGTCTATTCTTGTTCTTAGAAATGAAGGATATTCCATGTGAGAAATTGACAAGAAACTGAAGATTTCCTACAACGGTGTGTACTATTCCCTTTAGAGGAGAGCACAAACATGCTCTAACCTGAGTAGAAAGAGAAGTGGGAAGTGGGAAGCCGCGCTGCACAACTGAGCAACAAGACAAGTACATTAGAGTCTCTAGTTTGAGAAATCGATGCCTCACAGGTCCTCAACTGTCAGCTTCATTAAGTAGTACCCGCAAAACACCAGTGTCAACGTCTACAGTGAAGAGGCGACTCCGGGATGCTGGCCTTCAGGGCAGAGTGGCAAAGAAAAAAACATATCTGAGACTGGCGAATAAAAGGAAAAGATTAATATGGGCAAAAGAACACAAACATTGGACAGAGGAAGATTGGAAAAAAGTGTTATGGACAGACAAATTGAAGTTTGAGGTGTTTGGATCATACAGAAGTACATTTGTGAGATGCAGAACAACTGAAAAGATGCTGGAAGAGTGCCTGATGACATCTGTCAAGCATGGTGGAGGTAATGTGATGGTCTGGGTTTGCTTTGGTGCTGGTAAAGTGGGAGATTTGTACAAGGTAAAAAGGATTTTGAATAAGGAAGGTTATCACTCCATTTTGCAACGTCATGCTATACCCTGTGGACAGCGTTTGATTGGAGCCAATTTCATTTTACAACAGGACAATGACCCAAAGCACACCTCCAAATTATGCATGAACTATTTAGGGAAGAAGCAGCAGCTGGTATTCTATATGTAATGGAGTGGCCAGCCCAGTCACCAGATCTCAACCCTATTGAGCTGTTGTGGGAGCAGCTTGACCGTATGGTACGAAAAAAGTGCCCATCAAGCCAATCCAACTTGTGGGATGGGGAAAGCATGGGGGGAAATATCTCCAGATTACCTCCGCAAATTACCAGCTAGAATGCCAAAGGTGTGCAAAGCTGGAATTGCTGCAAAAGGAGCATTCTTTGACGAAAGCAAAGTTTGAAGGAGAAAATTATTATTTCAAGTAAAAATCATTATCTCTAACCTAGTCAATGTCTGGACTATATTTTCTATTAATTATGCAACTCATTTGATAAATAAAAGTTTGATTTTTCATGGAAAAGACAAAATTGTCTGGGTGACCCCAAACTTTGAACTGTAGTATATATATATATATATATATATATATATATATATATACTGTATATAAAATATGTAGTAGAAGGGGACAGATATCTCATGTATGCTTTTCATGGACCCCTGTACCATGCATAAAAAACGCTCATCTGTACCTATTTCTGGGGCATGTCCCATAGTTGCAGTGTGATCTAACCCTAACGTGTTTCCCTAAATTGTTCCTACCACCTGCTATTCACAGCCTATACTGGTCCTTTTACAGGGGATGGTAATCACACTGACATTCATTCCTAACCATTGCTCCACAGAACCTTAATCAGCTGCATTTATTACTGATAATACCTTTTAGGCTGTTTCGACATGTGGGGATAGATTGCCTGGTGTCACTGATACTTAATAGCATACAGTGACTAGGGTTACATTGCTATCTCGAGGTTACTGACATTTTTTACCAGGTTGGATATTTTGTGACTTGATTGTCGCAGTAGCTTTATTCACCTGAATTGTGCTGCGATGTAGTACGGTAGTGAAACCCGGAAATCTTTGGCTATGTGACTGTGACTTCTGTCTTGGCCAGAGTTGCCACATAGTCCCAGCCATATATTGACCTAAAGTTGTCATTGGCTTGTGGTACATCAACGTAATATACATGGGATGTGCTTGTCAACAGGAGCTGATATACCAGAGTACGGCCACTGCAGTGTAAAAAGCTGTCGGTTCTGGCTCCATACACACTATACTTCTGGAGGTCCCATGACCTCCGCCTATTATATATTGAAAACTAGAGATGAGTGAGTATTACCATGCTCGGTACATGTAACGAGCAGTTGGATGCTCCGATGGTTGCAACTTGATCAACCGAGTATAATGGAAGTCAATGGGGAACTCGAGCATTTTTCTGTAAGATTTTCAAGAAAAAAAGCTCTAGTCCCCCATTGACTTCCATTATACTTGGGTGCTCGAGTAGCACACATCCGAGCATCCAGTTGCTCTTAATGAGACCCAAGCATGGCAGTTCCGAGACCCGAGCATGGTAGTTCCGAGACCCAAGCTTGGCAGTTCCGAGACCCGAGCATGGTAGTTCCGAGACCCAAGCATGGCAGTTCCGAGACCCGAGCATGGTAGTTCCGAAACCCCAGCATGGTAGTTCCAAGACCCAAGCATGGCAGCTCCGAGACCCGAGCATGGTAGTTCCGAAACCCCAGCATGGTAGTTCCGAGACCCAAGCATGGCAGTTCCGAGACCCAAGCATGGCAGTTCTGAGACCCGAGCATGGTAGTGCTTGCTCATCACAATTTATGACCTATACTAGTGTTCATTAATCAGTATCTTTGCTTCATCCTGGAAAAGCCCGTTAATGGCAGCGGTCGTGCTGGCACAGCCCATAGAAATGCTTATTAGTCTGAATAATACTGTGTTTGATAAGGTGGGACAATTTATTTAAAACATCTTCTGCAATTAAGCCATTTAGCAATTCTCCCAAGTCATTTGTGCCTACAAGCAGCACAGAAAGGTGGAGAGTAACCGCTCTCAGTGCGGCTTCGTATTCTCCATTAACTCAAGCGGATTGCTAAATGGCTTGCAGTAATTGCACAAGATATTTTCCATAAATTCATTGTCTAAAGCAGCAGTTTTTTCTCTTGAATATGTTTCTCTGCACAGCTGAGAGCTCAGCAGGTATGTACTTATCCAGAGGTACAAAAAAACCCCACTCCCGGCACGTACAAAGCATCTCCTAAATGCTGCAGATAAAGATGCATAACAAGGAGAGCGAGGTGGTAAAATCACAGAATGTGACATGGAATTTCCCAGCAAATAAGGTGCCGCATCGTTCCGTGTGGACAATTTTTATTGCCAAGGCCTTTATGTGCCTTGGCACCATAAAATGCCATGTACAGGTTGTTACTCTATATTTGTTCTATTACATAGAGTTTATGAGCAAGAAGAAGGGTTAAAGTTCAGATTGTACGCAAATTATACACAGTAAATATATTTTTTTGTGTGTGGAATTTGTCACAGTATTTTGAAAGGGTATGTAAATGCTTTGCAGGAAATACCAGACATGTCGGCCCTCTATGCCCAACATGGGGCAGAATCTCCACGAGTTGCAGACTACTGGCTCTACAAATGTCTGCGGAAGTTTAGCGGCTTTGTGGCACACGTTCTTTCTCTTGGTTTTACCATCTTCTTAGTGATTCTTGCTCGGCCTGGGACTAGTGAGTACACATAGCACTTATATTATAGAATGTATATATTTTATAGAGATAAGTATACTTTATATCTTCCTGTCCAGATGTCTTTCTTTATATCTAGCATCATTTTTCTATCAGAATGTAAGGAATACAGAATGTCACTTTAAATAGCTAGAGATAATTAAGTATGATGTGTACAACTCATTTGTACAAATTTTATGATTATCTAATCAGGGCTTTACAACTAACGTTCCCAAAAATCTGGTCTGGGGTCCCCTAGAATTCAGGGAAGTATCTATTTTAAAGCGAGCCTGTTATGTCCAAAAATGCTGGTAACTTGTAGATCTTGGGTTAATCTGCAGGTTCATAGTGTTCCAAAGATTCCTGGCCGCTGTGCTAAAAGTGTGGTTGCTGGGAGAAAATGAACTATTCCTCCTGGTAGCCACTGACTTTCACTCATGGAGGTGTACACGGAGCGGCTACAGTCATTGCTCACAGTTCTGAGAGCTGCGGCTGTAAGAACGCTCCAAAACTTTGATTGACAGCTGTCTGCAGTGAATCAGTGCAGAACCAGCCGTCAATCTATTCTTACAGCCGGTGCTCACTGTGTATTGAGTGGTGCTGTATTTGCTCCATGGCTGAAAGCCGGTGGCTTCCATGAGGAATAAAGTAAATTTTCTCCCAGTAGCCGCACCTTCAGTGTGACAGCCGGACAACTTTCTTTCTTTCTTTTTTTTATATAGTGCTAACGTATTCCGCAGCGCTTTACATACATCAGGAACACTGTCCCTATTAGGGCTCACAATCTAAATTCCCTATCTGTATGTCTTTGGAGCATGGGAGGAAACCGGAGAACCCGAGGAAACTCACGCAAACACTGGGAGAACATACAAACTCCTTGCAGATGTTGTCCTTGGTGGGATTCGAGTCTAGGACCCCAGCGCTGCAAGACTGCAGTGCTAACCACTGAGCCACCATGCCACCATAACTTTGTTATGCTATTAACTTGCAGATTAACCCTATGTCTGCTGGTTAATATCATTTGGGGGCATGACAGGTTCCCTTCAAAGGCAACCTGTCACATGATTCATGCCTCTTGAACTACAGGACCATAAATCAGAGAGCAGCTTCTACATTCTCAACAGGTATCTTGAGGCCTGAAACTTTGCAGCAGCATAAATCAGCTGACGGGGTCCTTTCAAGTAAGGTTCCTCCTTGCTAATTAGGTTAGGAATTGCAGATCTATGCAGTTTCTGATCCTGTAAGCTCACAAGTGTGTGAAAGCTGTGTAGCAACACACAACAGCTGTTAAAGTAGATATTAGGCACTCGGCCAGATATTTCACTTCACAGAAAGCCTGCAATGATAAATGATGAGCCTAAGGAAATCAATACTGCCATTATTAGGAAGTGTGGAAGAATTCAGATAGGAGATGATTGCTGTGAGCCTAGGATGTATCTTGTTCTTACTTTAAATGGAGCATACATTGATTTTTTTCTTTATTTTGTCTGAGAGATTAAAACCCTAGACACAATGTGCAATTCAGATCAGCAGGTTTTACCATGAGTAATTTTTTCTGAATATGTTGTATTGCCATCTGCAGCAACACTAGTTGTATCGGACACTACACTATAAAAACAGCTAAACAGTGCCGACACTGGATGTTGAATCCAAACCAGTATGCTATTCATGACCTGTACTGTAAATAGGTCATCACATACCTTATGCCCAGACAACCCCTTTAAGCTATAGATATATTTTATTTTACAGTAGTACCTTATGGGTGCGGATGCTTCTGGATGGTTACTGTCAGAGGCAAACATTTAATCGTGGCTATAAACCATTATGAGCAGATCACCATGGCTGATCCTTTGTACTGTTTTTCTCCCAGTTGAACAGTTGAAAGGGATACCTAAGAGTTATCTTATGTTTCAGATTTACATGGTTCACGTGAATTACATATTGCTATCTGGGTAGGTCCACATGTCGAGGATATTTTAATAGGTTCAAAAGTGGTGGACATTTCATGTACAACCTCTGGCAAAAATTATGGACTCACCTGGCTCTGAGGATGTTCATTCAGTTGTTTACTTTTGTTTAAAAAAAGCAGATCACAGACATGGCACAAAACTAAAGTTATTTCAAATGGCAACTTTCTGGCTTTAAGAAATACTAAAAAAAAATCATGCTAGCCGGTAACTGTGCTCGCCGGTAACTGTTACTTTTCAAAACCAAACAGGAGGAAAAATTATGGAATCACTCTATTCTGAGGTAAAAATTATGGAATCACCCTGTCAATTTTCATTCCCAAAACTAACACCTGCATCAAATAAGATCTGCTTGTTATTCTGCATCTAAAAAGGAGTGATCACACCTTGGAGAGCTGTTGCACCAAGTGGACTGACATGAATCATGGCTTCAACAGAGATGTCAATTGAAACAAAGGAGAGGATTATCAAACTCTTAAAAAAGGGTGAATCATCACGCAATGTTGCAAAAGATGTTGGTTGTTTATAGTCAGCTGTGTCTAAAATCTGGACCAAAAACAAACAACATGGGAAGGTTGTTAAAGGCAAACATTCTGGTAGACCAAGGAAGACATCAAAGCGTCAAGACAGGAAACTTAAAGCAATATGTCTCCAAAACAGGAAATGCACAGCAAAACAAATGAGGAATGAATGGGAGGAAACTGGTGTCAATGTCTGTGACCGAACTGTAAGAAACCACATAAAGGAAATGGGATTTACATACAGTAAAGCTGAACTATAAAAAGATGACTGCCTGAAGAGAAAATGTAAATTTCCACAGTCATTGATGATATGATGCTGCATGTCAGGAAAAGGTACTGGGGAGATGGCTGTCATTACATTTTCAATAAATTCCCAAGTTTACATTGAAATTTTGGACACTTTTCTTATCCTATCAATTGAAAGGATGTTTGGGGATGATGAAATCATTTATCAAGATGATAATGCATCCTGCCATAGAGCAAAAACTATGAAAATATTCCTTGAAAGAAGACACATAAAGTCAATGACATGGCCTGCAAATAGTCCGGATCCCAATCCAATTGAAAATCTTTGGTGGAAGTTGAAGAAAATGGTCCATGACAAGGCTCCAACGTGCAAAGCTGATCTGGCAACAGCAATCAGAGAAAGTTGGAGCCAGATTGATGAGAAGTACTGTTTGTCCCTCATTAAGTCCATGCCTCAGAGACTGCAAGCTGTTATTGAAGCCAGAGGTGGTGCAACAAAATACTAGTGATGTATTGGACTGTTCTTTTGTTTTTGTTTTTTTTTTATTTTTCATGATTACATAATTTTACCTCAGAATTGAGTGTGATTCCCTAATTTTCCCCCCCTTTTGGTTTTGAAAAGTAAGTGTTACTGGCAAGCACATTATGTTTTCATGATTTATTTCAGTGTTTCTTAAAGCCAGAAAGTTGACATATGAAATTACTTTAGTTTTGTGCCGTCTATGATCTGCTTTTTTTTTTTTTTACAAAAGTAAACAACTGAATGAACATCCTCAGAGCCAGGTGAGTCCATAATTTTTGCCAGGGGTTTTAGATTATGTCCCGGATTTCAGAATTTCTTTTTAAAAACTTTAAGCCTTTATAATTGACCCATTCCCTTAAAAATGTGAGCTAGAAACTTATGTAGAAAGAACAATGCACATTTTTCTCTATTTTTCAGTCTTTCCTTAATTATTTAATTTCCACATATTGTTAATATAATAGCCAGTCTTATAAATCAAAGCTACAAATGCTTGAGGATAGTTTATCTAAGGGCATGTGCACATTGAGGTTTTTGAGGAGTATTTTTGGAGTGGGTATGCTCCAAAAGAAGCCTGAAAAATTCCTTAACAAAACTCTGCAAAGTGCTCCAAACTAGGCACTGTCAAATCAGAAAGCTGCAAAAACGCTTCTGTAACACAGGAAATTAATAGTCCTGAAAAATGATTAATAACTGTATGACAACTGAGAAAAAAATCGTACCACTTTTCTGGATTAAAATCGGACCAATATTTCTATACTTTCCTTTGAACCTAGTGTGATTAAGGCAGTGCTAGTACTTTTTCTCCATAAATAGTTGACAATTGCCATTCTACCACATGTATAATCTGCAGCAATTTTGCCCTGTGTTGACTCATTTGTACAATAAAGTTATTTTATTGTGTACAGTGAAAATTGATAGCTATTAAAATGAAGATGTCATCCCAAATTGACAATATAAACTGAGTACAGAATTTAGTAGGGAACACGGCCTTAGTAAAATAGCACCTTCAGTGTTCTATTCGCTGCCTCCGATCTGCTAGTAATTAAGGTGCTTGGTGCACCCTTGCTGTGGCCAAGAGGCTCAGTACCCTGTTTGCTCACTGGTTTTGCATGTCGCTGTCTCCCTCATTGTTGATTAATATAGTTGACTTGCCTGAGCTCTGTAAGTCACCAGTGAGGAAGGGGTATGCAAAACCAGTGGGCGGTACAGTGCTCTGAGCCTCCTGGCTACACCAAGGATGCATTGAGCACTCTAAGGCGGGCTTTGCACACTACGACATCGCAGCCCGATGCTGCGATGCCGAGTGCGATAGTGCCCGCCCCCGTCGCAGCAGCGATATGTGGTGATAGCTGGCGTAGCGAAAGTTATCGCTACGCCAGCTTCACACACACACTCACCTGCCGTGCGACGTCCCTGTGGCCGGCGACCCGCCTCCTTGTTAAGGGGGCGGGTCGTGCGGCGTCACTGCGACGTCACACGGCAGGCGGCCAATCAGAGCGGAGGGGCGGAGATGAGCAGGATGTAAACATCCTGCCCACCTCCTTCCTTCCGCATATCCTACGGAAGCCGCAGTGAGGCCGGTAGGAGACGTTCCTCGCTCCTGCGACTTCACACACAGCGATGTGTGCAGCCGCAGGAGCGAGGAACAACATCGGACCGTCGCGTCAGCGTAATCATGGATTACGCCGACGCTGCACCGATGATACGATTACGACGCTTTTGCGCTCGTTAATCGTATCATCCAGGCTTTACACACTGCGATGTCGCATGCGATGCCGGAAGTGCGTCATTTTCAATTTGACCCCACCGACATCGCACCTGCGATGTCGCAGTGTGCAAAGTGCCCCTAAGGCTATGTGCACACTAGAAAAAGGATTTTTCTTAAGAAATTTCTTAAGAAAATTTCTTAAGAGCGAAGGATTAGCGCAGCTGCGTTAAAAAACGCACCAAAAACGCATCTGCGTTTTTACCGTGATTTGGTGCATTTTCGGTGCGTTTTTGGTGCGTTTTTACCGCTGGTTGCTCCCTGCGTTATTGTGCCAATTATCTATGGCAAATAACGCAGTTAGCTGCAGAAAAGAAGTGACATGCTCATTCTTTTTCTTAAGAAAATCTACTGAAAGAATTTTCTTAAGAAAAAAACGCAGTGTGCGCACAGCTAATTTTTTTTGCCATAGGTTTGGCTGGGGAATGTCTGCAGAAAGGTTACAAGAATTTCTCAAGAAATTTCTGCAGCAAAAACGCACCAAAAACGCAAGTAAAAAACGCAGTGTGTGAACACAGCCTAATCATCAAATGTGATTACACAAGGTTTTCTGCAGAATTGAGGCAGTGATTGTAATACTAACGGTTTGTGCAGAAGATGTCTATTTTTAGGCAGATTTTATTCTCAAAACTGACTGAAAAAGCCCTAACTAAACTACCAAAAGAATAAACGTGTATTGTTTAAGTAACGTTATCTGAAGCATCTTCTTGACAATCACTGGGTTTGCCCTCCTGAAAAAGATGTTGTGGACAGCTACCCTTAAGGGTACTTTACACGCTGCGACATCGCTAGCAATAGCTAGCGATGTTGTGCGCGATAGCACCCACCCCCGTCGTTCGTGCGACATTTGGTGATCGCTGCCGTAGTGAACATTATCGCTACGGCAGCGTGACACGCACATACCTTGTCAGCGACATCGCTGTGACCGCCGAACAATCCCTCCCTCAAGGGGGAGGTGTGTTCGGCATCATTGAGACGTCACTGCGGCGTCACTAAGCGGCCGGCCGATAGAAGTGGAGGGGCGGAGAGGAGCGGGACGTAACATCCCGCCCACCTCCTTCCTTCCGCATTGCCGGTGGAGGCAGGTAAGGAGATGTTCCTCGTTCCTGCGGTGTCACACATAGCGATGTGCGCTGCCGCAGGAACGACGAACAACATCGTACCTGTGGCAGCAGCGATATTAAGGAAAGTAGCGACGTGTCAACGATCATCGTTTTTGAACGATTTTGCGATCGTTGATCATCGCTCCTTGGTGTCACACGCAGCGATGTCGCCAACGGCGCCGGATGTGCGTCACTAACGACGTGACTCTGCCGATATATCGGTAGCGATGTTGCAGCGTGTAAAGCACCCTTTAGGGTGCTATGTTTATAGGAGCTATATCCAATGCTAAGCAATGTGCTTAGTTTATTCTGTAATTTTGGCTGACAGACATCATTTAAAGGGAAACTGTCAGTAAGATCAACCCTTCCAAACCTCATGTATGAGCATTCATGCCTATGAAATATGCATTCATTGACACATTTATATCTCTCTATTGCTGTGATCATGGGATGTTAGTGTTTAAGTCAGGTGCAAATAAGGCATTAAGGTCTTTGGACGTAACACAGCACTTAAAGGGAATCTGTCAGCAGGTTTTTGCTACTAAATCTGAGAGTAGCATAATGTAGGCAAAGGGGCCCTGAGCTGAACGATATATCATATATATCTCTGTGTGCAGCTGTTCTGACAGTGAAAAATTTTAGATTTTGTATGTAGCAGAGCTCTGGGAGCTGTCCCCACCCACACCATGATTTCAGTGTCTATTTCCATAGACAGAAGCCCCTTATTCGTAGAAAGTGCAGAGATGGACTAGAGCTCACCAGCCTCAGAGACCCCCTAATGATAAATATAACAGGCTTAAGCTAACATTGCGGGTAAACAAAAAAAGACTTTGAGATAACAGAAGCAGGGCTGAAGTCTCTGTTTTAACTATTGCAGCATACTGTCTTCAGGTTACATTGCAGAAAAATGGTGACATACAGTTAGGTCCAGAAATATTTGGACAGTGACACAAGTTTTGTTATTTTAGCTGTTTACAAAAACATGTTCAGAAATACAATTATATATATAATATGGGCTGAAAATGCACACTCCCAGCTGCAATATGAGAGTTTTCACATCCAAATCGGAGAAAGGGTTTAGAAATCATAGCTCTGTAATGCATAGCCTCCTCTTTTTCAAGGGACCAAAAGTAATTGGACAAGGGACTCTAAGGGCTGCAATTAACTCTGAAGGCGTCGCCCTCGTTAACCTGTAATCAATGAAGTAGTTAAAAGGTCTGGGGTTGATTACAGGTGTGTGGTTTTGCATTTGGAAGCTGTTGCTGTGACCAGACAACATGCGGTCTAAGGAACTCTCAATTGAGGTGAAGCAGAACATCCTGAGGCTGAAAAAAAAGAAAAAATCCATCAGAGAGATAGCAGACATGCTTGGAGTAGCAAAATCAACAGTCGGGTACATTCTGAGAAAAAAGGAATTGACTGGTGAGCTTGGGAACTCAAAAAGGCCTGGGCGTCCACGGATGACAACAGTGGTGGATGATCGCCGCATACTTTCTTTGGTGAAGAAGAACCCATTCACAACATCAACTGAAGTCCAGAACACTCTCAGTGAAGTAGGATATCTGTCTATAAGTCAACAGTAAAGAGAAGACTCCATGAAAGTAAATACAAAGGGTTCACATCTAGATGCAAACCATTCATCAATTCCAAAAATAGACAGGCCAGAGTTTAAATTTGCTGAAAAACACCTTATGAAGCCAGCTCAGTTCTGGAAAAGTATTCTATGGACAGATGAGACCAAGATCAACCTGTACCAGAATGATGGGAAGAAAAAAGTTTGGAGAAGAAAGGGAACGGCACATGATCCAAGGCACACCACATCCTCTGTAAAACATGGTGGAGGCAACGTGATGGCATGGGCATGCATGGCTTTCAATGACACTGGGTCACTTGTGTTTATTGATGACATAACAGCAGACAAGAGTAGCCGGATGAATTCTGAAGTGTACCGGGATATACTTTCAGCCCAGATTCAGCCAAATGCCGCAAAGTTGATCGGACGGCGCTTCATAGTACAGATGGACAATGACCCCAAGCATACAGCCAAAGCTACCCAAGAGTTCATGAGTGCAAAAAAGTGGAACATTCTGCAATGGCCAAGTCAATCACTAGATCTTAACCCAATTGAGCATGCATTTCACTTGCTCAAATCCAGACTTAAGACGGAAAGACCAACAAACAAGCAAGACCTGAAGGCTGCGGCTGTAAAGGCCTGGCAAAGCATTAAGAAGGAGGAAACCCAGCGTTTGGTGATGTCCATGGGTTCCAGACTTAAGGCAGTGATTGCCTCCAAAGGATTCGCAACAAAATATTGAAACTAACAATTTTTTTTGGCTTTGGTTTATTTGTCCAATTACTTTTGACCTCCTAAAATGTGGAGTGTTTGTAAAGAAATGTGTACAATTCCTACAATTTCTATCAGATATTTTTGTTCAAACCTTCAAATTAAACGTTACAATCTGCACTTGAATTCTGTTGTAGAGGTTTCATTTCAAATCCAATGTGGTGGCATGCAGAGCCCAACTCGCGAAAATTGTGTCACTGTCCAAATATTTCTGGACCTAACTGTATTCCCTTCAAGAAGCCATTATCTCCTGAGGTTGGTTCCCATCCCACTACCAGCGTCTTTTGCTTAGTTGATAGCTCCCTATCTGTGAGACATCAGATGCCAGGCAAGATAGTGAGCTACAAATCAAGCTTAGGAAACATCCTTAGGCTATGTGCGCACAGTGCGTTTTCGCTGCGTTTTTCGGGTGCGTTTTTGCTCAGAAAACTGCATGACTTTGCTTCCCCACAGTTTTCATTTTTGCTGTCTGCACACAGCGTTTTTTTTTTAGCTGCGTTTTTGTGGTGCCCACAAAATTGCAGCATGTCAATTATTTTTGCGTTTTTCACTGCTTTTCCACCCATTGAGTTCAATCAGATGTTCAAAAATGTAATGAAAAACGCAAATTGCAAATATAGCTCCGTTTTAGTGCGTTTCTATGCCTAAAAACGCAGCTATAAACGCAAGGGGTGGGTAGTAAAGGGACATGTACAGGAAGAGGATTCCTTCTGTTGGTAAACACAGAAGCCTCCCGGTACCGCCACTGCTGCTTCCACCTCACGTCCGGAGCCATGTCCGTTCCCGTGCGGCATTATGTCCGGATGGGAGGTGGAAGCAGCTGCGAAATCAAATGTGAACAGTAGAAAAAAAAAATGTCATACTCACCTGTCTGCAGACTCCTGGGGCCATGTCCGCTCCCAGCTCCTCTTCCCGGTACCGCCACCCCCGCTCCGGCTGTGTGCAGACTCCCGGGCACGTCCGATCGCTGCAGGACCTGATGGTGATCACCTGATGCGGTCACCTGACGCATCAGCTGATCGTAAGTCTCGCGGATCGTAAGTTACCGGCAGCTCCTGCAGCGATCGGATGGGAGTCTGCACAGATGTTTGTATTTTTTTTTTTTTTGCACTGATGCATCAGCTGATTGTATAACCGACGTTTATACAATCAGCTGATGTGTGATGTGATTCATGTCCTTGAACCTGACACATCATCTGATCATCATCTGAACAAATAGAAGAAATGTATGTATCATATGTGCCATTTTTTGGGGAAGGGGTTGGCCTTACTGATATACGGTATTCCCTTTAAATCATATATGCACCCTATAATAAAATGTACAAATTGCCATATACAACTGTTCAATTAATGAAAGCTAAGTGCTAACATATGGGTGTACTAAAGCGGGCTTTACACACTGCGATATCGGTCCCGATATCGCTAGTGTGGGTACCCGCCCCCATCTGTTGCGCGACACGGGAAAATCGCTGCCCGTGCCGCACAACATCGCCCAGACCCGTCACACATACCTGCCCGGCGACGTCGCTGTGACCGGCGAACCGCCTCCTTTCTAAGGGGGCGGTCCGTGCGGCGTCACAGCGACGTCACTGAGCGGCCGCCCAATAGCAGCGGAGGGGCGGAGCTGAGCGGGACGTAACATCCCGCCCACCTCCTTCCTTCTGCATAGCGGCCGGGAGGCAGGTAAGGAGAGCTTCCTCGTTCCTGCGGTGTCACACGGAGCGATGTGTGCTGCCGCAGGAACGAGGAACAACCTCGTTACTGCTGCAGTAACGATTTTTGAGAATGGACCCCCATGTCACCGATGTGCGATTTTGCACGTTTTTGCAACGATGCAAAATCGCTCATCGGTGTCACACGCAACGGCATCGCTAATGCGGCCGGATGTGCGTCACCAATTCCGTGACCCCAACGAGTTCGCATTAGCGATGTCGTAGCGTGTAAAGCCCCCTTTAGCCGAGTGTGTGAGTAAAGTGCTGTCCACATGTGGGCAGAGCTTCACAAGTGTGGTTAGCCTCATCGCGTGGCCATATCTTTATTCTAGCAAAAATGAGACTGAGTAATGGGTGTCAAGGTAATGTGTTGGCTTGGAATCGGGCCTTTATACCATGTGGTCTTTTATTCTGTTTGGTGAAGGCCACATAAGCAGCACTATGGAGGCCATTTTTAGCAATTTTACAGCTCAGCCGGATAAACTTACAGAAATCTACGATTATTCTTTGTGCATCTCGTAAAAGAAGGGGCCCAGATAAATGCCCAATAACTGTCCATTACTCTTCCCAGGTCTCTTTTCGTGGCATCCTGTGTTCATGGCTGGAGCTGTAAGTATCAGTGTCACAAATTGTATATTTGCTTTTCTATACTTTTTGTTTTCCCCTTTCTTAGCGATATCTGAGATACCTGGCTGACAAGCAGTATGGTTGCCATTAAAGCATCATCATCCAAGCCAATGTTTTTGTGACACAAAATAGGTGCAAAGTAACAGTATGCAGAAAGTTTGGATTTTAGGGCTATGTGTACATGATAAGTGGTGAAGAAGTTTCTGCGCTATTTCTGTATCTTTTGGCAGGAAAAACACATGTTTTTTTATGCGTTTTTGTTGCCCCTTTTTGGTGCAGATTTTTACCATTTATCAGTATGAGGGAAATCTGCAGCAAAAACGCTGAAAGATTTGACATGCTGCAGATATAAATCTGAACCAAATCTACACGCAGAAAATTCTCAATGTATGCGGGTCACTTCAAGATTCTCATTCACTTCAGATTTTGTAACAAATTTGTGCTGAAAAAACCCTTAAAAAATGTGACCAAAACACAACGTGCACACAGCCTTACAGTGCCTTAATAAAATATTCATATCCCTTGAACTTTTCCACATTTTTTTCACGTTACACCCACAAACCTCAATGTATTTTTTTTGTCATGTGATATACCACCACATAGTAACAAGTATTTGTGAAGTGTAAATCAAATGATACATGTTTTTTTAAAATACTTAAAAATATAAATGTGAAAATTGTGACATGCATTATTCAGTCAATACTTTATAGGACCACCTTTTGCTGCAATTGCAACTGTACTTTTTTTTGCAGTATGTCTCTATCAGCCTTTCACATCTAGAGGCTGTATTTTTTCCAATTCTTCTTTGCAAAATAGCTCTATCTCAGTAAGTTTGGATGGAGACGTCTGTGAACAGCAATTTTTGAAGTCTTGCCACAATGGGATTTAGGACTGGACTTTGCTCTGGCCATTCACACATATGAATATGCTTTGATCTATTCCATCCATTGTAGGTCTTCATCTTGCTGGAAGGTGAACCTTGTCAAGTCTTTTACAGCCACTAACAGGTTTTCCTCCAAGATTATGTTGTATTTAATTCCATCCATCTTCCCATCAACTCTGACCAACTTCCCTGTTTTTGCTGAAGAAAAGCCTCCCCACAGTATAATGTTGCCACCACCAATGCATTTAGCCCCAAACTTCTACTTTGGTCTCATCTGACCAAATCACCATCTTCCACATGCTAGCTGTGTTCTCTACATGGCTTTTTGTAAAACTGCAAACGGAGGTTCTTATGGCTTTTTAAAAAAAATATACCGTATATACTGGCATATAAGACGACTTTTTACCCCCTTAAAATAATGGCTACAGTGGGGGGTCGTCTTATACGCCGGATATACGGGGGGGGGGTGTGTATGTACACTGCAGCGTCCAGGGGAGGTGGGGGCAGCAGCTCTGGAGCGCAGGTGAACGCTGCGGCCTGCATCCTTTGATCTCCTGCACCCGCTCATATAATATGCACAGCCGCTGTCCATCTCCAATGGTGCTGAAATCGCACGCAGTGAGGGGCTGGGGCAGCGGTGCATATTCTATGAGCCTGCGCCCCCCTGTGATCGCACATGTCCCCCCCGTGTTAGATTTGGCCCCCAGGCTGCTGCTCATTCTAAAATAAAAAAGCTTTACTTACCCCTGCAGCGTTTCTCCCTGTGTCCCTGCTTCCAGTGTGATCAGGCAGAGACCTCAGCCTGCTGTGCCGATCACATGACCGCACTGAACCAGGAAGTGGAGGAACAGAAGCACGGAGGGAGACAGGAGATAAGGAAAGAGGGTTTTATTTTACTTTGGGCAGCAGCCTAGGGGCCATATCTGACACAGGGGGACTTGTGCGATCTATAGGGGCCATGGGCAGCACTATGGGGGCGATATCTGACACAGGGGGACTTGTGCCCATTATGGGCCCCGGTGAGCTGCTTCTAACCCCCCAGATGTATGCCCTGCCAATCCCCCCCCCCGCCGAGCCGCGGGTGCAGGCCCCACAGAGCAGCAGAGTTGTGTGTATTTGTCTGTATGTAGCAGAGTTGTATGTGTTTGTCTGTATGTAGCAGAGTTGTATGTGTTTGTCTGTATGTAGCAGAGTTGTACGTGTTTGTCTGTATGTAGCAGAGTTGTATGTGTTTGTCTGTATGTAGCAGAGTTGTATGTGTTTGTCTGTATGTAGCAGAGTTGTATGTGTTTGTCTGTATGTAGCAGAGTTGTATGTGTTTGTCTGTATGTAGCAGAGTTGTATGTGTTTGTCTGTATGTAGCAAAGTTGTATGTGTTTGTCTGTATGTAGCAGAGTTGTACGTGTTTGTCTGTATGTAGCAGAGTTGTATGTGTTTGTCTGTATGTAGCAGAGTTGTATGTGTTTGTCTGTATGTAGCAGAGTTGTATGTGTTTGTCTGTATGTAGCAGAGTTGTGTGTGTTTGTCTGCATGTAGCAGAGTTGTGTGTGTTTGTCTGTTTGTAGCAGAGTTGTGTGTGTTTGTCTGTTTGTAGCAGAGTTGTGTGTGTTTGTCTGTTTGTAGCAGAGTTGTGTGTGTCTGTTTGTAGCAGAGTGTAGTACCATTGTTTCAGTCCAGTTGTGGCTTTATACAGCAGGGAGGAGCATTCCTTGCTGTACTAAGTGAACATTGGAGCGATTGATCTGTCAATGGCCCTTTAAAAACATATTGTACGGCTCTCGCGGAATTAAAATTAACATGTTGCAATCAAAGCAGACTTTTTTTCATTTGGGAGCGGGGTAGTCTTATACAGTGAGTATATCCCAAATTCTATATTTTTAGGGCAGAAGTTGGGGGTCGTCTTATACGCCCAGTCGTCTTATACGCCGGCATATACGGTAGTGAAAAGAATCCGGCACTCAGGAGTATGAGTCCAAAAAAAGTGAATTTTATTTTTATTCCACAGCCATAAAGTGTGTCAGTCAGTGACGTTTTGGACTCTTAAATGAACCTTTATCCTCCTCACACAGGATGGGTGGTCAGTGGAGGCATATAGGGATAAACAGCATGTGGAATATTTGCGACTGTCTTGCTGTAGTAAGGGCGCTCTTCCTACAGAAAAACAGTCCCATTTTTGACTGATGAATTGAACAGTTCTCTGTAAGATGAACAGAGTTTGAGCTATTTATATAACCTAACCCTGCTTTCCTTTTCTCCACAACTTCATCCCTGACCTGTCTGGTTTGTTCCTTAGTTGTCAGGATTCTTTTTGATCCCTAATGTTCTTAATCAAACCTCTGATGGCTTCACAGAACAGCTGTAGTTATACTGAAAAATTACACACAGGTGGACTCCCATTTACTAATTAGGTGACTTCTGGAGGTTATTGTTCACTCAGGATTTTATTTAGGAGTAACAGACTACAGTGGCTGAACACAAATGCACGTCACAATTTTTAGATTTATACCTTTTACATATTTAGGAAACTATTTATAATTTATTTTACATTTCCAAAATGCTTGCTACTTAGTGTTGTGTTATCACCTAAATTCCCAATAAAACACATTTAAGTTTGTGCGTGAAACATGAAAAATTTGTGTAAAAGTTAATGGGTTATGAAGAGGAATGGGCGGACCCGGACTGTAAAAGTCAGGATCCGCGTGGATTCAAAGATACTCGGGTGCTGGGCCCGGGCCCGGGATTCCTGGTGTTTGATCCGGATCCAGCACTCGAGAAATTTAAAAAAAAAAGAAAAATAAAGAAAATAAGAATGAAGTGAGTGATTCTTATATCATGCTCCATCATGGCGGCAAATTGCTTCCAGGATGCGCATTCACTTCTTGTGCCGGGCATTATCTCATTGCAAATGCTCTGCTTTCCCCGCCCACCGGCCGTCCTGTCATCTGTGATTGGTTGTAGTCAGACACCCCCCCCAGCCTGTGTAACAGCGTCTGCCTGCAACCACTGACAGGCACTGTGTCCGGGTCAATACCGAGGTATAAAAATCTATATATATAATTGCCTTATTCTGTCTGTCTGTCTGTCATGCTCCAAAATTGTGTCCTTACGGTGACACAAAGCTGATTGGCCGCTGGGCTCGCCATGGCCCCGCCCCCCCCACACTGATTGGCCGCTCGCCCAGGCTGCGCCCCCACACGGATTGGCCAGCCGCTCGCCCAGGCTCCGCCCCCCACAGATTGTCCTCTCGCCCCGGCACCCTGCAGGCATTGGCAACTCGGCCACGCCACGCCCCGCTCACGCAATGCACGCTAGCTCTGGCCCCGCCCCCCCGCGCATTCCCCGAACCGGTGAGTACTGTACCCCCGGGAGCCCACATCAGTGTACGCCGCCAAACCAGCCGGCACATACCCTCGCATTGCTGGGCCTGGCCGGCGTATGCTGGTGTGGGCTCCCGTGCGAGCGGGGGACGAGATACGCTGGTAACCATGCTAGCATAGTTACCAGCGCATCAAGGTCCTGCAGCGGCGGAACATACACACACGCACGCATATAACAGCACACACATAACAGCACACACACATCAGATCACACTCACTCTCACACACACCTCACACACACATCACATCGCATCCACGCACTCACAACATCCTGGGATATCGCTTGCTTCTCTGCGCCGATACTGTGCTGTGAGCTTCCAGGACCTGCCAGAGGATCACATGGCCAGAAGCATGTGGTATCTCCGGATGTTGTGAGTGTGAGCGCGTATGTGCGATATCGTCAATGTGTGTGTGCGTGAGTGTATGCGATCGGGTGTGTGCGTGTATGCGATCGGGTGTGCGTGAGTGTATGCGATCGTGTGTGTGCGTGTATGCGATCGGGTGTGTGTGAGTGTATGCGATCGTGTGTGTGCGTGTATGCGATCGGGTATGTGTGAGTGTATGCGATCGGGTGTGTGAGTGTATGCGATCGGGTGTGTGTGTGTGGGTGTGTGTGTGTGTATGCGATCGGATCTGTGAGTGTCGGCAGAGGAGCACGGCGTGCTGGAGGAGGCTGGGAGGAGAGAGGCTGATCCTGGGGAAGGCTGGGAGGGGGAGGGGGGAGGCTGAGAGAAGAGAGGCTGAGGCTGGGGTAGGCTAGGCTGATCCTGGGGAAGGCTGGGAGGGGGAGGCTGGGAGGGGGGAGGATGAGAGAAGAGAGGCTGGGGGAGGCTGAGGCTGGGGTAGGCTGGAAGGAGAGAGGCTGATGCTGGGGACAGAAAAGGCTGATGCTGGGAGGAGAGAGGCTGATCCTGGGGAAGGCTGGGAGGGGGAGGATGAGAGAAGAGAGGCTGGGGGAGGCTGAGGCTGGGGTAGGCTGGAAGGAGAGAGGCTGATGCTGGGGACAGAAAAGGCTGATGCAGGGAGGAGAGAGGCTGATCCTGGGGAAGGCTGGGAGGGGGAGGGGGGAGGCTTAGAGAAGAGAGGCTGTGGGAGGCTGAGGCTCGGGTAGGCTGGAAGGAGAGAGGCTGATGCTGCGGGCAGAGAGGCTGATGCTGTGGGCAGAGAGGCTGATGCTGGTGCAGCATGGGGGATGGAGCACGATGGGGGGTGCGCAGCATGGGGGATGGAGCACGATGGGGGGTGCGCAGCATGGGGGATGGAGCACGATGGGGGGTGCGCAGCATGGGGGATGGAGCACGATGGGGGTGCGCAGCATGGGGGATGGAGCACGATGGGGAGTGCGCAGCATGGGGGATGGACCACGTTTGGGAGTGCGCAGCATGGGGCATGGAGCACATTTGGGAGTGCGCAGCATGGCGGATGGACCACGTTTGGGAGTGCGCAGCATGGGGGATGGAGCACAATGGCGGATGGAGCATGTTTGGGAGTGCGCAGCATGGCGGATGGAGCACGTTTGGGAGTGCGCAGCATGGCGAATGGAGCACGTTTGGGAGTGCGCAGCATGGCGGATGGAGCACGTTTGGGAGTGCGCAGTATGGCTGATGGAGCACGTTTGGGAGTGCGCAGCATGGCGGATGGAGCACGTTTGGGAGTGCGCAGCATGGCGGATGGAGCACGTTTGGGAGTGCGCAGCATTGCAGATGGAGCACGTTTGGGAGTGCGCAGCATGGGGGATGCAGCACGATGGGGAATGCGCAGCATAGGGGATGGAGCACGATGGGGAATGCGCAGCATGGGAGATGGAGCACGATGGGGAATGCGCAGCATAGGGGATGGAGCACGATGGGGAGTGTGCAGCATGGGGGATGGAGCACGATGGGGGGTGCGCAGCATGGGGGATGGAGCACGATGGGAGGTGCGCAGCATGGGGGATGGGGCACGATGGGAGGTGCACACCTCCCCCCAACACACACACACACACGCGCACTGCACAACACACCACACACACACACACTGGGAACCACAGAACCACAAACACCGCCCTACACAGACACCCACACACACAGACAACGCCGCACACACACAACACTCAACACACAAACACCGCGGCATACATAAATATACGCACATACCGCACAACACACACATTGCACAAAACATACCTCCCCCCAAAACACACCACACACACACAAACCGCGCAACACACACAAACCGTGCAACACACACACAACGCTACAGACACACAGCGCTCCACAAACAACGCAACACACGCAACACACATACAACACCGCTCTCACCCCCCGTCACACCCAGACAACACCCAGAACATGTACAGCCCCTACACAAACACTTAGCAACTACACGCAACAACATCTAATATATATAACAAAAATTATACATTAACTACACAATAAATTCTAGAATACCCGATGCTTTAGAATCGGGCAACCTTCTAGTAAATAAATAAAACAATTGGTGTAGGGTCTACCCCTGTATTCTGATACCCAGCACAGATAAAGCCCATGGCTACAGGCTGCCAACCCAGTCCTGTGCTTATCTTGGCTGTGTATCAAAAGAAGAGGAACAGCATGTGGCTTTTTTTTTTTTATTATTATTTAAATAAATAACTTAAAAAAAACGACGTGCAGGCCCCCACATTTTAATACCCAGCCATGATAAAGCCAGCTGGGGTCTGGTATTCTCAGGCTGGGGAGACCCAGCCTAAAAACATCAGCATCCAGCTGCACGGAAATGTCGCATCCATTAGATGCGACAAGCCCAGTGCTTTACCGGCTCTTCCCGTTGGCCTGGTGCAGTGGCAATCGAGGTAGTAGCAGGGGTAATAATAGCCCACAACTGCTACTATACCCTAGATTAGTGATGGCAACGTCTATGACACCGACATCACTAATCTGTAAGTGAAAGTAAGTAAACACAGAAAAAATCCTTTATTTGGAATTAAGTGCAAAAAAACTCACCCTCTTTCACCACTTTATTAACCCCCAAACACCCCTGCAGGTCCGATGTAATCCATACGAGATCCAATGGCGATTCAGCTCTGCTACATCTGAATCTCATAGCGAGCGCCACAGAACATGACTACCTGCTGTGAGTGCAGACAGGCAATGACAGAGTCGCGATGAGCGACCACGTCACTCAGGTTATATGCGGTCACATCTGGAAGTTCCCATGGTCCTCCACCTGTGACAGCAGGTAAGCTGACCTCAGGTGACCTCTGTAAAGTTAGTGACCTCAATTCAGGTGAGACCTGCATCCCCTGGCAGAAAACCGCAGGGGTTTTTTTTGCCAAGAGATGTAGATTTGGTGCTGAGAAATTTACACCACATTCCTGCACCCAATCTACACTTCCTGTAAAAAAAAACAAAAAAAAAAAAACGTTTTTCTATGCATTTTTTTGCCGCAGTTTTCTGCCAGGAGGTGCACATTTGGTGTTGAAATCTGGTGCAGATGATTTCAGCACCAAATGTGCACCTTCTAGCAAAAACCTCTTGCAAAAATCGCAGCAAAAACCCGCAGCAAAAAAATGTGTAAAAAAATTACAGGTTTTTGCCACGATTTTTGCAGCATTTTTCTGCCAGGAAGTGCACATTTGGTGCTGAAATCGTCTGCACCTGATTTCAGCACCAAATTTGCACCCCCTGGCTTAAAAAAAACAAACATTTTTTGCATTTTTGGGCCAAGGGATGCAAATCTCTTACATCATATTTCTGCACCCAATAAATAGCTTTATCTTTATCTAGCTTTAACAATCACCAATTGTTTTAGTTATTTATTTTTACACCATGATGCTACGGTAGATGCTAGAGTGTACGGACTCCTTCCAGGTATGACGTCTTTTCATCACGCACCGATCACATGATAGGGGCGTGTTTAAAATGCCGTCTGATGTTTCCCGCCAGAATAAACATTATTTGTCTAAGTCCACATGGGCATGGAGTGGTTTATAATAGAAGCAGGGGTCTGGGGGTGAGACCCTCAGATGGGGGGGTGCATGATAATAGTGGAAGGAAGGAAACATTGTGACGCCAACTAATCTGGAATGAGCCCGTACATTTTAGGCTCACGGAAGATGCTAAAATGTACTTGCTCCTTTAGTTACACTGCTTTCCCCGCCCACCGGCTGTCCTGGTGCCTGTGATTGGTTGCAGTCCGCTGACACGCTGCCACTCAGGGTGGGGGCTTGTCTGACTTTAACCAACCACAGGCACCGTGGGTGGGGAAGCAATGAATATGCATGAGTAGTAATTAGCGGCCGAGGAAGTGAATGCAAGGCCTGGGAGCAGTGTACGGCCATGCTGGAGCCTTGGTAAGTATAACCTGCTTGCTCCCATTCCTCTATCCCTTCTACCACTATTTTTAATCTCTGGTTTCTGATCCCCATAGACTTATATGGGGTCCGGATTCCGGACTGCATCCGGATTTTTTAAAAAAGAGAACAGGGGCCCACCGATCCCGGTTTTCTGCAAATCCGCCCATCTCTATTTATGACTATTTTCTCAAGGCACTGTATATGTGTCTGTGTTACAGTTTTTTCAAAGACTGGTCCCTGTCTGGGGGTTAACACCATTTTATTTGTTTTTGGTTCTTTTCATTTTTATTTGTGACTTTTTTCCTTTCTTTGTTTTTTTTTGGAGTTGAAGAACTTGCATAATCCAGCATTCATTTGTATACAGATCACATATAGTAGTGATCTGATATCTACCCACTAGAGATGAGTGGATTAGCAAAAATTCAAATTTGCCTGTTTTTGTGGATTTTCCCTGGAAATTTGATTTATACAGAAGTTATTCATTGTGAATTGAATGCCCTTTATTATGCTCTATTTCCTCCCCAGACCTCAGAGCATAAGAAACATAAGATGTTAAAAATACTAAAAATGCCTATATTTTCCTCACTGCTAACCTCTCTGATCTTGCCACTCCTCACGTCACACTAATGATCCTCGCTGCTTTTTTTTTACCTCACTTGCTCTCTAGCTAGGCCGGAGCTTCTGGCTCTGATAAGACTTGAGAAGGTTCTGTGCAAGTTCATCGAAAGTCACAATGAGATGATGTGCACTGTGACCTTACGCACGCATGTGCAGAACCCTCCCATGCATCATCTGAGACCTGGAGATTTCATCAAGAGCACCAGTGTTCAGAAGATGCTGTTAAGATTCTGAGAGGCTGGTGAGCGGAGTATAAGGATTTTATTTTTTTACTTTTTAAATTGTGGTCGCGGTTCAGTAAAATAGCAGCTGCTAGATGTGGATTTTTGAAATATTTAAAGTAGGGGAAAAAATGATTTAGTCAGCCACCAATTGTGCAAGTTCTCCCACTTAAAAAGATGAGAGGGATCTGTAATTGACATCATAGGTAGACCACAACTATGAGAGACAACATGAGAAAACAAATCCAGAAAATCACCATGTCTGATTTGGCAAGATTTGTTTTGCAAAATATGGTGGAAAATAAGTATTTAGTCACCTAAAAACAGGTAAGATTTCTGGCTCTCACAGACGTGTAACTTCTTTTTTAAGAGGCCCCTCTGTCCTCCACTCATTACAGTAGTAATGGCACCTGTTTGAACTTCTTATCAGTATAAAAGACACCTGTCCACAACCTCAACAGTCACACTCCAAACTCCACTATGTTGATGACCAAAGAGCTGTCGATGTACACCAGAAACAAAATGGTAGCACTGCACAAGGCTGGGAAGACTGAATCTGCAATAAGCATGTAGTTTAGTGTGATGAAATGAACTGTGGGAGGAATAATAAGAAAATGGAAGACATACAAGACCACTGATAATCTCCCTCGATTTGGGGCTCCACGCAAGATCTCACCCCGTGGGGTCAAAATGATTGCAAGAACGGTGAGCAAAAATCCCAGAACCACACGGGGGAACCTAATGAATGACCTGCATAGAGCTGGGACCACCGTAACAAAGGCTACTATCAGTAACACACTACGCCGCCAGGGACTCAGGTCCCACAGTGCCAGACGTGTATCCCCTGCTTAAGCCAGTACATGTCCGGGCCGATCTGAAGTTTTCTAGAGAGCATTTGGATTATCCAGAATAGTATTGGGAGAATGTCATATGGTCTGATGAAACCAAAGTAGAACTGTTTGGTAGAAACACAACTCGTTGTGTTTGGACGAGACAGAATGCTGAGTTGCATCCAAAGAACACCATACCTACTGTGAAGCGTGGAAGTGGCAACATCATGCTTTGGGGCTGTTAATCTGCAAAGGGACCAGGACGACTGATCCATCTACATGAAAGAATGAATGGGGCCAGGTATCGTGAGATTTTGAGTGCAAACATTACTGCTCTAGAGGAGATCTGCATGGAGGAATGGGCCAACATACCACCAACAGTGTGTGCCAACCTTATGAAGACGTAGAGAAAACGTTGGCCTCTGTCATTGCCAACAAAGGATATATAACAAAATATTGAGATGGACTTTTGTTATTGACCAAATACTTAGTTTCAACCATAATTTGCAAAAAAAATCTTGCCAAATCAGGCAAGGTGATTTTCTGGATTTGTGTTCTCATTTTGTCTCTCATAGTTATGGTCTACCTATGATGTCAATTACAGGCCTTTCTCATCTTTCTAAAGGCCCCGTTACACGCTACGATATATCTAACGATATGTCGTCGGGGTCACGTTGTTAGTGACGCACATCCGGCATCGTTTGACATATCGTAGCGTATGACAACTACGAGCGACTGTGAACGAGCAAAAATACTCATATTAAACCAAAACACGACATAGAACTCCATATTCATAATTTTAGCTCATGGCAAACATCACCATACATATACATTAGCACCAAAAAAGAAGATCCTTGAGCATATTAGGGATATTAAAAAAGCAGCCGTGATTGTGAACCCGGAGGAGTTAGAGATGCTCAAGAACATTCCTAGGCATTTTAAAAATGAGCACAACTGCAATTGGCGCCTTCTGAAGTTCCGGGGGATAGATAGGATTTATTTGAATCCCAGGGGTGGGGATCCAAGGAGATTGCTGGCCCAGAGGGAGGTCAAGTGGATCACCATTCTAGAAACGGAAAAACCAAAAGGCCTGAATGATTATATCTCTTTCAGGCCTTTCCTATGAAATATTTTCTGAGAAATATATGGTGGTCCCCTTGGCTTTCCCTTATGCCTCTTGAATGTGTTTAGCTATGATCCGCTTATGATTTATTATTTATTATTAAATATCTAATTCTAATATTAATATGCATTCAATGTATACCTTTGGGGGCCTTGTCTCACCTTGATCCTCTCGTCCTTTCATTAGACCTTTGTATGAGATATAGGGTTTGATACGGTTGATGTACAAATTTATATGAGTGAGCTTTTTGATTTACTCATATATTATAATGATGAGCAGGATGATCTTTGTAGGCATGTGGGTACACAAAATTGCGGACATATATCATCTCTCTTTATCCTTATTTCTGCCACTAGAAGTTTCACTTTTCATCTGTTTTAAAGGTCACACAAAATCTTTTTTGTGATTAAATTTTTTATTTTTTTTGAATTTTTTTCTTGTAGAGTTTGTGGATGATGCAATAAAGCAACTAAAAACTGGCATTCATGATGGGATCTATCAGTCTGGCATTTGAACCGCCAATTTGGATCCAGCAATTCCTGTTTAATTGTGAACTGAGGACTCCCTTCTTTTCAGATATTAATGCTTATGATGTTTATATGATTCTACTCCTGAAGGGTTACTTTGTCCTTCGGGCTGGATAAATGCTGGATGTGAGGAATATTTTTGTCCTCTAGGTGGCAATCTCTTTGTAAGTGACGGAAACATATGGGTTTTTTCCTATGTTATCTGTATACATGGTATATTATTATATACCCAGTGTTTCCCTCACAAATATGTTTTTTATAGCCGTATGATCCCGTCATATTATATAATGGATTTTCTCTTATTTAATATTATATTTCGCTTTGCCATTACCTTTGCCCTTTTCCAAAATGGCCACCGGCCAGACTGAGATCGGAGCGCGCTCTGCATGCCGGTGGTCGCCTCCCTCCTCCAGCCGGCGCCCAATTGAGGGACGCCTATTGTGGATGCGCACAGCGTCTTCCGGGACGCCGGCTGGGGAGGATGACGTGACTTCCGGTTTGCGGCGTGTGCCAGCAAAACGATCTCAGGTGGGCTCTCTGCATAAAAAGGTGACCTTGCGACTACCCCAGCACCTCCTGACGAAGCGGTGGCGAAACGCGCGTCGAGGTGCTGGGCAGTGTGCGTGTTTGATCCCTGTGGTATGCTCTTTGGACTGATCTTTCATTGTGATGGCTCTCTACCAATTTTAGGGGCAGCCGAGATCATTAAGTATTCGGCTGTCTCCTTCATATGCTGTTAAGCTGCACTAGCACTTTATGTTACTAATTCTGTGGTAGAGGTCACTCTATCAACTTACTGTGTACCCATTGGTCTGGATAATTTGTGCAACAGGTTGCCTTGATGTTTTTCTCTATCATACCACACTGCACCAGTCTGTGTTTCTTTGGTTTTATGGGGTAGGGTGTTTTTTATCAAAAATCTGCTTGACCAGCATTGTATGAATAAAATGTATTTTTCTATTATTTTTGTATTATAAACTTTGAAGTGATGAATTAATAATAAAAAATAATACTGTGAATTAGCATAACAAATGTTGTTTGCAAACTCATTCTTTTTTGGTGCTAGAGCAAAAATACTCACCTTATCGTTGCTCGTTGACATGTCGCTCATTTTAAAAAAATCAATCATCCTTCTGTGCACCGGTTGTTCGTCGTTCCCGTGGCAGAACACATCGCTCCGTATGACACCCCGGGAACGATGAACTGCAGCTCACCTGCGGCCGCCGGCAATGCGGAAGGAAGGAGGTGGGCGGGATGTTACGTCCCGCTCATCTCCGCCCCTCCGCTTCTATTGGGCTGCCGCTGTGTGACGTCGCTGTGACGCCGAACGTCCCTCCCCCTTCAGGAAGAGGATGCTCGCCGCCCACAGCGAGGTCGTTCGAGAGGTAAGTACGTGTGACGGGGGTTACCGACTTTGTGCGACACGGGCAACAAATTTCCCGTAATGCACAAACGATGGGGGCGGGTGCGATCGCACATGCGAACGCACGATAAATCGATGCGTGTAACGGGCCCTTTAGTGGGAGAAATTGAACAATTGGTGGCTGACTAAATACTTTTTTCCCCACTATAAGTAGAACTCAGTCCCACTCTAATGTATTCAATTATCTCTACTGCTGACCATTAGCTCACTATTACCAGTGATCTGCAAACAGACAACTCAGAGTTTGGCCTCCTAGCATGATCTTCCTCACAAGACAGTTGAAGGCCATTGGCGATCTTACAAGGTTCATGCAAACACATTAAAGATTACTTGTCACCAGGTCTCAACTAGCCATTTTGCACATATTTTATTACCGCTTCTTGCCTGAAGATTGTTGTTGTTTTTTTAATCCACTAAAGGGTTCCAGAGATATATGCCTATATTTTCAGGGCTAATTTTTATCGTTTTTACCAAGAGGGCATGGCTTAGAGTAATTTTGCAGAACAGCCTAAAGACAAGTCACCAGACAGTCCTGTGAGCCACAGCCCTTTGATAAAGACCATAAAAATGTGCACTAAATAAAAAGGCCCATATCTCTGCAGCAATTGGTATGTATGTAGTCAGTATGGCAGCTATATAAAGGAAAAAAAAACAAAAACAAAAATAACTAACCACTCAGGGGAACAGTGGTAATAAATAAGGGCAACAACTGGAATAAGTTTGACCTGTGCCAGGTCTTCATTAAATGCAGAAAGGTCAGGCTGGCACAATGTTTGCTCAGTCTCTTTAGTAGCAGAGCAGTGTATAGCCAACACGGCTCTTAAATATTCAGGTGTATGAATGTTCTAGCTGCACAAGGCATTGAACTAAATATACATGTTGTCCAATAGAGTTAGCCTTAATTAAACGTCTAGCTTTGAATATAAAAAATATATAGGACGGATCAAATACATTAGTGTGATTGTGTGTCTCGTAGTCAGAAAATGTGCTGCATAGCTGTACATTTTTCCCCCCAAGCTGCTACTGTTTTTGTATAAACCACAAAGACAAAAATCGTATGGAAGAGAAGGGGTAAAGGTTACAGGAGTACAACACAAATTACTATTTCTTCAGCGCTCTATTGGGAGACCCAGACGATTGGGGTATAGCTACTGCCCTCCGGAGGCCACACAAAGCACTACACTAAAAAGTGCAAGGCCCCTCCCCTTCTGGCTATACCCCCCCGTGGTATCACGGGTTCTCCAGTTTTCAAGCTTTGTGCGAAGGAGGTCAGACATCCACGCATAGCTCCACAGATTTTAGTCAGCAGTAGCTGCTGACTATTTCGGATGGAAGAAAAGAGGGCCCATATAGGGCTCCCAGCATGCTCCCTTCTCACCCGTTGATGGTGTTGTAAGGTTGAGGTACCTATTGCTGGTACGGAGGCTGGAGCCCACATGCTGCTTTCCTTCCACATCCCCCTGAGGGGCTCTGAGGAAGTGGGATCCTGCCGGCCTCAAAGCTCTGACGCCGGGCTCCATCCACAGACCCATTTGAACCTGCTGGATACGGAGCTGGAGTACCGTTCAGGGACATGGCCCTGCACCATTACAGGTACTCTGTGTCCCCGGTCACACGGACACAGCACACTCCAGACTTGCTGGGTGTGCTAGTGCGCCGGGGACAGTAAAGGGTTACAGTCACTGCAGCTTTGCTGAGTGACTTTGTGTTTTGGGAACTACCGCGCCGGACGCTCCGGGAGCGGCGGCGCGGCTGGGACTTGTAGTTCGCCGGGGACTGGGCGCCGACCGCGCTTTTACGGCGGCGGCGCTTATAAATCCAGTCCCCGGCTTCTGCGGCCTAGTGCCGCTTCGTTCCCGCCCCCTCCCTGTCACTCAGGGAAGGGGACAGGCGCTGAGCAATCAGCAGCGCCGAGGGCTGGAGCCTTTTTACATGCTCCAGCCCTCTCACTGCACACTGTCGGACGCCGGATTCCCGCTCTGCCTTGGGGGCACGCCCACGGCCCGCCCCTCCTCACATGAGCTGGGGAAGAAGCCGGCAGCCATTACTGCAGTCCGAGCTCGGACTTTCGGCACCAAGGCAGGACGGTGGCGATCATACACCCGCTTATAGGCGGGCGGTAAGAGGCACACATAGTGCTGACCACGATATAACTGCAGTGTGTACATGTGTTGTTTTTTTTACTGCATAGGTCGCTATATGCCCGCTTGGGGAGCGACACATCAGCAGCAGGAAAGCAGGTGTGCTAAGGCACAGGCTTTCTAGGCTGCTTGTATTGCACGACTGAGGTGTTCATTTGTGTTTATGCTTATATGCTTTACATTGCACTGTACAGTCGCTAGTCTTAGCTATATTCTCCTGGAATGGCTAGACTACAGCAGCAGAAAACCAAGGGTGCTGGGGCACAGGTTTTTTTCTATGCTGCTTGTATTGCATGGGCTGCAGTGTGCATTTGTACTTGTGCTTGTATGCTATACATAGCACTGTATGGTCACTCTGCTGGGCCATATTCCCCGAGATGACTAGTCTACAGCAGCAGAAGAGCAGAGGTGCCAGGGCACAGGCTTCTATGCTGCTTGTATTGCATGTGCTGCAGTGTTCATTTGTACTTGTGCTTGTATGCTATACATTGCACTGTAGGGTCACTCTTCTGGGCTATATTCCCCTAGATGACTAGTATACAGCAGCAGAAGAGCAGGGGTGCCAGGGCACAGGCTTCTATGCTGCTTGTATTGCTTGTGCTGCAGTGGTCATTTGTACTTTATGCCTGTATGCTATACATTGCAATGTACGGTCACCAATCTTGGCTATATACGTCTAGATAGCTAGTCGGCAGCGGCAAAAAAGCAACACAGATTTCAGTGCTGTTTTTACTACATGGGATGCTGTTCATGACACCGTCCCATTGTGTGCATGCTCCCCTGTAGCACGTCGTCTGCCGGGGTCTCTAGCACTTCGTCTGCCGGGGCTCTACTAGTTGTGGCCAAAGAAACCTCCTGTCAACCCTGTCCATGGACAGGGACGGAGTAGTCATAATATAGAGACTTGCACCCATGGGCAATCTACTTGACCAAAAGGCAGCTCTTCAGGGCTTTGATACTGACATCGCTCTCAATCCGGATTCACCGGGTGGTAACGCCATACGGAATGATCCTATACCGTCCATCAATGGAAGGTTGGATCTTTCTCCCTCAGCTCCCCCAGTGGAGATAGGAGACGAACAGGAGAAGTTCCTTTTCAGTATCTCACGCAGATATTGAGTATTTTTCTGGCCACGCTGACTTCAGAGAAGCAGTCCAGGAACACCACGCTTACCAGATAAGCGTCTTCTCCAAACGTTTTTAGGATACACGTTATCCCTTTTCCCCTGACGTGGTCAGCGCTGGACCCAGGGTCCAAAGGTGGATTCTCCAATCTCCAGGCTTGCATATAGAGCCATAGTTGCACTGGAGATGGGGCTTCACTTAAAGATGCCATTCACAGACAGATGGACTCTGGTTGAAATCTGTCAAGGAGGCTATCGGCGTGTCGGTTGCTCCGGCATCCACAGCCGTATTGGCAACCTAACCTTTTCAGCTGTTCTTGCGCAGCTGACCTTGAGCAGGGACATCTGTACCGCAGAGGCGTCCGTAACCCCGCAATGTCTGCACTGCGACTTATCCTGTTAATACTGTCCTAAAAGTACAGTCGAGGTTTCGGTCCTTCCCAAGCTCCGGCAGGTCCCAATTGTCCTCGTGCAAAAGGGCTACAAAACCTCAGACGGGCTCAGATTCCGGCCGGGCTCAATCGCCCAAGGAAGGCAGTCGGAGGAACCGCTACCAAGGCGGTCTCCTCAGGACTCTCAGCTCTCTCTCTCTCTCTCTCTCTCTCTCCGCATCCACGGTTGATGGCAGACTCCCCCGCCTTTGGCGACATTTAGCTGCCACAGGTCACAGACCGGTGGGTGACGGACATTGTGCTCACGTGCACAGGACAGTGTTCTGTTCTCGTCCTCCGACTCCATTCTTCAGAACGGCCCCACCTCTCCACCGAGCAGATGCCCTGCTGCAGGCGGTGGACGCGCTAAGAGCAGAAGGAGTGGTGATCCCTGTCCCCCCTCAGGAACGAGGGCGAGGGTTTGTACTCCAATCTCTTTGTGGCTCCAAAAATGGACGGTTCCTTCCGTCCTGTTCTGGTCCTGAAACTGCTCAACGAGCATGCGAACGCCAGGCGGTTCCGGATGGGATCCCTCCGATCCGTCATTGCCTCAATGTCTCGAGGAGACTTCCTTGCCTCAACAGACATCAAAGATGCCTATCTCCACGTGCCAATTGCTACGGAGCACCAACGTTTTCTACGTTTTGTGATAGGAGACGAACATCTTCAGTTCGTAGCTCTGCCATTCAGTCTGGCGACAGCCCCACGGGTGTTCACCAAGGTCATGGCAGCAGTGGTAGCAGTCTTGCACTCTCAGGGACACCCGGTGATCCCGTACTTGGACGATCTACTCGTCAAAGCACCCTCCCTCGAGGCATGCCAACGCAGCCTGAATGTTACGCTGGAGACTCTCCAGACTTTCGGGTGGATCATCAATTTGGCAAGGTCAAATCTGTCTCCGACTCAATCACTAACGTATCTCGGCATGGAGTTTCATACTCTATCAGCCATAGTGAAGCTTCCGCTGAACCAGCAGTGTTCACTGCAGACAGAGGTGCAGTCTCTCCTTCAAGGCCAGTCGCTCCCCTTAAGGCGCCTCATGCACTTCCTAAGGAAGATGGTGGCAGCCATCGAGGCAGTTCTCTTTGCGCAGTTTCATCTGCGCCAACGGCAATGGGACATTCTCCGCCAATGGGATGGGCAGTCAACCTCCCTGGACGGGAAGTCTCCCTTTCCCTGACGGCCGAGGACTCTCTGCAATAGTGGCTTATTCCCACCTCATTGTCATAGCCCCCATCCTGGGCAGTGGTCACGACAGATACGAGTCTGTCAGGGTGGGGAGCAGTTTGTCTCCGCCACATGGCTCAGGGGACGTGGACTCAGCAGGAGTCCACCCTTCAGATCGATGTTCTGGAAATCGGGGCAGGGTATCTTACCCTATTAGCTTTCCAGAAGTGGCTAGAAAGAGAGCAGATCCGAATCCAGTCGGACATCTCCACAGCGGTGGCATACATCAACCACCAAGGAGGGACACGCAGTCAGCAGCCTTCCAGGAAGTCCGGCGAATCCTCATGTGGGTGGAGGACACAGCATCCACCATATCCGCAGTTCACATCCCGGGCGTAGAAAACTGGGAAGCAGACTTCCTCAGTCGCCAGGGCATGGACGCGGGGGAATGGTCCCTTCACCCGGACGTGTTTCAGGAAATCTGTTGCCGCTGGGGGGTGCCGGACGTCGACCTAATGGCGTCTCGGCACACCAACAAGGTCCCGGCATTTATGGCACGATCGCGCGATCACAGAGCTCTGGCGGCAGACGCCTTAGTGCAAGATTGGTCGCAGTTCCGGCTCACATATGTGTTTCCACCTCTGGCACTCTTGCCCAGAGTACTGCGCAAAAATCAGATCCGATTGCAGCCGCGTCATACTCGTCGCACCAGACTGGCCGAGGAGATCGTGGTACCCGGATCTGTGGCATCTCACGGTCGGCCGACCGGGGTCACTACCAGACCGACCAGACTTACTGTCTCAAGGGCCGTTTTCTCCATCGGAATTCTGCGGCCCTGAACCTGACTGTGTGGCCTTTGTGTCCTGGATCCTAGCGTCTTCAGGATTATCCCAAGGGGTCGTTGCCACCATGAGACAGGCTAGGAAGCCCACGTCTGCTAAGATCTACCACAGAACGTGGAAGATTTTCTTAATCTGGTGCTCTACTCAGGGAGTGTCTCCCTGGCCATTTGCATTGCCTACTTTTCTTTCCTTCCTACAATAGGAGTTAGAAAAGGGCTTGTCGCTAGACTCCCTCAAAGGGCAAGTCTCAGCACTATCCGTGTTTTTTTCAGAAGCGTCTAGCACGTCTTTCTAAGGTGCGCACGTTCCCGCAGGGGGTTTGTCATATCGTACCCCCGTACAAGCGGCCGTTAGATCCATGGGATCTGAACAGGGTTCTAGTTGCTCTCCAGAAGCCGCCTTTCGAGCCTCTGAAGGAAGTTTCCTTTTCTCGCCTGTCACAGAAGGTGGCGTTTCTCGTTGCGATCACATCGCTTCGGCGAGTGTCTGAGCTGGCAGCTCTGTCATCCAAGGCTCCCTTCCTGGTGTTTTCACCAGGACAAGGTAGTGCTGCGCATCATTCCGGAGTTTTCTCCCTAAGGTCGTATCCTCGTTTCATCTTAATCAGGATATCTCCTTACCGTCCTTTTGCACTCATCCGGTTCACCGGTATGAGAATGTTTACGTTTGCTAGATCTGGTGAGAGCAATCAGAATCTACATTTCCCGCACGGCGCCCATACGCCGTTCCGATGCCCTTGTCGCTGGTACGCGCAAGAGGTTGCAGGCTTCTAAAGCCACCCTGGCTCGATGGATCAAAGAACCAATTCTGGAAGCCTACCGTTCTGCAGGGCTTCCGGTTCTCTCAGGGCTGAAAGCCCATTCAACCAGAGCCGTGGGTGCGTCCTGGGCGCTACGACACCAGGCTTCGGCTCAACAGGTGTGCCAGGCAGCTACCTGGTCGAGTCTGCACACTTTCACCAAACATTATCAGGTGCATACCTATGCTTCGGCGGATGCCAGCTTAGGTAGAAGAGTCCTGCAGGCGGCAGTGACATCCCCGTAGGGGAGGGCTGTTTTGCAGCTCTAACATGAGGTATCTCTTTACCCACCCAGGGACAGCTTTTGGACGTCCCAATCGTCTGGGTCTCCCAATAGAGCGCTGAAGAAGAAGGGAATTTTGTTACTTACCGTAAATTCCTTTTCTTCTAGCTCTTATTGGGAGACCCAGCACCCGCCCTGTTGTCCTTCGGGATTTCTTGGTTGTTTGCGGGTACACATGTTGTTCATGTTGAACGGTTTTTCAGTTCTCCGACGTTATTCGGAGTTAATTTGTTTAAACCAGTTATTGGCTTCCTCCTTCTTGCTTTGGCACTAAAACTGGAGAACCCGTGATACCACGGGGGGGTATAGCCAGAAGGGGAGGGGCCTTGCACTTTTTAGTGTAGTGCTTTGTGTGGCCTCCGGAGGGCAGTAGCTATACCCCAATCGTCTGGGTCTCCCAATAAGAGCTAGAAGAAAAGGAATTTACGGTAAGTAACAAAATTCCCTTCATTACGTCAGTGGGATGCAAAAGATCATCTCATAGGACACAGGCCGCACAGACTCACCGGCAAGGACGTATAAAGATTGTAGAAACTTGGCTTCTTCTGACATATCTTGATCTGTGCTGCATTATTCCAATAATAGTGCTATGATGTAAAATAAACCATGTGATAGCATATGTTATGTTAAAAGTCTTGTTATAACCACACTCCAATAATAGCAGGATTAGATACCTTGTACCCAACATTGAACATAATTCCATTAATGTACCCATGAGTCAGATCTTTGATATGTGTGACATCTGCCTTATCTTGTCACCCTGGATTAAAATGTCTTTTTTCTGAGAGCAATAGGGTGAAAACAGGATTAGTGGTGGAGGCGCTACTATTTTTGAAATTGCTGTTGACTTTATGTATTATCTGTCAAATCTTGTGTGTAAAATAATTAGTGATGAAGCTAGCACTACCGTGCTCGGGTGCTCAGTACTCGTAACAAGCATTTTGACGCTCGGATGAACTCGACTCGAGTACAGAGTATAATGGAAGTCAATGAGGAAGATCTTTTGGAAAAATGTTTGAGTTTCCTATGGCCTTCCGTTATACGAGGGGGCTGCTGATAAGTCTTTGTGATTTTTTTTTTCTTTCAATGGTAACGAATGTTACAACACATAAAAGCCTTATGTGTCTAATATATGTTTTCAAAATTGTGTGTTTGTTGCTTATGGCAACAGTGTTCTACTCACACAGGAAAACAAAATTGCGATATTCACAGCAACTGAGAGGAGAAAAGTGCTAAAATTCTTGTTTCTGCAAGGAAAGTCCTCAAAGGATATTCATGGTGATATGTTGCAAACATTGGGGGATCAATGCACTTTATATTCCACAGTTAAGAACTGGGTTGCCAAATTTAAAACGGGCCACTTCAGCACCAATGATGAGGAATGTCCTGGACGACCGAGAGTAGTGGTTGTTCTGAAATCGTAGATGCTGTGCACAATCTTATACTGGAGAATCAATGAATTTCAGCTAAAGCAATAGCAGACATCATGGGGATTTCCCGTGAACGTGTTTATGCCATTATCTATGAACATTTGGACATGAGGAAGTTATCTGCAAAGTGGGTCCCGAAATGTTTGACAACAGATCAGAAAAGCATGCGAGTGAAAACTTCCCAGTCTATTTGTCAGCGTTTCCGGACTGATAAGAATTTCCTGGATCGACTAGTTACTATGGATGAGACCTGGATTTATCTGTATGACCCTGAAAACAAGGAGCAGTCAAAAGAGTGTAGGCACAGTAGTTCTCATCGTCCAAAGAAGTTCAGGGTGTAAAATCAGACACTTAGGTGATGGCGTCTGTGTTCTGGGTTAAAAAGGGTGTGCTGCTAGTGGACTACCTTCAGAAGGGTTCCCCCATCAATGCAAGGTATTACATTGAACTTTTGGACCAATTGAAGGCAGCTCTGAAGGCCAAAAGGAGGGGCAAGCTGTCCAAAGGAATCTTGTTCCTGCAAGACAACGCCTTCGCTCACACTGCACAAGTGACCAAAGCAAAACTGGCAGAGTTGGGCTTCCAGCTGGTTGACTACCCACCTTATTAATGAGATCTAGCTCCCTTTGACTATCATCTGTTTCCAAACCTGAAGAAACACCTCAAGGGTATCAAATCTCACACCATTTCTGATGCCATGGCTGCTAAGGATGCCTAGTTTAAGGCACAACCAAAATTCTTCTTTTCATAGGCTTACAGAACTTGGAATGCCAATGTAAGAAGTGTGTTGACATCAGTGGAGAGTATGTGGAATAAATGTAAAGTGTTGACATCAGTGGAGAGTATGTGGAATAAATGTACAGTTTCATCATCCTATCTCGTTGCTTTCTGGGTAAAGCCAAAGACTTATCAGAAGCCCCTCGTACTCGGTGCATGAGTAGAGCCAATCTGAGGGTCTGGCTGCTCGTTACGAGTACATGGCATGGTAGTGCTTGCTCATCACTGAAAATAATGCACTTTGCAGTGCATTCACACAACCATATTCTTAGTTTGTGTTATGGTTATAACACCAGGCTTGACCACGGGTTTCCTGATCTGAATTAACAGCTTTGCAGCCAACTTAGGGCCACGAAGGCAAACCGCTGGTCTCCTGGCCTGAGCTAATCAACTATGCGTAAGTATTTCAGCTTTAACACTGACTGTAAAGTGAGTAAATCCTCATTATTAAGGCGAGAAGATGTATAAATGAGGTTGGCTACTAAAAAAAAAAAAAAGTAAATTATGTCAGCCTAACATATGGGAAGTTTGAATATGATTTTTGTACCTAACTGTTAATGTATTGTACATGTCTTCCCAATATCCTCGTTAATTGTGTCTCCCTTTCTCCTTTTCAGTATTGCTTATGTATGACAGAAGCTGTGCTGCTATTGTCTCCAGAAACCTCCCCGTTCTGTCCTCTTTCTCGCAAGTCCAAGACCCGTTTGCACTGGCTTATACAACTCTGTGTGCCAGTGTTTGCTGGAGTAGGTATCGCCTTTATAGTATGGAGCAAGAACCGCAGTGAGCTATCCCATCTCACCTCCTGGCACAGCATGCTCGGGCTGCTCACCTTGATCACTACATGCTGCCAGGCTCTTTGTGGCCTTGCACTGCTCTTTCCACGTCTGGCGCAAGTTACTGCAGTATCACGTCTTAAACTGTATCACGCCACTTGGGGTCTTTTAGTATACCTTCTGTCTGCATCTACTGTTCTCCTAGGATTGTGTTCTGACTGGTTTCAAGCACAGATCAAGGGACCTTTATGGTATATTTGCTTTGCCTTACCACTGTATCCTTCACTGGTAATTATGAACCAAGTACTGGACATATATCTACCAAAGAAGAAAACCCATAGTAAGAATACAAGTATGCCCAAGGTCAACCAGCATAAATTTCCCCTCATGTGAAAGCAAAATGTACATAAGATTTACTTTATTGGGTTTTACTTGTACTGTTTTACTCTTGTATTTTAAAGTTGTTGTGCACTGCTGGATGACTCCTGCTTAATCAATTGAAGGCCCCACAGAAAATTAAAATAATCTGTACTTTCCTCCCACAGTGGTGCCATTCCAGCAATATCAGTGCTGTTATTCTCACCAGATCAAGTAACGTTGTGTCATGTAACTGCTGATTGGCGCTCTGACCGAATTTTGATGAGATGCAGCTACTGATTGGTTGCAGCAGTCACTTGACGCAAGAGTGACACATGAACCACCTAGAATTGCAGCGCTGACATCTCTGGACCAGCACCACTGCGAGAGGTGTGTATTGATTTTTATACTTTACGTGGCATTTAAGTGACAACCCCTTTAAAGGGAATCTGTCAACATGATTTCTAGCCCCAAACTGTTTATACGTACATGTAGCTATGTCAGAGACCAGTCCAGCATTATCTTTTACAAGGCCAGTCTGTTCCTCTATTACTGAGGAATCAGCGTTTGGATTGATATGCAAATGAAGCTGAAGAGCTACTGTATATCTAAAACCTCTGTCACTCCAGGTCTATTGTTCTCTTAGTTCTGTCTCCTCTGGTTTTACTGACCGCATCTATGTTCTGTGATATCAGGCAAAGGAGCCACCAGTCAAGGAGGAAGAGGAGGTGCTGGGTGGGGAATAGAGCTGTTGTGAGAGAGACTTGAGTTCTACAAATAGTTCTTCGGCCTCATTTGCATCTCAAATGAAACGTTGATTTCTCAGTAACGGTGGAACGGATTGACCATGTCAAGTATTGCTGATTTTCTTTGAAAGAGCTACATGCCCATATATATAGTTTTGGGGATGGGGAGTAAAAGCTTACCAACAGTTTCACTTTAAAGTTTTGGTTTTACATTCTAGTACTGTAAATGGAGCTGTGTGATCAAGAAGATCGTCTAAATTGTATCTGTACCTCGTATTGCATGTATGGATAAGAGAAGTGCTGCTCTGCAAGATTTCTGTGTTACTGACATTTGTATTTTTTGTTGTTTTATATTTATTTTTCTTTTTTTCTATCCTTGAGTCTAAAACATTGACTGTTTAACAATGTCTGCACTATCCTCAAGGGTAATACAAGCTAAGAATCTATCCTTCCGTCTGTTACATGATTATGTGATTAATGTAGGTCCAAATGTTCGTCTTTCTCCAATAGCTAGAACACGAATGTTCTACAAAAGCACCCCTTTTTTAACATGATTTTTGGAGATTTTTTTTTTCCCCTGCACGGACTTGATCACTTAAATGGGTTGTCCTGTCTTAGTCCATAAGTCTGCAGTTATTCTGTGTCACTCTATGTGACTGCAGACTTAGGAATCCTCACATTGCTCCCACTGTGCGCTGTGAGGATGCTTCGGTGCCAGAGACGGGAACGGCGGTTATATGGCCGTGAGTAAATGATATGGATACTCTTGGCCACAATACGGCTAAATGGGCATGGCCTCGCTCAATACACTTGCATTTAGCGAGGCGGTGTCCATCTAGTCACAATATGGCTGGGAGTCTACATATACTTGTGGCCATGTGACCACTGTTTCTAGCTCTGACACCGGCACATCCTCAGAGCGCACAGGGCCTGTGATGTGAGGATTCACAAGTCTACACTCATATAGAGTAACCGCAGACTTAAGAATTTAGACTAGATAACCCCTTGAAAAGCACTTAATATTACAGATGTTGACTACGGGTATAATTGCTTTTATAGTAGGGCTTGATTATATATTGCACTTTCCTTTAAGGCTACATGTACATTTTTCTTGTATTGGGTATTATAATAAATGGGTTACAAAAAAACACAATAGTCTCACTTATCGAACTGTAAAACATCATGAAGAGATTGTAAATTTGTTACATTTCTGCTGCCTTTGTGTGAACATAGTTGTTTGTATCGGTGCGTTCTGTTTCGGAGCGCAATACATTTTTATGTATAAAGCTCAGTAAGTTCTCATTTAACACAGCAGACCCAAAATTCCCACTTCATTAAACTGTGCACCGTACGTTTAGCAGGAGTAAGAGGAGAACCTTGTGTACATGACACCTGCAGCAGGAATTATTTATCTTGGGCCTCTCTGTTTTCAGAGGCCTCGAAGACCCCTTTGTGCACAGCAGCAGGCTGCCACTTTAGAAACTGCTTTATTGGAAAATTTAGAATCAGGGGGTTTTTTTTACATTTTTAAGGAACAAAAATATCATAGGGATAACTGCATACCATAAAAAATATATCCCCCCCAGAGAGAACTGTCTGTCCATTGCCATCTATTGGAAGGAGCTGCCTTACCAGTCAATATACAACCCTTTAAAAAGCCTTAAAACTAGACTTATAATATTATCCACCACAAGAAAATTCTGAGTATATTTTCCTTCTGTAGGAATCGGGTTTGGTGAATTTCCAAGGACTAGTTGCAAGATTTGTTAAGGCTAAGTTGACATGCGGCGTTTGCAGCTGGATTTTTTTGCAGCGTTTTTTATGCAAATAAGAAGTTGCGCCTTAGTTACCATCAAAATCTATAAGATTTCTAAAATCTCATGCAAACGCTTGATTTTTTTTTTCCCTGACTGAATTTGAGAATTGCAGCATTTTTTAAATTGGCAGCATGTCTGTTCTAATGGAATTTTTGTAGTGTTTTATTTTTTTCTATGTTTTTATTGAATAATACTAAGAGGTACTTTGCACGCTGCCACATCGCTAGCCGATGATAGCGATGCCGAGCGCGATAGTCCCCGCCCCGTCGCGCATGCGATCTCTTGTGATAGCTGCCGTAGCGAACATTATAGCTACGGCAGCTTCACACGCACTTACCTGCCCTGCGACGTCGCTCTGGCCGGCAATTCGCCTCCTTCCTAAGGGGGCGGGTCGTGCGGCTTCACAGCGTTAACACACGGCAGGCGGCAAATAGAAGCGGAGGGGCGGAGATGAGCGGGATGTAAACATCCCGCCCACCTCCTTCCTTCCTCATTGCAGGCGGGACGCAGGTAAGGAGATGTTCCTTGCTCCTGTGGCTTCATACACAGTGATGTGTGCTGCCGCAGGAACGAGGAACAACATCGTACCTGTCGCTGCAGTGAAATTATGGAAATGACCGATGCTACACAGATCACCGATTTTCAACGCTTTTGCGATCATTTATCGGTGCTTCTAGGCTTTACACGTTGCGACGTCGTTACCGGCACCGGATGTGCGTCACTTTTGATTTGACAACGACGAGATCGCAGTAGCGATGTCGCAACGTGCAAAGTACCCCTAACTTTATTAAATCTGCACTGTAGACAAATCACACATTTAGTCTGTGCACAAAAAGACACAGCTAAGAACACAGCAAAACCCATTTTGAACACAATACATTTTCTACCTAGAGATCAGGTTATGGCTGGCGAAAAAAATGCTGCATATGATCAATAGTGATGGGCAAGCACTACCATGCTCGGGTGCTCGTTTCTCGTAACGTGCAGTTGGACGCTCAGATGGCCGCGACTCGAATACCTGAGTGGAATGAAAGTCAATGGGGAACTCAAGTATTTTTCCCAGGAAAATGCTTGAGTTCCCCATTGACTTCCATTATACTCAAGTTGCGCCCATCCAAGCGTCCAACCTGCTCATTATGAGTACCGATCATGGTAGTGCTCGCTCATCACTAATGATCATAGCTTAAAGGATCAGACATTGAAAACATTTTTGTCACAGTCCCATAAACGTGAATGGCTGATCCTGATCAATAAAAAAATGTCAGAGTAGGTCTGGAATTGAGTTTACCAGACAGACATCTGGCTGTTACAAAATGGATGTGTGAGCAGTTCCATTACATTGTGAGTTTGTGCCTTCCATTTTAGTAAAAGCACACTGATGAGAAGTCCCTGTAGGACCGCTTTTTCCAATAGGTGACAATAGAGACCATTTTGCTGCCAACTAAGGACCGCTAGTTTGGATAAATGTTTTCCCAGGCCTAACTTGTAAGACTTCCCAACAGTCTCCTAAGATGTAATATCTGTCATTTAATTATAGAGCCTGATTTATAACACGAATCCCTAATATATTAATCCACAAAATGATCTAGCCCTAATTTACAGATTCCGTATTTATCTTAGAGCTGGGACTTTGGTTCAGTGGATGTAAGGGGTCATGATGGACTCTAATGGGTTTGTCTGGGGCCATATTATTTTTCTTGTCATGTTGCTGCTTTTCTTGCCCTGAAAATACTGCAATGGTCTTTAGAAACTTTGACGGAGACCCCTAATCCATACATGAGCCGAGGCCTAAATTGCTGTGTTGGTTTTATTTATTACTCCACAAGTACTGTGTAGATTTTAAGAGTCTTACTGATTTGATCATTAATGAATGTGTCTTTTTATGTCTGTTTTGTATGTATAGAATGTTTACCTTTATATCACATATGGCACCTATGCAAAATGCAGCAGAAAAGCATGTCTATGCATTCAAGATGCAGCTTGTGTGAATGTACACTTACAGTGTATGACGGTAGTATATAGTGATTTGCACTTCTTTGTGTTCAGTGTGTCATTAGTTTATGTTTCTCATGCTCTTTTGCCGTGCTGTAAATTCCAAGACTTACGTGCTGGTGTTGGGTACCCTACTTTATACAACGTTTGCTATATACCTGCAGACACGGGGCTATGTCTTCTATGTGTCACTGGTACTTTATATTTATTACATTTTTATCAAATCTTTGTATCTTCTGTCATCAAATAAATTATTTTTAATGAATAACTGACATTTGTGCTATTTTTGTGTTATGCAGTGAACTAATATATTTTGTCTATTTGTTCCTCAGGATCTCTGCTTGTAGTCCTTAAATGGGAGTCTTCATTGTTTAGATGCAGAAGATGAAAATCTCCAGCAGTCATATGATGATCACACAAATGTACTCATCCGAACTGCGATGTGATCATCATGTAACCGGGACAGATTTTCATCCTCAGAAAAAAAAAACAATAAAAAGGGTTGTTTATCCATGAAGATGCCAATCTGTCATCTTTTAACACTAGAACTACTGAGTTAGTCATTTTGACTACTTTGCACTATGTATTTCTATATAGGTGTCACGAGTACAGTAGTTCTAGTGTTAAACATTACATAGGGGTGGTTTCCCTTCTTGGAACCCCCCCCTATGTAACCTAACAGAACGCTACGTAAGGGTAAACTTGCACAGTGATGGAGCCGATACATATTTTCTTTAATTTTTTTTTCTTCCTGCTGCAACCCCATTATGTTTTTGAACATTTTCCGAGACAGCTGACAAATAATAGTGTCCTGATGTGGGAAAACAGCAACATGATGACATTAGAGGGGTTATCAGGCCTTGGGGGACAAATATTTATGTAATGGCAATCCTGAGAATTCTCACATCACATAGTTTTCTGGCTGTCAGGATTCACCGGTGACGGGATTCTGACTATGCATAGCTGGCCTCTCTCAATTCACTTGTATTTAGCGAGGGTGTGCACGTCTAGTCGGCATGTGACGGAATGTATGCAAATCACACACCTGCTTTCACTAGCTCCCGACACATTAGAATCCTGACAGCACGTACACTGAGCACTTTGAGGATTCACATGCCTGCAGTCACATAAAGTGGCGACAGATGTGTACTCAAAGGTAGGACAACTTCTTTAACCCCTACACGCCTGGCGATTTTAAGTTTTTAATTTTCTCCTCCCCTTCATCCAAGAGCCATAGGAGGGCTTGTTTTTTCCAGGAAGAGTTGTACTTTTGAATGACACCTTTCATTCAGCCACACAGTGTAGTGGAAAACGGGAACAAAAATTCTAAGTGCGGTGAAATTGAGAAAATAAGTGCGATTTCACATTGATATTTGTGGAGTTTTATTTACCATTTTCAGTAACTGTCCTAGCAATATGATTCCCCAGGTCATCTATGATTTTTATTTTTTGTATAAGAGTGTTGAAAACAAATTCAAAAATTTGTCAAAAAAGGAATTTCACTTTTGTCGCCATTTTTCAAGACCCTTAACACTTATGTTTTGCAAAAGGAAGAAAAATATTTAAGTCTACCGTGTCATAGCCATGAATTGAAGCTTATATTGATGCACGGAAATCTGGGGCGGCACTCCCAGGTAAATAGATGACAGAATAATGAAAAAAAAAATTCCAGCACCGGAGCCTGCGTCATATGTTTAAAATTCCATTTTACTCGAAATTATTAAAATCCACACATCATAAAAACATGAAAGCAATCCTTACACGTTTCAGACCAACAAAAACAGATCCTTAGTGATAGGTAATGCATAGTGTGAAAATCATATACAGTGGAACCTTGGTTTACAAGAACAATCCGTTCTGGGAGTGTGTTTGTAAACTAAGTTACTCGTCTAGCAAACCAAAATTTCCCATAGGAAATAATGCAAGCTCAGACAATTCGTTCCACAACTTGTTCTATGTCCCTTCCTGGTCCCCTATTGTGCCATTCCACACATGCACAAACATGCACAAAAATGTACAAACACACACAAACACGCAAGCACTCACACATTTTATGCTCTCCTTACTTTCCGTTCCATCGCCAGCCTCCTGATTCTTGTAGTTCGCCGGTACAGGATGTGAATCAGGTAACCATCGCGACTGATGCCGGAGCTTCCGCTGCCAGAGCGCTGACGTCAAAGGCAGGAGCCGCTTGCCTCTGATTAGCCAGCGTGCTTGCCTTTGAGTAGCAGCTGACAGCGGACGTTCCTCCATCGTCGTGATGGTTACCTGATACACATCCTGTACTGGCGAACGACAAGAACCATGAGGCCGGCGATGGAACGGAAGGTAAGATGAGCATAATATGTGCGTGTTTGTGTGTGTTTGTGCGGACTGTAAGTGCGGGTCAGAGCGCGGTTAAAAGTATGGAACCGGAAGTGTGTGCGGTGAGTATTTGCTCGTACAGCAAACCGGGTTACTTGTAAACCGAGGTTCCACTGTATATGAAAACAGGAAAGGAAAAAGGAAGTTGTCAAGGTGCTCTATAAGAGAAAACAATGTTAGATCACATCACATTATAATTGAGAAAATGTACCGTATATTAAATCCCTTTTGAAAAAAAAATTCCAATATCTCATTGAATTCTTTAAAGAAAATGTATATTCGATCATTTCAATGGTTCAAACCTTCAGGGATACGATCAATAGGAATGACAATGCAACGTACTTCCTTAGAAAGCAAAAACTTTCTCCAATTGCCACCTGTAGGCTATCTTTTAACCCTCTATGCCAACCACAGATAGTGTGGACATTTCATTGTGATGTACCGCTGCAAAGTGCCTTGATAGACCAGATACAGATCGATTCCAGTTGTCTGGATTAGAAATCACCTCTGAAATGTGCTCGGTCATGCGTTTCTTAAGTGTCCATGTGGTGCAACCGATGTAAAATTTCTTGCATAAACTTGCATAAATGACATTTTAAACTACCGCATTTGTAAGATCCTTTCAAAACGAGCCACATATTGCTTTCTTTATTTTTACTGAATAGGCTATGTGAAAGAATACTTAATTATTAGATCATCTGGCTACAAAATTAATACCTTTTGTAAGGATTTTTTTTTCGTATAGGATCTTGATGCAATAGAGGAGAATATTTTTTTTATCAGCTCAACAATTTTATAGTAGTCCTTGCTGAATGGAGTTGAGACAACAAAACCTCTATTGACAGGATTAGTTTTGTCATTTTTGTCAGCTAAAAGTAGAAAATCTCCCATATACAATATTCTGTGGTCTGTATAAATTAGTCACAGAATATCCCCTTCTCTTAAAATGTTTATGAATGGTCTTACATCAAGAGAGGAAACTGTCATGTTAAAACTCTAAAGGCCATGTCTCATTAAGCAACATCGCTAGCAACATCGCTGCTGAGGCACGACTTTTGTGACGTAGCAGTGATGTTGCTAGTGATGTTGCTGTGTGTGACATCCAGCAACAACCTGGCCCCTGCTGTGAGGTCGCTGGTTGTTGCTGAATGTCCTGGACCATTTTTTAGTTGTTGCTCTCCCGCTGTGAAGCACACATCGCTGTGTGTGACAGCGAGAGAGCAACAACTGAATGTGCAGTGAGCAGGGAGCCGACTTCTGCGGACGCTGGTAACCAATGTAAATATCGGGTAACCAAGAAGCCCTTTCCTTGGTTTCCCGATATTTACCTTCGTTACCAGCGTCCGCCGCTCTCACACTGTCAGTGCCGGCTCCCTGCTCCCTGCACACATAGCCAGACTACACATCGGGTAATTAACCCGATGTGTACTCTGGCTAGGAGTGCAGGGAGCCAGCGCTAAGCGATGTGCGCTGGTAACCAAGGTAAATATCGTGTTGGTTACCCGATATTTACCTTAGTTACCAAGCGCAGCATCGCTTCCACGCGTCGCTGCTGACTGGGGGCTGGTCACTGGTTGCTGGTGAGATCTGCCTGTTTGACAGCTCACCAGCAATCCGTGTAGCGACGCTCCAGCGATCCCTGCCAGGTCAGGATGGTGGTGGGATCGCTGGAGCGTCGCTTAAGGTACTGTCACACATAACGAGATCGCTAGCGAGATCGCAGCTGAGTCACCGTTTGGTGACACAGTAGCGATCCCATTAGCAATCTCGTTATGTGTGACACCTACCAGCGATCAGGCCCCTGCTGTGAGATCGCTAGTCGTTGCTGAATGGTCCAGGTCATTTTCTTCAAAGGCGACGTCCTGCTGGGCAGGACACATCGCTGTGTTTGACGCTGTGTGACAGGGTCACAGTGACTGCTGAGATCGTTATACAGGTCGCTACTGCGACCTGTATTGTTCCTGAATCGCTGGTAAGATCTCACTGTGTGACATCTCACCTGCGACCTCCCAGCGACTTACCTGCGATCCCTATCAGGTTGCATCGTTTTCGGGATCGCTGGTAAGTCGTTGTGTGTGACTGGGCCTTTAGTGTGACGGTACCTTAAGGTCCCTTAAAGCCCCTCCCCACCATCAGCTAGCACAGAGATGAAGGTCTCCATGATAATCTTATCTGATCTGTCTGAGAGTGTGGTATTTACGACCAGGGGGATGAAAGCATCTGGAAGGAAAATGTACAGAGAAAGACATCTCTTTGTTCTTTTAAGGCCCCGTCACACTAAGCAACATCGCTAGCAACATCGCTGCTAACGAACAACTTTTGTGACGTAGCAGCGATGTTGCTAGTGATGTCGCTGTGTGTGACATCCAGCAACAACCTGGCCCCTGCTGTGAGGTCGTTGGTTGTTGCTGAATGTCCTGGGCCATTTTTTAGTTGTTGCTGTCCCGCTGTGAAGCACAGATCGCTGTGTGTAACAGCGAGACAGCAACAACTAAATGTGCAGGCAGCAGGAGCCGGCTTCTGCGGACGCTGGTAACCACAGTAAACATCGGGTAACCAAGAAGCCCTGTCCTTAGTTACCCAATATTTACCTTTGTTACCAGCCGCTCTCACTGTCAGTGCCGGCTCCTGCTCTGTGCACATGTAGCTGCAGGACACATCGGGTTAATTAACCCGATGTGTGCTGTAGCTAGGAGAGCAGGGAGACAGCACTAAGCAGTGTGTGGTGCTCCCTGCTCTCTGCACATGTAGCTACAGCACACATCGGGTAATTAACCCGATGTGTGCTGTAACTAGGAGAGCAGGGAGCCAGCGCTCAGTGTGCGCTGCTCCCTGCTCTCTGCACGTGTAGCTGCGCGCGCTGGTAACCAAGGTAAATATCGGGTTGGTTACCCGATATTTACCTTAGTTACCAAGCACAGCATCTTCCATGCGGCGCTAGGGGCTGGTCACTGGTTGCTGTTGAGCTCACCAGCAACTCGTGTAGCGACGCTCCAGCGATCCCTGCCAGGTCAGGTTGCTGGTGGGATCGCTGGAGCGTCGCAGTGTGACATCTCACCAGCAACCTCCTAGCAACTTACCAGCGATGCCTATCGTTGTTGGGATCGCTGGTAAGTTGCTTAGTGTGACTGGACCTTTAAGTAGAAAAGCTATTAACACAGTTTTCAGGTGCCATGTTAATGCTAGCAAAAAGGAAATGCATATCGTCGGAATCACAGCGAAGCGCTGAACGCAGCACATCGTTTGGCTTTGCTAGGTGATCGCCGGTATCCCAACAAATGCGTATTCGCCAATAAAATCATGCTAGATGCGTTGTGTTTGATTTCTATGCGAATGAAAAATCGAGATGTAAAATATCACGCTAATATCTCTTACCTGTGTGGCCCAGGGGCAAAGATATGTAAAAAACTAGAATTATCTAATTTTTCTGACCCCCTCGGCACAGCCCACAAGGTATCGTAAAATAAGGTCACAGATGGGAGGGTGCACTTAGGTCATAAGAGTCAGAAGCCCACTTTTGGCCTTTGTCAGTACAGGAGGGCATACCTAAGTGGTGGTGCTGGCCGTTTGTCTACTGGAGCCCCTTCCTCCATAAATTTGTATGTCACATCTATGCGATGAGTTTAGTAAGTTTCATGTTTTTCCCTTTTATTTTTATGTACAGTGCTGGCCAAAAGTATTGGCACCCCTGCAATTCTGTCAGAGAATACTCATTTTCCTCCTGAAAATGATTGCAATCACAAATTCTTTGGTATTATTATCTTCATTTATTTTGCTTGCAATGAAAAAACACAAAAGAGAATGAAGCAAAAATCAAATCATTGATCGTTTCACACAAAACTCCAAAAATGGGCCAGACAAAAGTATTGGCACCCTTAGCCTAATACTTGGTTGCACAACCTTTAGCCAAAATAACTGTGAACAACCACTTCCGGTAACCATCAATCAGTTTATTACAATGCTCTGCTGGAATTTTAGACCATTCTTCTTTGGCAAACTGCTCTAGGTCCCTGAGATTTGAAGGGTGCCTTCTCCAAACTGTCATTTTGAGATCTCTCCACAGGTGTTTTATGGGATTCAGGTCTGGACTCATTGCTGGCCAATTTAGTAGTCTCCAGTGATTTCTCTCAAACCATTTTCTAGTGCTTTTTGAAGTGTGTTTTGGGTCATTGTCCTGCTGGAAGACCCATGACCTCTGAGGGAGACCCAGCTTTTTCACACTGGGCCTTACATTATGCTGCAAAATTTGTTGGTAGTCTTCAGACTTCATAATGCCATGCACACGGTCAAGCAGTCCAGTGCCAGACGCAGCAAAGCAACACCAAAACATCAGGGAACCTCCACCATGTTTGACTGTAGGGACCGTGTTCTTTTCTTTGAATGCCTTTTTTTTTTTCCTGTAAACTCTATGTTGATGGCTTTTCCCAAAAAGCTCTACTTTTATCTCATCTGACCAGAGAACATTCTTCCAAAACGTTTTAGGCTTTCTCAGGTAAGTTTTGGCAAACTCCAGCCTGGCTTTTTTATGTCTCGGGGTAAGAAGTGGGGTCTTCCTGGGTATCCTACCATAAAGTCCCTTTTCATTCAGACGCCGACGGATAGTACGGGTTGACACTGTTGTAGCCTCGGACTGCAGGGCAGCTTGAACTTGTTTGGATGTTAGTCGAGGTTCTTTATCCACCATCCGCACAATCTTGCGTTGAAATCTCTTGTCAAATTTTGTTATCCTTCCACATCTAGGGAGGTTAGCCACAGTGCCATGGGCTTTAAACTTCTTGATGACACTGCGCACCGTAGACACAGGAACTTTCAGGTCTTTGGAGATGGACTTGTAGCCTTGAGATTGCTCATGCTTCCTCACAATTTGGATTCTCAAGTTCTGAGACAGTTCTTTGGTCTTCTTTCTTTTCTCCATGCTCAATGCGGTACACACAAGGACATAGGACAGAGGTTGAGTCAACTTTAATCCATGTCAACTGGCTACAAGTGTGATTTAGTTTTTGCCAACACCTGTTAGGTGCCACAGATATGTTACAGGTGCTGTTAATTACACAAATTAGATAAGCATCACATGATTTTTCAAACAGTGCCAATACTTTTGTCCACCCCCTTTTTTATGTTTGGTGTGGACTTATCCAATTTGGCTTTATGACAATTTTTTTTTTCTATTGAAGACAAATTAAATGAAGATAATAATACCAAAGAATTTGTGATTGCAATAATTTTCAGGAAGAAACTGAGTATTCTCTGACAGAATTGCAGGGGTGCCAATACTTTTGGCCAGCACTGTAATTGTCTATACTGTATTTGTATTGTTCCCCTTCGTAACATCTTGTATATTTTATAAACACTGCCTATTTTCGGATTAAATATATAAAATTTAATAGTTCGTTCCTCCTGCTCTATATACGAATCCGAACCCGAAGAGCCTTTTACTATCTGTAATAGGTGTCTAGACTACCTGTGGAAAGTCCGGTGGTGGCAACAAAATTATTGTTGTGTAGAATTATTGGGGAGCTACCAGTAAGGGGTACCGAGGTATATATATATGTATATATACAGTACAACCCAAAAGTTTGGACACACCTTCTCATCTCTAGAACAACTGTTAAGAGGAGAGTTTGTGCAGCAGGCCTTCATGGTAAAATAGCTGCTAAGAAACCACTGCTAAGGCCAAGCAACAAGCAGAAGAGACTTGTTTGGTCTGATGAGTCCAAATTTGAGATCTTTGGATCCAACCACCGTGTCTTTGTAGAAAAGGTGAACGGATGGACTCTACTTGGCTGGTTCCCACCGTGAAGCATGGAGGAGGAGGTGTGATGGTGTGGGGGTGCTTTGCTGGTGCCACTGTTGGGGATTTATTCAAATCTACAATTTTCCGAGTCCTGAAAATAAAGAAAACTTTGAATGAGAAGGTGTGTCCAAACTTTTGGTCTGTACTGTATATATATATATATATATATATATATATATATATATATATATTATATATATATATATATATATATATATATATATATATATATATATATATACAATAGAAAAGAAAACAATGAAACAGGGGTTCCCTTGCTGGTTTCCCAAGCTGGTACTAACCTGAGTTCAAACCGTACTGGCAGCACCTTTACAATGTGAACAGGTGCGTATCTGGATGGTGTATAAGTATGAGAAAAAGTTCCAGCCGCACACTGTGAAAAACCAAAATAAATTCTACCTTTTACATAAATGGAGGTATTTAGAATATTATAATGGCCATTGTTCATTAGCCTCCTTTTTTGTTTACCAGCTGATCTTGTAGGTTTTTAAAACCCAGAGAAGATGCAGTGTAGTGTAGGACCCAGCAAAGGAGGTTGCCGTGAAGAGGCGCTGGGCTGGTATTGCAATGGCCATTATAATATTCTAAATACCTCCATTTATGTTATAAGGTTAAATTTATTTTGGTTTTTACAGTGTGCGGCTGGAATTTTTTCTCATATTTATACACCATCCAGATACGCACCTTTTCACATTGTAAAGGTGCTGCCAGTACGGTTTGAACTCAGGTTACTACCAGCGTGGAAAACCAGCAAGGGAACCCCTGTTTCATTCTATTTTTTTCTATTGTATAATGCATATAACAGGGAGTGGTTCTCTGTTTGCTGGATTTGCACCCCAGCTCCTGGCTGCTTCATTAGCCTCCTTTTTTGTTCACCAGCTGATCTTGTAGGTTTTTAAAACCCAGAGAAGATGCAGTGTAGTGTAGGACCTAGCAAAGGATGTTGCTGTGAAGGGGCGCTGGGCTGGTATTATATTCTAAATACCTCCATTTATGTATAAGGTAGAATTTATTTTGGTTTTTCACAGTGTGCGGATGGAATTTTTTCTTATATATATATATATATATATATATATATATATATATATAATTACAGTGCAGACCAAAAGTTTGGACACACCTTCTCATTCAATGAGTTCTCTTTCTTTTCATGGCTCTGAAAATTGTAGATTCACATTGAAGGCATCAAAGCTATGAATTAACACATCTGGAATTAAATACTTAACAAAAAAGTGTGAAACAACTGAAAATATGTCTTATATTCTAGATTCTTCAAAGTAGCCACCTTTTGCTTTGATTACTGCTTTGCACACTCTTGGCATTCTCTTGATAAGCTTCACAAGTTAGTCACCGGAAATGGTCTTCCAACAGTCTTGAAGGAGTTCCCAGAGATGCTTAGCACTTGTTAGCCCTTTTGCTTTCTCTCTGCGGTCCAGCTCACCCCAAACCATCTCGATTGGATTTAGGTCTGGTGACTGTGGAGGCCAGGTCATCTGGCATAGCATCCCATCACTTTCCTTCTTAGTCAAATAGCCCTTACACAACCTGGAGGTGTGTTTGAGGTCATTGTCCTGTTGAAAAATAAATGATGGTCCAACTAAACGCAAACCGGATGGAATAGCATGCTGCTGCAAGATGCTGTTGTAGCCATGCTGGTTCAGTATGCCTTCAATTATGAATAAATCACCAACAGCGTTACCTGCAAAGCACCCCCACACCATCACACCTCCACTCCTTGTTTCTCAGTGGGAACCAGGCATGTAGATTCCATCCGTTCACCTTTTCTGTGTCGCACAAAGACATGGTGGTTGGATCCAAAGATGTCAAATCTGGACTCATCAGATCAAAGCACAGATTTCCACTGGTCTCATGTCCATTCCTTGTGTTCTTTAGCCCAAGTCTCTTCTGCTTGTTGCCTGTCATTGGCAGTGGTTTCCTAGCAGCTATTTTACCATGAAGGCCTGCTGCACAAAGTCTCCTCTTAACAGTTGTTCTAGAGATGTGTCTGCTGCTAGAACTCTGTGTGGCATTGACCTGGTCTCTAATCTGAGCTGCTTTTAATCTGCGATTTCTGAGGCTTGTTACTCAAATAAACTTATCCTCTGCAGCAGAGGTGACTCTTGGTCTTCCTTTCCTGGAGCGGTCCTCATGTGAGCCAGTTTCTTTGTAGCGTTTGTTGGTTTTTGCCACTGCACTTGGGGACACTTTCAAAGTCTTCACAATTTTTCGGACTGACTGACCTTCATTTCTTAAAGTAATGATGGCCACTCGTTTTTCTTTACTTAGCTGCTTTTTTCGTGCCATAATACAAATTCTAACAGTCTATTCAGTAGGACTGTCAGCTGTGTATCCACCAGACTTCTGCACAACACAACTGATGGTCCCAACCCAATTTATAAGGCAAGAAATCCCACTTATTAAACCTGACAGAGCACACCTGTGAAGTGAAAAACATTTCTGGTGACTACCTCTTGAAGCTCAAGAGAATGCCAAGAGTGTGCAAAGCAGTAATCAAAGCAAAAGGTGGCAACTTTGAAGAACCTAGAATATAAGACATATTTTCAGTTGTTTCACACTTTTTTGTTAAGTATTTCATTACACATGTGTTAATTCATAGTTTTGATGCCTTCAATGTGAATCTACAATTTTCAGTCATCAAAATAAACAAAACTCTTTGAATGAGAAGGTGTTTCCAAACTTTTGATGGGAGGCAAGCCAAATCTAAGATGGTGCTGCTGCAGAGGTCCCAATATCAACTAAGCCAGCGCAGCAACCGGGGAAGCATGGACTCTTACCTGCAGATGGCCCTACAGCAACTCGCTACAGATGACCAGGAGGGATGGCTGAGGCTCATTCAGCAATATCAAGATGCTGAGAGAGCTGAGCACCAAGCCCAGAGAAACCATGAATTGAAGGTCCTCCAAGTCCGGCAGCAGACATCTTCCCTACTTAACTGTGAGTCCAATAATGCCAACAGCTTTAAGCCCCAGCCTGAGCACTTTCCTGTGTTTGAAAAGAACAGGGAGTTGGATGCCTTTTTGAGGGGATTTGAAAAAACTTGCTTGCAGTACCAGTGGCCCAAGGGACAATGGGCATGATACTTAACCCCAGGGCTGCGAGGCAAGGCCCTGGATGCTTTTGCCAGTCTTCCTCAAGAGCAGAGTGGAGACTATGAGGCCATAAAGCAGGCCCTTATACGAAAGTATCAGCTGACTCCAGAGATGTACTGCAAAAGATTCCGGACCCTCCAGCGTGGACCACACAACAGCAACAGGGACGTTGTGGATGGGCTCCGGACCAACTTGGAGCAATGGGTCCAAGGACTGTGATCCACCACTGCTGAGGAGGTTAAGGACCTGTTAGTAAAAGACCAATTCCTACACCTTTGTCATGTGGATGTGCGACAGTTTGTGATGGACCAGGAACCAAAGGATGCGGATACAGCAGCACAGATTGCGGACACCTGTGAGGCCAACCGTGCGTCGGAGGTGTGGAAGCCACCCTCCGCCAGCTGGAAAAGGGGGTAAGATGACAACTACACAACCCCTGCCAGCCGACCTACCAGAGATCCTGTCCCATCCTCCGGTGCCCGGACAACCACTTACACTCGCAGGTGTTTTTCCTGCAACCGGCCTCAGCTCTGCTTGCCCAGAGAGGCAGAAGAGGAACCCCACACCCAAGGCCCAAAGGCCTAGTGAAATTGTTTTTCTGGTGGGGAGGAGGGTGACACAGCCTGTGGAAACTTACCCTCCATCACCGTGGGCGACATCAGCACCATGGGACTCAGGGACACTAGAGCCAAATGAATCCTGATCCATCTTAGGCTGGCACCCCCTGAAAACTTTATTCCGGGAAAACTCTTGACTGTCACTGGGATCGGGGGTAAGAGTCACTTTTTCCCATCCCAAAGGCCCTGATTTCCCTGGACTGGGATGCTGGGAAACGATGGAAAGATGTGGGCGTATCCGAGCACCTCCCAGTGGGTGTGTTATTGGAAACTGATGTGATGCGGATGGTTGCTCATGTGTTACCTGATGATCCTCCCCAGTCTGATGAGTCATGGGACCCAAGCGTTGATAAGTTATGTGATCCAAATGTTGATGATCAGAATGTGATTACTAATGTTGTACATGGTAATAAAGTGGTGGAGTGTGCAGGGAAACTCAGCCATGCCACGCTGCGGGGTGACGTGGCTGAGAATTCTAGTAAGTGTCTGCGCTGACTACGATGGAGGCAGACATGAGGACTATGAGGAAGGCGGTCACATGCAGCTGACCAGTGTCACAACGGACAATGACACGACCGGTGGTAGCTTCCCCTTGATTAGCACTGCTCCTAAGGTATTACGGGAGGAGGAGCAAGTAGCACCCAGAGCCTCTCAGGCTAATGGAAATGAGTTGTTGTCACCCACAGTCAGAGTGCCCAGAACACAGGTGACACCTTGCCTTCTGACACCTCTTCACCCAGAGGGATAACAGAACTGGTTACTGACCCAGAGCAGGTCCCAGAGGGTCCCAGTGAGGTTGGAACCTTAACGTCACTTTTGGCTGCCTCTAGCCAAGAGTTCCAAGTGGCTCTACGATCCGATGCCAGTCTAGAGATGTTAAGGGACTTCTCAGAAAAGCCCTCCTCCGAAACCGATAAGGAGAGGGTATTCTGGGACCAGGGGAGCTTGTACCAGGAGACTGTTCCCTGTAGCCCCCAACAGGAGTGGCTGAAGAAAAGACAGCTGGTGGTGCCCTACCACTTTAGAAGCGAGTTGCTGCGGATTGCCCATGAGAACCCACTCGTCGGACACTAGGGGGTCAGCAAAACCAAGGTCCGGCTGTCTCACCACTTCTATTGGCCTAAAATGGGGACAGATGTTGCCAATTACTGCCGCTCCTGTATCAGATGTCAAAGAGTGGGATAGTCAGGGCCTGCTCCCAAACCCCCCCTGATCTCTTTGCCGGTGATAGAGGAAACTTTCCAGAGGATCGTTGTGGACATCATTGGGTCTCTGGCCGTCCCCAGCAGTTCTGGAGAACAATTCATCCTTACTGTGGTAGACTATGCTACTCGGTATCCGGAGGCAGTGGCTCTTTCCTAAATTAGGGTCGATGAGGTGGCAGATGCCCTCTTGACCATATTCTCCTGAGTAGGATTTCCCAGGGAGATGCTTACCGACCAGGGGACTCAGTTCATGTCTTGATTAATGGAGGCTCTCTTTAAGAAAATGCAGATGCAGCATCTGGTATCAAGCTCCTGTGACCCACAGACCAATGGTTTGTGTGAGGTACCACAGGCCTCAATGGGGTTCTCCCTTTTCAAGCTCCTGTATGGCAGATGAGTCCGGGGGCCTCTTCGTCTGGTAAGGGAATCCTGGGAAGAGGAACTGAAGTCCCCAGAAGTGTCCGTTGGGGAGTATGTCATGCTCCTCCCTGACAAAATGCAGTCAATAATGCGGCTGGTGCATGAGAACATGGTGCAGCCCAGGCCAGCCAGAAGCTGTGGTACGACCAACATGCTCGGGAGGTCATAAGGTGTGGGTCCTAGTCCCCATAACCCAGACCAAGCTTCAGGCAGCCTTGGAGAGTCCATACCTTGTGCAACAGCGCCTCAATGACGTAAACTATGTGGTCACCATTGACCACGCCAGGAAGAGGCAAAAGGTCTTCCATGTCAAGATGATGAAAGCTCATCATGACCGGGAAGCCATCGCCCTTCCTCTGTGTAGCCTTCCCTAGGAAGGCAAAAGCGAAGTCTTGGTGGACTTCCTCGCATCGGCCCGGGATGGGGGGTCTATTATGGAGGCGGTATTAAATCCACAGCTATCCAAGGACCAAAGGTCCCAGCTGCGGGAGGTATTCCGGCCCTACCTGACGACCTTCACGAAAGTCCCAGAGAAGACGTTGCTAGCAACCCACCAGGTGGATACAGGGAGGCATCCCCGAGTCTGCCAACCTCCCCACCGTGTCTCCCTAGAGGTACAAAAGGACATAAAAAGGGAGATCGAGGAAATGCTAATCCTGGGAGTGATCCGGAGGTCCAAAAGTGCATGGGCCTCTCCTGTAGTTTTTGTTCCAAAAAGGACCAGACAACCCAGTTTTACATGGACTACAGGAGGCTAAATGCCATCACAGCACCCAATGCATACCCAATGCCACGCATCCATGAGCTGCTGGATTGCTTAGCTGGGGCCCGGTACCTGACGATCATGGATCTGACTCGAGTGTACTGGTAGATTCCTATGTCCAAGGAAGCACAACAACGGTCCGCTTTCATCACCTCATTCGGGCTGTACGAATCTCGTCATGCCCTTTGGGGATGAGAAACGCTCCTGCCACTTTCCAGCGATTGGTCGTTCAGCTGCTCGAGAAACTAGGAGGGTTTGCTGTCGCTTACCTGGATGACATTGCCATCTTTAGTCCCACTTGGGAGGAACACCTTGGTCACCTGGAGCAGGTGCTCAGGTGGATCCAAAGCTCTGGTCTGACTATAAACCCAGGGAAGTGTCAGATCTGCATGACGGAGGAGCAGTAGCTCAGACACCGAGTGGGTGGCAGGACTCTGAAACCAGAGCCAGGGAAGGTTGATGAAATCACCTCCTGGCCTACCCCCAAGTCAAAGAAGCAGGTGATGTCCTTCTTGGGCACAGCAGAGTACTATAGGAAGTTTATCCCTAACTATAGTGCCCTTGCTAAGCCGTTGACGGACCTCACCAAAAAGAAGCTACCGCAAGTAGTCACCTTTACAGATGACTGTGAGTGGTCCTTCAGAGCGTTAAATGCTGCCCTCGCCAGTTCCCCAACAAGCCCCGACTTCACCCGATGGTTCATAGTTCAGACAGATGCCAGTGTATTTGGCCTGGGTGCAGTACTCAGCTAGGTAAACAAAGAGGGGGAAGAGCACCCAGTGGTGTTTCTCAGCCGCAAGCCACTGTGGAGAAGGAATGCCTTGCTATAGTGTGGGCCCTGCGGAAGCTGCAGCCTTACTTATATGGACACAACTTTACCATAGTAACAGACCACTATCCTCTCAGCTGGCTGAACCGGTAGGCCAGCGACAATGGTAAGCTACTGCTGTGGAGCTTGGCTCTACAGTAGTATGATTTTACCATTTAACACAAGAAGGGTAGTGAGCATGGCAATACTGACGGGCTGTCCCGGCAAGGGGATGCCAGCGAGGTAGGCATGGGAGACGATCAGCAAATCAATCTCCCATTCTACCTCAAAAAGGGGAAGGTGTCATGTTAAAACTCTAAGGTTCCTTATATCCCCCTCCCCACCATCAGCTAGCACAGAGATGAAGGTCGTTTTGACGATCTTATATGATCTGTCTGAGAGTGTGCTATTTATGACCAGGGAGATGGAAGCATTAGGAAGGAAAATGTACAGAGAAAGACATCTCTTTGTTCTTTTAAGTAGAAAAGTGTAGCGCCTGGTCCCACCAGACCCCGTGGGGGGCGCGCTCCCTCACATGTGCCCAGTCCTAGCATGGCTCCCACTTGCACTCCCAGTCATAGCCCCAGGCAGCGACGGCCTTCCTCTTACCGGTCTCATGACTCTGCTCCTGCTCACTCCCGGGTCTGACATCATGCTCCTGGGGCTGCTTCAGCCTCTTCCTGTCTGCAGAGCACACACAGTTCTGCAGTGTCTGATTCTAGGCTGCACGCGAGGCCACGCCCCCTTTCTTAAAGTGGTAGCGCCCAATTACCTGGAAGTGACCTCAGAGGTCACCTGTTGCCATATGGTATTTAAGTTCGCCTCCCCTGGCAGCAGGCGCCTGAGCAACGCCTCTATTAGTGCATTGCCAGTGTCCAGAGCCGTTGTGCTATTATTTGATATCCGTGCATTTGATACCTGGTTCTACTCCTTTGTCTCACCGTAGTGCCATGTATACCATTCCGGCTGGGGACGTCACCGCTTATACCTACCGTGGACGTCACCGTGCCATACCTGCCGTGGACACTATCTATACATACCCGCAGTGGACGTCACCGCTCTTACCGACAGTGGACGTCACCGGGCCCTACCTGCCGTGGACATTATCTGTACCGTACCTGCTGTGGACGTCACCTGCTGTGAACATCTTCGGTGCCGTTTCCGTGTTCTGCCAGCTGTGGACGTCACAACCTTGCTTCACCTGGCCCTACAGAGACTCCTACTACCGGTTCCTGGCTGCCGTGCATTTAGGCCTTCTGGGGAGGCGCCGCACAGTCCCTATATAGCGGTTCGCTGCTGGTCGCCTTCTCGGGGGAGTCCGGTGCACGGTCCAGTGGGTGCACCTCCGGACGCTCGCCGCTCCTCGGTGAGCGTAACAAAAAGCTATTAACACAGTTTTTAGGTGCCACGTTAATGCTAGAAAGATGAAAAACATATTGTCAAAATCACAGCGAAGCGTTGAATGCAGTGCACCATTTGTCTTTGCTAGGTTATCGCCGGTATCCCATCAAATGCGTATTTGCCAATAAAATCATGCTAGATGCGTTGTGTTTGGTATCTATGCGAATGAAAAATCAACATATAAAATATGACGCTAATATCTCTCACCTGTGTGGCCCAGGGGCAAAGATATGCAAAAAACTAGAATTATCTAATTTTTCTGACCCCTCGGCACAGTCCACAAAGTATCGTAAAATGAGGTCACAGATTGGAGGGTGAACTTAGATCATAAAAGTAAGAAGCCCATTTTTGGCCTTTCTCAGTACAGGAGGGCATACCTAAGTGGTAGTGCTGCCCATTTGTCTACTGGAGCCCCTCCCTCCATAAATTCGGACGTCACATCTATGGCACAAATTTAGTAAGTTTCATGTTTATCCCTTTTATTTTATTATATATATAAAATTTAGTAGTTCGTTCCTCCTGCTCTACATACGAATCCGAACCCAAAGAGCCTTTTGCTATCTGTAACAGGTGTCCAGACTACCTGTGGAAAGTCCGGTGGTGGCAGCGAAATTATTGTTGTGTAGAATTATTGGGGAGCTACCAGTAAGGGGTACCGAGGCGTGTGTATATATATATATATATATATATATATATATATATATACATATATATATATTCCATTACCGGGAATCGGTGATATATACATTACCCATGCTGGGAAACCTTCAATGTTTAGCATTAGTAGCTCAGCAGCCTCATTTACTTATTGTCCGGCAGTACTGAATGTGACCTGTCGACAAGGGGGGTGCTAGAGCGCAATCTGATCCTGACAAAATTGGTGAACAACGGGTGGATCTTATGAGAATAGACATTGTGCTTTTATAAATTTACCTACTGGCAAATTTTCTATTGTGTGGGCAGGGTAACAACTGAAAGCATAGAAAGTGGCATATGCACAGGTGGGTTTTCAATAAAGGGAAGTGTGAATGATGCCTTATTTGACACTGCCAGAAAGCAGAATATCTAGAAAAGACTTCTTATCATTATGTGTCTCAATGGTAAATCTTAAGTTAAAATTGTTGTTATTGACACAATTTCCCACGGACGATATGGTTTTCACAGGTGTTTGATCGGATTTGTGCCAGATGATAATCACATCATCTATATATCTGGCAAACTATTTTATGGAAGGAAGAAATGGATTTTTCAATGTATGTGTATAAAGATCTTCCCACCAGGGCATATACAGGCTGGCAAAACATGGTGAGAAACCTGCCCCCATTGGACATCCATATACCTGTAGAAAAAGGAAAACTGCACGGCTCACCGGAGAAAATGAAGTATGGTGGTGCACGGACAACCTGCTTTGGCTAGCAGGTGGAGAGCAAAATTAAAAGGAGATAAAATCCATCACCAACAAATAAAATGTAAAAATTTATTGAAACAAAAATAAAAAGCCTATAATAAAAATTATTAGGCTAGGTACAGAGCAAAAAAAAGTCAATGCATTTCATGTGAAAAAAGCTCTTAATCATGATTAAGAGCCTTTTTTCGCTTGAAACGCATTGACGATTCGTTACTCTGTACCCGCCCTAATAATTTCTATTATTGGGTTTTTAATCTTGATTCAATAAATTTTTAAATTTCATTTGTTGGTGCTGGATTTTTTCTCATTCCAATTTAACCTGTAGAAAATACCTTCCATCAGGACTGAAGTAGTTATTTTCCAACAAAAATTTGATGATCACAAGAATATATTTGCATAATTCAGGAGAATATACATGGTTTGCTTTTTGTAGTTGATAGGAGATAGCCATTTCATGTGATATGAATGAAAATAATGATATGACATCACATGTGACCCATTCGTTACTCTGTTCCAATTTAACGTCCTGTATACCTGATAACAAGTGTGTACTGTCCTGTATATAGCCTATTGTGGATTGACTAATGGCTGTAGGAGTTGATCCACCCACATTTCAGTTACCATGTTTCAGTCTACCTCAATAGGATGAAGTGGGGAAAACAATTTTATGCACTTTGAGAAGTGCATGGAATATTGGACAGATAGGCATGTCTACCAATCATAAACTGCCTTATCAATTAAACCCTCCCGTAAACCCATTAGACGTATTTAATTTAATAGAAGAATTGAAGAGGTTATTTGTTGTGCTGCAAAATGTCATACATCTGGGTGATTGGCCCTCTTTTGAGCTATATGCTACTTAAAGGGAACTCTGGCATGTTTAAAATTATATCGGTTTGGCAGGCAGGATGATATAGAGTTGGAGGAGCTGATCAAATTGATATACATTTTTATGGGAAAAGATTCAGTAAAACTTGCATTTTATTCAATGAAATCTCTGGTGTGTGTATATATATGAGTCTAGTAGGCGGTCTTATTTAGTGATGGACCCTTTCTCTGTAAAGGCCGCTTTACACACTACGATTTATCTGACGATATGTCGTCAGAGCCACGGTTTTCGTGACGCACTTCCGTCATCGTTAGTGACGTCATTGCGTGTGACACCTACGTGCGACTCCGAACGATCGCAAATAAGGTGAAAATTGTTGATCGTTGACACGTCGTTCAGTTTCAAAATATTGTTCGTTGTTGCCAACGACGAACCACATCCACATGACCGCCTTGGTCAAACAATATATCGCTGAATGATGTAGCGTCGTTTGTGAGATGTGTGACCGCTACAAAACGACCTTTGAGCGATCTCAGCAACTCGTAACAACGATCTGGGCATGTCACATCGCTAACGAGATCGTTGTGTGTAAAGCAGCCTTAAGTAGAGATGAGCCACCCCCCTAGCGTTCGAGTTCGGTTAGGTTCGTCGAACGGAGGCTCCGTTCGACGAACGTTCGACAAACCGTTCGACGAACCATTCGAACCCCTTTGAAAACAATGGGAGGCAAACACAAACACATAAAAACACATTATACATGTACACATACGTACAGTTAATAAACATTGCCATTACACTTACAGGTCCCCGCGATGCGTCCTGCACTCTGTCTCCCGCCGCTTTTCTTTCCGATAATCGCTGCGTCCTCCCGGTAACCAGCACTGATGATAGGACCTTCCGTGACGTCAAAATAGCCATGTGACCAGTCACGTGTCTATTATGTCATTGGCTACAGACTGGTCACATGGCTAGACGTCATACTAGGTCCTGTCAGTGCATCTCTCCGGTACGCGGTGCTCCTTTGTGCATCTCCGTGTACCGGCGAGATGCTCTGGCACAGGGTCGGCTTCCCCGTTCCTGCATGTGGGCGCTCTTTACAGAGTCAGCCCACATGCAAGGACTAGATGCCACAGCCAGTGAATAGCGGCACCGGGAATCACGTGATCGGAGAACCGTTGCTATGGTAACCCGCCTGTCAGCGGTGATGTCACCACTTACAGCCCACAGCCTCTTCTCACTCACTGAGTGATTAGACTGCACGAGCAGCAGCGTCTTCCTCCCATACAGTGATGTCTGATGTAGCAGAGCTGCATGGGTTGAAGAAGAATGAAGACAGAAGACCATGATCATGGAGGGATGAGAGGGAGTATTAAACATGGAGTCTGTAATGTGTCTGTGTATTTATTTCTATTAAAGTATTTTTTCTCTGTGAGGTGTCTTTTTTTAACCCTTTATTGGAGATTCTTAATGGCCGGGTCAAACTTGCCTGACATTAAGAATCTCTGGCTTAATACTAGCAAGTAAAACAAAGCTAGTATTAACTCATTATTACCCAGCAAGCCACCCGGCTTCAGGGCTGCTGGAAGAGTTGGATACAGCGTCAGATGATGGTGCTTCAATGAAAGCGCCATTTTCTGGGGCGGCTGCGGACTGTATTTCCCAGCAGAGGGGCCCAGAAACCTCTGGCTAACCTGAGCTGCGGATTCCAATCCCCAGCTGCCTAGTTGTACCCGGCTGGACACAAAAATGGGGCGAAGCCCACGTCATTTGTTTTTTAATTATTTCATGAAATAAGTGAAATAATTAAAAAAAACGGGCTTCCCCATATTTTTAGTTCCCAGCCGGGTACAAATAGGCAGCTGGGGGCAGCCGTACCTGCCTGCTGTACCTGGCTAGCATACAAAAATATGGCGAAGCTCACGTCTTTTTTTTTTTTTTTTATTTTTTTGTCAAAAAAAATAAAAAATGCTTCCCTGGATTTTCTAATGCCACTGAAGGTAACACCAAGCAGTGGGGGTTAGCAGCCAGTAGCTGCTTGGATTACCCTTAGCTAGCAATACAAAAAATGCTATATATTTTTTTTAATTATTTATTTAAATAACTAAAAAAAAAATGGGCTTCCCTGTATTTTGATTGCCTGACATCACAGTGCTGTAAAAATAAATCATTAAAAAAAATGACGTAGCGCTCTGTGGTGTTTTTGATTCTCAGCGCAGATAAAGCAGACAGCTACGGGTTGCCACCCCCATCTACCTGGCATTACCTTGGCTGGCAATCAAAATACAGGGAAGTCCATTAATTTTTTTTATTTAAAAAAATAGTTAAAAAAAAATGACGTGGGGTCCACCCATTTTTGATAGCAAGCTACGGTAAAGCAGACAGCTGTAGCCTGAAAACCACAACTGGCAGCTTTACCGTGGTTGGTGATCCAATGTGGAGGTCACCCCAGGCTCTTTTTTATAATTATTTTATAAATAATAATTACAAAAAAAAAAGTAGGGTCCCCCCAAATTGGATCACCAGCCAAGGTATAGTGGACGGCTGTGGTCTGGTATTCTCAGGGTGGGAACGTCCATAGTTATTGGCCCTTCACAGCCTAAAAATAGCAGGCCGCAGGCGCCCCAGAAGTTGAGCATCCACTAGATGCGCCAATCCTGGCCCTTCACCCCAGCTCATCCCGTGCCCTGGTGCGGTGGAAAACAGGGTAATAAATGGGGTTGATACTAGCTGTAAGGTCACCTGACATCAAGCCCAGCAGCTTGTGATGTCATGGCGTCTATCAGATACCCGACATCACAAACTGTCAGTACTAACAAAAAAAATAGACAAAAAAAATGTATTTGAAAGAACACTCCCCAAAACATTCCCTCTTTCACCAATTTATTGTAAGGAAAAAAAAAAAGGGGGTCCCACGACAACTCTTGACCATCTAGAATATGGGGGGACATGCTCAGGGAACGTATCCCCCATTTTCTAGGAGTGCAGACCCTCCGTGTGAGGAGTGTGGGTGCAATGAATCTGCACCCACTCTCCCCGGGTCCACAGCAGCAGAGTCCATGTCGTAACTGTTGCTACCAAAACTGCAATGCCCTGCTCATGAGGTAAGGGCATGCCTAATCAGGAGAACTATTCTACATTTCCAAATATTGGTATTTGCTGATATTATTGCTATTCCACCTACTATATAATTGGGGATAGGATCTTGGAGATGTAATTCCCCTTTAAGTACAGTTATCCTGCTGAATGAATACTAAACAACAGAGTTCGCTATTTAGACATGTTATTTTGCGGCGTATGACGGACTCTCATGTTTGGTATTCGTTCAGAAGGGCAACAGAAATAGGAAATGACTCTATTTGGAAATGTAGTGTAGCTCTCCTGATTAACTTTGTTCCTTACCTCATGAGCAGGGCAATGCAGTTGCTTACAGATGCATGGTTACCATTACCACCATTCATAGAGATAGTGGGTTGTTCTTGGTCGTAACTGTTGCTACCAAAGCTGCAATGCCCTGCTCATGAGGTAAGGGCATGCCTAATCAGGAGAACTATACTAAATTTGCTAATAAAGGTATGTGCTAATATTAATACTATTCCACCTACTATATATTGGGGGATAGGATCTTGGAGATGGAATACCCCTTTAAGTCCAGTTATCCAGCTGAATGAATAGTAAACAACAGAGCTCACTATTTAGACATGTTTTCTTGTGGCGTATAACAGACTGTCATGTTTGGTAGTCGTTCAGCAGGGCAACTATAAAATCAAATACCTCCATTTGGAAAAGTAGTATAGCTTTCCTGATCAATTATGTTCCTTATCTCATGAGCAGGGCATTGCAGTAGCTTACAGATGCATGGTTACCGCCACTCACTGTGTCTGAACACAGGAAGCTGAGCTGACAGCCGCTCTGTGCATGCGGCAGCATCTATTGTGAAGGAGGGGGCCGCGGGGGATCAACGCTGCACAGGTACCGTGGGACACCGGGGAACACCAGTGGGGTTATAGGGGGTGACCTGGCAGGGCCTGGGGAGGAGTTTTCTGTCGCATGTGTCATGGCACATGCGACAGAAATCAGAGGAGTAGGGTGAATGCGGCCGGCACGCTGCTGTGCGCGCGGACATCTTGGATATCCGGGAGAGGGTCAGGGGGGCACTTTGGCGACACCAGGGGACCAGAGGGGACTGGAAAGGAGATTTATCTCCCATCTGACATGTTTGTCATGCCAGATGGGAGATAAATCATTTTTTACCGGCGCTGTCATTTACTGTAACGTGATCATCGGTATATGGTGTATACCGGTGATCACGTGAGCGGAGACCAGAAAAAACGGCCTGAATCATGATCTCCAGGGTCTCAGCTACCCCCTGAAACCCCGGAGATTTTCTGACACTGGGGGGCGCTATTCACTTATGTCTGCCTGCTGTTTATAAACGGCAGATCAGAATAAGGCTACATTTACACGACCGATCCGTTTTTGCGGTCCGCAAAAAATGGTCCGATTTTTTCACGGATGCATCCGAGTGGCATCCGTTCCCGTTCCGTTCCGTATACGGTCCGTATGTCATCCGTTTGTCATCCGTGTGCCTTCCGTTTTTTTGCGTACCGCAAAAAAACTGAAGGAGGGAAAATACATACATTTACCCAGGATCCATAGCTTCATCCTACATGAGGCGGTCACATGTTCACTCCATTTTCTACTGCTTTTCACAGCGTAGAGCGCTCTGGTGATTTTCTTGTGCTTGTACACTTCATATCAGTCTTTTCTGTCATTATAATGGCAGAAAGACACATAATGTCCCACTCTCCTGCATTTTGTAATTTTGCACCCTTTGGTACCTTTCATGTGGCACTAAGGGGTGCTTAGCCTTGTATTTAGCCAAAAAAATAAATACATTTTTAAAAAAATGACGTGGGGTTCCCCCTATTTTTGATAGCCAGCTAGGGTAAAGCAGACGGCTGCAGCCTGCAGACCACAGCTGGCAGCTTCACCTTGGCTGGTAATTCAAAACTGAGGGCACCCCACGCTGTTATTTTAAATTAACGTCAGAAGGGCAGGACTTCATCACCGCAGGTAAGGAACTTTACTAATCTCCTGACGGCAGCGCTTGTCATCCCTGCGGCTGCTGACACTGCAGTGTGGGCAGCTGCGGACACATTACAGTGCGGACAGCTGCCGACACTGCTGAGCGGGCAGCTGCGGACACACTACAGTGCGGGCATATGCTGACACTGCAGTGTGGGCAGCTGCGGACACACTACAGTGCAGGCAGCTGCGGACACTGCTAAGCAGGCAGCTGCGGACACACTATAGTGCGGGCATATGCTGACACTGCAGTGTGGGCAGCTGCGGACACCGTACAGTGTGGGCAGCTCCGGACACTGCTGAGCGGGCAGCCGCGGGGCCGGAGCTGGAGCGGAACACAGACTGCAGCGGCATCCGACGGAAGTCAAATGGAAATGCTTCTGTGTGGCTTTCGGGGATTTTTGCACACGTAGCCAGGGTACACATCGGGTTACTAAGCAAAGCGCTTTGCTTGGATACCCGATATTTACCCTGGTTACCAGCTTACCGCAGGCTGCCAGCGATGGCTCCCTGCACATGTAGCTGTGAAAAGGTAAGTTTTTGGTGATCGAACCGTTCTCGAACGTAACTCGAACTGCTGAACATTTAGCAAATCATTCGAGTTCGTCGAACGACTCGAACACCCCCCAAAATCACTCGAACATGAAACTGGCAAACCTCGAACCTCGAACATCGCTCATCTCTAGCCTTAAGACTGCATGCAGATATATCTGGCAATCACTATTAGGACCACCCACTGAACTAATCTAAATACACCAGGATTTAAATGTATAAAATTCAAAGTAAAGTATACTGAATCTTTTCCACAAACCTAGATATAATCCTGCTCAGCTTCTTCTTCCCTACATCATGCTGTCCCCAGATTGAACTACATGTACAATGTGACAGGTTCCCGTTAATACCCCCGCTTTCTTCGTAGTCAGCATTTTACATTTAGCCTTGGAGTACAAAGATTATACTCATCCCCAAGAGTTACTAATTTAAACAAAGGATTGGTCACTGAAGTTAGTATTTTATGGCTCAGTCAATGGGTTTCGAATATTGCTGTGGATTGGGCTGCGGCTTTCACCCCTATACACCTAAATCCAAGACATACATGACGTGATGAGACCTAAACATTCCCCAATTTCATATAGATTGTTTCTGATCTATGTTTCACAATGCCATATGTATTTGTGATCCGTAAACTCTGAACTTTGTTTTAGTATGTGGATTGCTTCTTCATTTTCTATATTTACCTCTGGACAGTTGTCCCCAGTCAAGGGTGATGTCTGCAGCTGTTCATTCATTCCCGTAACAGAAGGATTTATTCTCAGCTGGATGGTCAGATCTAGTGTACTTGAGAAGAACTAAAGGTAGTCTGTAATGTTAGAGTTTAATTTAATGGGTTATTCCCATCCTTTTGGAAATTTTTGCATAGTGCTCATAAAAATAAGCAACTTTAAAAATACCTTAATTATTCTCCTGTTAGTTCGAGGTTAATGTTATATTGTTAACCTCTTATTGCCATGAGGACTGTCACCACTGTGGCCTTCCAGCTATGGGCGAACATGCACAGTGCTCTCAAGCTCCTTCCTACTGTCTTTGTAAGCACTGCCTTGATGCCGGCAGGGATCGCTTGAGCATGCAGTTAGCTCCTCATCCTAGTGTAACACACCAGGGGTCGGGGGAAGATACTTGTCACCAGACCGGGGAGGTTCAGGGGATGTCACAGGTGGCCCTGGCCAGTTTTGTGACTCCGAGGTGTACACGGAGGAGGATGGGTGGATAAGGCTGATGGTGGAGGTTTGATTTAGTGACACCACCTAAGGTATGCGGCCAGGGAATTAGCCACCGCTGCTGCCGCTGTCCTCCGGTCTGATGGTAGTAGCAGCTGAGGTGTTTCTGCTCCCCACAGGTGGAGCAGGCTCCGGGGAGGATGATGAAGTGAGTAGTGGTGGCGGGCCCCAAGGCGTGGGGCGGAGGCGCCGGGAATGACAGGCGGACACAGTCTCTGCGGGTTCCAGGTGTATTACTCACAGTCTATGCCTCTCGCCCAGGAAGTACCGGTCACCCGCTGTGATGGGCCCCGTCGACCTCGGATTAGTTGGAAGAAGCCACCGGTGTTTGGAAAATGTCCTTTCTAAAGGCTGCTTTACACCAGGCAATCTATCGTGCGATAGATCGTCGGGGTCACGGTTTTTGTGACGCACATCCGGCATCGCTGGCGATGCCGGCCTGTGTGACACCTCCTAGCGACGCAGTATCGCTCACAAATCGTGAGTCGGGTACTGCTCGTTAGGTTCCATAATATCGTTTACTTTAGTTGACCATCGTTTCCGTGGTAGCACACGTCGCTCCGTGTGACACCACGGGAACGATGAGCAGCTCACCTGCCTCCCGCGGCCGCCGCCGTCTCTATGTGGAAGGAAGGAGGTGGGCGGGATGTTTACGTCCCGCTCATCTCCGCCCCTCCGCTTCTATTGGCCGGCGCCCGTGTGACGTCGCTGTGACGCCGAACGTCCCTCCCACTCCAGGAAGTGGACGTTCACCGCCCACAGCGAGGTTGCACGAGAGGTAAGTATGTGTGACGGGGTTTACTAACTTTGTGCGACACGGGCAGTGATTTGCCCGTGACGCAAAAAGGATGGGGGCGGGTACGATCGATTGTGAAATCACACAATCGGTCGTACCGTGTAAAGCAGGCTTTAGAGTTGCCCCTCCAGTAGTGAGGAACACGGGCTGAGCGTTCCGTTCCAAGCACAGGCCCCGTGAAAGAAGAAAAAAGAAAAAGATAGTGGTGGTGTCTTGTTGCCAGAACTGAAGTCCCGGGTAGACTAACTGAAAATTGTGTGAGTTGCACCTACTTCTACCCCAAGTGGGACCCGCCCCCCCCAGGTGCCTGGCTTCTTTAACCGGGAAAGTCTCATGCTTCGTGATGGCCACCCCACCTACCTACCCTGGCCCATCCCCCCAGTGGGAAGGTACCTGACTGTATGTAAAGTGTGAATGTGGAACACTGGTGATTAACCCCCATTCTTACCCGAGGCGAATACTGCACTTAATTAAGGTGCAGTACTTTGTGGCGACTGATAACCCAGAGACAAGGTTGCTGATATAGAGCATCCAAGTGCACACCGTTTAGGCTAGCCGCAAAGCTATCTGCCTGGAAATGTCACTCAAGCAGGATCGTCCTCCCTACATTAATCAGGAAGTCGGCTGGCTATGGAGTGGTGGGCCCCTGAAATAAAAAGACAAGAACAACTTTTTTAGTAAAATTTTCATTATGTAATTTTAAAAATTAAACCAAAAATGTAAAAAATAAATCTTGGGATCACAGGTCCTGCAAAATGCTGATACACCTGAAAAGGGCTTGGATAGCCGAAACTTCACATTTTTTATCTCGAACTTTGTTTTAGATGAAAAAACCCTTATTTTGTGTATATATTCTGTATGGCCATTACATAGATGTTTTCTTTACATTAATGCTTTATAAACTGTATTCTGTACATTTATTACATTATATAATGTATTATTATAATACATTATATATGATATATTATAAAAATCAGTCAGGCAACCTATACCAACAGATCAAAATTCCTTTATTTTTCAAAATGTTTTAAAATTATGGCATAAATGAGCATATTTTCACCTAAAAAAAAGTGAGTGAAAATGCAATCCGAAAACCCCCAAATTTTGTACCCAATATGGGGATTTTGGTTGAAGGACAGGTAACAATTTTCAGCTGCTCTGATTGAGTGGACTCAGACTCTCATCTCTTTGCAGGCTCTTTCTGGCCCACCGGGGAGCCGCTGAAATATAAAGTGGGCCTCTGGAACAAACAAGCCCCTTGCACCAGCAGCTTCAATGCGATTCAGTATCCTTCACATACTTCATTGCCATCATGTTGTTACTTGTGGGGATCACATCCTTTAAGGGGTCCCACTTTCTGTTCAAAGTATCTCTTCATTCTTCCACAGCCTAATGTTGAAGGTGCAGCCAGATCACTCTGCAGTGTAGCGTAAATAGTACTGGTAGGTCAGTTCTCAGTCTAATGTAAATGGTGCCACCATGTGAGTCCGCTGTGCATTGTAAATGGTATGTGTGTGTGACATCTGCTCCACATGCTGGGACCTGGGCTTCCTCTATCCACTGTTGTCTCTTTTTGCAACATGGAAGCGGTTACATGAAATGGTCACAGGTATGTGTTGCTCTAATATGGTTCTGCTTTTAATGTATCTAGGAGGTCCGCATGGCACAATGAAATATAAAATATAAAGTAGGACCCCCCTATTGAGATTTGCCATGACGTGGCAGGGGTGGCTCAAAAAATTGATCAATTGTTTACTAAAAATCTCATTTTGTATTATAGTACAGTTAGAATTAATCCGTGAATTTACACTTTTTATTAGTGCATGCCATTTTCAGATAGTGCTGGCTCTCCCCTCTGTTTTTACTGTAAATGGTACCACAAGGTTAGTCCACAACCTAGTGTAAATTGGACAACCATGTTAGAGCTTATGTAATGTAAATGGTGCCACCATGTTAGTTCTCTATGTAGAGTAAATGTTACACCAGGTGAGTACTCAGTTTAGGCTAAATGGTGGCACCAGGTAAGTTCTCGATTTGGTGTAAATGGTGCCACCAGGTGAGTCCTCAGTTTAGTAAAAATGGTGCCAACAGGTGAGTCTGCTGTGTACTGTAAATGGTACCGCCAGGTCAGTCCACAGTCTAGTGTAAATCGGGCCACCATATTAGAGCTCTATGCAGTGTAAATCAGGCCACCATATTAGATCTCTATGCAGTGTAAATTGGGCCACCATATTAGATCTCTATGCAGTGTAAATCGGGCCGCCATATTAGAGCTCTATGCAGTGTAAATCGGGCCACCATATTAGATGTCTATGCAGTGTAAATCGGGCCACCATATTAGATCTCTATGCAGTGTAAATCAGGCCACCATGTTAGAGCTCGATGTAGTGTAAATGGTTCCACAATGTTAGACATCTATGTAAAGTAATTTTTACCACCAGGTCAGTCCAGTCTACGGTAAATGGTGCCACCAGGTCAGTCCTCAGTTTAGTGTAAATGGTGTCATCAGCTTAGTCCATTTGTGTAGTGTAAAGGGTACTGCCACGTTAGACCACAGTCTAGTGTAAATGGTGCCCCCAGGCGAGTCCTTAGTCTAGTGTAAATGGTGCAACCAGGTTAGTCTGCTGCATAGTGTAAATGGTACTGCCAGGTCAGCTTGGAGTCTACTGTAAATGGTGCCACCAGAACATTCCTCAGTCTACTGAAAATTGTGCCACTAGATTAGTCTGCAGTCTATTGTAAATTGTGCCACAAGGTTAGTCCTCTGTGTAGTGCCAATGGTATTGCCAGGTCAATCCTCAGTCAAGTGTAAATGGTGCCAACTGATCTGCCTGCTGTCTAGTGGAAATGGTACTGCTTGGTCAGTCCACAGTCTGCTGTAAATGGTGCCACCAGGTCAATATACAGTCTACTGTAAATGGTGCCATAAGGCTAGTTTTCAGTCCAATGTAAATGGTCCCACCAGATTAGTCCACTGTGTAGTGTAAATGGTACTGCCAGGTTCAGTCTACATTCTACTATAAATGGTGCCACCAGTTAAATCCTTTGTGCAGTGTAAAGGGTACCGCCAGGTCAGTCTGCAGTCTAGTGTTAACAGTTGGGATTATCCCACAGTGGGACAGTATAGCGAAATAAACTGTTTTTCCAGTTAGCGGTGTATAGTGGAGATCTTTAGAGAGTAGATAAGTACAAGGAAGCAAGATCAGCAAAAAGAAACCATGAGTGGCAACAGAGACCCAGCACACAAGCAAGTGGGTGAAACCCGCTAGAAGAAACTTGAACAGGAAGCAAGTATATTGTCTTCCTTACATAGGAGGACCTTAGAGCGGAAAAGGATCTGCCTAGCTATGGAAAAGTGAAGAGGGTAGCAGCTCTAGAGCGCCCCTTATCAGGGATCACAGTAAGTAGTCTGGGTGCAGGGTTCATAGACTAATACATTAACATGTGTGGCCCTGTACATGGAAGATATAGGTTCATCTTATCTGGTCAGTCTGTATACCATACACAAATAAAGTGCCGTCGATTGTAACCAATATGAACGTGCCTCTATCATACAGAAGTGTCCTTGAAGAACAATACCTGCTGCCCTCTGTACTTGAGTTTATTGTCTAGTAAAGAAAACCCAACCGAGCATGGATGACGTGTCTGCTCAGGGCAGATCAAAGTATTTTAGTGTGCATGTGCAGGCAGCCTTTAACCTTTCCTTGCGCTTGCGCTTTATGGCACCTTGATCTTGCCCTGAACAGGACAGATCAAAGTGCACCTGCGCAGGACCACAGTAGTGGCCTGGATGGATGACGTAGGACACATCATCCATATTGGGCTGGGTAGAAGAAGAACGGCGATCTCCGGACCGGAGAGCAGCGACACCCATCAGACCGGACCGCCCCCCTAGGTGAGTGTAATAAAAGGGATTTTTACATTTTACAGAGCGGCGAGGACACTTATATACAGTATTCCAGAATGCTGTATATAAGAGCCCACTGGTGGTGGCCGCAGGTTATAGTCGCCAAATCTGGTGACAGGTTCCCTTTAATTTTCCTTTATGCCTATGGGCCGGTGTCATTATTATTTGCAGTATTCTTGATTTTGACCATTTTATTTTCTTATTCATCATCTCTTTTAGACTTTGAAACATCATATTTATTACACAAACATTCTTCAAATATATTTTTTGAATTGTATTTCATTATTATTATTGGGGAATTTGTTTTGTTTAATTTTGTGTGTGTGTTGCAATTACATTTCTATACGGATTATTTTGATTTGATGATGTGGTTCTTGCTCACTTTTCTGGGCTGAGATATATCATATACACCGTTGGTGTTTTTAATCGCTGTTATATTTGTACTCTTTTTTTCATAATAAAGTTTCATTTTATTGCATGTGCAGTCTTCTTTTTGCAAACTTGTTGTTTTCATTTAGGGTACACTTTTGTTACCAGGCCACTCCACAGTCCAATGTAAAGTCTGCTATCAGATCAGCCCACAGTCTAGTGCAAATACCGCCAGATCAGTCTGCAGTCTTGTATCAGCAAGTCAGCCTACAGTCTAGTGCAGGGGTCTCAAACTCGGCTGGGTGTATAGAGAAAAAAAAAACTTTGGGGGCCGCATTCTTTGCAGGACAAAGGGACATTTTTATTGGTACCATATTTCTTATTTTACACACCTTTGAATCACTGTTTTTGAACATTTTTCACTTGTTTATTATAACAAACGTGAACGTTTTTTGTTTAAATAAAAAAACAAAAACATTTTTGATGGTTAAAAAAATGTCATGCCTCATTTTGATTTTTTGTTTTACATTATATCCCTTTCTTGTAACTAATAGTTTTACAATTAGCACCATATAGTAGTTTTGGCCAACATCTTTTAGTAATGTCCCCCATCCTGTTGTGCCCATCCTTGTCCCCTTATAGTAATGTGCCCATCCTAGTCCCCCATCCTGTAGAAATGTCAGAATTTATAGAATAAGGGGGCACTTTCCCCTATTGGGATCACCATCAGCAAAATTAGGGCAAATTAAAACAGGAGAAAAAGAGTTGCTGTATAAAGGGATCAACCAATGCGTTTTTGTTCAATTCAAAAAATTATTTTATTGGTACAAAATTTGTGCATACATAGAATCCACACACGACAGTGAAAGGGTTAAAAACATTTAAAATATGTATAATCAGCGAACACACCAATACATGGTTCCATGTCAGGAACCTGACACCGAAATTCCGAATACCACTATACTAGATGTACCATGCAATAATAAATCCAGGTGGGATACAGAACATAAATGTCATCAGTTACTGCAATCATATACCCAATAGTACATACAGTTAGGTCCAGAAATATTTGGACAGTGACACAATTTTCGCGAGTTGGGCTCTGCATGCCACCACATTGGATTTGAAATGAAATCTCTACAACAGAATTCAAGTGCAGATTGTAACGTTTAATTTGAAGGTTTGAACAAAAATATCTGATAGAAATTGTAGGAATTGTACACATTTCTTTACAAACACTCCACATTTTAGGAGGTCAAAAGTAATTGGACAAATAAACCAAACCCAAACAAAATATTTTTATTTTCAATATTTTGTTGCGAATCCTTTGGAGGCAATCACTGCCTTAAGTCTGGAACCCATGGACATCACCAAACGTTGGGTTTCCTCCTTCTTAATGCTTTGCCAGGCCTTTACAGCCGCAGCCTTCAGGTCTTGCTTGTTTGTGGGTCTTTCCGTCTTAAGTCTGGATTTGAGCAAGTGAAATGCATGCTCAATTGGGTTAAGATCTGGTGATTGACTTGGCCATTGCAGAATGTTCCACTTTTTTGCACTCATGAACTCCTGGGTAATTTTGGCTGTATGCTTGGGGTCATTGTCCATCTGTACTATGAAACGCTGTCCGATCAACTTTGCAGCATTTGGCTGAATCTGGGCTGAAAGTATATCCCGGTACACTTCAGAATTCATCCGGCTACTCTTGTCTGCTGTTATGTCATCAATAAACACAAGTGACCCAGTGCCATTGAAAGCCATGCATGCCCATGCCATCACGTTGCCTCCACCATGTTTTACAGAGGATGTGGTGTGCCTTGGATCATGTGCCGTTCCCTTTCTTCTCCAAACTTTTTTCTTCCCATCATTCTGGTACAGGTTGATCTTTGTCTCATCTGTCCATAGAATACTTTTCCAGAACTGAGCTGGCATCATGAGGTGTTTTTCAGCAAATTTAACTCTGGCCTGTCTATTTTTGGAATTGATGAATGGTTTGCATCTAGATGTGAACCCTTTGTATTTACTTTCATGGAGTCTTCTCTTTACTGTTGACTTAGAGACAGATACACCTACTTCACTGAGAGTGTTCTGGACTTCAGTTGATGTTGTGAACGGGTTCTTCTTCACCAAAGAAAGTATGCGGCGATCATCCACCACTGTTGTCATCCGTGGACGCCCAGGCCTTTTTGAGTTCCCAAGCTCACCAGTCAATTCCTTTTTTCTCAGAATGTACCCGACTGTTGATTTTGCTACTCCAAGCATGTCCGCTATCTCTCTGATGGATTTTTTCTTTTTTTTTCAGCCTCAGGATGTTCTGCTTCACCTCAATTGAGAGTTCCTTAGACCGCATGTTGTCTGGTCACAGCAACAGCTTCCAAATGCAAAACCACACACCTGCAATCAACCCCAGACCTTTTAACTACTTCATTGATTACAGGTTAACGAGGGAGACGCCTTCAGAGTTAATTGCAGCCCTTAGAGTCCCTTGTCCAATTACTTTTGGTCCCTTTAAAAAGAGGAGGCTATGCATTACAGAGCTATGATTCCTAAACCCTTTCTCCGATTTGGATGTGAAAACTCTCATATTGCAGCTGGGAGTGTGCACTTTCAGCCCATATTATATATATAATTGTATTTCTGAACATGTTTTTGTAAACAGCTAAAATAACAAAACTTGTGTCACTGTCCAAATATTTCTGGACCTAACTGTAAAAGTATAGCATACTACCTAACACCACCATTGTTAAATACAATGTAATAATTATAGACCACCAGCAGGACAAAAAAACACCTTATATAAAGGAAATCAGCGTACAACAGACACCGATTTAAGTAAGGTAAAACACCAACTAACCAAAGGCGTCCGAGATGAAACACCAGGTTATATTACCACCTGCTGAGGTCCAGATTTAAAGCAGTGCAAAATCCCAGAATCGGTGTAGGTATGGGGTGTTGCCCCACACGTATCGCCACAGAGAATGTGGCTTCCTTATTCACTTATTTTTTGGCCCTTCAGACAGCCACATTCTCTGTACATGGAACCATGAATTGGGGTGTTTGTTGATTATACATATTTTAAATGTTTTTAACCTTTCACTGTCTTGTGTGGATTCTATGTATGCACAAATTTTGTACCAATAAAATAATGTTTTGAATTGAACAAAAACGCATTGGTTGATCCCTATATACAGCAACTCTTTTTCTCCTTTTCTCCTGTTTTAATTCATCCTGTAGAAATGAGCTCATCTTTGTCCCCATCCTATAGTAATGTGTCCAACCTTGTCCTCATCCTATAGTAATATGCCCATACTATAGTAATGTCCCCATACTATAGTAAGGTGCAGATCCTATAATAATGTCCCCAACCTATAGTAATTTGCCCATCCTTGTCCCCATTTTATAGTAATATGCCTATCCTATAGTAATGTCCTCATTCTTTAGTAATGTGCCCATCCTATAGTAATGTCCCGATCCTATAGTAATGTGCAAATCCTTGTCCGCCTCCTATAGTAATGTCCCCATCCTATATTAATGCGCCCATCATTGCCCCCATCTTGTAGTAATGTTCGCATCCTTGTCCTCATCCTGTAGTAATGTGTCCATGCTCATCCCCTTGTAGTCATGTGTCCATCCTTGTCCCCATCCTCTAGTAATGTGCCCATCTTTGTCCCCATCCTGTAGTAATGTGCCCATCCTGGTCACCTTCTTGTAGTAATGTTCCCATCCTTGTCCTCATCCTGTAGTAATGTGTCCATGCTCGTCCCCTTGTAGTTATGTGCTCATCCTTGTCCCCATCCTCTGGTAATGTTCCCATCTTTGTCCCCAGAATGTAGTAATGTCCCCATCCTATAGTAATGTACCCACCCTATAGTAATGTGTCCAGCCTTGTCCCCATCCTATACTAATGTGCCTATCCTATAGTAATGTGCCCAGCCTTATCCCCATCCTATATTAATGTCCCCATCCTGTAGTAATTTGCCAATCCTATGGTAATGTGCTCAGCCTTGTCCCCATCCTATAGTAATGTGCCCATCCTGTAGTAATGTGCCCATCCTATAGTAATATGCCCATCCTATAGTAATGTGCCCATCCTATAGTAATGTCCCCATCTTGTAGTAATGTCCCCATCCTGTAGTAATGTGCCCATCCTAGAGTAATATGCTCATCCTATAGTAATATCCCCATCCTATAGTAATATGACCATCCTATAGTAATGTCCCCATCCTGTAGTTATGTGCCCATCCTATAGTAATGTGCCCATCCTATAGTAATGTGCCCATTCTATAGTAATGTGCCCAGCCTTGTTCCCATCCTATAGTAATGTGCGCATCCTATTGTAATATGCCCATCCTATAGTAATGTCCCCATTCTATAGTAATGTGCCCATCCTCTAGTAATGTCCCCATCCTCTAGTAATGTGCCCATCCTGGTCACCTTCATGTGGTAATGTTCCCATCCTTGTCCTCAACCTGTAGTAATGTATCCATGCTCGTCCCCTTGTAGTTATGTGCCCATCCTTGTCCCCAGCCTCTGGTAATGTGCCAATCTTTGTCCCCATACTGTAGTAATGTCCGCATCCTGCAGTAATGTCCCCATCCTATAGTAATGTACCCATCCTATAGTAATGTGCCCAGCCTTGTCCCCATCCTATACTAATGTGCCTATCCTATAGTAATGTTCCCAGCCTTGTCCCCATCCTTTAGTAACGTATCCATCCTATAGTAATGTGCACATCCTATAGTAATATGCCCATCCTATAGTTATGTCCCCATCCTATAGTAATGTGCCCATCCTATAGTAATGTGCCCACCTTTGTCCCCATCCAATAGTAATGTCCCCATCCTATTGTAATGTCCCCATCCTATAGTAATGTGCCCATCCTATAGTAATGTGCCTAGCCTTGTCCCCATCCTATAGTAATGTCTCCATCCTGTAGTAATTTGCCCATCCTATGGTAATGTGCCCAGCCTTGTCTCCATCTTGTAGTAATGTTCCCCGCCTTGTCCCCATCCTATAGTAATGTCTCCATCCTAAAGTAATGCGCCCATCCTTGCCCCCATCTTGTAATTATGTGCCCATCCTTGTCCCCATCCTCTAGTAATGTGCCCATCTTTGTCTCCATCCTGTAGTAATGTGCCCATCCTGGTCACCTTCTTGTAGTAATGTTCGCATCCTTGTCCTCATCCTGTAGTAATGTGTCCATGCTCGTCCCCTTGTAGTTATGTGCTCATCCTTGTCCCCATCCTCTGGTAATATTCCCATCTTTGTCCCCCTACTGTAGTAATGTCCCCATCCTGCAGTAATGTCCCCATCCTATAGTAATGTACCCACCCTATAGTAATGTGCCCAGCCTTGTACCCATCCTATACTAATGTACCTATCCTATAGTAATGTGCCCAGCCTTGTCCCCATCCTATATTAATGTCCCCATCCTGTAGTAATTTGCCAATCATATGGTAATGTGCTCAGCCTTGTCCCCATCCTATAGTAATGTGCCCATCCTGTAGTAATGTGCCCATCCTATAGTAATATGCCTATCCTATAGTAATGTGCCCATCCTATAGTAATGTCCCCATCTTGTAGTAATGTCCCCATCCTGTAGTAATGTGCCCATCCTAGAGTAATATGCTCATCCTATAGTAATATCTCCATCCTATAGTAATATGACCATCCTATAGTAATGTCCCCATCCTGTAGTAATGTGCCCATCCTATAGTAATATGCCTATCCTATAGTAATGTGCCCATCCTATAGTAATGTCCCCATCTTGTAGTAATGTCCCCATCCTGTAGTAATGTGCCCATCCTAGAGTAATATGCTCATCCTATAGTAATATCTCCATCCTATAGTAATATGACCATCCTATAGTAATGTCCCCATCCTGTAGTAATGTGCCCATCCTATAGTAATGTGCCCAACCTATATTAATGTGCGCATCCTATAGTAATATGCCCATCCTATAGTAATATGCCCATCTTATAGTAATGTCCCCATTCTATAGCAATGTGCCTATCCTATAGTAATGTGCCCACCCTTATTGCCATCCTATAGTAATGTAGCCATCCTGTAGTAATGTGTCCATCCTGTAGTAATGTCCCCATCCTCTAGTAATGTCCCCATCCTGTAGTAATGTGCCCATCCTGATCACTTTCTTGTAATAATGTTCCCATCCTTGTCCTCATCCTGTAGTAATGTGTCCATGCTCGTCCCCTTGTAGTTATGTGCCCATCCTTGTCCCCATCCTCTGGTAATGTGCCCATCTTTTTCCCCATACTATAGTAATGTCGCCATCCTGCAGTAATGTCCCCATCCTATAGTAATGTACCCATCCTATAGTTATGTGCCCAGCCTTGGCCCCATCCTATACTAATGTGCCTATCCTATAGTAATGTGCCCAGCGTTGTCCCCATCCTTTAGTAACGTATCCATCCTATAGTAATGTGCCCATCCTATAGTAATATGCCCATCTTATAGTAATGTCCCCATCCTATAGTAATGTGCCCCTCCTATAGTAATGTGCCCAGCTTTGTCCCCATCCTGTAGTAATGTTCCCATCCTATTGTAATGTCCCCATCCTATAGTAATGTGCCCATCCTATAGTAATATGCCCATCCTATAGAAATGTCCCCATCCTATAGTAATGTGCCTATCGTATAGTAATGTGCCCAGCCTTGTCCCCATCCTATAGTAATGTCTCCATCCTGTAGTAATTTGCCCATCCTATGGTAATGTGCCCAGCCTTGTCTCCATCTTGTAGTAATGTTCCCCGCCTTGTCCCCATCCTATAGTAATGTCTCCATCCTAAAGTAATGCGCCCATCCTTGCCCCCATCTTGTAGTAATGTTCCTATCCTTGTCCTCATCCTGTAGTAATGTGTCCATGATCATCTCCTTGTAATTATGTGCCCATCCTTGTCCCCATCCTCTAGTAATGTGCCCATCTTTGTCTCCATCCTGTAGTAATGTGCCCATCCTGGTCACCTTCTTGTAGTAATGTTCGCATCCTTGTCCTCATCCTGTAGTAATGTGTCCATGCTCGTCCCCTTGTAGTTATGTGCTCATCCTTGTCCCCATCCTCTGGTAATATTCCCATCTTTGTCCCCCTACTGTAGTAATGTCCCCATCCTGCAGTAATGTCCCTATCCTATAGTAATGTACCCACCCTATAGTAATGTGCCCAGCCTTGTACCCATCCTATACAAATGTGCCTATCCTATAGTAATGTGCCCAGCCTTGTCCCCATCCTATATTAATGTCCCCATCCTGTAGTAATTTGCCAATCATATGGTAATGTGCTCAGCCTTGTCCCCATCCTATAGTAATGTGCCCATCCTGTAGTAATGTGCCCATCCTATAGTAATATGCCTATCCTATAGTAATGTGCCCATCCTATAGTAATGTCCCCATCTTGTAGTAATGTCCCCATCCTGTAGTAATGTGCCCATCCTAGAGTAATATGCTCATCCTATAGTAATATCTCCATCCTATAGTAATATGACCATCCTATAGTAATGTCCCCATCCTGTAGTAATGTGCCCATCCTATAGTAATATGCCTATCCTATAGTAATGTGCCCATCCTATAGTAATGTCCCCATCTTGTAGTAATGTCCCCATCCTGTAGTAATGTGCCCATCCTAGAGTAATATGCTCATCCTATAGTAATATCTCCATCCTATAGTAATATGCCCATCCTATAGTAATGTCCCCATTCTATAGCAATGTGCCTATCCTATAGTAATGTGCCCACCCTTATTGCCATCCTATAGTAATGTAGCCATCCTGTAGTAATGTGTCCATCCTGTAGTAATGTCCCCATCCTCTAGTAATGTCCCCATCCTGTAGTAATGTGCCCATCCTGATCACTTTCTTGTAATAATGTTCCCATCCTTGTCCTCATCCTGTAATAATGTGTCCATGCTCGTCCCCTTGTAGTTATGTGCCCATCCTTGTCCCCATCCTCTGGTAATGTGCCCATCTTTGTCCCCATACTATAGTAATGTCGCCATCCTGCAGTAATGTCCCCATCCTATAGTAATGTACCCATCCTATAGTTATGTGCCCAGCCTTGGCCCCATCCTATACTAATGTGCCTATCCTATAGTAATGTGCCCAGCCTTGTCCCCATCCTTTAGTAACGTATCCATCCTATAGTAATGTGCCCATCCTATAGTAATATGCCCATCTTATAGTAATGTCCCCATCCTATAGTAATGTGCCCCTCCTATAGTAATGTGCCCAGCTTTGTCCCCATCCTGTAGTAATGTTCCCATCCTATTGTAATGTCCCCATCCTATAGTAATGTGCCCATCCTATAGTAATATGCCCATCCAATAGAAATGTCCCCATCCTATAGTAATGTGCCTATCGTATAGTAATGTGCCCAGCCTTGTCGCTATCCTATAATAATGTATCCATCCTATAGTAATGTCCCCATCTTATAGTAATATGCCCATCCTATAGTAATGTCCCCATCCTGTAGTAATGTGCCCATCCTAGAGTAATATGCTCATCCTATAGTAATATCCCCATCCTGTAGTAATATGACCATCCTATAGTAATGTCCCCATCCTGTAGTAATGTGCCCATCCTATAGTAATGTGCGCATCCTATAATAATATGCCCATCCTATAGTAATGTCCCCATTCTATAGTAATGTACCTATCCTATAGTAATGTGCCCAGCCTTGTCCCCATCCTATAGTAATGTCCTCATCCTGTAGTAATGTGCCCATCCTATAGTAATGTGCCTATCCTATAGTAATGTGCCCATCCTATAGTAATGTGCCAAGCCTTGTCCCCATCCTATAGTAATGTGCCCAACCTATAGTAATGTGCCCAGCCTTGTCCCCATCCTATAGTAATGTCCCCATCCTGTAGTAATTTGCCCATCCTATGGTAATGTGCCCATCCTTGTCTCCATCTTGTAGTAATGTTCCCTGCCTTGTCCCCATCCTATAGTAATGTCCCCATCCTGTAGTAATGTGCCCATCCTATAGTAATGTGCCCATCCTATAGTAATATGCTTATCCTATAGTAATATCCCCATCCTATAGTAATATGCCCATCCTATAGTAATGTCCCCATCCTGTAGTAATAGGCCCATCCTATAGTAATGTGTCCAGCCTTGTCCCCATCCTATAGAATTGTGCCTATCCTATAGTAATGTGCCCAGCCTTGTCCCCATCTTATAGTAATGTGCCCATCCTATGGTAATATGCCCATCCTATAGTAATGTGCCCAGCCTTGTCCCCATCCTATATTAATGTCCCCATCCTGTAGTAATTTGCCAATCCCATGGTAATGTGCTCAGCCTCTTCCCCATCCTATAGTGATGTCCCCATCCTGTAGTAATGTGCCCATCCTATAGTAATATGCCCATCCTATAGTAATGTGCCCATCCTATAGTAATGTCCCCATCTTGTAGTAATTTGCCCATCCTAGAGTAATATGCTCATCCTATAGTAATATCCCCATCCTGTAGTAATATGACCATCCTATAGTAATGTCCCCATCCTGTAGTAATGTGCCCATCCTATAGTAATGTGCCTATCCTATAGTAATGTGCCCATCCTATAGTAATGTGCCAAGCCTTGTCCCCATCCTATAGTAATGTGCCCATCCTGTAGTAAGTTGCCCATCCTAGAGTAATATGACCATCCTATAGTAATGTTCCCATCCTATAGTAATGTGCGCATCCTATAATAATATGCCCATCCTATAGTAATGTGCCCATTCTATAGTAATGTACCTATCCTATACTAATGTGCCCAGCCTTGTCTCCATCCTATAGTAATGTCCCCATCCTGTAATCCTGTAGTAATTTGCCCATCCTATGGTAATGTGCCCAGCCTTGTCTCCATCTTGTAGTAATGTTCCCTGCCTTGTCCCCATCCTATAGTAATGTCCCCATCCTATAGTAATGTCCCCATCCTGTAGTAATGTGCCCATCCTATAGTAATATGCCCATCCTGTAGTAATAGGCCCATCCTATAGTAATGTGTCCAGCCTTGTCCCCATCCTATAGAATTGTGCCTATCCTATAGTAATGTGCCCAGCCTTGTCCCCATCTTATAGTAATGTGCCCATCCTATGGTAATATGCCCATCCTGTAGTAATATGCCCAGCCTTGTTCCCATCCTGTAGTAATGTGCTCATCCTATAGTAATATCCCCATCCTGTAGTAATGTTCCCATCCTATAGTAATATGCCCATCCTTTACCTATCATATCCTATAGTAATGTCCCCATCCTATAGTAATTTGCCCAGCCTTGTCTCCATCTTGTAGTAATGTTCCCAGCCTTGTCCCCATCCTGTAGTAATGTCCCCTGTTACATCTCGTGGCTCTCCTGAGGCAAGGACTGAGGCAGTCTCTCATTCCTTGCCTGCCACGAACGCTCCTGCTCAGCAGCGCCGAAGGTCTGCCAGACTGCGCAGAGTCCTTCTCAGAGAGGCAGCAGAAGGGTGACACCTAGTGGTTCTCCTGTTACAAGGAGTGAAGCGGTCTCCCATTCCTGGCCTGCCGCAGACCCTCCTGCTCAGCGGCCCCGAAGGTCTGCAAGGCTGTGCAATGTGCAGAGGTTTACTGCTCAGGGAAGCAGTGAGACTCCCGTTATCTCTGCACATTGTGAGACCGAGGATCCCGCCTCTATTTCCCAGAGGCAGGAGGGTGAGCATGTGCAATGCGTGGTGGGTTCTGATTCGCCCACTGACGTCACACGGCTTGATGACAAGGCTGGTGACGTGGTGAATCCTGACTGGCCAGGCTGGGACGTCGTGGACCCTGATTGGGTCAAGTCCGTCATCTCCGCCTCGCGCCCGCCCTTGGGTGGAACGACACCTCCTTAAAAGCTCCTCCTGCCATCATGGCGGCGCGCGACCGTCCTTCTATGTTTGGATGTCTGGCAGCGTGCTGCCACGCCACTGCTCAGGCATTACTGTCTTTTGTGGGCTTGGCCCTTGCTGCTTAGGCAGCACCTGGTTTGCAGGCCGTGTTCCTGCCTTGCTGCTCCGGCAGTATCCCCTTCAACAGGCCGTGTTCCTGTCCCAGGTGAGCTCCTCAAGTCTCCACCGGACTCACCTGGTTATTGAAAGCACACGTGCGTGGGCACCTCTGTGCTACCCTCGTGCCATATTCTCGTGACTTCCACTGGCACATGTGCGTGGGCACCTCTGTGCTTCCCCGTGCAACAGGTACACCGAGCCGCGAGATCCGTGCCATACAACCCTCACGGGTTCGGGCAGATCGGTGTACATAGATCGTCTGTGACATTCCAGACGATCGCTAGCAGCAACCCCCTCACTCTTCACCCACCATAGCGGTGGTCCCTTACACCGCACAGTGGACCTTGACCGGCGGAAGCTGTCCATTTCCCATCTTGGCACGCTTCCCCGGGTTCCCCTCGTAACATTACGGTCGCGCCAAAGGTCTGGCTATGGCTGAAGAGCAGCAGCAGTTGCTGCGTTATGTGCAGCAGTTGGAGTCACGATTGGCAGCAGTGGAGCAGTCTTCCTCCGATAAGACTACTCTGACGACAGTCGCCACCCAGGCGGCTACCCAGGCTGTGCTATTGGGTGGAAGGTCTCCTCGCCTTGCGCTTCCAGAGCGCTTTAGCGGCAACAGCTCTGAGTGCCGTGGTTTTATAAACGAAGTTACCACCTACTTAGAGCTGTCCGCGACTCTTTACGCTATCGAGAAGGCGAAGGTAGCCTTCGTCCAGTCCCTGCTCACAGGGAGAGCGCTGAAGTGGTCCACACCGTTGTGGGAGCGCGGAGATCGGGTGGTGAATAACTTAACAGCTTATCTTGGGGCCATGAGAATGGTGTTCCTCGGGCCTCAAGTCACCCACGACTCTGCGCTGCGCCTCCTACGACTTCGGCAAGGGTCCGCTTCAGTCGGGGACTTTGCTGTACACTTTAGGACACTTGCCGCAGAGCTAGACTGGCCGGATAAGGTCCTTGTCCCTGTGTTTTGGGAGGGCCTGGCAGGGTTTGTCAAAGACGCACTGGCCACGCGTGAGGTGCCTGCCACTTTAGAGTCCTTGATTCAGGTTGCCTCTCGCATAGACATCCGCCAGGCGGAGCGAAGGCTCGATGTCTCTTCAGCACCCACGTCTTCTCGGCCTAAAAAGCGTCTGGCTCCCGTCTTCCATCAGACAGGTCTCCCAACCAGTCCTGTAGGCGACGCCGTGGAGTCAATGGAGGTGTCCAAGGTGGTCTCCTCTGCCCCAGGTTCTCGGTCTTGTGTCATCTGCTTTTCCTGTGGGCAGAGGGGACACATAGCTACCCGATGTCCCAAACCGTCGGGAAAAGACAGCGTCTAGTTTCTATCAGAGGGGGGACTCTAGACGCTACCTCTCCCTCTAGGTTGACTATCAGCGCCCAGTTGCAGTTCGGCACTACTCTCTTTTCTGCCCTGGCTTGCTTGGACTCAGGCGCTGAAGGCAATTTCATCTTGACCTCCCTGGCAACCCGATACTCAGTTCCCCTGGTTCTGTTGCCCAAGCCACTCAGGGTCCGGGTAGTCGACGGGTCCATACTACTCGATCCTATCACCCAGATCACCATCCCTCTCAGGATGGATGTACCACCGGGACACAATGAGCAGGTGTCCTTCCTGGTGCTTCCAGGGGGGACGGATGAGATCCTACTGGGCCTTCCCTGGTTGAGACTGCATGCTCCTATACTCAACTGGGCAACAGGGGAGATCTCATCCTGGGCAGGATCCTGTAGAGAGCACCTCGTGACTACCGAACCACCCGCTACCATTAGGTCGGTTGGGTCCTCAGGGAATACAGAGGGGCCGGGTTTACCGACACCTTATGAGGCCTACAGGGATGTCTTTTCCAAAAGGGCCGCAGATACTCTTCCTCCCCACCGGCCATATGATTGCCGAATAGACCTGAAGCCAGGCTCCGAGCCCCCTAGGGGCAGAGTGTATCCACTCTCTGCTCCAGAGACGGAGGCTATGTCCAAATATATCCAGGACAGCCTGGCGAAGGGGTTCATTCGCAAGTCTATTTCACCGGCTGGTGCAGGGTTCTTTTTTGTGCAGAAGAAGGAAGGGGATCTGCGCCCCTGTATCGATTACAGGGGATTAAATCCAATCACGATCAAGAACAAATACCCTTTGCCCCTCATTACTGAGCTATTTGATCCATTCCGCGGGGCAAAGGTCTTCACAAAGCTGGATCTACGCGGGGCGTATAATCTAGTGCGAGTCCGAAAGGGCGATGAGTGGAAGACCGCCTTTAACCCCAGGGACGGTCACTACGAGTATCTAGTAATGCCCTTCGGACTCTGCAATGCCCCCGCCATATTTCAAGACTTTGTGAATGACATTTTCCGGGATTTGTATCTTTCCGTGGTTGCATACCTGGATGACATTCTTATCTTCTCCCCCGATCTTACCACCCATCGGAGGGATGTCATCCGAGTATTTAAGAGGCTCCGCACCCATTCGCTATATGCTAAGCTGGAAAAGTGTGTTTTTGAACGGGAATCCTTGCCGTTCCTGGGGTACATAGTGTCCAGTCAGGGGTTAGCAATGGATCTGGGGAAGTTGGAGACAGTGATGAACTGGCCTGAGCCCCGCTCGCTGAAGGCGATCCAGCGATTCTTGGGGTTTATCAATTATTATCGCCAGTTCATTCCCAACTTCTCGATGGTGGCAGCACCCATCATTGCCCTTACCCGCAAGGGCGCTAATCCCAAAGCATGGACACGGGAAACGGTAGAGGCATTTCACACTCTCAAAACATACTTCTCCAGAGCTCCCATCCTTCATCGTCCAGACATCTCCAAACCCTTCCTACTGGAGGTAGACGCCTCTTCGGTCGGTGCAGGTGCAGTCCTGTACCAGAAAAACGAACGAGGAAGGAAGCATCCGTGTTTCTTTTTCTCCAAGACCTTTTCTCCGGCAGAGAGGAACTACTCCATAGGGGATAGGGAGTTACTGGCGATGAAACTAGCATTCCAGGAATGGCGGCATCTCCTGGAGGGTGCGAAGCATCCATTTGAGGTATTTTCTGACCACAAAAACCTCACATACCTCCAGACAGCACAACGCCTGAACCCAAGGCAGGCCCGTTGGTCTTTATTCTTCTCCCGGTTCCGCTTTATTATCCACCACCTGGCCGGTGAGAAGAACGTACGGGCCGATGCCTTGTCACGTTGTATGGTTGTGTTGGAGGAGGAGCCTCGTCTTATACTACCCCCGGACAGCTTGAGGATGGTCACTCCCACTTCTTTGGACCAGGTGCCACCTGGCAAGACCCTCGTTCCCCCTGAACTACGGAACAAGGTGCTATCGTGGGCCCATGCCTCCAAGGTTGGTGGTCACTTCGGGGTCAAAAGGACCAGAGACCTGGTGACCAGGCATTATTGGTGGCCGAGACTACCCCAGGACATACAGGAGTATGTGGGAGCCTCTATGTCGTGTGCTCGGAATAAGCCGTCCCGGCAGAGACCGGCAGGTCTTCTTCACCCACTGCCAGTGCCGGATCGTCCCTGGGAAGTGGTAGGGATGGACTTCCTGGGAGATCTGCCCAAGTCAGCAGGGCACAGGGTCGTATGGGTCATCACGGACCACTTCTCTAAAATGGTCCACTTGGTGCCTCTCCCACGACTCCCGACGTCACGTGCTCTCGCCACCTTGTTCATTCGGCATGTATTTAGGTTGCATGGCATGCCTGACAAGGTGGTGAGCGACCGGGGTCCCCAGTTCGCGTCTCGCTTCTGGAGAGAGCTCTGTAAGCTCCTGCAGATAGAGCTGAACATCTCCTCCGCATACCATCCCGAGACCAATGGACTAGTGGAGAGGACTAATCAGACCTTGGTAACTTACCTCCGCCATTTTATCTCCGCGCACCACGACAACTGGGCTAACCTCCTTCCTTGGGCCGAATTTGCCATTAACAATTCGATCCATGAATCCTCTGGCCAGACTCCGTTCCTACTCAATAACGGACAACATCCCAGAATCCCGGTTCCGATGCCCATTACGTCACCCGATACTAGAGTGGAGGATTGGGCGACCAAGGCCCGGGAGATCTGGGATGACACCCAAGAGGCTCTTAAAAGGGCTAAAGACCGGATGGTGACAACGGCTGATGTTCGCCGCCGCCCTGCACCTCCTTCGCCCCTGGTGACCTAGTATGGCTGTCCTCTAAGAATGTTAACCTACGGGTACAGGCAGCCAAATTCGCCCCTAGGTATCTGGGTCCGTTTAAAGTACTACAGCAGGTAAACCCGGTGGCATATCGACTCCAGCTCCCTCCACGCTGGGCTATAGCCAACACTTTTCACGTGTCCCTCCTGAAACCCGTACGACTTAATAAATTCTCGGGGTCCCTGCCGGCTCAAACCGACTCCCCATCCCACGACCCTGAGGTGGCAAAACTTGTGGAGACAAAAGTCATACAGGGCAAGAGGTACTACCTCGTGGAGTGGGCCAGCCGTGGTCCGGAGCATAGATCCTGGGAGTTGGAGGATTATATCCACGCCCCGGGTTTGATAGCGGCCTTCGAGCACGGACAGGTGGGGGGGCCTAGACGGGGGGGTAATGTTACATCTCGTGGCTCTCCTGAGGCAAGGACTGAGGCAGTCTCTCATTCCTTGCCTGCCACAAGCGCTCCTGCTCAGCAGCGCCGAAGGTCTGCCAGACTGCAGGAGATACCTTCTCAGAGAGGCAGCAGAAGGGTGACACCTAGTGGTTCTCCTGTTACAAGGAGTGAAGCGGTCTCCCATTCCTGGCCTGCCGCAGACCCTCCTGCTCAGCGGCCTTGAAGGTCTGCGAGGCTGCGCAATGTGCAGAGGTTTACTGCTCAGGGAAGCAGTGAGACTCCCGTTATCTCTGCACATTATGAGACCGAGGATCCCGCCTCTATTTCCCAGAGGCAGGAGGGTGAGCATGTGCAATGCGTGGTGGGTTCTGATTCGCCCACTGACGTCACACGGCTTGATGACAAGGCTGGTGACGTGGTGAATCCTGACTGGCCAGGCTGGGACGTCGTGGACCCTGATTGGGTCAAGTCCGTCATCTCCGCCTCGCGCCCGCCCTTGGGTGGAACGACACCTCCTTAAAAGCTCCTCCTGCCATCATGGCGGCGCGCGACCGTCCTTCTATGTTTGGATGTCTGGCAGCGTGCTGCCACGCCACTGCTCAGGCATTACTGTCTTTTGTGGGCTTGGCCCTTGCTGCTTAGGCAGCACCTGGTTTGCAGGCCGTGTTCCTGCCTTGCTGCTCCGGCAGTATCCCCTTCAACAGGCCATGTTCCTGTCCCAGGTGAGTTCCTCAAGTCTCCACCGGACTCACCTGGTTATTGAAAGCACACGTGCGTGGGCACCTCTGTGCTACCCTCGTGCCATATTCTCGTGACTTCCACTGGCACACGTGCGTGGGCACCTCTGTGCTTCCCCATGCAACAGGTACACCGAGCCGCGAGATCCGTGCCATACAACCCTCACGGGTTAGGGCAGATCGGTGTACATAGATCGTCTGTGACATTCCAGACGATCGCTAGAAGCAACCCGCTCACTCTTCACCCACCATAGCGGCGGTCCCTTACACCGCACAGTGGACCTTGACCGGCGGAAGCTGTCCATTTCCCATCTTGGCACGCTTCCCCGGGTCCCCCTCGTAACAGTCCCCATCCTGTAGTAATGTGCCCATCCTATAATAATGTGCCCAGCCTTGTCCCCATTCTATAGTAATGTGCCTATCCTATAGTAATGTGCCCAGCCTTGGTCCCATCCTATAGTAATGTCCCCATCCTGTAGTAATTTGCCCATCCTATGGTAATGTGCCCAGTCTTGTCTCCATCTTGTAGTAATGTTCCCAGCCTTGTCCCCATCCTATAGTAATGTCCCCATCCTGTAGTAATGTCTCTTTCCTGTAGTAATGTGCCCATCCTATAGTAATGTGCCCAACCTTGTCCCCATCCAATAGTAATGTGCCCAGCCTTGGCCCATCCTATAGTAATGTGCCCATCCTGTAGTATGTCCATCTTTGTCTCTTTTTGCTAATCTGCCCATGAAGGCCCTCTTCTTGCAGTAATGTCCCATCCTGGTCCCATATTGTACCGTTCTGAACATGCACAAAAAACCCCCAGCATTCTTCTCATCTGTCCCCCATTCCCTCGGCTGTCTCTTCTCTGCTTCCTGCAGCTCGCAGGCCCGTGCCCCCGTTTACTATCGTGGCCGGTGCAGGGGCCCGCAGCTGCCAGCACTTTATTTTAGATGAACATTTTGTCAGCGCTGCGCACACCTTTTCCAATGCAGTCGTCCACCAATCAGAGGCAAGCAGGTGAGGTCATACACCTCAGCTGCTTGCCTCTGATTGCCTGGCAGCTTCCATTGGAGGAATAGTTGGGCACAGAGTGCTTGACCTCTGGTCTAGGGCAAATGCTGCCAGATCAGCCTGCAGTCTTGTTGTTTCCACTGGGTCAGTCCAGTCTAGTGTAAAGCGGGCTTTACACGCTGTGACATCGCTAGCCGATGCTAGCGATTGCGAGCGTGATAGTACCCGCCCCTATTGTTATGCCGATATTTGGTGATCGCTGCCGCAGCGAACATTATCGCTACGGCAGCATCACATGTACTTACCTGGTCGGCGTCATCGCTGTGACTGCCGAACAATCCCTCCCTCAAGGGGGAGGGACGTTTGGCATCACAGCGATGTCACTGCGACGTCACTAAGCGGCCGGCCAATCAAAGCGGAGGGGCGGAGATGAGCGGGACGAACATCCCGCCCACCTCCTTCCTTTCTCATTGCTGGCGTGTGGCAGGTAAGGAGAGGTTCCTTGTTCCTGCGGCGTCACACGTAGCGATGTGTGCTGCCGCAGGGACGAGGATAAACTTCGCCCACGCGACAGCAACGATATTTGAGAATGGACCCCCATGTCAACGAGGAGCGATTTTGGACGTTTTTGCAACAATCCAAAATCGCTCTTAGGAGTCACACACAACGAGATCGCTACAGCGGCCGGATGTGCGTCATAAAATCCGTGACCCCAACGAGATCGCTGTAGCGATCTCGTAGCGTGTAAAGCCCGCTTAAATGGTGATGCTAGGTCCACAGTTTAGTATCAATAGTGCAGGCAGGTCTGTCTGCAGTCTAGTGGAAATGGTGCTCCCAGTTCATTCTTGGAGTGTTAAAGGGAATCTGTTAGCAGATTTTTGCTACCTCATCTGAGAGCATGATGTAGGCAAGTAGGTTCTGAATCCAATGCTGTATCACTTAGATTACTGGCTGCAGCTGTTCTGACAATATCTGAATTTTTAGCTTTAGTCATGTAGCAGGGTCCAGAGGGCTGCCCCCACCACACAATCCTCTCAGAAGAGATTGTACATTGACAGTGAGATGTCAATCACAGGCGTAGGTATGCCGGACAACAGCCAGCTAGACCCAGCAATGATAATCACCAAGTGATAAAGCCTTTAATTTAAGTAAAAAACAGCAGGTGGCTGATAAGAGAGACAGTTATTTTTTGTTTTTTTAACCCCTACAGCATGTTAGCTTCAGCTTACATAGCAAAAACCTGCTCACAGATTCCCTTTAATATGACTGACAGCTTCTCATTCACAAGGGTAATGTGGACATAGATTCAGTAGAATTCAGGTTGTAGCTAGGTTGGAATACCAGATTGTTTTGATTTTCATATACTGTAACTGTAAGGTGGGCTCATGGAAGGGTTATAATCAATCATTCGAAAGACTATGGAGGAGATGATTACTGTAAAGCATCAAATGCAAACTCCAAACTCTTTGGCGCTTAAATCATCAATGCAATTACGTCAGAATTATAGGAAAAATTTAATTTTAAAGGGGTTTTCCAGGCTGAAATAAAAAGTCAGCAGTCACTCTATATGAATGCAAACTGCTGAATAGTGACAATCTATGATGTGCACCTGTCAAGATTCCTCTGTATTCCACGTGCGTTGGAGGTGACAACTAAATGTATGCAATTTGCCCATGCTGACTAAAATCCTGTGCTTTTCTCAATTCTTTTTTATTGAGCAAAGCCATATGAGTTGTAAGGCTATTGTCATGCCAGTGACTGTAGGAAGCAAAGACTAGTGTGCACCTGCGCTGTCCCTCAAGCTAGGGGTCCCTAGACTATCCCTGTTTCCAGGATTGCCCTTAGTGGAGATGCTTAGATCCCATACCTTTCTATACTCCTAGAACCAACTCACCTCTATTTCTCCCCTCCCCTCCAAAGGAAGTGAAGGGGCAGGAGTGCAAGTGGAAACACACAGACAAAACAGGCAAGGAAACAAATATAAAAGGACTCAAAATCTGCAGTAGGGAGCTTTGCTGCTGCAATTGGAACGAAGACCTCAGCTTTATAGACACAAATTCCTTCAACATGGTTAGTATAGAGAAAATCTATATCTGGCATGGAGTGAAACCACAGGCGGGTAGATATAAGGAAAGGAGAAGATAATAACAAGCTGCAGCTGAAGTCTAACAGAATTCTCATCCAGCATGGAAAGGGTCTTTAACCCCTTCAGTATAGACGGGAAAGTACATCAGCATGATAACAGTCAAGTGAGCTCTACAGAAGGCATGCGATCAATTAAATACTGAGACCTACTGACCCCAAGTACTGCAGAAATGACATCAGGACGTGGCATAGTCATGATAACCATGTTCAAATGTTGCGGGGTTTTTTGCAGCCAAAACCTGCTTTCTTGGCAGTAAAAAAGCTACTTCCAAAAGCAAGTTTTGCTGTGCTTTTGTTGTGTTCTTTGGTTCTTTGCCTGAGTTTTTAATGTATCATTTGTCTACAGTACATGTTTATATAAAGGTAGTTCATCCACCACAAAAGCAGCATGAATGCAGCTGTTGTGTTTTTGCATTTCATTGCTTACAATAGTGAAAAAACGGCAAAAACTGCAAAAATGCTGAAAGAATTCACATGCTGCTTCTATGAAAAATGCAGCAGTTTTCCATTTCAGTCATGAATAAGTTTAGTACAAGCCACACCATCTACCTGGTCCCTGGAGAACCCTGGCCTTGATCCTTGAACCCCTGGATCAGAAATCTAGACTTATGGAGGGTCACCTGGGTCGAGTCCACAGAGAGGTTTGTGGAGTGGCCTGGAAAGGTCAGAGCCAGGAAGCTAAGGTAAGGAACAAAAATCAAGAGGCAGTAGGGTTGCAAAACACAAGGCAAGTTCAAGGAGGGACATAAACAGGGAGAGTCAGAGCTGGGAAGCAAGGGTGAACCAAAGTAAGTGTAAACTATAAGTGTCAATTGGGAACAGACTGCTAGAGCCTTAAAATAATGTTACTCTGCCCAAGGATCACAGCAGGAGGCTAGTAGAAATATAATGCACAGGTAGTAACCCATGAGCTTTGTGCCTGGATGCCATTACAAATTCCAGAAAAAGGTGCAGAATTAGATGGCATAAGTCAAATATGAATGTTACATGAGTCTAGTCAACATATGACCACAAGAAGCCAAATCACGACCCCTCACTTGCATGGTAATACAGGAGAATCATGGCAGTGTGTGCATTGTACACTGTAATGTTTCGGTAATCTGTGATCAAGTGAGTGAGTGCACTGTGTATAATTTTAATTTTGGCCTTAACAATCCCTTTAATGGCTTACACTAAAACATCTTTAAATATCATAAGACTGGATAACCCCTTTAATATAAATATAAACAGTATAGTGACCAATCAACACATTTGCTTAAGAAAACAGTCTTTCCTGGAGGAAAAACTCTTGACGTCTAGTCGTGACCCTGCAGACTGGTCTCCTTGAAGTTGTCTTTTTAAGCCCCTTATGAAAATAAAAAGCTTTCAGTAGTAATGCTGCATATCTCTTCATGCATTTAGAAAAACATAGGGTACAGACAATGTAATCATATACTTAAATGTTTATTTCCGGAATCCAGACTATCATAACAATTCAGCCATGTGTTGGACTTAAATAAATAAAGTAAGATCTATATATATATATTTATTTATATATGTATATATATTCGTATATATATTTCATACAGGGAGCAGATCGCTTCTGCTTACAGGGGAAGACATATACTTAGACATACAGTAGTAAGGAGTAACAGAATTAAAACAGAAAAGGCAGATTGTTGACGAACAATTCATATATTCTATATGGCATATTTCCAATTTTTAACGTTAAAAACACACATCACTATAAAGTGCCTGAATTCTCTAGTTGTGTTCATATTTCACAACTGACAAACACAGAATAAACAATGCATAAATTAATACTGTATTTTTTTAGACTTTTTTCCTGTCGACATAGCCACACAGAATATTTCTGCCAGGCTTGGGGTGCACTCTATATGACTACAGACTTGTGAATCCCCACAGATCACAGTGTGCCCACTGTCAGGATTCTCCTGTCTCAGGAGCAGTTGGTTATATGGCCACAATTATGCAATTTGCATACTTCCAGTCACATTCCAACTAGAGATAACTGCTTTTTTCAATTTGCTTGTATTGAGTGAGGTTATGCACATCTAGTCAGCACATGACCACTAGCATGCAAACTAGTGGTCATGTGCCTGGCACCGGAGAATCCTAACAGCAGATACACTGTGTGCTCACAAGTCTGTAGTCACATAGAGTGACTGCACACTTGTACCCCAAGCCTGGACAACCCCTTTAAATCATTATATCAAAAATTAATGTGTAAATTAACAAAAAAAAACATGGAAACAGCATTCCAATAATTATTTCTGAATTTTCTTTAGAAATTGCTGTCAATAACATGTCCATGTTGGTCTGTAATCAACAGTGTGACTTACACGATCGGCAGTACTCAGGTTTATGTGATCATATAATCACCAATCTTTGCAAGGAAAAATTTCCCAAAAAAACAAATTGTTTTTTTATTTTCTGTGTGGCTTCCATCATCTATAGGAGGCAATTTTCGTCTTGATTGCATCATGCAACCAGACAAATGAGACAATATGACACATAAGACATTTTGTCAGATATACAGTGTATAAAACAACGGACAAAAACACAGAAGGCCCCAATTTTATAAGAAAAATTAAAAATTAAAATAATCAACTTTCTACCTAAAATTAATAATGTTGAAACGAGAAGTGTTTCTGCCCTTTTAGAAGGGTAAGACCATTTTATCGGTCAGTGTATGTTTTGCGATGGCTTACACCATAGATTGACTTGGATTATCGTAGTGCTTATATTGTGCTGTTTGACCTGACCTTAACCGGAGCAGGTTTATTTGTGTACCAGTTGTATGGTATGTTCATGTGAGATGTTTGTGACTACCTTTCCTGAGTATATACAGTAAATATCATATTTATATTTTATTTTATTAAATCTTTACGTAGATCCAAAAGTTGGATTTATTACTGTCATATTTTGTATCTCTGTGCATTGTTCTTTAGATAAATGTGATGGTCATGCAATTAAAGAGTAAACCTTGTGGGGGTTTTTTAAACTTTTTTGATAAATCAATAGTACACGTGAAAATAAGAAACTTTATATCTTTTCACAAGAAATTGCTTCTTTCTTTGCCAGAATTAATCATTCATTATCAAATTCTCAATTCGGAGGTCAAATCTGTATTCAGTGATTCCCATTCCCATTACTGAGATAGGAGATGGCAGTTGGTGCTTTTATAGTTTTATGGAGAACTGGAATTGTTGTTTCATGTACACCTTGCAGTAACTTCCTCTTCCCTCTCATCTCCATAGAATCTTAAAAACACCAACTGTCATCTTGTATCTCAGTAATGGGAAAATCTGTCTTCACTAAACTCAGACTTCTCAGATTTTACCCATGAAATGAGAGTGAAAGATCAATTTAGATGTAGAAAAAAGTGGATTTCTTTGATAAGATATATTACAAAGTGCCTTATTTTCACATGCACTATTGATTTCTGAAATAGAAATGTAAAATGATGTGAAAATGCAAAGTGTTCAATTTAATCGTAAAAATTAAAAAATGCTGAACAGCCTTATTTCCTCATAAGCAAAAGTGGCATGTCCATATGTCTTAAGAATGTGAATTTAACCTACCCATCGAAAGGAATTATTCAACCTTTGTCTGTCATGTCATCTTGTCAAAAAGTTCACCCTGTAACCGGTAAGGGTGCAGCCAAACTGTGCGGTGGGCACATAACTGAAGCTCCGCGCATCCGTGGCAGGCTGATTGCCACACTATCTTGTTTTGGAATTGTGTGGCTGTTGACCCAACGAGGGTGCACTGAGATACAGCTACATGCCTCCCTCATACCGTGAAGGACAGTACCTGTATTCTAAAACATATAAAGGCTTAGGCTAAGTTCACACTTCCGTTGTTTTGCATCAGTCACAATCCGTAACCTTGAGGAATTACGGTATCCTGCAAAATAATTTGCAGGAATCCTGTTTTTCCCCATAGACTTCTATTAGTGATGGATTGCGACTGATGATGCTGCGTTGCATCCGCTGCGTCGCGGTCAGTCATTTTTTAACTGACCGCCGGGCGGGAGCAACGCAGCTTGTAATGTTTTTTGAGCAGCGCGATCCGTAGGATTTTGCTGTGCATGCTCTCTCTGGCTCCCTGCCCCCGTAACAAGGATAAACATCAGGTAACCAAGCAATGCGCTTTGGTTAGTTACCCGATATTTACAGTGGTTACGGGTGCAGGGAGCCCGCGCTAAGCGGTGTATGCTGGTAACCAAGATAAATATCGGGTAACCAAGCAAAAAGTGCTTTGCTTTTAGTTACCCGATATTTACCCTGGATACAGTGTGCAAGGAGGCCGACACTTCACCACTCGGCTCCGCCCCCTCCCGCACTGCGCATGTGTACACACACACACACACTCACACTCACTTGTCCCCAGCCCTGCAGTCCCCGCGGCACTGAAGTCCTCAGCTCATCGGCCCACTCGGCTCCGCCCCCTCACGCTCCGCCCCCTCCTGCACTCCGCATGTACACACGCATGTAGAGACACACACACACACAGACACTCACTCACCTGTCCCCAGCCAAGCAGACAGCGGCACTGATGTCCTCAGCTCTGCCCCCCGAACTCTGCCCCCAGCACACAACGGAGTCCGACAATGAAATTCTTTTCTTTGTCACCGTTGTCATCCGTTGTACAACGCATCAGTCACATGCATCAAGCAACGCATGTGACTGATGCAAAACAACGGAAATGTGAACTTAGCCTTAGGAGTAGATTGACCTCCAATTTTAGATTAATTTGAGGTGCAATATCTCTGCAATCTAATGTTTATGGGGGTCTTTCAACTGTCCTCCAACAAAGGATCTAGTATTTAGGATCTTGTTCACAGGAAGATCTGTATAAAGCATCTCACAGATTGTTTCCATCTTCCAATTCTCCCAGTGGGTGCTGATATATGAGGATGGGGAGATACCTGTTGACTGGACAAATTTTGGGCTATCTCATGTATATTGCCTTTTGAAGGTAACTTTATTTATATAAGTATGGGATTTATGTCTAAATTAAATAGATCTTGGCTAATTTCCAGATTTTACTATGCACAAGGCAGTAGATAAGCAGACTATTTCATCATTTATCCAGTTTGACAATTCAGAGCCCAATTACACCTTATAACTAGGGTCATTATCGGAGTCTCTAAACTCTCACTCAAGTAAAGGAAGCAAGAAGCAAGAATTGGTGATGTTATGGATTGTAATTTGTTATAGGGGGTGATAAGCCATTGCTAGGCTAGAAGGGTCTTGAGACAGATCAGTCTCTCAAAAACAGATGCAGATTTGTTCGATCAAAAAGTAGGGAGTTAAAGTGCATGGGCAGCTTAAAGTAGCACTCCAGGATATAGTTTTTGCCCATATAATGCTTACTCAATATTCTAGCAGTGTGATTTGTTTTCTCACAGCTCGGTTACATCACATTTTTCCCCGTTCATTTATAAAAATGTTGTGATGAGACCTCCAGTCTGACAACCAGGTCAGTACTAGGTTTTCTGTGTGTAAACAGGAAGTCAGTTTCTGGATGACATCATTATGACATCACCACCTATCAAAGCCCTCCTGACAGCTCTCAGACTCCTCCCACTTGGCTCGGGTTCTCTTTCTCTCTCTATATCCCTCCATGCAGGTAATAATTTTAGGGTAGAGTTATGAATCTAAAAGAAAAACTGTCATGGTTGCCCATAGCAAGCATTCATAAAGCAGCTTGTATTGTTCAAGAGCAGAATACAAAAGAAAAGCTGCGCTGTAATTGTATCGCATGGGCAACAAAGGCAGTTTTCTTTTACACAGTTTTATTATTCTGCCCAATCATTCCTTCTTCATATAAGGCCTCATTCAGATGTCAGTGATTTTTCATGTACGCAAATAAGGTTCCGAGTGTCGTCAGTGTTTTGGATCAGATTTTCATCAGTTTTTGGTCAGTTTTTAAGATCAGTGATTTTCACGTATAAATAAATTACAAAGCTTCTCCTATCGACTATAATGTTAAAGAGAACCTGTCACCAGGATTTTACCCTACAAGCTGCGGCTACCACCAGTAAGCTTTTATATACACATTCCAGAATACTGTATATAAGAGCCCAGGCCGATCTGTGTGATATAAAAAAGAGCTTTTATTACACTCACCTGCGAGGCGGCTTAGTCCGATCCAGCGCCTCCTATCTTCCTTCCATCGCTGTCCTCCTTCCTTGCTTTGTGTGAATGACGTGTCCTACATCATCCACACAAAGGCTTCCATTGTGCTCCTGTGCACGCGCACTTCTCTCTGCCTGAGGGCAGCGCAAAGTACTGTAATGTGCAGGAGTGGGGAAAGGTCAAAGACCGCTCGTGCATGCGCACTACAGTGCTTTCATCTGCCCTCAGCAGGTCAGAGAAAAATGTGCATGCACAGGAACGCAATGGAGGACACTGTGTGGATGACGTAGCACTAATCATTCACATAGAGCAGGGAAGGAGGACAGTGATCGCAAAAAGATAGTAGGCGCCGGACCAAGACCAGCGACGCCCATTGGACTGGACCTCCCCGCAAGTGAGTATAATAAACAGTATTTTTTATGTTATACAGAGCGGTCTTGGCTCTTATATACAGCATTCTGGAATGCCATATATGAGAGCTTACTGGGGGTAGCTGCAGCTTATAGGGGAAAAATCTGATGACCGGTTCCCTTTAATCACAGACAGTACACACTATAGACTGATACCATCCGTGTGATGATTGGGATCTTACCAAATCCATAGACTTTTATGGTAGATTTTGACAAGAATTAAAAACAGGCATATCTGCGTGATTTTGTTTTGTACATAGTGCAAAAAAAACCAAACCCCAGACGTGTAAACAGCTCCATGAATGATAATGTATATGTGATTTTATCCATGAAAACCACGGACAGAACATGTACATGACAAACAGACATCTGAATGAGTCCTTAGAGCAGTCATATAGCAGGAACCACATAGGACACGCTGGCACTCTGTATACACCAGGGGATAGCCGCTCTATGTCGCTGATCTTCATGAGATGTGGAGGTATATTTTAACCCTTTCCTGACCTGCAATTTTCAATGTTTGCGCTTTTGTTCTATCCTCAACTTCTTCCAAGAGCCATAACCTTTTTTTGGTCAACCTAGCTATATCAGGGTTTCTTTTGCAAGAAGAGTTGTAGTTTTGATCATGCCATTTACAGTGCCTTGCAAAAGTATTCGGCCCCCTTGACTTTTTCAACCTTTTCCCACTTTTCAGGCTTCAAACATACAAATAAAAAATTTAAAATTATAGTGAAGAATCAACAACAAGTGGAACACAATTGTGAAGTTGAACGATATTTATTTTAAATTTTAAATTTTTGTAAAAAATAAAAAACTGAAAAGTGGAGCGTGCAATATTATTCGTCCCCTTTAAGTTAATACTTTGTAGCGCCACCTTTTGCTGCAATTACAGCTGCAAGTCGCTTGGGGTATGTGTCTCTCAGTTTTGCACATCGAGAGACTGAAATTCTTACCCATTCTTCTTTTGCAAACAGCTTGAGCTGAGTGAGGTTGGATGGAGAGCGTTTGTGAACAGCAGTTTTCAGCTCTTTCCACAGATTCTCGATTGGATTCAGGTCTGGACTTTGACTTGGCCATTCTAACACGTGGATACATTTATTTGTGAAGCATTCCATTGTAGATTTTGCATTATATTTGGGATCATTGTCTTGTTGAAAGACGAATCTCCGTTCCAGTCTCAGGTCTTTTGCAGACTACAACAGGTTTTCTTCAAGAATGGTCCTGTATTTGGCTCCATCCATCTTGCCATCAATTTTAGCCATCTTCCCATCTTCCCAGTCCCTGCTGAAGAAAAGCAGGCCCAAACCATGTTGCTGCCACCACCATATTTGACAGTGGGGATGGTGTGTTCAGGGTGATGAGCTGTGTTGTTTTTATGCCAAAAATATCATTTGGCATTGTGTCCAAAAAGTTCAATTTTGGTTTCATCTGACCAGAGCACCTTCTTCCACATGTTTGGTGTGTCTCCCAGGTGGCTTGTGGCAAACTTTAAACAACACTTTTATGTATATCTTTGAGAAATGGCTTTCTTCTTGCCACTCTTCCATAAAGGCCAGATTTGTGCAGTGTGCGACTGATTGTTGTCCTAAGGACAGACTCTCCTACCTCAGCTGTAGATCTCTGCAGTTCATCCACAGTGATCATGGGCCTCTTGGCGTCATCACTGATCAGTCTTCTCCTTGTTTGACATTAAATTTTTGAGTGATGGCCGGGTCTTGGTAGATTTACAGTGGTATGATACTCCTTCAATTTCAATATGATCGCTTGCACAGTGTTTCTTAGGATGTTTAAAGTTGTGGAAATCTTTTTGCAACCAAATCCAGCTTTAAACTTCTCCACAACAGCATCACGGACCTGACTGTTGTGTCCCTTGGTCTTCATGATGCTATCTGTGCTTTAAACAGAACAGAACACTGAGACTATCACAGAGCAGTTTTATTTATACGGAGACTTGATTACACACAGGTGGCTTATATTTATCATCATCAGTCATTTAGGACAACATTGGATCATTCAGAGATCCTCAATAAACTTCTGGAGTGAGTTTGCTGCACTGAAAGTAAAGGGGACGAATAATATTGCACACCCTAATTTTCAGTTATTTACTTTTTACAAAAATTTTAAATAAGCAATAAATCTCATTCACCTTCACTATTGTGTTGCACTTGTTGATTCTTCACCATAAAATTTAAATTTTTATCTTTATGTTTGAAGCCTAAAATGTGGAAAAGGTTGAAAAATTCAAGGGGGCCGAATACTTTTTCAAGGCACTGTATTTTACCATTCATCATACTGGAATGAAATTGTTAAAAGAATGCTCTTGTTGTGTGAGTGCTTGTTTTTTGTGTTGCGAGCTCATGTTGTTGATACTATCGTGGGATAGGTATAATATTTTGATTGCTTCTCATTTTTTTTGTGGCGTTGCAGTGACCAAAAAAATGCAATTCTGGCATTTCAATTTTTTTTTGCTCTTCCCAATGTTTAGCGATCAGCGTCAATTAATTTATTTTTTTTATAGAATTTAATATTACAGATGTAGCAATAGAAAATATGTTTACTTTTTTCTTTATTTTTCATGGAGAAAATAGAGATGACTTACATATGTATATTATTTTTATGTTTTTTATCCTAGATTATTAAAAACATTTTTTTTCTAGTCCTCTTCGGGGAGTTGAACGTGCGCTCGTCTGATTGTTTTTGCTATATTCTGCAATACCCAAATGTGCAGAATATAGTAAAAGTCATGGTCTCCTATGAATGCCAGCCACTGGGTGTTATTCGCAGGAGCCCCGTCATCGCTGGCATGGGTCACTGGTTCACGTGCATTAAATGCCACTTACAAAGATTCACAATTAGGGAGTTAACAGCAGTGAGCGGAGCTCAGCTCCACGCACTGCTTTTAGAGACAGATGTTGGCTGTTTAGCACAGACAGCATCTGCCAAATACGATGCTGGCTCAGCTCCTGAGACTGCATCAAATATGTGAACTTAATATTGGACAAACCAGTACTAGTATGTCCAATTAAGGGAAGGATTTAATCATGTCCTATGCATCACTATAGAGCAGGGGTGGGGAACCTTTTTTCTGTCGGGGGCCATTTGGAAATTTCTACCAACCTTCGGGGGCCGCACAAAATTATCAATGTTTAAATGACCCTGCTATATTGGGTGAAGCAATTAATTAACTGGGGGCATGGGGCTGGGGGCACAGACACCACACGCGGGGCTGGGGGCACAGACACCACACGCGGGGCTGGGGGCACAGACACCACTGGAGGGGCTGGAGGCACAGACACCACTGGAGGGGCTGGAGGCACAGACACCACTGGAGGGGCTGGAGGCACAGACACCACTGGAGGGGCTGGAGGCACAGACACCACTGGAGGGGCTGGAGGCACAGACACCACTGGAGGGGCTGGAGGCACAGACACCACTGGAGGGGCTGGAGGCACAGACACCACTGGAGGGGAGGCACAGACACCACTGGGGGGGAGGCACAGACACCACTGGGGGGGAGGCACAGACATCACTGGGGGGGAGGCACAGACATCACTGGGGGGGAGGCACAGACATCACTGGGGGGGAGGCACAGACATCACTGGGGGGGGAGGCACAGACATCACTGGGGGGGGTTGCACACACGACTGGGGGGGTTGCACACAGGACTGGGGGGGGCAGCACACAGGACTGGGGGGGGCAGCACACAGGACTGGGGGGGGCAGCACACAGGACTGGGGGGGGGCAGCACACAGGACTGGGGGGGGGCAGCACACAGGACTGGGGGGGGCAGCACACAGGACTGGGGGGGGCAGCACACAGGACTGGGGGGGGGCAGCACACAGGACTGGGGGGGGGCAGCACACAGGACTGGGGGGGGCAGCACACAGGACTGGGGGGGGGCAGCACACAGGACTGGGGGGGGCAGCACACAGGACTGGGGGGGGCAGCACACAGGACTGGGGGGTGCACACAGGACTGGGGGGGTTCACACAGGACTGGGGGGGGCTGCAAACAGGACTGGGGGGGCTGCACACAGGACTGGGGGGGCTGCACACAGGACTGGGGGGGCTGCACACAGGACTGGGGGGGCTGCACACAGGACTGGGGGGGGCTGCACACAGGACTGGGGGGGCTGCACACAGGACTGGGGGGGGCAGCACACAGGACTGGGGGGGTGCACACAGGACTGGAGGGGTGCACACAGGACTGGGGGGGTGCACACAGGACTGGGGGGTGCACACAGGACTGGGTGATGGGCTGCACATAGGATTGTGTGGGGGTGCACACAGGACATTGGGGGGCTGCACACAGGATTGGGGGGGTGCAAACAGGACTACTGGGTGATGGGCTGCACACAGGACTGGGGGAGGGGTGCACACACGACATTGGGGGCCACACTGCGCTGAGAGTTTCATGCAACTCTGGGGGTGAGGGTTTACAGAACTGGTGTGAGGAGGCACAAAGCATTGGGCAGGGCACATAGCAGCAGAGGGTCGGCGCTGGACTCACAGCAGCATTGCACTCACATCACCGGAGTGCAGGAGCCGGACACTGCATCAGAAGGAGAAGGCAGGCACTGATCTCCGGAGGGCAGGGGGCGGACACACAAGGCTGGAAGCTGAGGCTGCTGTAGACCCGCCCACAATTGGCACTGGCCGACGGGAGAACACATTGCAGCACAAACAGCAATGTGTGGATTTAAAGGGCCGGCGGCAGCAAACTGCGGTGACAGCACCAGCACTGCCTCCCCCGGGAATCTGCCCGGGGGCCACATAAAAGGTCATGGCGGGCCGCATGCGGCCCGCGGGCCGGAGGTTCCCCACCCCTGCTATAGAGACATAAAATATTTTTTTTACTGGAATGTTGATTTTTTCTTTTTTTTTTTAAAATAGTTCTAAATCCTTTGAATAGAATAAAGTAAATAATTTTATATAAATCATCTACCAGATTTTTTAGATTTAAAAACAGGAGGTAGGGGAAATAATGCAAAGAAGGAAAACAATAAAGAACAGGGGTCCCCAACCCCTGTGTCTTGGGAGCAACACATGGCTTGCAAGCCCATGATGTGTGACTCGCGGTTGTCTGTCAGTTTGGTGCATTAGTCTCCAAATGGTGACTATTACGAGTAGCCTCACACAGAAGAGCAGATCTAGATGTGCATAAGCTTGGTGGGGTGATAAATATAACAAGCTGGAGATTGGATGATACCGCCAGTTATTGGGGTAATTCAACCTGGTGCAATAGTGTGGTGAGTGTACCTAATGAGAGAATACCTAATGGGGTAAAGTGCAAACCCCTGGATGTAAGCATACTGGGGTACAAGGTCTTGTGTGATTTTGATGGGTTTAGTCTGTTATTATACCAGTAATGGGCCACTGGATGTGGCTTGTGACCATCTCTCCGAGCTGAAGGTAAATCTTAAGGTGAGTAAGGTTTGGGACTGCTGATATAGAACATGGGATGCAGTAATTGTTCATCATCCAGCTGTAACGTACAGTATGTAAATAACAACACATCATGGCATTAGGAAAGGATCACATATATAGAACATGGTGGAGTGGCAGAGTGTGCTTATGCAGCGTTTTCACTTTACGGAGCACTCAACAGTTTTCAGCCAGTCCTACACCATTAACATCAAATTTCCCCAGAAACGACAAATTCTAAAGAACTACAGAATGTGACATATGGGCATTTTGGATACATACATGAAAGCCTGTGTTACATATTATACCCACCATTAAGTGAACAGTGTACTTTCTATTACTTTCACTCTACTCTAGAAACGTGTGCTTATCATTACTGACACCAACCACTATGGCCACTAATCCGTACTGATGCTGAGTAATCTATAGTGTTCCTATGCGAGGACAGTGCCTCTGTTTTTTTTCCATGTGTCAGCCGCACTTTACAGCTATGGCATGGTGCATTTATTGGGAAAGAACTATTATTCTGAATTTTTAAAATTTTTGGTGTAGTCACTAACTCTCTTTCTATTCAGATTGCTTATAGCAAGAATAGATCTAACAATGTATTTTTTACCTTACCTCAAAGTTGTTGTGATCCTTCTATTTTCTACTCCCTAAGTGTTTGGGACTTTTCTCCTTTCTTCTAGACATCTTTACCATTTAATTCCTTTTTCTCCACCCCATCTCACCTCTCTCCTGGTCTTTGAGATCTAACCTGACATGCACATGCGCTTTCAGGAGATTTTTTTGTAATGAGTATTCTAGAGTTGGAGATTACTAATGAGATCTTTGCAACCATTTTGTGAATTCGTCCCCCTCACACTACAATAGGGGTGTCAGAAAACACGGAGCTTATTGACCCGGGATCTGACAGCTTCCTTTGTGGAGATGAAGGTTGTAGTGAGTTGTTTTTTATTCCAGGTCCATCCTGCGAGCCATTTGGTTTAAGTTTTCCATTTTGACCCCGAAGGTCTCCAGGGGGCTCCAGAAATGCCACATGACGGCTGAGAGCTGCTTTGTCACTGGTAGTCTCATGGTTGGGTGTTGCACTGAGGACTGAGGAGTGAATACTGTCCCTGTCCTCTCCTTGACCTCTATCACCCGTCCTACACCAGCAGCGACATGGGGTCAAGTATAAATAGATCAGGACTAGGATGACACTGGCCACGCAGCCCACCAGAGTAGTGTATGCCGTATTAAGTGTATCCGGGTGCACGTGTCTCGTCACATTAAAGACACTGAGGGTGACATAGAGGGTCTCGTTTAGACCCTCACTCTGAGCATAACATGTATATATGCCCCTGTCGTCCAGACGAATATGTCGTACTTGCAGACTGCCATTACTCAGAACAGATATGCTGCTGTTTGTTTCCTCGCCATCATATTGTTTGTGTATTTCATTTCTAGGCGTCATCCAAATCTGGCTTACACCTCGTTGTTTAGTGTCACAGTTTAAAATCACTGTATCTTCCAGATAGGCTTCCATGCCACTCTCCCGTACGGTGCTGCAGTTCATGTATTCACTATCGTTGAGGGAAAATACATTTATAGAAACAGCTCTTTGCTGAGAGGGGGGGTAACACCATAACTTTTCTCGGAAGTCCACAGTGGATGCCAGCTGGCGGACATGCCAATTCCAGTACAGTCCATACAATTCACAGTTGCAGGTCAGCTGATTTCCATGTAAGTAGAGCCTGTTGGCCATCCAGGCGGGCAGCACCCGCAGTTGTGGCACTGGGAGAGTCTTCATTTGATTGTAAGAGAGATCAAGTAGTGACAACTCTGGCAGCTTTTCTCCATCTTTCACCAGTTCAACAGGGAAGCGTACCATCAGATTGTAGCTCAGGTAAAGCTTCTGCAAATGCTTCATCTCATCAAAAGCAGTGCGATCAATTTCTCCAATTGCATTTTTAAAGAGAACCAGAACCTCAAGGTTTTCCAATGAACTAAATGCATTCTCATCAAGTTTGCTTAGTTTATTACAGGATAGGTCTAGGTGACGCAGGTTTGGGGTCAGATCAAATGCCTCTGATGATACAAAAGTGATATGATTGTGTGATAGCAATAATGTGTGCAACCTCTTAAGTGGAACTGGAGTCCATTCGGCCCGCAGACGCGCCAAGTTGTTGTGTGTGGCGTCTAACATTGCTAAGTACTGTGGTAGACCACTAGGGATCACAGCCAGATCCTTTTTGGAGCAGGAGATGACATCGCTCGCACATACACAAGTATCTTGGCAGTTTAATGGAGATGCTTTTAACATTGTCATAATTTCTCCAAGAAAGCAAAGACTGAAGGCCCAAAACAGTTGTGGCCAGAAGACGCAGGGTAGCCACATAGTGAGAGATGGGTCACAGGTAGCAGACTTTTAATTCTGTGGCATTGTACCAGACTAAGGATGGTAGATCTTCACTAGCACAGGACAGTAGAGACTCTTCACACATACTTATATGTCTCGTTTCCAGAGGATGATGAAGGTAAGTTTTCAGAAATGTCCAAGTTAGCCCATACTCTTTGGGTTCAAACAGATTTTAAAATCTTGCCATGTCCAGCTCCATTACGACACATTAGAAATCAAAGGCGAGATACTAAAAGGTAATCACTCCACGAAAACAAATCCCTGTTAGAGAAAAAATAAAAAATGTAAAAAAAAAACATTTTCCATAATGACAATAGGTCACAATATAAAGGGCTGTCAATTATTTGTTTTAAATGGGCAATCGTCATTCATTTCCATCGTGATTGAAAGAATAACCGTTGTTTAAACTATTTTTCATTAATCAATAGTTCTCATTCTGGAGTGAACATTCAGTCTCAAAATTCTCAAGTCATGTGTAAAATCTATATTAAGTGACTATAGATTTCTGACATTACAGAGATAGGAGATGACAGTTGGTGCTCTTAAAGTTCTATGAAGAACTGTAATTGTCATTTCAGGAGAACTTGCAGTAGAATGTCTATGTCCACCTCTAGCTCCTTCCTTCTCCGTAGATTTTAAATGCACCAACTGTCATCTCCTATCTCAGTAGCGAGAAAATCTGTCTTCACTGCGTATGGGTGGAGTTAGGCTATGTGCGCACGTTGCGTAGTGTCCATGCTGAAAAATCTTCAGTGATTTGGCAGTGCATGTGTGCTTCAAATCGCTGCAGAAACACTGCGTAATGGATGCAGTGTGTCTGCAGAATAGATGCCAATTTCATGCGCTCTGGATACTGCCTCTTCCATAGACAGAGTGGGACCTGCATCCAGAGCGCACCAAATAAGTGACATATTGCTTTTTTAAGCGCAGCGATTTGGAACAAAATTTCAGCATGCAAATCGCTGTGCTTCCAAACGCAACGTGCGGCTGGATTATGCACAATCTTCATAGATTGTGCTGGGGATGCAGGACGCATGCATTTACGCTGCAGTGCAATACGCAGCGTAAACACATGAAATTACGCAACGTGCGCACATAGCCTTATACACAGGTCAGGAATAAGGAGGACTACATAACAGCAGGTTTACTAGTCCTCTAGTGATAATCTCCTGCTGATAAAACAGTGATTTTATAAAAAGTACAGCAAGCAGCCCAGTAAGCGAAACATCACTGGAATCAGGGTCTCTGTCTCGTCATTATGCTGCTCTCAGATTGGGTGGTCAAAACCTGGTAACAAATTTTCTTTATACAATCGAGAAACAATTTAGTAGCTCTCTCCTCCGTAGATGCATTTATAAAACATTGTTCCACTACTTAGTGATCCCTTTGTCCTTTGTCTTTTACTGCTGGGGGCCGACTGTTATTCATGAGGCTACTGTTCTGTAAGTGGTGATTTTTCCTGCGGTGCATCTGTATGAAATATTAACGATGGATATGGGTACATGTTGGATGTAGCTAAATGTCCCTAATTAGCTCAATATGACATAAATAGAGCATTAAGGAATAAACTTATGACACATACTGTACATTGTGAATTTATGTTTGTTCACTTGTTTCCCTTAAACTTGTAAATAAAGCTTTTACTTGTAAAAAAAAAAAAAAGCCTTTTAAACTCTAGACGTAAACAATGCTTTATTTTGTGACTGTAAGCAGAGATTTTGACCTGATGATGACTGGAATTGGAAATGATGTCACACAGATATATAGTTTTTAACACTACAATGATCAAGCTTTGTTTATATAAAACTGAACATCCCCTTTAAGAATGTATTTCCAATGGTTGGAGACGCTCTCTGGTTTCTTCAGGTCTCGTGTTATTATATAACATTGTGAAATACCTTAATGGATTTTAATGGAGTAGTATAAATACATCTTATTACATAACTAAATTGTGTCCCTAAAGGGGATGCGGAGATTATGTGTAATGGACTTGATTTCTTACCAGAACCTGCATTATTTCTTGAGTTAGCCTAGTAATGGCATTAATTCTGGATTAGTCTGTGATTGACAGCTCTAGGGCAGATATTGGCCTGTCAGTCATAGAGATGGGGTGATCTGATGATGTGGGGAAACACATTGCATCCGAACCAGTGAACTTCAGATTAGACTTTTTCTGGTTTGTTTTAGTGAACAGGGGGATGAAGAAAAACTGAAATCCTCTATTTATACAATTCAAATAAAGGTCCTTTTAATTCCGGGAGCCGCAAATGTGCCAGATAAAGCAAAAGCGAGGCCATTTCCATATCCGAGCAAGATTTATTATTCCTCATAGCAAGTGACTCACCTAATTTGGCGGCAACCATATAACTGATGAGTATGACTAGAATGCTTTCTCACTGACCATGTACCGGCAACTTTCCCATTCAGCAATGACATATTTAATTTTAGATATCAGTGGATATATCATTATATGGGCATCTAGCAAAGGTCCTACATTCTGTACCATGGGTCCAAAGCCATTTTCTGCTGACTCTTAGGGGTACTTTGCACGCGGCGACATCGCTAGCCGATTGTAGCGATGCCGAGCGCGATAGTTCACGCCCCCGTTGCACATGCGATATTTTGTGATAGCTGCCGTAGCGAACATTATCGCTACGGCAGCTTCACACGCACTCACCTGCCCTGCGACGTCGCTCTGGCTGGCGACCCTCCTCCTTCCTAAGGGGGTGTGTCGTGCGGCGTCACAGCGACATCACACGGCAGGCGGCCAATAGAAGCGGAGGGGCGGAGATGAGCCGGACGTAAACATCCCGCCCACCTCCTTCCTTCGGCATAGCCGGTGGAGGCAGGTAAGGAGATGTTCCTCGCTCCTGCGGCTTCATACACAGCGATGTGTGCTGCTGCAGGAACGAGGAACAACATCGTACCTGTCGCTGCAGCGAAATTATGAAAATGGCCCACACTACACAGATCACCGATTTACGACGCTTTTGCAATCGTTTATCGGTGCATCTAGGCTTTACATGTTGCGACGGCGTTACTGGCGCCGGATGTGCGTCACTTTCGATTTGACCCCGACGAGATCGCAGTAGCGATGTCGCAACGTGCAAAGTACCCCTTAGGGTCCCTTCACATTAGGGTTTATATCGGATGAGTACAAAACTTACCTTGTACTTAGGACCAATGTTAGTCAATGAGGCAGAGCAGAAACGTGATTATTTTTATTACGCCTCGGCAAATCGGATCGATTACCCATACAGTTCTATGGGTGTGTGCGATACATCGGACTGCACTGATGACATACAATATACACAGAGACAAGCAATGGAGAAGATGGAGAAATGAATATATCCATCTTCTCCTCCCTGTGCTCCGATTTTCGCATGCAAGTAAATCAGATCATACTGACCGACACTCGGCTCACTCCACAGCAGAGTCATTAGCATATTGCATTTGATGCTATACACTCGTCTGACCTTGACCTTAAGGGTTCACCTGTCAAGACGACTTTTTTTTTCCTCAAATGCGTGTATTTTTGGCTAACAATAGTTTTTGCAATTGAGCTTCATTATAGGTTTTGCGTTGCAGAATGAGTTAACTGAGAATCTGTCAGTCAGCTTTTGTTATTTAGGTCCTCTCTGCTGATTTATAACCACAGACCGCATTAAGGTTGAATGCACAGGGAAACAAAGAACCTGTTAAAGCCAAACAGTGGAAGTTTTTTAATAAAACTCAATTGCAAAAGTTATTTTTAACCCGAAACACATGTATTTAAGTAAAATAAAGTTCTGAAAGCTGGAAATACCCTTTAAGTCATATAGAATATACAATTTTTAAATGCCCAATAAAAATCTGACTTACTATTTATACTATTTATACGTATTTCCTAATGGACCCCCCCCCCCCCCGAATATCAACTCCCCCCAAAAAGATTCCTTATGTGGATCTTGTATTACATGGACAGCCATTTTTCTGAATAGCTGCCATGGAGTTCTGGATTTTTAATGGCTGGCTGTGGCTTTTCACAGAACAAGTGGCTGATTGTCGCCGCCATACCTGAATTTTGAATACTACCGTTATGGTCTGTCCTGTCTAGTGACACTTGGGCGCAATCATAACATTTGGGAAGCCATATGTAGGGTGTCTGAGGGCCACATGTAGCATTGAATGGGGAGTACTGGCATATAGTAGGGTCAAGGAGCCATATGTATGGTGCCTAAGGGCCATGTGTAGCATTGGTTGGGGAGTACTGGCATATTGTAGGGTCAAGGAGCCATATGTAAGGTGCCTGAGTGCCATGTATAGCATTGGTTGGGGAGTACTGGGATATCGGAGTGTCAAGGAGCCATATGTAGAGTGCCTGGGTGCCCCATGTAGCATTAGTTGGGGAGTACTGGCATATCGGAGGGTCAACAATAGCTGTCAGTATTCAGAAGAATTTCAGCTCCAAGTATAAACAGGAGCCACATTCATTTCTACAATACCAGAAAGTGACAAAAGTTACTTTTTGACAATGCTGAAAAGTCAGACATCTCTTTACGATGTATTAAAAAACCAAATCCCTTCTGCCATAAGTGATTGTAATTCATTAGGAATCTGACATGATTACTTGCCTTTACCCCCCCCTCGACCCCCTCGACCAGCACAAATTTTTGTTGCTATACTTTAGGCAGAATGGTCACAAAGGACAACAAAGGGACAATAATATAAAAAAGTCTCATTTGTGCTTTGTTGGCAACTTTTTTGTGGCATTTGTACTTGTTTTTTACCTAATATTACATATAGGTGGCAGCAGAGGACGAGCCATAGAAGTGTGTATGTAATCTTAATGACCCGAGAGCCTTGTATTACATATATTACAGCATAGTTTTTTGGTAAATAAATCGAACCGTCACTTAGGGATGCATTTAAGCCACAAACCAGCAATATAGACGGAATATCCCATACATATCTACATGACAATGGCCCATCCTGGCTGCCGGATGGCTAGTGATATATTTATCTACCTCATTCATTTGAGGAGATACACCTGATACGCCATGTCATCATCCATCATGTGGCTTTTTCGTCCTTTCCTGCCCTTCTCTGGGGCCCATATGTGGTCCGCACCCCTGCAGCCATACCTGGAGGGCTGCCTGTACTCTTGTCATATTCTGTGGCTGGGAAAGTGTGTGCAGTAAGTGCAGCTTTTAGTCCTAGAACCGGATGGGAGGGGGTTGTATGTTTACGAGGATGATGCAGATAAACTGCAGGTCCTCAGGATGGATGTCATTGTGCTGCTGATGAGAGATGAAGGTGTGTTTGTGTACAGTCATCTGTGTCTAGGGACAGTCTGACCTCTGCAGGAGCCCTGGTCATTAGTCCATCCTCTGTGTATGAGCGGCTTTATGTGTCTTTTGAGCTAGGTTGCTTTGTGTCGGTGTGTTACTACCTATGAATGAATTATTGGGATGCCTCTGTCTGTTTTAGGGTCTGCTTATCTCCATCTGTATCAGCATCCTACCAGTGTCTGTAGTAGTGCTGTCCTGGACCACCCCATCCGCTGCGCTCCTGGCATGCCTTTGTCTCTCCGTGTACCTGTTTTTACTATGTAGATGTATGGATGTCACCGTACCTGTCTTTTTTTTGCTCCTGTGAGTTCCCTGCTTTTTCATGTCTCTCTGTGTCGCAGGCAAGATGCAGTTCTTCTGTGTCCTCCGCATGCAGAAGGCTTCGTCCGCTGCAGCCACTGCTGATCTCCCTCTTGTTATTGGTGCCAGAGAGCTGGGGGAGGAGAGAGAGAGTGAGAGAGAGAGTGAAAAGGACAAAAAAAGAGAGAGGGAAGAGGGTGGAGAAAGGAGGGGGGAGAAAAAGACAAAAGGAGGAGGGAGACAAGGGGGTATGGATGAGAAGGGAGGGAGGAATAGGGTAACAAAAGGAAGGAGGTTGTGTTCTGCAGCCGTCCTGTTGATGCTCAGTGGTGACTCACTGCCCTTGTTGGTCTGGATTGGCTTTGTTGCTTCTTCATTGATACTTGCTGGAGATCTGCAGTAAATGTCGACGGATTCTCAGTTCCCCTTCCCTTTTATTATTTACTCAGGCTCTTTCCCTTGACATTTTCTGTTACTGCAGCTTCTCATAACCTTTCAGTGCTGTCCTTGAATCAGGCGCTCCTCTCAATGATCTTACCCGGCCAGACTCATTCTTCTTTCCTGCACACCCATCCATGATCTCTGACTTTCACCCTCTTGATTTTGCATCATTAATTTCTATGCCTCGGGGACCTCAGATGCTCTGTATATTGCTTTTATTGGAGCATTAAGGAAATTACTGTCATAAATTATTTGTTGTTATCTTTACCGAAAGAGCAGACTTTTCCAAAGTGCAGTATTATAGCGGCACTATGCCAGTGCACAATATCGCACAGTTTACATGCCACTCCTCATATGTACTAATTACCTCACAGGACTTTATGGAACACTTCTACAAAGGATTTATTTTAACCGCCTTCTCCCCTGACTAATTCACTTTCTACACCTTTTAATGGTGGTTCAAATACTTAAAGGGCTTGACCGCTACTGGACAACTCCTTTAAAATGCCCTAGAATGGTGAAGTAATAAGAAAAAAGCACGCCTACCACCTGGATCGGCACTGTTCAGAGTGTTGTGTTCCCCCCGGTGACCCCGTAACACTGTGTATGTCATGATTGCTGCAACCCATCACTGTTCCTCATCTGTCGCCGAGCAGGAACCTGAAGCCCTGAGGGACCTGAGGAAAGCCCTGGCAATAGTGAGTGGGAAGATAAGGATCACTAGTCCCACCACTGCACTAATACAACATGCCAAGGAAAGGTAAGACAGACAGAGGGTAAATAACAACAGAGTAACTCCAACAACTAGGCTACAGTCAGACACCAGGACTGCAGCCTACACCGCAACCAACAGCAAGGATTCCAGTAGCTCCTTCCACCTCCAGGCCCAAAACGGAAATGGCAACGAGAATAACTGGCACACTGGAAGCATAGGGTGTATAAAGGGACTGGGAGTGGTCCCAAACCAGAAACACCTGACCAGGAGTTAGAAGCTGCTGGCAAGGAAAACTGACATTACCCCTTGGCACACCCAAAGAAAGAAAGCACGTTTAATTTGTAGAGTCTCAGATGACAATGAGAGACTCTAGTCCTTATCCTGTCACTAGTCTCAAAATACAGAGAGACGGCAGTAACAGATAGATGTCAATCACTGGGTAGGACCACCCTCTGGACTCATAAATACAAACACTAAGGATTTCAATGAATAATATACTAGTTATGCTGCATTTGTTTTATAATAAACCTATATATCATTCTGCTCAGCTTCTCTGTCTTTATACCGTGCTGTTCTCAGATCAGACTGCATGTACAATGTGACAGGTTCCCTTTGAGGATCTGAATATCTTTAGTTTTTGCCTTTTCTTTTTTCCTCACCTTTTTCAAAAGTCATAAATTTTTTATTGTGCCATCCACACAGCCATATGAGGGCTCTTTTTTTGCAGGGGTTGTAGTGTTGAAGTATACTATTGATTTTACCGTATAATGTGCTCAAAAAGGGAAACAAATAATGCATGTTCGGAGAAATAGTAAAATAAAAAAAATAAAAAATTTTTTTTTTTTTTAGGTTTTGGCATCTAAATGGTTAACAGCAGTAATTGAAGCTCACTGAGGATGCAGCTGTTACAAGCAGATGGCAAATATACAGGGATGTAACAATCATGGCTAAAGAGGGTGTGACCATGACCAGACCTGGGAAGAGGCCCACTGATGCCAGCACCTATTTCAGCTGGATGGGCGCGCTCAGAGGCACATTCATCTGAAATGTAATGCAGCGCAGAGCCCTGCGGCTCCCTGCACTGCAATACATACTCTGGCCAATTAGAAGCCAACAGAACTCATCGACTTGCCTGTAACAGGCGGCGCATGTCAGTGACATCATCTGTGTCCCATGCTGTCACACCGAAGTTAGCTGACGGCTTCTGCATGGGTATTTAGAAGGGCGAAGCACATTGTGGCTGTAGGGGAAAGTAAGAATAATTGTTTGTTTCTTTTTAAAATGTACTAGAGAAGAACTGAAGAAATTATCACTGGAAGGGGCCCAGGAAGGGGGGCTTTATACCAGGAAGGGGCCCAGGACGGGGGGCATTATACCAACAAGGGCAGGAAGAAGCACAGGTTGGGGAACATTATACCAGGAAGGGAATCAAGATGAGGAAGATTGTAAATGATCGTAGTCCAGAATGGGAGGCATTATTAAATAATCGAGGGCATTATACCAGTAAGTGGCCCAGGATATGGACATTACACCAGTAAAAGGGGACCCAGGATGGGGAACATTATACCAGGAAATGGCCCAGGATACAGGACATATTGTTATTCGATGGGGACCATGAAGGGGAGCATTAATAGTGGAATTGCCCAGGATGGGCAGCAATATTACTGCAAGGGGCCAGGATGCGACATATATCTGACCAACATGTAGGTGGGGGCCAGGTCCAAATTCTGCATTGAAGCCCATCGGAGTCTAGTTATGCCATTGCAGCTAGGTAACACAGCTGGCCTTTGCCATGAATGAAGTAGACTTAGCTCCTGACACCTTTGATGACAATATATATCATAGGTCATTAAGAGCTTAAAAAGGTTGTGCCATAAAGGACATTTATTATATATTAACAGAATAAATGATGTACCCTATATGGACAAAAGTATTGGGACATACTGTACCTCGTGATTATTGAATTCAGGTTTTTCATTCATTTTGCCACAGCTGTATAAAATCCATTCCCTAGCCATGCAGGATGCCTTTGCATACATTTGTGAAAGAATGGGTAATTTTAAAGGGGATGTTTGGCACTTTTATATTGATGGTCATCAGCATCTGATTGGTGGGCATATGACACCCGGCACTCCCCCATAATCAGTTGTTCCTGGTGCCACCGGCCGGATGTGCTAAATTGTGGAGCTGCCCAGCACAAGTCCACCAATGGAATAGTGGTCTTGTCTGTGTGCTGGACATCCACCCCCTTTTTGAATCAACAGGGGGTGGATGTGTAGCACCTGGCCGCGGCCGCTATGCAGGTGTTGGAGCTGTGCTGTGCATCCGACCACCGAAACTGATCAGCTGATTGGTGTAGGTCAGATGTCGCAGCCTCACCGATCAGATACTATTAACTCACCCTAAGGGTAGGCTACCAATATAAAAATCCTTGATAGCCCCTTATGACTGTAAGATGCCGCCTTTCTAACTGGTCGGTTTGAGAAATGTCTTCCCTTCTAAATATTCTGCAATCACCTGTGAGTGATAACATTGATAGATGGAAGTTTTTAGCCAACTCAGCTACAAAGTGGAACACTTGTCGCCAAGTCACAAGGCGCAGAATGCACAAAAGTCATCAATTTTCTGCTAACTCAATAACTGTAGAGTTTTAAATCTTCCCTAGCATTAACATTAGCACAAAAACTGTGCACCAGGAGGTACATAGCATGGAATTGCATGGACAAACGACTGATTGCAGGCCTTATATCACCAAGCATAATGCCAAATTTCAGATGGAGTGGTGTAAAGCAAGTTGCCAAATTTCTCTACCTGGCAGTCTAATGGACAAATCTAGTTTTGGTGACTATCTGGAAAATGTTACCAGGCTGACTGCATTAAGCCACCTTTAGGGGTACTTTGCACGTTGCAACATCACTAGCATCGGCTAGCGACGCCGAGCGCGATAGTCCCCGCCCCCGTCGCACATGCGATATCTTGTGATAGCTGCCATAGTGAACATTATCGCTACGGCAGCTTCACACACACTTACCTGCCCTGCGACGTCGCTCTGGCCGGCGACCCGCCTCCTTCCTAAGGGGGCGGGTCATGCGGCGTCACAGCGACGTCACACGGCAGACGGCCAATAGAAGCAGAGGGGCGGAGATGAGCGGGACGTAAACATCCCGCTCACCTCCTTCCTTCCGCATTGCCGGTGGTGGCAGGTAAGGAGATGTTCCTCACTCCTGCGGTTTCACACACAGCGATGTGTGCTGCCGCAGGAACGAGGAACAACATCGTATCTCCTATTGGTGCGACATTCTGAAAATGACCGACGCTACACAGATCACTGATTTACGACGCTTTTGCAATCGTTTATCGGCGCATCTAAGCATTACAAGTTGCAGCGACGTTACTGGCGCCGGATGTGCGTCACTTTCGATTTGACCCCGACGATATTGCAGTAGCGATGTCGCAGCGTGCAAAGTACCCCTTAGAGTTTGGTGGAGAATGGACAATGCCATGAAGTTTCAGGGGTTGGTCTATGCCACTTAGTTATGGTGAAGGGAAATGTCATTGCTTGAGCATGCCGATAAATATAGAAACATTTTATGCTTTCACCTTTGTGGGACCAACTTGTAGAAAGCTCTTGACCATTGAGGAAGGATTCTCCAGTCGTGCTGTATGTGTGTTACCCACCAATACCATCTGTAAATAATACACGAACTGCATGTGACTTGGTTTAAAATTGGCCACAGCAGCCTTTATTACCTATTATTTACATACTAACACAAGGGGGCGCCGTCCAACGGGCGACCCCAACAAATAACAATAGGTAACACAGTAACCAATACAGTAAATATACAACCCTGAGTAGGCCCAGTCCAGGAACCACTTCTCACCCCAGTATCCCTGGCCGCAACACACCGACCCAGAGATGAGGTATTAATCACCTACGGATTAACCCTCCAACTTTGCAGAACCCCGTGCCTGCAACATCCCGGAACCTGGAGCCACCATACCAAGATGGTGTCTCTCTGTCCAGTTACCATTGCCTTCAACCGCCTCTGGACCAGACCTACCCCCCGCTGCTGTGACAAAGAAACAACCCAGACAAAATTCCCCTCGGTATTAAACACAAGGGAGGGTGGGCGGGGATCGTTCCATATCCGGAAGTCAAGAGAGAGGGGGTAAGTCAAAGTCCTTTACTTACACCCCTCAACTGTCCCACCTCTTCCTCCAGGGAACTCCTCCTACCCACCAATCCCTCTATTCTGCCTTATAAACAAACCATTCCTGTTTCCATTAACCCCATCACTCCTTCCCTTCCCTCTAGTCATGTCGCCCCTCCACCCTATGGGTTCCATGGCTTTCTTGACCATTGAGGAAGGATTCTCCAGTCGTGCTGTATGTGTGTTACCCACCAATACCATCTGTAAATAATACACGAACTGCATGTGACTTGGTTTAAAATTGGCCACAGCAGCCTTTATTACCTATTATTTACATACTAACACAAGGGGGCGCCGTCCAACGGGCGACCCCAACAAATAACAATAGGTAACACAGTAACCAATACAGTAAATATACAACCCTGAGTAGGCCCAGTCCAGGAACCACTTCTCACCCCAGTATCCCTGGCCGCAACACACCGACCCAGAGATGAGGTATTAATCACCTACGGATTAACCCTCCAACTTTGCAGAACCCCGTGCCTGCAACATCCCGGAACCTGGAGCCACCATACCAAGATGGTGTCTCTCTGTCCAGTTACCATTGCCTTCAACCGCCTCTGGACCAGACCTACCCCCCGCCACAGGACAGGGCACGTGACTCCTTACGTGGCCTGGACCCGCCACACACCAAAAGCTTGTACCACACCTCCACGCAATCCCAGCGTCCACAAACAGCACCAAGAACGTTAAGATGCACCCCCATCGCATCACCAAAACCACCAGTTCAGCGCCACCAACTTTAGGCGCCGCCCCCCAATAAAGGCTCGATTGATACTGCCTACCGCACAAGCCACACGCCATTCCAAACCGGTCACACTATCAAAAACTACCCCACGATTAAGCCCGGGTATGTCTTCCACAATGCAACAAACCAACAAATTTTTTTTTTTTTTTTTTTTTTTAAAACATTCATAAATAACTTCTCGAGATACCTAATCGCTGCCTCCCACTCACTGGACCAGTACCATCGACCCGTCCAGACCCCACTGGCAAAATTTGGGCGAGCCTCAGACCGTCGAGGCCCCGAGAACCAACGAATGCCCAAATATCCAAATGAGGCACACCCGCACCACAAAACCCAGAGGTTATAAACCCACAGATAACCCCAACCTGTTACGCCAACCCATTCCACTCCCAAAAGACTCAAACGCCCCCATTGGCCTTAACCCGATAACAACTGAGGCCAACGTAACACCGAAACAAGAGGACTCCCACCTCCCAATACTTCTCACCACCCCTTTTCTGAGCCCACCGAGGGGCCTCCGTGGAAGCCCAATCCAGAAGGAAGACGACCCGTAGTATTCCGGGCGCCCACCCCCGCCACCTGCAATCCAGTCTGCAGCGCTGCCACAAAATGGTACCTTAACAAACGCGACACAATAATGATCCTGGGCGTCCTCACAACATAAATTCCGCACCCGGGACCGCGTATAACAACACCAACCTTCACCACCCGCCTAATCTGATTCGGTGAGCGACAAAGCCGGCGCTCAACCCACTGCACCACCTCGGACACATCCTCCAACATCCAACCTCCGCTCCTAACCGTAGATGGGCTGACCAACCCCACAATCTCAAAGCCTCCCAAAAGGCTAACACAAACCGTTTTGGACAAGGGAAACAAAACCTGCTCGTGCTCAGATGAACATAGCCACCACAAATCACTCACCAAACGCTTCCACAAAACAACGGAGACGAACCCTTGTATCCCGCTGCCTCACACCCTTACGACCAAACCCTTCAAGGCCTGCCGCGCACTAAGATCCTGCGAAAACATCTCTCCACATCTAATCCTCAACAAGACAGCCACAGCCGCCACCCTCTGCTCCACTGCTGACGCCGGCCTAGCAGCCTGAAAACCGTTAATCACCACTGCCAACACCCCCACCAAATACTCCACCGGGCCTTCCTCACACATTGTCCCAAACAACGTTATCCGCGCCACCCACACTTCTGGATATCAGCCCCAAATAACCTCAGTCACTGGGCACCGAGCCGCTCCCCAACACAGCCACACCAGACTCCACAAGCCCTCAGGACACACCGTGCCCACCTCGTCTGTTACGCGGCCTCAACTCCCGAGACCTGCAGAACTGGAAGGAAACAAAGCAGCTGCTATTCCCTTGGCGAACCCCAGTACTGGTTGCGCCACGCATACCATTTTTTTTTTTTTTTTTTTTCTTTTTTAAACGCATACAATTGCGAAACCAACTGTCGCAAGTACGCCACCCTTGGCCCCAGGATTAGCAAACCAACTATTAATCGAATTCTCCACCAACTGATAGTCAGAATGACAGCACACCTTCCTCTTGGAAAAACTGCCAACCTCCCCAACCCGACTACTACCACCGATTGGAAGCGCTACCCCACAATGCCCAACCAGAAAACCAACTGGACCCGCTGCATCCGAGTACCGCAGCTACGTTCCATCAGGCACTACCTTACCCAGCCACAATCCGCGGCCACTAAATCGCCGTAAGAAAAAACCTCCTACACCATCAGATCGTCATTGATCTCCTTCGTGACCACACACAAATGATCCGATGGCTGCACCCTTGGCGCAGCCATCGCCAGCCGTCCAGCAGACACGCCCCCCAGCGGCGTAACTCTGCACCCGTGGTTCGACCGCCCCTGCAAAGACTGCACCGCCTGAAACCGCACCGTCTTAGCTGACCTAACTGCCTCTATCGCAGCCCATAGGACCACACCATTACCCACGAATCCTACCTCTCTGACCATAACATCAAACTTTATCCCCCACAAACTGTATCACTGGCGTTGGACCCTCAGTCTTCGCCTGCGCCAACAGGCCCAAAAGAGTATCCACCACCATCTGCAATGAAACAAACAACCTCAACGAATCATCAACCCGCCAACCCGATGTAAAGAGAATGAACCTATAATGAATAAGAGGTGTAAGCTGGGACACACCACGCACAAACCACTCCACAAAGAAATAACCGCCCCCAACGGAACATAAAATGGGACAAAACCCATTAGCCCCCACCGATCAGCATAATAATAACTCCCCTCCCCACCGCAGCACCAGAACTGCTAGCTAGCAGGGTGGACCAGTAACAACCTAAATGCCGCCTCCAAATCCACCTTTGCCATCAATGCTCCACGGCTCACCGCCTTTACCAAATCCCACCCTCTGTCCAACGACACATAATAAACCGCCGACAATTCTGGAGCCAAGCAGGCATACACCGATGACTCCTCCAGATAAGATACGTTTTGAACAAGCCGAAATATATACATCTATATACAGCTCATTTCCGGCACTACCCACCAACAGAGAAACCCAATCATGACAAGGAGGGCCCCGAATGGCCCACCCATCCTGCCCAAAGCCACGTCCTGACCCCTCTTTCCACTGACAACCACCAGGTGTCCCCTCGCCCAGCACAAACTTCCAATAAGGAGGCAAAGATCCACCAATATAAATAGAAAGACGCAGAATTACTATGTTCCTTACCACAACCCAACACGTATGCTTAAGACAACCGTCCGCGCCAAATCTGCACCACCCATCATTCTATTCCCCCCAAAAAACCCTCATCGACCGTGTCGCCGGGGTTCCACGCCCCGAACAGCCAACTACCCCCCAAAAGGGGGGGGGGCTGACTAGGAGCCGCCATCCACTGCAGCCATAAGGATGTGCCCGTATGCTCCTACCGCATACTGGCACGCAACACCTTCCCTTGCTGAAATTACACGGCGTACTGAAGCCAGACTAAACCGCCATATGACCTAAACAAGCCACCCCAAATGGATCCATATAACCGAACCATGCCGAACCAATTACCCAATTCCTTCCCCCGATACCCTTGCCAAAAACGCAAATGCCCGCAGCCACGTTGCAAATGTACGAGGGGTGAGCCTCCACCGGCGCTCCCCTCCCTCTACTTATCCTTCCTGGAATCACTTGGCTTAACCTAATCCAGGTGAAACTGTTCCAGGGGGAGCAGCGAAACTATTGCTACACGTTCCCCCATTCAAATCTTATCCCTCACATCCTCCAGCAAGTGAGCCCCCCCCCAGCGGGCCTTTGAAGCACCCATAACTCTCACACTTGACCACTGTCAGCCCAATGCACCACCTCATCCCCCTCTTCGCTCCTCACCACTCACTCTGTCACAGCCCTTGCCGCCTCTGCCCGAAAATGCTCCCCTGCCGCCTCATGCGCCCTCACTCTGCCTGCCGCACCTGCGCCTATTACCCACCGTTCCCGTCCATGCCGCCGGCGGTGCATGCGCACTCTCCACAACCGTATACACCACTGCAGTAAACCCCATACCTTGTCAAAACACAAACCCACTTGGCGCTGCCGTGTCCGCAGCCGCCCCCCCCCACCAACTGCGCCCCAACCCTGCCGAATCCACGGCCGTCTCACCCGACCGCGACCCGGCGTATCCCGGAATAAAAGTCACGCCATCCAGACGTCTGATTCTTCCGTCGCTGCTTCCTCCTCCTCCTCGCTGGAGCCGACCGCCTCTGGCTCATGTAATGCAGACGCCGCCGAAGCGCTGCCACCACCACGGCCGTCCTCCTGGTACGCCGCGTGGGCACCATCCTCCAAGCTCCATCTTCTGTCCCGCGGCGACAACCCCGGAAACCATCCTGACCCACGGGCTGCCACCGCGGGCCTCATCTTCTGGCCCGACCCCCCCTGCTGCCTGCAAGGACAGGGGGTACCTGTGGCCCGACCTGCTGCCAGCAGACTCCCATCCAGAGCCGCCAGCCTCCTGCCCACCTGGGCCCAGAAGGCATCCGTCCGCCGGGTCCTCGCCCCCCTGGGGGAGACCGCCGCTGCCGGGAGCTGCACGCCTGCTCTGGGTGACCAGGCGGGGACCGCAGGGTCCCCGCCGTCACCCCCACGTACCGACGCCTCCCGGGCATCCGTCGCACCAGGCTCGCCTGCCCTGGTGCCGGACCCCTTGCTGGCTGCAGCCCCCCGGCCACCCCCCCTCCACCCACGGGGGAAGGGGGGGTAACGCTGGCCTCCGTCCTCGCCGGGCGCTCTCCTGGCCAGGAGCCGCCGCATCCAGCCCTCCTGGGCCCCATGAAAGCCTCTGTCCGCTGGGCCCTCCCCCTCCTGGGGGAGACCGCCGCGGCCGGGAGCTGCAACCTGATCTGGGTGACCAAGCAGAAACCGCAGGGCCCCTGCCGTCACCCCCACTCACCGACGCCTCCTGGGCACCCGTCGCCCCAGGCCCGCCTGCCCTGGTGCCGGACCCACCACTGGCTGCAGCTCCGCGGCCCCCCCCACCGTCCGCGAGGGGTAAAGCTGGCCTCTGTCACCGCCGGGCACTCTCCCCGTCCGGGAGCCGCCGCATCCAGCAATCCAGGCCGCGGCTCGGACCGGAAATAGGCCGCAGACAAGCCACGCCCCCCTCCCGGCTGCCGCGGCCCGGACGGAGATTCCTCCCGCGGCCGGAGCAGCAGCTGAGTACTGCCCTGCCCACGTCCTACCGCGGAGGGTCCCCGAAGGGGCTCTCACATCTCCTCCTCGCTCCCCCCGCACACGGCAAGTACCTGAGATATGAGGGAGGGGGGACGCCGCCCGCAGCTGACAGGGGAGCGAGGGGAAAGTGCCAACAGGTTAACCCCCAGCAGCCAAGGCGTGGGACCGCGCTGCCAGGGGCCCGTGCACTGCCATGATGAATTCGCTGGTCCCGGGTAGCAGCAATCCTGTCGCACGTCCGGATCGTTCCATATCCGGAAGTCTGGTGATGTGAGGGGCTGGGGAACCTCCATTATGACGTCCTTGTACAGATCTTTGTGTCCTTCTAAATACTCCCACTCCTCCATGGAGAAATAGAAGGTGACGTCCTGACACCTTATAGGAACCTCTCCAGTCAGATCGTTCCATATCCGGAAGTCAAGAGAGAGGGGGTAAGTCAAAGTCCTTTACTTACACCCCTCAACTGTCCCACCTCTTCCTCCAGGGAACTCCTCCTACCCACCAATCCCTCTATTCTGCCTTATAAACAAACCATTCCTGTTTCCATTAACCCCATCACTCCTTCCCTTCCCTCTAGTCATGTCGCCCCTCCACCCTATGGGTTCCATGGCTTTCTTTCCTGTTCCAGCATGACTACCCCAGTTTTCAAAGCAAATTCCATGGCTGAATGAATTTAGTGTACAAGAACGTGACTGGCCCACACATATCCGACCTCAAACCCATCAAACATCTTTCAGATTATATCCAACATCAGTGTGTGACCCCAAAAATATTCTCCTCAATGAATGAGTATACATATCCACAGAAAGATCCCTCCCAGAAGAGCGGAAGCAGTCATTGCAATAAAGTGGACACCAACCCTATATTGATGCCAATGGATTTAGAAGGTTGGTGATGATGATGAATTAGAAAGATGGTTTACAATGATATCATAGAAGCTCCTGTAGGTGTAATGTGGAAGTGTCCTAATAATTTTTTTCTGTATAGTATATGTCTAGTTACCGGGGACCTCAAGACTTCCCAGTCCTTCTACTGCACAATTGTAGTGAGGAGCGTGGTGCAATGGTTGCAAAGGATATTTCACAAAATATTGTTATGCCCTGTCCATAGGAGAGCCATCTTTAATTAAATAGAAACGCTCATGCTCAACCTCCAGTCTATTTATTGTCTAGGGTCTTCCGAAAAGTGTTACACTTGACTTTCTCGATCAGTTTCAAAGACAGATAATGGAATGGAAATTTGAGCATGTGCACCTCTGCTCCATTCAAGAAGGATCTCTGTAGACCCGAGCCCTGGAACCGCGACAGAAGTGAAGGTTTAAATAGCAGGAATTCAAGGAATTCTTGTATGTCTACAGTTTGCTAAGGTCAAGCCAGAAGGTTATTCAAATAGTGCTTTGAGATTAAAAATGAAAGAGACCCAAATTTTTGGTTGAAATTAGATGCCTTATGTTCAATAAACTTAAACCACTACAATACAGTATAAAAACCTCATACCTGAACACAGCATGGTATGGGACTGTCTTACTGCATCGTCCTCTGTGGCCACCTACCACCCTTTTCTCTGCTCCACAATCTATATATATAATTGCCTTATTCTGTCTGTCTGTCTGTCTGTCTTGCTCCAAAATTGTGTCCTTACGGTGACACAAAGCTGATTGGCCGCTGGGCTCGCCATGGCCCCGCCCCCCGCACGGATTGGCCGCTCGCCCAGGCTGCGCCCCCACACGGATTGGCCGGCCGCTCGCCCAGGCTCCGCCCTCCCACAGATTGGCCTCTCACCCCGGCACCCTGCAGGCATTGGCAACTCGGCCACGCCCCGCCCCCCTCACGCAATGCACGCTAGCTCTGGCCCCGCGCCCCCCACGCATTCCCAGAACCGACACGGTCATGGAGCCACGGCTACCAGGTGAGTACTGTACCCCTGGGAGCCCACATCAGTGTACGCCGCCAAACCAGACGACACATACCCTCGCATTGCTGGGGTTTGCCGCCGTATGCTGGTGTGGGCTCCCGTGCGAGCGGGGGACGAGATACACTGGTAACCATGGTAGCATAGTTACCAGCGCATCAAGGTCCTGCAGTGGCGGAACATACACACACGCACACACATAACAGCACACACACACACATCAGATCACACTCACTCTCACACACACCTCACACACACATCACATCGCATCCACATACTCACAACATCCTGGGATATCGCTTGCTTCTCGGCGGCGATACTGTGCTGTGAGCTTCCAGGACCTGCCGGAGGATCACATGGCCAGAAGCATGTGGTATCTCCGGATGTTGTGAGTATAAGCGCGTATGTGCAATATCGTCAATGTGTGTGTGCGTGAGTGTATGCGATCGGGTGTGTGTGAGTGTATGCGATCGGGTGTGTGTGAGTGTATGCGATCGGGTGTGTGTGAGTGTATGCGATCGGATCTGTGAGTGTCGGCAGAGGAGCACGGCGTTGCTGGAGGAGGCTGGGAGGAGAGAGGCTGATCCTGGGGAAGGCTGGGATGGGGAGGCTGAGAGAAGAGAGGCTGAGGCTGGGGGAGGCTGAGGCAGGGGTAGGCTGGGAGGAGAGAGGCTGATGCTGGGGACCGAAAAGGCTGATGCTGGGAGGAGAGAGGCTGATGCTGGGGGAGGCTGAGGCTGGGGTAGGCTGGGAGGAGAGAGGCTGATGCTGGGAGGAGAGAGGCTGATGCTGGGGGAGGCTGAGGCTGGGGTAGGCTGGGAGGAGAGAGGCTGATGCTGGGAAGAGAGAGGCTGATGCTGGGAGGAGAGAGGCTGATGCTGGGGGAGGCTGAGGCTGGGGTAGGCTGGGAGGAGAGAGGCTGATGCTGGGGACAGAAAAGGCTGATGCTGGGAGGAGAGAGGCTGATGCTGGGAGGAGAGAGGCTGATGCTGGGAGGAGAGAGGCTGATGCTGGGGGAGGCTGAGGCTGGGGTAGGCTGGGAGGAGAGAGGCTGATGCTGGGAGGAGAGAGGCTGATGCTGGGAGGAGAGAGGCTGATGCTAGGGACAGAAAAGGCTGATGCTGGGAGGAGAGAGGCTGATGCTGGGGACAGAAAAGGCTGATGCTGTGGGAGGCTGAGGCTGGGGTAGGCTGGGAGGAGAGAGGCTGATGCTGGGGACAGAAAAGGCTGATGCTGGGAGGAGAGAGGCTGATTCTGGGAGGAGAGAGGCTGATGCTGGGAGGAGAGAGGCTGATGCTGGGGGAGGCTGAGGCTGGGGTAGGCTGGGAGGAGAGAGGCTGATGCTGGGAGGAGAGAGGCTGATGCTGGGAGGAGAGAGGCTGAAGCTGGGGACAGAAAAGGCTGATGCTGGGAGGAGAGAGGCTGATGCTGGGGACAGAAAAGGCTGATGCTGGGAGGAGAGAGGCTGATGCTGGGATGAGAGAGGCTGATGCTGGGGACAGAGAGGCTGATGCTGGGGACAGAGAGGCTGATGCTGGGAGGAGAGAGGCTGATGCTGCGGGTAGAGAGGATGATGCTGCGGGGAGAGAGGCTGATGCTGTGGGTAGAGAGGCTGATGCTGGTGCAGCATGGGGGATGGAGCACGATGGGGGGTGCGCAGCATGGGGGATGGAGCACGTTTGGGAGTGCGCAGCATGGCGGATGGAGCACGTTTGGGAGTGCGCAGCATGGCGGATGGAGCACGTTTGGGAGTGCGCAGCATGGCGGATGGAGCACGTTTGGGAGTGCGCAGCATGGCGGATGGAGCACATTTGGGAGTGCGCAGCATGGGAGATGGAGCACGATGGGGGGTGCGCAGCATAGGGGATGGAGCACGATGGGGAGTGCGCTGCATGGGGGATGGAGCACGATGGGGATTGCGGAGTATGGCGGATGGAGCACGTTTGGGAGTGCGCAGCATGGCGGATGGACCACGTTTGGGAGTGCGCAGCATGGCGGATGGAACACGTTTGGGAGTGCGCAGCATGGCGGATGGAGCACGTTTGGGAGTGCGCAGCATAGCGGATGGAGCACGTTTGGGAGTGCGCAGCATGGCAGATGGACCACGTTTGGGAGTGCGCAGCATGGCGGATGGAGCACGTTTGGGAGTGCGCAGCATGGCGGATGGAGCACGTTTGGGAGTGCGCAGCATGGCGGATGGACCACGTTTGGGAGTGCGCAGCATGGCGGATGGAGCACGTTTGGGAGTGCGCAGCATGGCGGATGGAGCACGTTTGGGAGTGCGCAGCATGGCGGATGGAGCACGTTTGGGAGTGCGCAGCATGGCGGATGGAGCTTGTTTGGGAGTGCGCAGCATGGCGGATGGAGCACGTTTGGGAGTGCGCAGCATGGCGGATGGAGCACGTTTGGGAGTGCGCAGCATTGCGGATGGAGCACGTTTGGGAGTGTGCAGCATGGGAGATGGAGCACGATGGGGGGTGCGCAGCATAGGGGATGGAGCACGATGGGAGGTGCGCTGCATGGGGGATGGAGCACGATGGGGAGTGCGGAGTATGGCGGATGGAGCACGTTTGGGAGTGCGCAGCATGGCGGATGGACCACGTTTGGGAGTGCGCAGCATGGCGGATGGACCACGTTTGGGAGTGCGCAGCATGGCGGATGGAGCTTGTTTGGGAGTGCGCAGCATGGCGGATGGAGCACGATGGGGGGTGCGCAGCATAGGGGATGGAGCACGATGGGGAGTGCGCTGCATGGGGGATGGAGCACGATGGGGAGTGCGGAGTATGGCGGATGGAGCACGTTTGGGAGTGTGCAGCATGGCGGATGGAGCACGTTTGGGAGTGCGCAGCATGGTGGATGGAGCACGTTTGGGAGTGCACAGCATGGGAGATGGAGCACGATGGGGGTGCGCAGCATAGGGGATGGAGCACGATGGGGAGTGCGCTGCATAGGGGATGGAGCACGCTGGGGAGTGCGCTGCATGGGGGATGGAGCACGATGGGAAGTGCACACCTCCCCCCAACACACACGCGCGCGCACTGCACAACACACCACACACACACACTGGGAACCACAAACAACTGCCCTACACAGACACCCACACACACAGACAACGCTGCACACACATAACACCCAACACACAAACACCGCGGCACACACAAATATACGCACATACCGCACAACACACACATTGCACAAAACATACCTCCCTCCAAAACACACCACACAAACACAAACCGCGCAACACACACACACACAACGCTACAGACACACAGCGCTCCACAAACAACGCAACACACGCAACACACATACAACACCGCTCTCACCCCCCGTCACACCCAGACAACACCCAGAACATGTACAGCGCCCTACACAAACACTTGGTAACTACACACAACAACATCTATATATATATATAACAAAAATCATACATGAACTACACAATACGTAAATTCTAGAATACCCGATGCGTAGAATCGGGCCACCTTCTAGTCTATATATATAATTGCCTTATTCTGTCTGTCTATCTTTCTCCAACATGACGTCATTACAGTGACAACTGTCACATTAACCGCTCAGCTCGGCCCGGCCCCACCCCCCGCATACATTGGCCGCTCGGCTTGGCCCGGCCTCAGCCCGGCCCCGCCCCCCGCACACATTGGCTGCTCGGCCCGACCCTCGCACACATTGTCCATCCGGCCCGGCCGCGCCCTCGTGGACATTGGCCGCCTGGCCCCGCCCCCCGCACACATTGGGCGACCGGCCCCGCCCCCCGCACACATTGGCCGCCCTGCCTCGCCCCCCGCACACATTGGGCACCTATTAGACACCTCCCCTCAGGATTACTCCACCTATTAGACACATCCCCCACAGGACTACTCCACCTACTAGACACTTCCCCCCAGGACTACTCCTATTAAACACCTCCCCCCAGGACTACTCCTCCTATTAAACACCTCCCCCCAGGACTACTCCTCCTATAAACAACTCCCCCAGGACTACGCCTCCTATTAGACACCTCCCCCTCATGACTCCTCCTCCTATTAGACACCTCCCCCAGGACTACTCCTCCTATTATACTCCTCCCCCAGGACTACTCCTCCTATTATACTCCTCCCCGCAGGACTACTCCTCCTATTATAATCCTCTCCCCCAGGACTACTCCTCCTATTATACTCCTCTCCACCCAGGACTACTCCTCCTATTATACTCCTCTCCCCCCAGGACTACTCCTATTATACACCTCCCCCCCAGGACTACTTTTCCTATTATACTCCTCCCCCCAGGACTACTCCTCCTATTATACTCCTCTCCCCCCAGGACTACTCCTCCTATTATATTCCTCTCCCCCAGGACTACTACTACTATTATACTCCTCTCCCCCCAGGACTACTCCTCCTATTATACTCCTCTCTCCCAGGACTACTCCTCCTATTATACGCCTCTCCCCCCAGGACTACGCCTCCTATTATACTCCTCTCCCCCAGGACTACTCCTCCTATTATACTTCTCTCCCCCCAGGACTACTCCTCCTATTATACTCATCTCCCCCCAGGACTACTCCTCCTATTATACTCCTCACCCCCCAAGACTACGCCTTCTATTTTACTCCTCACCCCCCAAGACTACTCCTCCTATTATACTCCTCACCCCCCAGGACTACTCCTCCTATTATACTCCTAACCCCCCAGGACTACTACTCCTATTATACACCTCTCTCCCCAGGACTACTACTCCTATTATACTCCTATCCCCCCAGGACTACTCCTCCTATTATACTCCTCTCTCCCCAGGACTACTCCTCCTATTATACTCCTATCCCCCCAGGACTACTCCTCCTATTATATGCCTCCCCTCCAGGACTACTCCTCCTATTATACTTCTCCCCCCTTCAGGACTACTCCTCCTATTATACTCCTCTCCCCCCAGGAATACTCCTCATATTATGCTCCTCACCCCCCAGGACTACTCCTCCTATTATACATCTCACCTCCAGGACTACTCCTCCTATTATACTCCCCCCCCCAGGACTACTCCTCCTATGATACTCCTCACCCCCCAGGACTACTCCTCTTATTATACTCCTCACCTCCAGGACTACTCCTCCTATTATACTCCTTACTCCCCAGGACTATTCCTCCTATTATACTTCTCTCTCCCCAGGACTACTCCTCCTATTATACTCCTCTCTCCCCAGGACTCCTCCTCCTATTATACTCCTCTCCCACCAGGACTACTCCTCCTATTATACTCCTCTCTCCCTAGGACTACTCCTCCTATTATACTTCTCCTATTATAGTCCTCCTATAATACTCCTCTCTGAGGGGTGCGCAGCATGGGGGATAGATCACGATGGGGGGTGCACACCATGGGTTGATGAAGCATGACGGCGGGTGCGCAGCATGGGGGGGGATGAAGCACGATGGGGGTGCGCAGCATGGGGGGATGAAGAACGATGGGGGGATGTAGCACAATAGGGGTGTGCAGCATGAGGGATGGAGCACGATGGGGGTGCGCTCTGTTTGGCCCGGCCCCGCCCCCGCACACATTGGCCGCTCAGCAAAGCCCGGCCCCGCCCCCACACACATTGGCCGCTCGGCTCAGCCCGACCCCACCCCCCGCACACATTGGCTGCTCGGCCCGGCCCCACCCCCTGCTCACATTGGCTGCTCGGCCCAGCCCTGCCCTCCGCACACATTGGCCACCGAGTCCCACCCCCTGCACACATTGGCCACTTGGCTCAGCCCTGCCCCGCCCCCCGCACACATTTGCCGCTCAGCGAGGCCCTGCCCCCCGCACACATTAACCGCCCGGTCCCGCCCCCTGCACACATTAGGCACTTATTAGACACCTCCCCCCAGGACTACTCCATCTATTAGACACCTCCCCCCAGGACTACTCCACCTACTAAACACCTCCCCCCAGGACTACTTCTCCTATTAAACACCTTCCCCGCAGGACTAATCCTCCTATTAGACACCTCCCTCCAGGACTACACCTCCTATTAGACACCTCCCCCAAGGACTACTCCTCCTATTAGACACCTCCCCCTAGGACTACTCCTCCTATTATACTCCTCCCCCCAGGACTACTCTGCCTATTATACTCCTCCCCCCAGGAATACTCCTCCTATTATACTCCCCCCCCAGGACTACTCCTCCTATTCTACTCCTCCCCCCAGGACTATTCCTCCTATTCTACTCCTCCCCCCAGGACTACTCCTCCATTTATAATTCTCTCCCCCAGGACTACTCCTCTTATTATACTCCTCTCCACCCAAGACTACTCCTCCTATTATACTCCTCTCCCCCCAGGACTACTACTATTATACTCCTCATCCCCCCAGGACTACTCCTCCTATTATACTCCTCTCACCCTGGACTACGCCTCCTATTATACTCCTCTCCCCCCAGGACTACTCCTCCTATTATACTCCTCACCTCCAGGACTACTCCTCCTTTTATACTCTTCTCCCCCCAGGACTACTCCTCTTATTATACCCCTCTCTCTCTCCCCAGGACTACTCCTCCTATTATACTCCTCTCCCCCCAGGACTACTCCTCCTATTATACTCCTCTCCCCCCAGGGCTACTCCTCCTATTATACGCCTCTCCCCCTAGGACTTCGCCTCCTATTATACTCCTTTCCCCCCAGGACTACTCCTCCTATTATACTCCTCTGCTTTCAGGACTACTCCTATTATTATACTCCTCTCCCTCCAGGACTACTCCTCCTATTATACTCCTCTCCCCCAGGACTACTCCTCCTTTTATACTCTTCTCCCCCCCAGGACTACTCCTCTTATTATACTCCTCTCCTCCCAGGACTACTCCTCCTATTATACTCCTCTGCCCCCAGGACTACTCCTCCTATTATAATCCTCTCCCCCCAGGACTACGCCTCCTATTATACTCCTCTCCCCCCAGGACTCCTCCTCCTATTATACTCCTCTGCTTTCAGGACTACTCCTCCTATTATTATACTCCTCTCCCCCTAGGACTCCTCCTCCTATTATACTCATCTACCACCAGGACTACTTCTCCTATTATACTCCTCACCCCCCAGGACTACTCCTCCTATTATACTCCTCATCCCCCAAGACTACTCCTCCTATTATACTCCTCACCCCCCAGGACTACTGCTGCTATTATACTCCTCACCCCCAGGACTACTCCTCCTATTATACTCCTCTCCCCCTAGGACTACTCCTCCTATTATACTCCTCACCCACCAGGACTACTACTCCTATTATACTCCTCACCTCCAGGACTACTCCTCCTATTATACTCCTCACCCCCCAGGACTGACTACTCCTCCTATTATACTCCTCTCTCCCCAGGACTACTCCTCCCATTATACTTCTCTCTCCCCAGGACTACTCCTCCTATTATACTCCTCTCCCCCCAGGACTACTCCTCCTATTATACTCCTCTCCCCCCAGGACTACTCCTCCTATTATACTCCTCTCCCCCCAGGACTACTCCTCCTATTATACTCCTCTCTCCCTAGGACTACTCCTCCTATTATACTTCTCCTATTATAGTTCTCCTATTATACTCCTCTCTGAGGGGGTGCGCAGCATGGGGGATGGATCCCGATGGGGGGTGCGCAGCATGGGGGGGATGAAGCATGACGGGGGGCGCGCAGCATGGGGGGATGAAGCACGATGGGGGTGCACAGCATGGGGGGATGAAGCACGATGTGGGGTGCGCAGCATGGGGGGGATGAAGCACAATAGGGGTGTGCAGCATGGGGGATGGAGCATGATGGGGGTGTGCAGCATGGAGGATGGAGCACAATGGGCGTGCGCAACATGTGGGATGAAGCATGATGGGGGTGCGCAGCATGGGAGATGGAGCACGATGGGGGTGCACACCTCCCCCCAAAACACACACACTGCCACACACGCACCGCACAACACACCACACACACAATGGGAAGCACAAACACCGCCCTACACAGACACCCACACACACAGACAACGCCGCACACACACAACCAAGGCCACCATCAGGGCATTACTAGTGGAACTCCTGTAGCGGGCCCGGTGAGCAGCAGGCAGGAGGGGGGGCCCGGACACGCTGACAGGCCCCTCCCCTTTCATTCCTCTGCTCCCCAGGCCCCAGTGCAGGGGGCGTTGACAGTACACTTCGCAGGGCGGGCTAGCAGTGCAGTGAGCAGGAGGCGGGGCCTCGACACGCCGACAGCCCGGGCCCCTCCCCTTTCATTTCTCTGCTCACCGGGCCCCATGGGCAGGGGGTGGGGACGTTGCACTGACAGCACCTGCAGTTGCACAGGGGCCCCAAGCAGGAGCGGGCCCCTAGAGCCTGAAAACGTACTGGGTACGTCATAGCTCCCTGGTACTTAAGAAAAATGTAAACCCCGGCACACTGTATGGTTTCCCACAAGAAAAACGGGCACAAGTTCAGTGATCTTGATCTATTTTTTTCTTTTTATTGTAAATGAGAACAAAAATTGCTGTGCAATAGTAGAAAGTCCACCTCGACGACGTTTCGGCTTCAAGCCTTCATCTGGTCGGACAATCTGACTTTAACATATTTTACATGTGAAAAGATATACAGAAAAAAATATATAAGTATCATAAGGGACATACATGATGTAAAATAGCAACAATAATTCATACGACCTGGTTTATACATATAAGGAGAAAACACCATAGAGACCAATGTCACAATAGATAGAGTAACTCTGAATCCTCATTAATGAGGGATTAGAAAACCGTGTGTGAAATACCGTAATTCATAGAATCTAAAAATAGGAGGATAAGATGCTCACCCATCTACGCCCGCATCCAGCAAGACAAAGATAGTAATATGTATTTAATAGAGGATATTGGCCTATGAGATAAGAAAAAAGGAGAGGGGAGAAAGACACAGTGTAGAATCATGTCTTAGTGTGATTTTTAAACTAGAAGGAAAAAGGGAGGGAAAAAGGAAATAGCCAAGAGAACCGTAACATCCTTAGGGAGAACATATGACACAAATAATCGCATTTACTTCATAAATACTTACCATCCTTTTTCTCCCTTACTTAAAAACATCATTCTCAGACATTGGCCGCTTTTGGGATTATCCTACCCCCATATCAAAGAATTTCAGAACCCACCATTGATCTGCTACAAAAAAATCTCAAAATCTTAAGAACAAGCTCATTCGGGCAGACATAGGTTCCGCCATAACCCCCCCCCCGGCAACGGTTTATTGGCAATCCTCAGTTTGGGACTTTTCCGTGCCTGAATTGCGCACAGTGTTCCAACGTCCCCAGAGGCAACACATTTACGCATTCCAGAACCGGTAAAGTCTTCCACATCAAGAGTTTCTATACATGTGATAGTTCATACGTCATCTACTACATCAAATGTCCGTGAGGTCTCGGATATGTTGGTGAGACCACCCAACATGTCCGAGACCGCATAAACAAACATAAATCCGACATTCGTTGCGGACGTACCTTATTACCCATCCCTCACCATTTTCTGACAATGGCCCATAACATCTCTCAATTAAGATATCAAGTAATTGATCAGGTCTGCGTTAATCGCAGAGGGGGCAACAGAATTAAACGCCTCCTAGAATTGGAAGCAAGGTGGATACATACTCTGGGCACCATGGAACCCCATGGGCTCAATCGGAAATATGAGTCAGGTTTCTGAAAATTACTTCTGAAATGTTCCACTAACTGTTTTCACTGTTTCATCTTTAATAATTATCCGGGTATGCTACGAAGGATTCCTATGTTATGCATATCTATTGTTTAGATTTCTCTTTTAGAGATCTATATCACCATATATCTTATGGATCTGATTAGTATTTTGATATGTATTTTGTGCTTTGGATAAATCTCTAATTCCTCTCTTCATTCTATTTGCAGAATTACTCATCCCGTCCATAGGCACCTGTACTATTATCCACCAGCGCTCCACCTCACCCGATATACTGGCGAATGTATTCCACTATACTGGAGCGGCACAGCACTTTATAAGCACTAGTATCTCCACCGTATTATACTGAATCTAATACGCATGCGCTACCTGCGTTTCACCGTCCATAATCCTCTGAATTCTAAATACCGGATATGACGCGCCGCACCTGTGACCCGTGTCACAACAGCGCCCGTGGCAATTGCGCATGCGCGGCGTGCGTCTCACGCCGACACGCATCACTTCCGCGTATCAAACACCGGAAGTTGCGACCCTGACCGCACCACCTATTTATACATGGAGGCTGCAGCGTTAACAGCTCAGGACGCACAGAACGCACGACCACCCACACAAGGAGGGTAAGTGGCTCGCCCTGACACTCTGGCATCCCCATTCTGTGACCTCATCTATGTTTTACATGCCGTTTTCCCCTCTCTCTTTTTCTCTCTATTTGACCTGACCTTGCCAGGCCACCCTGCTCAGATACTCATCTACACCTGAAGCTCCCATATCCAGATCCTGAGTTCAACCCAGTCTCCTACGTATAATGGTAACATTTCACTATTAACCCCCTATGTGATGGAATGTCCACTCACTATAGTCTTCCTTTGTCTTTAGACTGAGCTTAGCCTGGACACCATTAGGTACACACATTTGTCCTGAGATATAGTACGCCTTACACTGAGGTAAATCACATTATTTGACATATATTTTAGTGACTTAACTGGTCCCACTCTAACCATACCCTTTATCTCCCCACACAGGGATAATACCTGAATCATTATTATACTACCTGTGCTTGCATCAACAGACTGCCTTACCTAGTGATGCTATTTAACGGTATGTGTGCTCCCACATGCCAGACCTCTCTTCCAAACGACACACGTCAATTTTAGTCACTTTTTTACCATATAACATTTTTTCTTTCTAGAGTCTGACATAACCAAAGTCAGATATACCTCATCATTGGGTCCCCACGCCCGTTACTAGGTCTCTAATCATAATTCTATACACAGGTATGTCCTTGTTGTCTTTCTTGCCCTTTTACTATTGTATGTTCTCCCATATACAAACTACTATGCCATCAGTCTCACTGACATATGCTGTTCCATTCATAGGATCATTGTTCACAGATTCTATAGCCTTCACAGCAGGTTAATCGCGCTAGATCCTGTTTTGCAGGTAGGCTCTGGCCCCCCCTTTTTCACTCCCCCCCCCCCTCTTCCCCCCCCTTTTCCCCCCCCTTTTTCCCTCCCTTTTTCCTTCTAGTTTAAAAATCACACTAAGACATGATTCTACACTGTGTCTTTCTCCCCTCTCCTTTTTTCTTATCTCATAGGCCAATATCCTCTATTAAATACATATTACTATCTTTGTCTTGCTGGATGCGGGCGTAGATGGGTGAGCATCTTATCCTCCTATTTTTAGATTCTATGAATTACGGTATTTCACACACGGTTTTCTAATCCCTCATTAATGAGGATTCAGAGTTACTCTATCTATTGTGGACATTGGTCTCTATGGTGTTTTCTCCTTATATGTATAAACCAGGTCGTATGTGTGAAGCCCCGCAGGTGTTGTGTCGGTGTCGGTGCATTACCTTCAGGGACTCCACGTTGCTGGATCTCCGTCACTGGTAGGAATCTTCTTGTTTGATCGTGACGCCACTCTCAGTATTGCGGTCAGTGGGGACCGCTCACTGCAGGTTAGGGGACGCCTGGGGCTGATGGTGGTGCAGTCGGATGTAGTAGCCTCCTGAGAGTGAGGCAAGCCCCAGGGCCCTGTGTAGGTTTGTAGTACCACAAGTCGCAGAATAACCACACAGGCAGGAATGTCTTTCAGGGTTTTTACTCACATTAGATGGCAGGGTGAGTAACCCGGGCGTAGCTGGGACGAACCAGGTGGGAACCAGGTATCCTTCAGGCTGACTTTATGAGGGTGACTACTGACTCGCCTTCCTTAGCCCTTGGTGGTTTGGGGTAACCCCGACTTTGAGTCCCTATGGGGGTCACCCAGGGAAGATGCTCCAAGCCTCTCTCCCCTTCTTGTTTCGCCGTGTGCTTGTTCCCCGGACCAGGCCACTCCAGCCTCTTGCCTCCTATGACCTATGGGCCCTAACTTGCGGTTACGTGGCTGCGGCTTTTGTAGTGTTGTGGTGTGGGCTTTAAGGGCCCCCACACCGGCAGGTTTAGCAGAAGAAAGTTGAATCTATCCCCGCTTCGGGATCTGCCGCCCGGTTGGGCCTGGTGCTCTCTAGCAGTCTCCTTACTTCCCACTCCGTTGCACTCGCTAGCTGAAGCTGGCTTTCAGGCAGCACTCCTAGTTGACCGTTCTCCCCCGTCTGTAGCCACTGCGCGGACGCTGTCAGATTGCACAGCTCCAGGGATCTGCTCCTCACTTGAGCTCCCTGGACTCTACACTGAACTGGCTCACTGCTCCTCCTCTCCTGTTCTTGCCTACGCCACCTAGCAACCAGACTCTCCACCACACCCCTTGAGAGGAGATGGAGGCTCTACCCCCTCCACTATTCCAGTGAAGGTGAAGGCTTGCCCCCTCCTGGGATCCCCAGGGGTCCTCTCATGGGTACATGTGTGAGACCTGGTCACTATGCGCCTGTGTTCCACACCCCAGTCAGCCTTCTGGATTACCTGTATTGTACTGTCCCCAGCATGGGTGCAGTACTCAGTGGTGCCTGACCAGGTCAGGGGCGCCACATTCCCCCTTAGTTATCACCAGCACGTCCTCGGGCTGCAAGACAACATTTTAAAATGCATAAAACATTAAAACATGTAAAACATTTTTAAAACCACCAGGTATCAGACATCACCACCCTCCACCCACAAGTCCGTTAACCCACCCAAAACCCTCTCAGGAGGCAGGTCACCGGTCCTGTTGGTAACCAGGTCTGGGCCATCCGTTTCCCCAGACCTTTCCTCCAATCTTCCTCTCCCGTTGGCCGCGACTTCAGCCACTTCTGGCAGGATGTAGAGGCGGCTTTCATGGGCTGGTGGTTTCAGGGTCTACCTGGCCTGGTGGATCCGCGCCTTCAGCCCCTTCTGGCAGGATGTAGAGGCGGCCTCCACAGTTGGTGCTGACCAGGTACCCTCTTTGTGGTGGTGAGCCAAGGCCCCATAAACAGGCGTGCTCTCTGGTCGCAGGTGAGCCAAGGCCCTATATACGGACGGGCTCCTCCTGGTTGCAGACGAGCCAAGCCCCTAAACAGGCTGGCTCTGGTGGCGGTGCCACTGGTGTAACTATTTACACCGCGAGAGTTTGTGGCTATAGCAAGTTCATAGCCTTAAAGTTTATTTCTCACAATAGTTTTTGTGGGCACATGCTTAAACGTTGCAAAACAAAACTTTTCAAAACTTTAACTGGTAACTTCTCTTCTTACTTTACTTTTACTCCTCCATTTCACCAGGGCGTGGGCATGTAGGGCACCGGCACCTGTGACTTTCTTGCTCCTTGTCATCCTCTGAAGTAGTTTCATCTGTAGGATCTTTATCTTTCCGTTCTTGGTCTTCATCTGTTTCTACATCTGGTTCTTTATCTCTGTCTTTTCTTTCTTGTCTTTCTTGTCTTTCTTGTCTTGGCGGGCCGCGCCTGGCATGGCGGCGGCCTGGGTTGGAGTCGCTGCTGCGGTGAGATCTTGGCGGGCCGCACCTGGCGTAGCTGCGGCCCGGATCGGCGTCGCCGTGTCGGGCATCTCTCCAGGGACCGCGGGCATGGCAGCGGGGGTTGGGGCTCTCGCGCCGGCAGGGGCATTAAATGACTCACCCCTCAGTTGCATCTCCGGTGTTCTGGTGGTCGCTGTCTTGCTGCAGGGTGCTGGTATCGGAGCTGCAGTCGTGGCACGCGCGCCTGCAGGAGGACCGGGCAGGAACCCCACCGGGCAATCCGGGCTCCGCCGGCTGGGGGTGTCACTCTCTTTACCCGGTTCTGCAGCGGCGGCTGGATCTTCTCCGCTCTCCAGGACGCAGGACACAACCCGGTTCTGAGGTGCGTGTCCCGGCTCGGCCACTCCTCCTCTGGCCGCTTGTTGCTCGGCGTCCATCCTTTTAGCTTCTTCTTCCGCTTTCTATGGCGGGCACCGCTTCGCGCGCTTTTCTTGGACAAGGGGGCGGGGCTTCTCTTCGCGCCCTTTCTTCTTGCACGCCCCCCTTCTTCCCGCTCTCAGCTGCGCTAATGGCGGCGGTTTCTCAGTAAAGTACACAGTCTGTCACACGGTTCTTCAGGCGCACAGTACCCCGGTTAGACCGGGCACGAAATCCTGTTCGTGACGCCAAAAGTTGACTCGCCCACCCCAGGGCTATGGGACACCCGGTGCCGGGCCGGACTAGTCCGGTGGTAGTCAGTGGTGGCTGGGCCCGGCTCCGTGGCCCTGGTGGGTGTCAGTAGAATATGTGGCTTGCTTGTTAATGGTTGTGTTCGTGACGCCACCTGTGGTATGCGGCTAATAAGCCGCCGCTGCTGTGTGAGGCCACCGGGATGATGTTACTGCAGCAATGGTGGTACTGCTCCCCACAGGTGGAGCAATGCCCGGGCACAGTTGGTGCTTGTGAATGTCTATGCAGAGGAAATAACTGAGGCGACTTCAGAGGTGCAGTTCAAGTTCTTTTACTCACAGTTCTTGTCAGGGCAGGCAGAGCCCTTGGACTGCTGGGACCGCTGTCAGGGACCTCCGTCTTCTGGTTGATTCAGAGTGTGAAATCCGGTACCCTTCTCTCTTAGTGTCTCTTTCTCTGCTGTCTTCACTAGCCTTGCCTTAGTTAGATGGACTTGGCTTGGCCTCCATTACAGCCTCCAGGCTGGGGGGTCACCTGTCGGCTGATTACCCCTTTTCTGAAGGTCTGTTCTGGGTTCTGGCCCTGGGAGCTTGCAATTCCCTGGGCCTCGGTTTTTACTGTCTGGAGATTGTCTTTTCACTCCTCCAGTTTCTAGGGACCGTCCCCTGTCGCAGCTAATCACTCCACCGATGTCACTGTGGACCAGGCCACCGCAGCCTGCAGCTACTCGTAGCGCCTCTGGGCCCTCGGCTTCGGTACCCAACAAGGACAGCTCGTGGTACCTACAGGACTACCCGCGGCCCTGCGACCCTTTCTTTCCTTCTCTTCTTTCTCCTCCTTGCCTGCCTCAGCAGGCCTCCTCCTCCCTCCTTTCTCTCGTTCTCCTTCTCCAACTACATGCTGCTTCTCTCACTCCCTGAGGTAAACTGAAACTAACTTGACCTTCCTTTCTCTATCTGCTCTCTGGTGGCTCCTCCCACCTCCCCAGTTGCTAAGCTACCACCCTATGGGAGCAGGGATGGGTCTTACAGCCCCTCTCAGCATGCAGCATGGGAGGGTTGCCTGCCACTTTCCCTGGTCCTGTGTGTCCCTAGCAATGGGTGTAGTGTGGATTTACCAGGGGACCGGAGTTCACTCTCTTCCTCTCCCAGAATGGGGCATCACACCGCTGATGGGGTGCAATGACCTGTGGCGACGGAAGCCTCAGGGGCGCCACATATGAATTATTGTTGCTATTTTACATCATGTATGTCCCTTATGATACTTATATATTTTTTTCTGTATATCTTTTCACATGTAAAATATGTTAAAGTCAGATTGTCCGACCAGATGAAGGCTTGAAGCCGAAACGTCGTCGAGGTGGACTTTCTACTATTGCACAGCAATTTTTGTTCTCATTTACAATAAAAAGAAAAAAATAGATCAAGATCACTGAACTTGTGCCCGTTTTTCTTGTGGGAAACCATACAGTGTGCCGGGGTTTACATTTTTCTTGTCTACAATTTTTCCCACAGCACCTGTCTAAGGTGATGCTAGGTCCTATCTTCCCTGGTACTTAAGGACCCATGACGTACCCAGTACGTCATGGCGAGATCGCGGCCCCGGTGGCTGCGATCGCTGAAAATATCTTAGATTCGGGGAGGAGGGGCCCTCTGCCTGACCTCAGGAGGGGTGGTGTCTCCTCCCCGGACCTAAGGAGGCTGTGATTGGCTGGGCGGCGTTCGTCAGCCAATCACAGCCACTGTAATGTTCCAACCATTAAAAATGGCTGAAACAAAATCCAGCCCTGATCAGTGCAGCTGTAGCACCGATCATTGGCTGGAGCTGGGTGACCTCAGTTTCCCCCGCCCCCAGCTCTGATTGGAGAGATCGGCCTTGTGACCGATCTCTCCAATCACTGTGGATCTGGGGCCGGTGACCACTCCCCTCAGCTTCACTCCAGCGTCTGTGGAAGGTGAGGGGAGCAATCGGTAAGTTTAAAGACACGGTCTCCTTTCAGCCGCCGCCATTGCCCCAGCCCTCACCCTTCAGCTGCCGGCTGCAGCAGTCACTGCCCCTGATCCAGCAGCACTGAACCCATCTGCTGCGTCCCTTCCCTCATCAGCCGCTGCCCCCCCCCTCCCTTCCCTCATCAGCCGCTGTTCCCCCCCTTCCCTTCCCTCATCAGCCGCTGCCCCCCCCTCCCTTCCCTCATCAGCCGCTGCCCCCCTTCCCTTCCCTCATCAGCCGCTGCCCCCCCTCCCTTCCCTCATCAGCCGCTTCCCCCCCTCCCTTCCCTCATCAGCCGCTGCCCCCCCCCTCCCTTCCCTCATCAGCCGCTGCCCCCCCTCCCTTATCAGCGGCTGCCCCCCCCTCCCTCATCAGCCGCTGCCCCCCTCCCTCATCAGCCGCTGCCCCCCCTCCCTCATCAGCCGCTGCCCCCCTCCCTCATCAGCCGCTGCCCCCCTCCCTCATCAGCTGCTGCCCCCCCCTACCTCATCAGCCGCTGCCCCCCTCCCTCATCAGCTGCTGCCCCTCCTCCCTCATCAGCCGCTCCCCCCCTCCCCCATCAGCCGCTCCCCCCTCCTCCCCCATCAGCCGCTCCCCCCTCCTCCCCCATCAGCCGCTCCCCCCCTCCCTCATCAGCCGCTGCCCCCCCTCCCTCATCAGCCGCTCCCCCCCTCCCTCATCAGCCGCTCCCCCCTCCTCCCCCATCAGCCGCTCCCCCCCTCCCTCATCAGCCGCTGCCCCCCCTCCCTCATCAGCCGCTGCCCCCCCCCTCCCTCATCAGCCACTGCCACCCCTCCATCAGCCGCTGCCCCCCCTCCCTCATCAGCCGCTGTCCCCCCTCCATCAGCCGCTGCCCCCCCTCCCTCATCAGCCGCTGCCCCCCCCTCCCTCAGCCGCTGCCCCCCCCCCCTCATCAGCCGCTGCCCCTCCCTCCCTCATCAGCCGCTGCCCCCCCTCCCTCATCAGCCGCTGCCCCCCTTGCCTCATCAGCCGCTGCCCCCCGTGACCCCACCTGCTGTGACCCCACCCCCAGCTGCTGTGACCCCACCCCCACCTGCTGTGAGACCCTCCCACCTGCTGTGAGACCCCCCACCTGCTGCGAGACCCCCCCAACTGCTGTGAGACACCCCCACCTGCTGTGAGACACCCCCACCTGCTGTGAGACCCCCCCACCTGCTGTGAGACCCCCCACCTGCTGTGAGACCCGTCCCACCTGCTGTGAGACCCGTCCCACCTGCTATGAGACCCCCCCACCTGCTGTGAGACCCCCCCACCTGCTGTGAGACCCCCCACCTGCTGTGAGACCCGTCCCTCCGTCTCTCATCTATCTATCTATAGCACCCACGGCGCAGGAGTTAAATGTTACTCGTCGCCGGGCCGGTGATGTCGGGTCAGGGGGATGTCACAGGTGGCCCTCCCCGGCTTCGTGGCCCCGAGGTGTACAATAAAAGGGGATTTGGATGATGGTGGGGAATGATGAGGATGATAGTCTTGTGACGCCACCTGTGGTACGTGGCCAGGGATTAGCCGCTGCTGCTGCTCTGTCCTCTGGGGCGGATGGTGTTGCAGCAAGGATGTTTCTGCTCCCCACAGGTGGAGCGGGGCCCCCGGGGAGGATGATGAGGAGAGTAGTGGCCGTTGGTGCCGAAGCGCAAGGCGATGGCAATCAAAAGGCTGAATCAGCTGCTGTGGTTCCAGTCGTGATGGGCCCCTGCTGATCCCGGATCCGTTGGAGGTTAGAACCGGTACGGTGGTCGATGGGCCTTTCCTTCTTGCGCCTTTACAGATGGATCCCCGTGGCCTGATGCTGCTTGGGAATCTCGGTTCGTGTAGTGTTAGCTCCTGTCCCGTGTGTAGGTGACGCGGGGCCGCTGTGGGGCTTGACTGTAATCACGACTCCGGACCCTATGTGGCACTGTGCTCCGGGATCTCGTGGTTCCCCCTGTCCTGCAGATTCTGGTGATACAAGGTGAAGTCTGTTCCACCCTAAGGCTCTGCACCCTGAACCGCACCGGTCCCACTCCTGTTCTCTCCTGCTGGAGAACACTAACTGTTGTGTAAGCTCCTAACTCCCCCTGGTGGCTGCTCCTCCCCCAGTTCCCTGTCACTAGTGGGTGGCTGCCCCCCATGTTTGGTGACTAGCTTAAGACCCGACCCTAGCCTGGTCCCCAATGGGGAGGGCAACCTGGTTGTGTATATGAGTTTGTGTTGTTGAACTGGTACAGACCTCCTCTGGATCCAGGATGAGTACTGCACCTTAAGTGAGGTGTAGTATCCTGTGGTGACTGAAGCCTCAGGGGTGCCACATATCTATCTATCTAGCCATCTATCTATCTAGCCATCTATTTATGATTCTTTCTGCTGAAAGAGCCTTAAAGGGAATCTGTCAGCAGGTTTTACTCCCCCATCTGAGAGCAGCATAAAGTAGACATATATACCCTGATTCCAGCGATGTGTCACTTACTGGCTGTTTGCTTTCATTGTGATAAAATCCATGTTTTCTCTGCTGCAGATCTAGCAGTTATACAGAGCTCATGAATATGCTGGACTACCTGCAGCATGACAAGTAGCCCTGTAATGATAATCTCCTGCTGATTAACCAGTGATGTTATCAAAACTACACTAAGCAGCCCAATAAGTGACAATTGCTGGAATCAGGATCTCTTCCCCTATGTTATGCTGCACTCAGATTAGGTGTTAAAAACCTGGTGACAGATTCCCTTTGAAGGGGTTGTTAGGTCTAAATCCACAAGTCTGCATTATCACCATTTGGTTTCAATTAGCTTAAATCTGTATGTGACACATTCCCTTAAAGAAAAAAAAATAGATATACCAAAAATAAATATACACCAAAGAAGTTAGATTTAAAAAAAAAAGTTAGAGTAGGTCCCTACCAAAAGAGTCCACCTTGTCGTGGAGGCAGGCTTAAAAAAATCTTTTGGCCAAAACAAAATCTGATGGCTGTGTGTGTGATACGGTGTTCAACGTAAAGGGTTAATGTGTGATTGGTGAGGCTGTAGTGCAGAAGTAAAGTTTTCCAAGAGTGGTGGTGGGACTGTGGAAGATTCGTGGGGTGGAGGCGGAGCTGGGGTGGAGCCGGAGCTGGGGCAGAGCCTCAAGGGGGCCCCGAACTTTTGCCAGTATGGGGCCCTGAAATTCCTAGTGGCAGCCCTGCACACAACACCCAACACACAAACACCGCGGTTCACACAAATATATGCACACACCGCGCAACATACACACTGCACAAAACATAACTCCCCCCAAAACACACACCCACACAAACCGCGCAGCACACACAGCACCACACACACACAACGCTCCACAAACAACGCAACACACAAACAACACCGCTCTCACACACCCCCACACCCAGACAACGCCCAGAACATTTACAGCGCCCTACACAAACACTGGCAACTACACACAACAACATCTATATATATACGGTATATATAAAACAAAACTCATACATTAACTACACAATAAATTCTAGAATACCCGATGCGTTAGAATTGGGCCACCATCTAGTGGTTTTCATAAGGGGCATCATAATCCAAGATCTTTTAAGACAGACTAAGGGTGGCTTTACACGCTACGATTTCGCTACAGCGATCTCGTTGGGGTCACGGATTTTGTGACGCATATCCGGCCGCTGTAGCGATCTCGTTCTGTGTGACTCCTAGGAGTGATTTTGGATCGTTGCAAAAACGTCCAAAATCGCTCCTCGTTGACATGGGGGTCCTCTCCCAATTATCGTTGCTGTCGCTGGGGCGAAGTTGATCCTACGCTACGTGTGACGCCGCAGGAACGAGGAACCTCTCGTTACCTGCCATACGCCAGCAATGAGGAAGGAAGAAGGTGGGCGGGATGTTCGTCCCGCTCATCTCCGCCCCTCCGCTTTGATTGGGTGGCCACTTAGTGACGTCGCTGTGACGCCGAGCGGACCGCCCCCTTAGAAAGGAGGCGGTTCGCCGGTCATAGCGACGTCGCCGAGCAGGTAAGTAAGTACGTGTGACGCTGCCGTAGTGATAATGTTCACTACGGCAGCGATCTCCACGTATCGGCATAACGATAGGGGCGGGTGCTATCACGCTCGCCATCGCTAGCATCGGCTAGCGATGTCGCAGCGTGTAAAGCCCGCTTAACTCACTAATGTCTTTCGCAGTATTCAACAAGTCTTGTGTTTAGTTACCTTGTGCCTTGGAGTTTAGTTCTCCCAGCTAACTCCTGTGTTTTTTCTACAATTTGCATTTATTTTCTGGTTCTGACCTGCAATGAACCCTTCATCTGCTGTAAAAATAACACATTCATCTCTGGACTTGTTCACTTTACAAAGCTTCTGTATCAGACTGTATTGTCCTTACAAACTATTTACTTGATCATCACTGCTGCCGACTGCTAACCATTTGTTTGCTCATCATTAGCCCTTCGCTTGCAGTAAGCATTACAATATTTCCTTTAGACTTGTTAACACTTCAGTTGCTGCTGCAATTCCTGAATGTCTATACATCATCTATGCCTGTGTGTGTCAGTCTTGTCTCTGTGTCTTGTGTTTTCTGCTCTGCTTGTCTGCCTGCTGTCTTGGTCCTTGCTGTTCCATGTACCATACAGCAAGTCATGCCACTATGTCAGGGGTATCAAGGCGCACAGGAAAAATAATGCAGGGGTCTAATGCTAGGTGGATGCCTGTGTTGGGTTTTAGGGGGTGTACAATGCATGGGATTTTAAGGCTCTATCAGTTCTATAATGTTGTTAGGATACCTATATTGGGATTTGATGGGGTGTGTGCAATGAGGTAGGGATGGCTGTTGTGGGAATAGAGAGCTAAACAATGCTTGCAGGACTCCTGTGTGGTGGGATTTTGTTGAGGTTGCGATGTTGGAGGGATGCCTGTAGTGGAATTTTATAGGGGTTACGATGCTGGGGGGACACCTGTGGTGGGCTTTTCTGGGTCTATAATTCTGTGGGTATGCCTGTTGTGGAATTTGGGGGTATATGATGCCTGTGGTGAGATTTGGGGTGTTTGCAATATGGGGAGGATGTTTTTAATGCGATTTTAAGGGGTGTCCATTTCTGGGAAACACCTGTTGTGGGATTTTGGGATGTGCGCGATGCAGGAGGATGGCTGTCATGTGATTTTTTTTTCGGGTGTATATGTGACGCCCTGGCAAAACCAGGTAGTCACACAAATAGGCCCCCGCATAACACCACTCCCACACAGGGTTAAAGCAGCCGACCTGAAACCCTAGCCACCCCTTCAGGGAAGGACAGGCCGCAAATGAAACTAACAAGCCACATCTAGAGACTGCTCCCGAAAAACCAGGGGGGCGGGCGAGAACAGCGGCATGTGATCCAAGGAAATAAGAGGCAGGGACTCTGCCATCTTCCGTTCCTGGACACCACCTCAAGAGGATGTCTGACCGATCCGGCAACCTGAAGATGGAGGGATTTGCCCCCGGAACTGCCGACTGGGTAGAAGCCCAGACAGAACGGATGTGCCGAAGGATCCAGGCCAACTTTCTACTAAAAAGATGGTCGGCCGAGATGAAGGAACTGGCTGCAGCTGTCCGGGCCCGCGAAGTGGAGGTGACCTCGGAGGAGTGGGTAAGCGACACACGCCCCTTTGTCCCACCGGGACCGGCCCAACAGGCTGAGGGGCCCGGTCTGCCCCCCATCCGCCACGCCGCAACCGTCGCTGCCCGTACCTGTAGCTGGCTCCCCGCTTTGTCCGCTGCCACAAGCAACAGCAGCGGTACCCATTCCATCTGCCTGTGAGGGCCCGGCCGCGGAGTCCTCGGGCCCTGAGCACGCCACCACTTCCGCACCCATAGCAGCCCCGCGAAAGATCAAGACCCGGAAGACATCCCCTCCGGCCTCGAGCCCGGCCGCGCCAGAGATGACATCATCACCGATCCCGGAGAAGACGGGGCATTCGATAATGTCGGCCCTGGCAATCTGCTCGGCCACAGCAGAGGCAACGCCCAACCGGAAATCAGCAAAGACGCCGGCCGCTCCCCAGTACCTGGTCCCGGCTTAGGCGCAGCCGGGATGCACCTGCAGGGCAGCAAAGCAGGCCGCGGATCAATGGAGCCCTCTTCCACTTCACGTGAGCCCTGTCGTAGCCGGCAGTGAGGGCGTCCGGATGGTCCAAGCCCCTGTGCAAGGGAAAGCAGAGTGCGGAGCCGGTGCTCCGCATTGGGAGCGGCAGCGGCAGCAGCTGAAGACGGAGATCACGGCTCGGGAGAAGCGGAAGGCCGAAGTACTGAACCGGACCCGCCGGGAGAAAGAAAACCTCCGGCAGGCAACCTTACGGGTGCGGGGCCCGACGTTCCAAGGACAGGTCCCGCATTTTAACCCCCAAAAGGGATGGGGTTTTATTTATGAACCTGGCCTGGAGGCCGAGATTTTTGTGTCCCGGAGGGATGTGGCCCCTCATTTGCCTATCGGTCACCCGGACCATGACCTGGAGCCAGGAGAGCTGGTTTCCGACACCCGGCACTGCGGAGAGAGGGGGTGGTTTGCCCTCGATGTGAGGAAGTGGGGCAAGATGGATGAAAAGTTATGCCTCCACCCCCGTCCGCCATCTTCAAGCCAAGATTGTTAAGGTAGCGGTTCATGGCTACCCCAGTTAAAGTTGAACCCCGTTACCGTTTACCGTTTAAAAGATGGACCATGGCTTTGGACTAGAAAGCCAACCCAAAAACTTTTGGGCTTTGTAAATACACCCCGACCACCCTCTTTGTCCCGCAGCAGTCTCTGGAGAGGCTGATTGGAGGAAGGGCCTGCGGTAGAGTTGGCCGAGGCCCAGTCATCACCAAAACCGGTGACTACCCTCCAGGCCAGGGTTCCCCGGACTTGGGGCCCTTGAGATAGACTGCTGGGTAAGGAACTTTTTACCCGGCCCGTGTGGGCGTCACCCGGATGGCTAGGTGGCAGACGGTGGTCACCGCCAGCAGGAGACGGGAAGACGGCTCGGCAGATCCGAGGTGTACCAGGACAGGGTTTTAGCCCACAGGTACCGACACCGGAGAACCGACCCGGAAACCGTGCACACAAGGGGGTACTCAGACCCTGAAGCCAGGACCGGCACCAATGGCCTAGCTAATCAACCGATTGAGGGCAGGATTCCAGGTCCTGTCCCAACCTAAGTCCCAAATAGTAGACAACCACCCACAGAGAGGGATACGGCATCCGCCAGGGCCTGGTAGATCCCACGGGTCAGCGTTTGACGGGCACGGCTCCCAACCAGAGGAACGGGAGCGGACTCCTGCATTACACACTGGGAAGTCTACATAAGAAAACACAAAGTGCAGAGGAAAGGGGTAGTGACCATCAGCCCGGGTGTGGGACCAGATACACCCGTCTGCGGCAGCCGGCCACCATCACCTTGGTTTACCAAAAGACTTGTGTGATTGATTCAACAGTGAGTAGCCTTCCCGGTCTGACCAGGTGCGCCGGCCCCCTGCCGTTATCATCCCCTGCACAGAGACACTGGGCCCCGGGGCATCCATCCCTGCGCACGGAAGGGTTAACATCCAGCTGCCAGCCCATCGCCCCTGGGAGCCCCACAACTGCAGAGGTGGTGCTACATCTCACCACACACCGTGGGTGGCGTCACCGACAGTTTTAACAACCCTCGTACAAATACGTCCCCCCTTTTGATTCGAAGTGTCCGGTAGAGTCCCTCGAGCCATACCGCAGATCCGGATCCGAGCAGCACGGCTGCTGGCACGGGGGCGGCACATATAATGCTTTAAGTATGCCTGTGGTAGGATTTGCAGGGTTTACAATGCTGGGGGATGCCTGTAGCAGGATTCTGGAGGTCTATTGTGACGCCCTGGCCTATCAGGTCGTCACAGAGTATTGTGCAATCTGCCCTTCTGCACAGTATCCACCCTCCTCGGTTACGGATCCTGGTCCTTTGGTGTTGCTAACAGCTTGGCCAATCAAAATCCTAGGAACACTTCCCACTTTAACCTACCAGACACACCATTGGGGGGCCTGAATGGAATAGGGCCGCCCACATGGGGGGTTGGTGAGGGGAAAGTGAGGAAAGTGACAGTTGAGCTTAGGGAGTTGAGCAGTAGAGAGTGAAAGGAGGTGTACTGGTGGCTCTCGTGAGGAGAGGCCACGGAGGAGAGCTCCTGTGTACTAGGTGGCAGATGTTGGTCTGGGCCTGGCAAGAGCTGGAGCCCCAGCAACTCGCAGGGGACAGTGTCAAGGGGCATGGACTGCCAAGGAGGGCAGCCGGCGGCCTTGAGCTATCACCGGGCAGGGGCCAGGGCACGACGGGGTACGTGGACCCTAGGCCGGAAAGTAGCTTCACGCGTTCCGGTAATTTACCCGACGGGGGTGAAGACTTCAAGTGTCATCCCCAACCCGCTCAAAAATCGGGGTACTAGCACACCGATGGGATAGGACTTTCCCAATACAGTCCAAAGAAATTGTACGCGTGAACCTTGACAGCAAGCTCACTCGTTAGCCATACAGGTGAGCGGGACCCAAAGAGTTTTATACCCACAGGTCCAACAGAGACAGAGGTGCCAAGGAGAGGGCCACAGGCTAACAGCAACACCAGGGGCACGGATCCCAGGGTGCTCCCTACAAGCTGCAGTGGCGCTCAGAATTCTGGTTTACAAGCTGTCGGTGTGGTTATTCCTGGACTGAGTGAGTACATTGAGATATCCCTGTTCCTACCCCAGCGACACCCATTCACCAACCGTCCGACGGGCTCCGGGACACAAACCCCCTATTTACGGAGGGGTTAAAACATCAGGCTGCCACACCATCGTCACCGGGCTCCCCAACCGCAGCGCTGGTCCCTCACATTACCACGCACCGTGGGTGGCGTCACAAACTTCCCAAAATCCCCCCCTTGTATATAATCCCCCTTTCATCGAGTGGCCGCTCAACCCCCGGGTCCGGAGACCCCTTGAGCCACCGTGGATCCGGATCCGAGTAGCAGCGGCCCGGCTGCTGGCACGGGGGCAGCACACCTTGTCAACAAAACTTGGCATCACGAACAGGATACGAACAGCACCCACTTACCTGGATGACGTGCGCCTTGAAAGCCGAAGACCGTGAGTCAAGATTCTATTTCCCGCCAATTCCGTCATTTTCCGCCATGTTTTCGTGCCAAAACCCCGTCTTCTCTGAGAAAGCGTGCAAAGATTAAGCCCCGCCCCTAGTCTTCCTTGTGAGGCCGGAACCGGAAGTTCCCAGAGGGCATGGTCAGCGATAGAGTGCTGCGAAAAGACCGAGGGAGTGGGCCAGAATGTGTTACTAACGGAAGTGGAGCAGGGACACCAGGACTCTGCGACAACGTTCCTGGAAGACGCAGTGGCAAGATGGCGGAGCGAGACTGGTCCCCAGAGCATGCTGTCCCTGGGACCGCGGCATGGATAGAGGAGGAAACGGAGCAGCTGTGTCGGAGGATGCGGACGCAATTCCTCTTCATTCTGAACCACTGGAGGGAAGAGATGAGAAGCCTGGCGGTGGCGGTGCGATCCTGTGAGATTGAAATCCCACGTGAAGAGAGGGTATGTGGTTACCCAGTCCCTGCTGATTGCACAAATCCGGCCAAAGTGGCTCTGAGAGATCCGGACCGTCCCCACTTGCGGTGAGCACTCTACTACCAACTACCCTGTCCTTGGCGGACGCCGAGCTGCCCCCACCAACCCCGCCAGCGGAACCTTCAGTTTGTGAATCAGAGTCCCCGGCTGCAGAGATCCAGAACAAGGCCCTCATTCCAGCCACGGCAGCAGTCTCACAGACACCGGCCAGACCAGACCCGGCCACATCACCGGGCCTGTCCTCAGAGGTGGAGCACCCGGGCCCTGCAACCCCGGCTGCGGAGCAGTCGGTTCACCAGTCTACACCAGCGGGAGCGGAACCAAGATGTCTGCCTGTTCCGTTACTGCGTGGCATAACGACGGCTGTTGGGGCCGCCAGAGTTCAAATCAAGCCAGAGCCAGATAGGGAGCTGAAACTGGACGCTGATGCCCCCTACTGGGAACGACAACCACACCAGCAACAGATTATGCCAGTGATGACCACGCAAGAGCGACAACATCAGGAGTTGCTTACCCGAACCTGGAAGGAAAAGGGCCACCTTCCGTGTCCGTGGGCCACAGCATATAGGGAACATCCGACGGTTTAACCCCGAGAAGGGATGAGGTTTCTTATGGGAAGTGGATCTTGCTGAAGGAGTGTTCGTCACCCGCTGAGATGTTGAGCAGCATCTCCTCTGTGGTCACCCAGGTCGTAGTCAGCTACACCCGCCATTGGGGTGAACCGGGCTGGTACACCTTAGATGTGAAGCGGCTCGCTATAGTCGATGAGCGAGTAGTACCAGCCGCCGCTGTTGATTACCTGCCTCCCAGTGCGTGTGAATAAGAAAAATGTTACAGTACCAGCAGTTGCGATGCCATAGAATGTTAGGTATCAGTGTTTTCGTTTATTATTTTTCATATAGAAAATGTTAGTGAATAAGTGCCTAATCAACCGGTTTTAATGGAAAGGGTGTAAGTTACCAGATTTGCTAGTAGATTGTCAAGATGTGTACCCTGGTACATGGAGTCCGTTAAAAGTTTATATATCTTAAGTAAAAATGGCCCATGGTCACAGGACTGGCGTGACCAACACAAACTAGTGTCTTGTATAATAGTTGCACCTCCTGTGCCAACCAGAGTCGTCTAAAGTACAACACTCGGGACTTTAACCCGGTCACGGACCCACCTTAGTTTTCCAGGGAGAACAGGTTTTTTCGGTTGCGGGATATTGGGATCCGGGACGTTGGGACTGGACTGTCGCAGGAAGGGGCTGCAACGGAGTAGGTTGAGCCTCCGTTACGATGAAAACCGGTAGCGCCCCACTGTTGGACGACGAAGTCTTAGGGGTACTTTGCACACTACGACATCGCAAGCCGATGCTTGCGATGCCGAGTGCGATAGTACCCGCCCCCCTCGCAGGAGCGATATCTTGTGATTGCTGCCGTAGCGAACATTAATATTACCCCCACAAGAAAATTCTGAGTATATTTTCCTTCTGTAGGAATCGGGTTTGGTGAATTTCCAAGGACTAGTTGCAAGATTTGTTAAGGCTAAGATGACATGCGGCGTTTGCAGCTGGATTTTTTTGCAGCGTTTTTTATGCAAATAAGAAGTTGCGCCTTAGTTACCATCAAAATCTATAAGATTTCTAAAATCTCATGCAAACGCTTGATTTTTTTTTCCCTGACTGAATTTGAGAATTGCAGCATTTTTTAAATTGGCAGCATGTCTGTTCTAATGGAATTTTTGTAGTGTTTTATTTTTTGCTATGTTTTTATTGAATAATACTAAGAGGTACTTTGCACGCTGCCACATCGCTAGCCGATGATAGCGATGCCGAGCGCGATAGTCCCCGCCCCCGTCGCGCATGCGATCTCTTGTGATAGCTGCCGTAGCGAACATTATAGCTACGGCAGCTTCACATGTACTTACCTGCCCTGCGATGTCGCTCTGGCCGGCGAACCGCCTCCTTCCTAAGGGGGCGGGTCGTGCGGCATCACAGCGACGTCACACGGCAGGCGGCCAATAGGAGCGGAGGGGTGGAGATGAACAAGACGTAAACATCCCACCCACCTCCTTCCTTCCGCATTGCAGCCGGGACGCAGGTAGGAGATGTTCCTCGCTCCTGCGGCTTCATACACAGCGATGTGTGCTGCCGCAGGAACGAAGAACAACATCGTACCGTCGCTCCTGCTAAATTATGAAAATGACCGACACTACACAGATCATACGATAACGACGCTTTTGCGCTCGTTAATCGTATGTAAAAGGATTTTACAGGACTTGAACGAACATACAGTTAGGTCCAGAAATATTTGGACAGTGACACAAGTTTTGTTATTTTAGCTGTTTACAAAAATATGTTCAGAAATACAATTATATATGTAATATGGGCTGAAAGTGCACATTCCCAGCTGCAATATGAGAGTTTTCACATCCAAATCGGAGAAAGGGTTTAGGAATCATAGCTCTGTAATGCATAGCCTCCTCTTTTTCAAGGGACCAAAAGTAATTGGACAAGGGACTCTAAGGGCTGCAATTAACTCTGAAGGCATCTCGCTCGTTAACCTGTAATCAATGAAGTAGTTAAAAGGTCTGGGGTTGATTACAGCTGTGTGGTTTTGCATTTGGAAGCTGTTGCTGTGACCAGACAACATGCGGTCTAAGGAACTCTCAATTGAGGTGAAGCAGAACATCCCGAGGCTGAAAAAAAAGAAAAAAATCCATCAGAGAGATAGCAGACATGCTTGGAGTAGCAAAATCAACAGTCGGGTACATTCTGAGAAAAACGGAATTGACTGGTGAGCTTAGGAACTCAAAAAGGCCTGGGCGTCCACGGATGACAACAGTGGTGGATGATCACCGCATACTTTCTTTGGTGAAGAAGAACCCGTTCACAACATCAACTGAAGTCCAGAACACTCTCAGTGAAGTAGGTGTATCTGTCTCTAAGTCAACAGTAAAGAGAAGACTCCATGAAAGTAAATACAAAGGGTTCACATCTAGATGCAAACCATTCATCAATTCCAAAAATAGACAGGCCAGAGTTAAATTTGCTGAAAAACACCTCATGAAGCCAGCTCAATTCTGGAAAAGTATTCTATGGACAGATGAGACAAAGATCAACCTGTACCAGAATGATGGGAAGAAAAAAGTTTGGAGAAGAAAGGGAACGGCACATGATCCAAGGCACACCACATCCTCTGTAAAACATGGTGGAGGCAACGTGATGGCATAGGCATGCATGGCTTTCAATGGCACTAGGTCACTTGTGTTTATTGATGACATAACAGCAGACAAGAGTAGCCGGATGAATTCTGAAGTGTACCGGGATATACTTTCAGCCCAGATTCAGCCAAATGCCGCAAAGTTGATCGGACAGCGCTTTATAGTACAGCTGGACAATGACCCCTAGCATACAGCCAAAGCTACCCAGGAGTTCATGAGTGCAAAAAAGTGGAACATTCTGCAATGGCCAAGTCAATCACCAGATCTTAACCCAATTGAGCATGCATTTCACTTGCTCAAATCCAGACTTAAGACGGAAAGACCCACAAACAAGCAAGACCTGAAGGCTGCGGCTGTAAAGGCCTGGCAAAGCATTAAGAAGGAGGAAACCCAGTGTTTGGTGATGTCCATGGGTTCCAGACTTAAGGCAGTAATTGCCTCCAAAGGATTCGCAACAAAATATTGAAAATAAAAATATTTTGTTTGGGTTTGGTTTATTTGTCCAATTACTTTTGACCTCCTAAAATGTGGAGTGTTTGTAAAGAAATGTGTACAAATCCTACAATTTCTATCAGATATTTTTGTTCAAACCTTCAAATTAAACGTTACAATCTGCACTTGAATTCTGTTGTAGAGATTTCATTTCAAATCCAATGTGGTGGCATGCAGAGCCCAACTCGCGAAAATTGTGTCACTGTCCAAATATTTCTGGACCTAACTGTAGCTAGCCAGCCTGGAGGAATGACCCCACTAAAGAACATGTCCAGAATACCACTACACATGTATAGAGCAGATCTCCGACTATGCAGTTGATGAATTCCTGAAAGACCGCAGAGGCAATGCTGAGCCTGAAAGGTATTACCCGTTACTCATAGTGGCTATCACTGCTGTTGAAGGCCTTCTTCCATTCGTCTCCCGACTGTATCTGGACCAGATTGTACACACTACAGAGGTCAAGCTTGGAGAAAATCCTGGAACCTAGGAGTCAGTCGGATAATTCCAGTATAAGCGGTAGCGGATATTTGTTCTTGATAGTGATTAGATTGAGACCTCTGTAGTCGATACAAGGCTGAAGGAACCTGTCCATTTTCTTGAAAAAGAAGAACCTGGCTTTGGCCGGAGAGGAAGACTTTTGAATGAAACCTCTTGCAAGATTTTCCTTTATGCACTCGGACATAGCATGGGTCTCAGCCTGAGACAAAGGATAAATATGACCCAGGGAGTAGGTCAACAGGGGAGTCGTACTGTCTGTGTGCGGCAGAGTCTCTGCCTCTTTCTTGTTAAAGACGTCCGCATAGGCCCATGTAGGTGGACGGCAAACCCAGGAGGTTAGAGGGTCTCAAAGGCGGCTGAGCAGGTTGCATGGAAACAAGACAGTTTTCGTGGTAGGAGTGACCTCCACCTGATCACATTTCCAGTGCAGAACTGATTCATGCTTCCAAAATCATAGCAGGCCCAGCAATAGTGGATGCAAAATACCCGGGAAAATGTGGAAGGCAATTTTCTTTGTATGCAGCATTCTCACACAAAGATCAACTTCCTCGGTGACAACCTGGATGGGCTCGGCCAGAGGCTTTCTATCCACTGGCAGCACTGTGGTGGGAGTTTACAGCTGATGCACACGAATCTCATACCGATCCACTGTGGCCTTCTGTATGACATTCCCAACCGCACTAAAGTCCACTAAGGCTGTATCGGAAAACCGGGAGTCGCCAATGGTAATGGACACAGTCAAATATATAGGTGAAGAGGACATGTTTCACCTAGGTTAGCCTCTTCTACTGACCCTAGACAGGGCAATTTCACAGCTTCTTGGGATATAACCGGATCAGGTGCGAGGAACTTCTGCAGTAGAAACTCCCCTTAGAGAGAGGTGTGTCGGCTTTCACAGTGGCGACTTGCCGGGTGCACTTGATCTACCTCCTGCAGGTAGCAGCATAATTGGCCTCTGGAATGAAGGAGCCAGGCATAATGACCTCTTCTCCCAGTTCATCTCTCTCGATCGTTCTTGGAACCAAAGGTCAATGCGAATAGCCAACGATACTAGGTCGTCCAAATTAGATGGCACATCTCGACCCTCACGCTCATACTTTATTCTTCCATACAAATCTTCCCAAAATATAGCCACCTGTGGCAGCCCAGTTCAGAGGACAGGGTGCGGAACCGGACAGCATATTGGCCTACAATAAGGCTCCCATGATGGAATCTGAGCAGGGAGGATGCAGCCAAAGAGACTCAACTCAGCTCATCGAACACCTTGTGAAACTTCTGCAGAAAGACATGTAAGTTCGAAGTAACTGGATCGTCCCTCTCCCATAACTGATTCATCCAGGCCAAAGCCTCTCCTTCTAGGTGGGACATGTGGAAGGCCACTTGGCTTGATCCAAGGTAAAGTGGTGAGCGAGAAGCTTAAAATGGAGGGATCTCCATTAAACCAAGGAGGAGCCATGAGATGGAGTCTGGACCCTGAGGCGGCATGACCACCGAATATGGAACTAAGCTCTGAGCGGGAGTCGGAGTGATGGCGGCTTGCAGTCTGTTCAGGCGGGTATCCACTGATGTCATACAGGCCAGCATCCAGGTCTGTGTCTCACGTTGGTAGACAAGCTCCTGTTGTACTTTGGTCAATTGAACAGCATTGGAGCCAGCAGGATCCATGGCCTGGGCAAACTTATGCTGGCAAGGTGAGCAAGGGATTAGTGGACCCACTGGGCCACAGCACACAGAAAACTCAGAGGGGCTTGACTAGGGAACCACACTTGATTTTTCACAAAGCCTCTAATAGTGTGGGTGTTGTGTTGCAGGTGTGAGATCGGGTGTCACTCGGGAAGACTCATGCTGAGATGGCTGGCCCTAAGGGTATGGACACAGACAGTCTCCGAAGATAGAATTGACAGCAGCAGCCAGAGTCGTGGATTCGACCGGGATGGATGGATAGATGTTGTAGCAGTGGCAGATGAGGATACTTGCGGCAGCGGGTACCATGGCAGGCAGCCGGCATGGATACTTGCAGCAGTGGATATCCTGATAGCCAGCTGGTGTGGCTTGCTACAGCAGCAGACTGGTAATGCAGTGAAACACAGATATGAATCAACAGCAGAACACAGCATAATGACAGCAGCAGCACAATGCGATCTGAGAATTAGAAACATTTAGAACTCATTGTTCAAGCACCTCCCTTAAGGGGTAAGGTGCCTTAAATATCTTTAACCTCTTAGCTAACTTGAGAGGCACTTCCAGGTCTGGGTACACTGGCCCTTTAAGAAAAGTAGTGTAGCCGCGCATCCTACGGGCATTCCGAGGAGGCCTGTGTGGTGTGTGCAGGCCCCGGGAGAAAGCAATATAAATCTGGGCGCACTGGCCCTTTAAGAAAAGTTGTGTAGTCGCGCATCCTACGGGCATTCCGAGGCGGCCTGTGTGGTGTGTGCAGGCCCCAGGAGAAAGCAATATAAATCGTGGATGGGACAGGTACCGCAGGACGGCCTGGCAGGTGAGAGAACTGAAGTCCCTGCTGGAGGAGAGGGGGACAGGAAAGGACAGGGATGCCGATATGGCCGTTACACTGGGCCCCTATGTCCCCCATCCTGGGCCCCTATGTTTCTCCATCCTGGGCCCCTATATCCCCAATCCTTCAGCTCTCCTTTAAAATAAATCACAAAAAGATTATTTTTACCTGACTACTCTCCCACATCTTTTTGCTGCTCCATATCCAGCACGGTCCTTCAAATGGCCACTGACCTGTCAGAGGCCAGAAACTAATATTAGCATTCCCATTGCGGGCAGCGTATAACGTCCCTGCTTGCTACGGGTGTGCTGATGGCAGTGTAGCGCCCCTGAAGCCATCAGGGAGCTACAAGGTACTGCATCCCCACCAGGATGCAGGGCCTACCCCCAGGGACCCAGAAGACCAATGTTGGTAACAAAAAAAACATTCCAGTTAATCCCTGTTTTTCCCAAATTCCCCATAGACTGGTACCAGGCTAGGGTTGGACAAATGGATGGCCGCCTAGAGGTGGAGCCAATCCAGTCCACTAGATGACCAGGTTGGAGGGGCAGACAGTGGACAATCAGACAGTGAGGGAGTGAGTCGGCGACAGTGAGAGAGGAAGGAATGTCAAGAGTGTGACAGTGACCTGAGGGCCCAGGCGGTTGATTGCCGGTGGAGTACGGTGGAGTACTCCTGAAGCCACGCACCAACGGGGTACAGAATCATAGGTCAGGCAAACCCTCCAGGCAGACCTGATAAAATCTGCACAGTGAGGGGACCATCAAGGACCTCACTGACCTTGAAGTTCGAGACACAGTAGCAACGGCAGAACCGGGGAACCAGCACCAGAGACTCTGACCCCACAGGGTTCACGCTACCATCATACAGACTACCGTTAAGAGAATACCAGGAGTGGATCCCCAGCTGCTCCAAGCCACGGGGACCCACCAACCAAAGACAGGTGCAGGGGAAAGAAGCCACCAGGTCACTAAACCGGCACTGGGACTAAGTGGACCTGTGGTTGAGACCAACTGGCCTCGGTTGACCAGTTTCCAGCTTACTGTGAGTAAAGGAACCAGTTACACTGCAACGCCTTACTTTCTTTCAACACCCATCTACATCACCTATCCTGTGGGGCCCAGCCTTGCTTGCGGAGGGCCTAACATCCAGGATACCACTAACACTAGCCCCAGTAGTGAGAACTGAGCAGCGGCGGCTCCACCCACATAGCCGCAAACCGCAAGTGGCATCACGTGATAAACTTTCTTTTATTATCCCCTGTAAATATACCCCTTTTAAAAAGCACCCAGGGCACGGAACCGGGCAACGGTCACCAAAGTGACATTTCCCAGTTATACACCGCCCGGGACCGAGTACCCCATAACCCTGGACGACATATCTTTTTCCTGGCGTCACGAACAGGATTGTTATACCGGGTGATGTGTGCCTTTATAGACTGAGTTTTATGGACTGTGTTTTACTGCTTGAAAAACTGCCGCCATTTTGGTGTAAAAAGTGACTGCGCCACAGCAGTGAAAAAGGTGCGAAAAGAAAACCCACCCAAGACGCCTCTAAGTGTGGGCGGAAGGGAGCCATAACCTGGCCCAGAAGTTCCCGAAGTGCTCCAGTCCTGTGAGAGAGTGGTGAGAAACAACAAGGGGGACAGGAAGATGCAGGCGCCTGATAGCGTGAGCAGTGGGGTCTGTTCCGGTACTGCAAGCGGCAGCGCCCGAAGCCGGAGCTGTGACACCGATCATGCCAATCACCCTGCCGTATGTCCCAGGAGCGGCTTAGCTGCCCCAGTATGAAGGCAACCCGGATCCCTTACAAAAAGAAAATATGCACCGTATTAGACATGTATGCAATGACTGGCAAGCAATGAGTGTCTGTTGTGCTGGGACAGTTAATGGGTGTGTTGTGCCCTAGACTAGCCAGGGGCCACAGGTAACAACACACACACACCCCCACCCCAGCAGGTCACAGCAGTCACCTCCAGTGAAACCTGATTTCTTCCCTCGGGTTCAGACAGACACACCAGGTGGGCGGAGTTAAGCAGATAGGCACGCCCACCGAGGAGTCTAGCTGGCGTGAGGCAGGAAACAACGGCAGACAAGTCCAGGCAGAGGAAGAGAGAGGAGGTCTGCAGAGAGGCAGACGGAGCCTAGGGCCCTCGTGTAGCCAGTCAGGCAGACGGTAGTGGCCGTCTGCAGGAGCCGGGAAGACAGTCTTGGTGGAACTGTAGGTAGCTGGGACAGGGTGGTGGCCCGTCTGGTACCGAACCGGGGAGCCAGCTGGAAACCGGAGCACAGGAGGAGCGTACAAGAAGGTGCAGGAAAGGACTTACACTACCAACCTGGGGTCAGGGGAAAAACACCGCAGCCGCCTGTGGGACCCGTCCGTCCAGCCGTGTTTTACCGGAGACTCCGTGTACGTTACTGGCTGAGTGAGTACCATCGTGCCGTCTGGCGCCGCGCTGCCCCCGCGACCCTGCACCTCGCCAAACCCCGCTATCCATCTTACAGTCACCATCATCGGGCCCTGGGACCACCAAATCCCTCTACCCACGGAGGGGAGAGAAAACATCTCGGCTGCTCCCTGTCATCGCTCCCGGGATCCCCGTCCAGAGCAGCGGTGGTGTCCCAACCTCACCACAATCGTGGGTGGCGTCACGGACTGACTTCCCAAACCCAAAAACCATCCCCTTTTCACTCACGGGCGAGGAGCGCCGCTCAGGTTCCCGGATCCAGCCCACCACTCGAGCCACCGAGCGGCAGCGGCAGCTGCGCCGGACCTGAGCGTTGGCGAGCGCAGCGCCCTCCCCGCCCGCGACAGGTGCAGCAGAGCTGGAAGTAGAGACCTGGTCAGATGTAAATCGGGAATCAGTGACTACCATCTTTGAAAAGTTAAAGATTGCTTTTGAGACCCGTACAGAGGCAAAGCTGAGAATGGGATTTTACAACTGTAGGCAGAGACCCCAGGATAGCATCAGAGATTATACATTGCTATTACAATCTGCGCTACGGACCTTGAAACATGTAGACTCCATCAGTGATCTAGACGGGAACAAAATGCTGGTTGAATAGTTCAGTGGAGGACTGTAAGCAGCTGCGCCAGTGGGCCCTGGAACATCCAGATTTGGACTTGTTGTCTTAAAAGACCAAGCCATAAAAGCCCTGCAATCCCCTAGAACCACAGACTCTGTTTCCCAGTCCTTGCAAGCCAGCACCTCACCCATAAGAGTGGAGCCTCCTTTCTTAACTGTGGTAGCAGCTAATGAGCAGGCTGCGCCCCCTGGTGCTCCAACTGACTTGTGTTCCCAGGTACAGCAGCTGAGCAAGAACTACCAGGCAGTAGTGGAACCCATTTACTCAGAAAATTGGTCCAGAGTCCTGACAGCCAGGGGAGTGGTTGATGTTCGCAGGGGGAGAGTACCCGTGCAAGTTTTGAATTGTGGGGAGGAGGAAACCAAATTGCCCAGGTACGCCACCATTGCCAAACTGTTCACTGTAACAGATGACTCCATCCAGGCAGTGGAATCCCTGAGCCCATCAAAACAAGCAGGTTGACAACCCCCAAAAGCAGTTAAAGAATTTGTGTCAGGAATTGCATGTACTGTAGGTACTGATTCCAGCCCTACACACCAGAAACATGGGGTTTACAGGGTAGTACAGGAATACGAGCAAGTCTTCAGTAAACACCCAATAGACTTTGGGAGGATAAAAGGGGTGCACCATCACATACCCACAGAGAATCACCCTCCTATTAAAGAAAGGTACAGACTTATACCAACTAAGCATTACCAGTGTGCCAAGGAGATGTTGAGGAACATGAAGGAGGCTGGGGTTATCAGAGACAGTTGTAGCCCCTTGGCAGCTCCATTGGTTCTAGTCAGGAAGAAAGATGGCACCATGAGAATGTGTGTGGACTATAGGCAGATCAACCAGATAACACACAAAGATGCCTATCCACTACCCCATATAGAAGAATCCCTGAATACACTGAAGGCTGCTAACTGCTTTTCTACCCTAGATCTCACCAGTGGCTATTGGCAAGTCTCTGTCGCAGAAGAGGATCGAGAGAAAACTGCCTTTGCCACCCCAATGGGACAATGTGAACTTAACAGCGTGGCATTTGGACTCTGTAATGCACTTGGAACATTTCAAAGGTTGATGGAATGAAGTCTACGACACCACAACTTCGATACAGCACTGCTCTACCTGGATGATGTGATTGTATACTCGAAAACCTACAAGGAACATCTGGAGCATCTAGCTGAGGTATTTGAGGCATTGTCCAAGTATGGAATGAAGTTGAAACCATCAAAGTATCACCTGTTGAAACCCAGGGTCCAATACCTTGGACACGTTGTCAGCGCAGAAGGAGTGGTGCCAGATCCAGAAAAGATTACTGCCATCAAGAACTGTCCAAGACCGACCACCGTCAAAGAGGTACGTCAGTTTCTGGGCCTGGTAGAATACTACAGGAGATTCATCAAGGGCTATATAAAGATGGCAGCGCCTTTACAAGAGCTCCTGGTAGGCCAGACCAAAAAGGGTAAAACTTTTGGTCCTTCATTCGAATGGGATGAGGGAGAAGAAAACTCCTTCAGACAGATGAAGTTGGTCCTGACTGGTGACGAGATTCTGGCGTATCCTGACTACAATCTACTCTTTGTGCTGTACACTGAGGCCAGCAATGTGGGATTGGGAGCTGTGCTGTCCCAAGTGCAAAATGGCAAAGAAAGATTAATTGCCTCCTCAAGCAGGAAGCTCCGACCTACAGAGAGAAACCCTGAAAATTACAGCTCTTTTAAACTGGAGTTCCTGGCATTGGTCTGGGCTGTCACACGGTTCAAACACTATCTGGCAGCAGCAAAGTTTACCTTCTTTACGGATAACAACCCTCTGACCCACCTGAATACAGCAAAATTGTGTGCACTGGAGCAACGTTTGGTGGCTCAGCTAGCAAACTACGATGTCACCATCAAGTATGGGGTTGGTCGCAAGAATGCCAACGCAGATGCATTATCCAGGATGCCTCACCTACCAGAGGAGGGAGAAGATGTGGAAGAGCTAGAAGGAATTGAATTGCCAGCTTTCCACCGCCCTAGTGCCTCCCAGTACCAGCAATCATGTAACAAGCATCAAGAGGCTGCATCAAACCCGTTACCTCATCACGGTTGGCAGGAAACTTGGGATGGTGATCCTGCAGTGAAGTTGGTCAAAGAACTAATCACTGCTGCGTGACCGGTTCTATTGGATTGGAATGAGAACCTCCATAGAAAACTGGGGCAGAAACTGTAGCCCCTGTGCCCTGAGAAGAAAGGATCATGACAGTCAAAGAGCACCACTGCAGCCCATTGTTACCAAACAGCCCTTAGAGCTTGCAGCCCTCCATCATGTGAAACTAACACCTAGTCGAACAGGTTACACCTATGTGCTCACAATGGTGGATCATTACTCCAGGTTCTTAGTGGTCATCTTCCTAAAAAAAACCTTCATACTCAAGGATAAACAGTCAAAAGACCATGATAGTTCAATGCAATATATATATATTTTTATTTAACAATTCATAATAAATTTATCTGGGGGTACAAAAAAGGGCAGACAGAACCACAGACTATGCAATTAAAATTTATAAAAAACCGCAGGGGAGCGCGTGTTTACCTTACAGGGTCTGAGCACGACATGATTATATGAATATATACATGGGCAACATGATTATAGATGGAGAAACATGATTACAATCCAAATTCTGTGACAGCATGCAATAATAATCACAAATGAGGTTAGGTAAATACCTCTATTCAAAGAGAAATGTCTGAACACAACATGATTATATGATTATATATAGGCAACATGATTGTAGGTGGAAGGAAGCATGATCACGAACCAAATTCTGTGACAACATGTAGTAATGATCCCAAATGAGGTTAAGTAAATACCTCAATTTGTTCAGCAGATGGACCGTGATCACTTCATATAGAGAACATGACTATGTAACAAACAATTCAAGACCATGATGTTCAAGTACAGTTGCAACCAATAGCAGCCATCAACATTTAGTTTGAAGCAAGTTTATAATCAAAATATGCACTGCATGTGCGTATATGGGGTGCCCAGGACGAGTGAAGGTACAGTGACCTACCCAGGAACCGCTACAGACCCTGTATACACACACCGCCCTGCACCTCGACGCGTTTCACTATTGCTTCATCGGGAGGTGCAGGTATGGTGTACAGGGCTGCCTTTATCCCCGGAGAATAACACTTACCGTCCTATGGCGGCGCGCCACGATCCTCCAGTGCCCATCATCCACCGCGCCCGGCGTCCCGGAAAATAGGCCTGCGCATGCGCACAGGCTCAGCACTCCGTTGGTCGCCAGGCAGGGGGGAGGAGAGAAGACCAGAGGGCCGCGCGCGCACAGGGCGGAAGTTATAAACTCCATTGCAATAGAGGGCTGAAGTAAGTGCAAAGATCATAGTGACAGAGGACTGCATAAAAAATATATATAGAACTAATTAATATCATATTATAATATATCACAGAGTCCTCTGATCCAATAGATTCAGCTCCTATGCCATGTGTAGGGTATTCAATGTAGATCTTCATATATCCAGGGACAATGGCAGTCTGCAAATTAAAATAGGATATTAAAACATATGGTAAAGTGGCAGGCAGACAGACAAAAATCAAGCATATCATCACACATTGCAGAACCGTGAGCCATACTCAGGCCAAAAAGGGCTTATAACTGATGACATTGTTTAGTCCCCTTGGTTTAATAGTATCCAAAATCGTTATCTAACGAGCTTCTCTTTGGTGCAGAATCTTTTTAAAGTCACCTCCTCGGGCCCCAAGGTGGACCTTCTCTATGCCCCTAAATTTCAACAGACGCCAGTTGCACTCATGTTTCTCCTTAAAGTGTTTAGGGATGTTTTTTAGCAGCCCTATTTCCTCTGGTTTTTGTAATTTTGCCGCATTCTTGATGTCACGGATATGTTCCAGGATTCTAACCCGAAATTCCCGAGTCGTCAATCCAACGTAAATAAAACCACATGGGCAATTAGCCCAATAAATACAGGTCCAAGAATGGACTATCGTGTTCGGGATGCAAATTGGGCAGCCCAGGTCACTGACGTGTTTGGTGGTGGAGGCAGCCAGACTGATCCAGCACCGCCATTGCAGCATCGTGAGTTACAGGTGAAATTAAAAAATTACTTATTCAAACGCACCAAGACATGGTGGAACAAAGCTTCTTTGGAGCAGTACCTGGCTAGGGACATTATCCCGAGGGGCTTACGGATCCAAACTTTTCCAGCTTTTGCGGTAGATGATGATCTATTCAAGACCAGGTGGGAAGATACGTGCAAATTGTGTTCCCGCACAATGCTGGAGCTACTAATTGGTCATGATAAGAAAAGAATAGACGAATTGGAGCGTGAAATTGAAAAGGCCAATAAAGAATTAAAGACAAATATGTCTGAAGTCAGCTTGGCAGAATTTGACAAGGAGCTAACAAAGGAATTTGAAGATTGGGAGGCCGATATTAAGCAGAAGAAAGCCCAAAAATTCAAACGGGATTTAACAGACTATCAAAATGGGGATGTCTTTAGATGGCACCAGAAGAAAAATTTAAAGTCTGGATTAGGTAACCGCTTTGGCTCCCACTCAATTAATGAATCTGCCTCATCTGGTGAAGGCTCATCTTACTCTTATTCATCTGCTGGGACTCGTGGTGGACAAAGGTTTTTCACCAACAGAATCGAGACTAGAAATTACATCAAGAAGAAGCAGCGCCAAGAAGCTCAGAAAAAACAATCTAACCAGGTGGACACCTTAAAGGTAATAAACCTCACTGATATAGAATTGACCAATGATCAAGTAGACGTACTCCAACTAGGATTATCATTTTCGCCGGTGGCGAATTTCGACGTCTTCACTGCCATCAAGGACCTGAACTTATTTAGTCGCAAACTTTTATTTAAAAAGTACTTTGCTAAGAAGGATATGGGTCTATATGCAGACCTATCCATGGAGGAAATTGAGGCAGTGAAGACCTTGGAATCACTTTTGGCAGAACAGGAGGAAACCACTCCAGCTGATTTTCCCTCATTTATTAAAAAGAAATCCACAACGTTCCCCCCCTTGTCGGCCTGTCCTGTAATCGATATGTTCACGAAATTAGTGACCCAGGAGTTTCTGGGCCTACAACGGAGACGTACTCATGATAATCTCAGCCATAAACAACGTACGGCTTTCAGAGAAATTAAGAACATGGACAGTATTGTAGTGAAACAGGCTGACAAGGGAGGGAACATAGTCTTTTGGTCAAAGGCCAAGTACGAAACAGAAGCATTCAGACAATTGAATGACACTGTTTGTTATACCAAGCTCGAGGGTAATCCTCTGAAGAAATTTCAGGAGGAATTGTATGACATACTTTCTCTGGCGTTGGAACGGGGTATTATACCCAAGAACATCTTTGAAGGTTTGTTGGTGGAATACCCGGTCATCCCAACGATATACTTTTTGCCGAAAATACATAAAAATATTGAATGCCCCCCAGGAAGACCAATAGTCTCTGGAAACAATAGTCTCTGCGAACCTGTGTGTAAATTTCTAGATTATTACCTAAAGCCATTGGTATGTACTCTTCCCTCATATATCCAAGACTCTACTGAGTTTCTAAATCGGCTTGAGGGAATTGTATTTGAGACCGATATAATTATGGTGACCGCAGACGTAGAGTCATTGTATACATCAATAACTCATGATGATGGCATTAGAGCTGCAGACTTTTATTTGAGAACCACTACAATGGATGTCCAGCTCATTGATCTCCTCCTGCTCCTATTAAAGTTTGTTCTTCATCATAATTTCTTTTTGTTTAAGGACCGCTTCTATCTCCAAGAGAGAGGAGTTGCGATGGGGGCGTCTTGTGCGCCCTCATATGCGAACCTCTTTCTTGGATATTGGGAGCGGTCTATAATTTATCCTGATTCGGAGAATGGCGCAGTCCACATGTGGCTGCGTTTTATCGACGATGTGTTTATGATTTGGCAGGGGGAGACCAATCAGCTGGACATCTTTATGCAACAACTTAACATTAATAACAACAATATTCGTCTTACTTATGTTTTCAGTCATGAGAAAATTGACTTTCTGGATGTACGGGTCTTCAAAGGGATGGACGGACAACTTTGTACAGACATCTTCCGTAAGGAAATGGCAGTAAACGCAATTTTGAGAGCAAAATCATCGCATCCAACACAGGTGATTAGATCGGTCCCAACAGGACAATTTTTAAGCGCTCGGCGTTTGTGCTCCAATGATGATCTATTTGAGAAGCAATCCATGGATCTCAAGAGACGTTTCAGGGTTCGTCACTATCATGAGCAGTCAATACAGACTGCTTATGATAGAGCGAGGAACACTCCACGTGAGGCTTTATTGAGACATGCAGCCAAAAAGGGCGATGGGGATGTGATTCGGTTTATCACTCCCTATCATGCCCAGTGGAGAGAAATGTCTGGAATAATCAAAAAATATTGGTCTGTGCTTCTTACGGATATTGACCTTGCCAGGGTCCTGACCCCTGGCCCCGCAATTACCCCAAAAAGAGCTAAGACCCTGAGGGATCAGATTGTGAGAAGCCACTACATTCCTGTAACTGGGGGAAAGTTTTTTAGCACCAACAGTGGCCCTAGGTGGGGCTCCCGCTCATGTGGGGACTGTGGTGCCTGCCCCCAGATGGACCGCACAACCGAGTTCTGGGATTCCACCCGAGCAAATGTGTACAAAATTGTACATTTTATAAATTGTCGTTCAGTAGGGATTATTTATTGGGCTAATTGCCCATGTGGTTTTATTTACGTTGGATTGACGACTCGGGAATTTCGGGTTAGAATCCTGGAACATATCCGTGACATCAAGAATGCGGCAAAATTACAAAAACCAGAGGAAATAGGGCTGCTAAAAAACATCCCTAAACACTTTAAGGAGAAACATGAGTGCAACTGGCGTCTGTTGAAATTTAGGGGCATAGAGAAGGTCCATCTTGGGGCCCGAGGAGGTGACTTTAAAAAGATTCTGCACCAAAGAGAAGCTCATTGGATAACGATTTTGGATACTATTAAACCAAGGGGACTAAACGATGTCATCAGTTATAAGCCCTTTTTGGCCTGAGTATGGCTCACGGTTCTGCAATGTGTGATGATATGCTTGATTTTTGTCTGTCTGCCTGCCACTTTACCATATGTTTTAATATCCTATTTTAATTTGCAGACTGCCATTGTCCCTGGATATATGAAGATCTACATTGAATTCCCTACACATGGCATAGGAGCTGAATCTATTGAATCAGAGGACTCTGTGATATATTATAATATGATATTAATTAGTTCTATATATATTTTTTATGCAGTCCTCTGTCACTATGATCTTTGCCCTTACTTCAGCCCTCTATTGCAATGGAGTTTTTAACTTCCGCCCTGTGCGCGCGCGGCCCTCTGGTCTTCTCTCCTCCTCCCTGCCCGGCGACCAACGGAGTGCTGAGCCTGTGCGCATGCGCAGGCCTGTTTTCCGGGACGCCGGGCGCGGTGGATGATGGGCACCGGAGGATCGTGGCGCGCCGCCATAGGACGGTAAGTGTTATTCTCCGGGGATAAAGGCAGCCCTGTACACCATACCTGCACCTCCCGATGAAGCAATAGCGAAACGCGTCGAGGTGCAGGGCGGTGTGTGTATACAGGGTCTGTAGCGGTTCCTGGGTAGGTCACTGTACCTTCACTCGTCCTGGGCACCCCATATACGCACATGCAGTGCATATTTTGATTATAAACTTGCTTCAATCTAAATGTTGATGGCTGCTATTGGTTGAAACTGTACTTGAACATCATGGTCTTGAATTGTTTGTTATATAGTCATGTTCTCTATATGAAGTGATCACGGTCCATCTGCTGAACAAATTGAGGTATTTACTTAACCTCATTTGGGATCATTACTACATGTTGTCACAGAATTTGGTTCGTGATCATGCTTCCTTCCACCTACAATCATGTTGCCTATATATAATCATATAATCATGTTGTGTTCAGACATTTCTCTTTGAATAGAGGTATTTACCTAACCTCATTTGTGATTATTATTGCATGCTGTCACAGAATTTGGATTGTAATCATGTTTCTCCATCTATAATCATGTTGCCCATGTATATATTCATATAATCATGTCGTGCTCAGACCCTGTAAGGTAAACACGCGCTCCCCTGCGGTTTTTTATAAATTTTAATTGCATAGTCTGTGGTTCTGTCTGCCCTTTTTTGTACCCCCAGATAAAGTTATTATGAATTGTTAAATAAATATATATATATATATATATATATATATATATATATATATTGCATTGAACTATCATGGTCTTTTGACTGTTTATCCTTGAGTATGAAGGTCTTTTTTAGGAATATAATTCATTTTTTGGTGACTCTTCATGAGATTACTGTATAAATATGGACTTAGGTATTCATGTACTTCTGTTCTTAGTGGTCATCCCAGTAAAAGACAGTAAAGACTGCAGAAAAACCTTTCAGGCTCATTTTTGCAAACCACATGGATACCCTGAACAGGTATTGACAGATCAAGGACCTGCATTTGAAGCTGAGATATTTCAGGAATTCTGCAACTTGTATGGATGCAAGAAGATTCGTACCACCCCTTACCATGCACAAACCAATGGCATGTGTGAAAGAATGAATCAAATTGTCATTGAATTGTTGAAGACTCTCCCACTAGAGGAAAGAAACCTATAGCCAGAGAAGCTACCTGACATAGTGGATATCTACAATAACATCCCAGTATGTTTAACAAATTGTACGCCAGCATACCTCATGAGAGTGAGACCTGGAAGATTACCAGTTGATCTTGAAATGGAAGTTGTCATGCCAGAACTGGATTTATCAGAAACTGATTGGAATTTCACCATCAAGCGCAGTACAAAAGATTACAAGAATGGGTTGAAAAGAGCTTGATCCAGAGTCAAGAAAAACAAGAAAAGGACTATAACAAAAATGCAAAAGCTGGTCCTTTAACACCCGGAGAAATAGTTCTGAAAAGGAAGAGACGAGTCCACAAACTCGACGATCAGTGGGCAGCAGAACCCTACACAGTGCTACCGTCTAATACAAACAACAAGAAAGCTTGTGTAATTACCAAAGATAAAGGAAAAACTACATCCACAGTATCAAGGGATCATTTGAATAAATGCCCAGAACAGTTAAGACCCCAAGAAGAGATTTCCAGTATATCTTAAGTACCAGAACCAAAAGAAAAGGTCATTGTGCCACCCCCGTGTCAGCAGCCGGGCTGCTCTGATCCGGATCCGCGGTGTCTCGAGGGGAGTCCGGACCCAGGGGTCGTGCAGCCACTCAAATGAAGGGGGGTATTTACAGGGGATTGTGTTTAGAGTTTGTGACACCACCCATGGTGTATGGTAAGGTGGAGTACCACCGCTGCCGTTGGGAGTACCCGGGGGCGATGGAGTGGGGCAGCCAGGTGTTGGGACCCTCCACAAGTAGGGAGAAAGTAGGGGGACTCGGTCATGGTGTTTGGGGAGTGCCGTTGGGTGCGAAGTGGTCACTTGCATACTCACTCAGTCCATAAAGCTGACACCGACAACTGGGTAAACCAAAGTTCTGGACACAGCTGCCACTGAGGGGAGCTAGTTTGGGTCCTGTCCCCGATGGTGCTGCCTGGTGATCTGTGATCTTCCTCCTGGCACTAAGTTCACTTGCTTGTTGGTCCCGGTAGTATAGAACTAGTCGGGTCCCGCTCCCCAGTGTGGCTAACTGTGGGAGCTTGCTCTCAGGGTTCACGCTTGGGATTTTCTGGACCGTTTTAGTGGAAAGTCCTATCCCCCTCATTGCGCTAGTACCCCGATTCTGGAGCGGATGGAGAGCGGATCTTGAAGGCTTTGTTCTCATTGGGTAAATTGTCAGGTTGCCTGAAGCTACTCCCTGACCTAGGGTCCACGTACCCCATCATGCCCTGGTCCCAGACCGGTGATGGTACAAGGCCGCCGGCTTTCCTCCTCAACAGTTTCGTGCCCCTTGTCACGATCCCCTGCGACCAGGAGTCCAGCTCCTACTAGGCCCAGACCACCGTCTGCTACCTAGTTGCTTCCAAGGAGCCCGGCTCCTGACCTCCTCTCTCCTTCACTTCCAAACTACTTCTCCATTCTGACCTACTCCTGACACTCCTGACCTCTCCTTAACCAACACCCCAAGTGGGCGACCCTATTCCACTCAGGCTGTCCACTGGTGTGTCTGGTGGGTGTGGTGCAGAGTGTTCCTAGGATTTTGCTATCTGTTGTCGGCAACACCATGTAGTTGGGTACCCATTACCAAGGAGGAGGTGGATATTGCACAGAAGTGCAGATTGCACAATACCCTGTGACGACCTGATAGTCCAGGGTGTCACATTATACACACAATACTTGGAGACTTTCCTGAGAACTGGCCTTAATATAATGGAGCCATAATTGTACCAGTGACACATTCCCACAACCAGTGGAAGAAGTAATCCCAGCTCCAGAAGAACAACCTGCTGTAGTAGCACCAGAGGAGCCTACAAACAGTATTTCTGTCAATCAAACCAGAAGATTGAGAAATGACAGACAACCACTTCGTTCACCTACAGACACTAGGGTGACACTTACACCAAGTACTAGAACACTACAGAGACAAGCTGACACCTCAGGGTTACGTAGGTTTACCCATAGCAACCTGGGTCAACCTCTACTCAGGTACAGAAAATAAAGTGTTTAAAATAGAATGTACATAAAATTAAGTGTAAAATGTAAATATTGAAAAATGTTGATTTAACCTGTTTGCAAAATTTGATATAAAAATTGGCCCAGGCTGCAGGACTGGCAGCAGCCCAAAACTCTTACCTTGTAAATAGTTGCACCAGTTGTGCCTCACCAGAGTTCAACCAGTGGACCCTGTTTAACACCGCCACCAAGGAGAGGATGGTTGCAGGAAAGGTCTGCGGCAGAGTCGGTCGAGACCTAGTCACCAGAGAAACCGATGACCTGCCTCCTACAGGGTTTTGGGACCAGGACCTTTGGGTGGTGGGTGAAGGGAGAGGGGTACTCCAGTTGAAACGTTAAAGTCAGAGCCTCCCCTTCACGGGAAGATTGTTTATGTTAATATTCAAAAATAAAAAGTGTTAACCTGTATCACTTTGCAGCCCGAGGACATGCTGGAATTAACCAAGGGGGAATGTAGTGCCCCTGAAGCCATCAGGGAGCTACAAGGTACTGCATCCCCACCAGGCTGCAGGGCCTACCCACAGGGACCCAGAAGACCAGTGCCGGTAACAACCAAACATTCCAGTTAATCCCTGTTTTTCCCCAAATTCCCCATAGACTGGTACCAGGCTAGAGTTGGACCAATGGATGGCCGCCTAGAGGTGGAGCCAATCCAGTCCACTAGACGATCAGGTGGGAGGGGCAAACAGTGGACAGTCAAACAGCGAGAATGGAAGGACTGTCAAGAGTGTAACAGTGACCTGAGGGCCTAGGCAGTTGGTTGCCGGTTGTGTATGGTGGAGTACTCCCGTAGCGACGCACTAACGGGGTACAGAATCCTAGGTCAGGCAAACGCTCCAGGCAGACCTGATAAAATCTGCACAGTGAGGGGACCATCAAGGACCTCACTGACCTTGAAGTTCGAGACACAGTAGCAACAGGAGAAGCAGGGACCAGGACCAGAGACTCCGACTCCACAGGGTTCACACTACCGTCATATGGACTACCGTTAAGAGACTACCAGGAGGGAACCCCCAGCCGCTCCAAGCCACGGGGACCCACCATCCAAAGACATCCCCCGTAAATATACCCTTTTTAAAAAGCACCCAGGGCACGGAACTGGACAACAGCCACCAAAGTGACATTTCCCAGTTATACACCTCCCGGGACCGAGTACCCCATAACCCTGGGTGACACACTAGCTCCTGATAAGCCGGCAGCCATTTTACCTATTGTGGTGCAGAAAGACAGTGACTCCACAATACATTTAACTGAATGTGCATCCGAGGACGCATATTCAGTTGAGGCCAGCGCTGTTACCAGTGCACCATCTTTACGTCCTGCTTGGGGGCCCACCAAGGACCCAGGGCCAACAGGAGAATCATCCAGCATCCCTGGAGACGAAATCGACTGGCAGTATCATTTTTTATGCTACTTAAAGGGGTTATCCACAACTAGAACAACCCCTTCTGATTCCACATGTTTCCGCCAGGTAAAATAATAAAACCTATACTCATTTCTCAAGCTGGTACCATTCCAGCAGTGTCCAGTCATGTGTTGGAGCTCACATGATGTTGTGACAATCTGCGAGCCCCATGCCCAATCACCGCCGACTTCTGTCGCCTCAACTTCAGATGCAAGAGCAATCAATAGGAAGTGAGCATCAGTTGTGACGCTCATTTCCTATTGATTAACTAATTTGTCTGACAAAGGAGAGATGGGAGCCGGCGGTGATTGAACATGGGGTTTGAGCCCCAGGAATGCAAACCCGTAGACCGTTGGAATGGCACCGGCACAGGAGGTGAGTATAGATTTTATTTTAACCTGGGGAAACATGGAATCAGAACGTGTCCTAGTAATGGACAACCCACTTAAATTTTGAGAATGGTCCAAAACGTTTCTGTTTTTTTGGGGAGGGGCAGATGCCTGCTTTGCCTGTGTTTATACATAGGCAGAGCAAACAGAAGAAACTAAAAAAAAATTCACACAAGGTGGTGTAAAACTTATATTTGTGTGGGGTGTATTGAGAGCTTTTTCTTTGCTAAGTGAAGAAGTAATAGCTTCTCATAAGCTGCCCACAAATTATCCTTTTTTGGGGCGCAAGAACAGGTTAAGTTTTTTAGGAGTGAAGAAGTAATGGCTTCTCAATTAGTAGTCATCACATGGTTTTTAAAGAAATATTCTAGTTCCACATTTTCCTAACTTCCAAAAGTCTCTGAACATTGTGTGCAATTTGTTTCCAGCTTATGGAGTGCACTTTGCAAGAATTTTAAAATCTTTTTAGACTTCTCTTTGATGTATAATTCCCAAAGTAATGAGCAAACTGAAAGAATCAATCAGTCCATGGAGCAGCATTTACATATTTTCTCCAATTCTCATAAAGAAAATTGATCGGATTTCCTTCCTTGAGCCACATTCTCCCACTACAATTCAGTTTCTAAATCCTCTGGGAAATCTCCCTTTGTCACAGTGAATGGAAGAGAGCCTCATTTTCCACTGCCAATTGCATGTACAAGTGACCATTCTACTTTAAACAGCTTCTCTCGGGACACTCATACGAGCATCTAGACTGAGACAGCGTAAATGTGTCACTCAGGGTTATGGGGTACTCGGTCCCGGGCGGTGTACAACTGGGGAAAGTCACTTTGGTGGACGTTGTCCGGTCCAGTGCCCTGGGTCCTTTTTAAAAAGGGGAATATTTACAGGGGATTAGAAAAATGTTCACATGTGACGCCACTTGCGGTGTTGCGGCTATGTAGATAGAGCCGCCGCTGCACAATGTCCACTACTGGGGCTGGTGTTAATGGCAGCCTGGATGTTAGGCCCTCTGCAAGCAGGGCCAGGCCCCAGAGGGTAGGTGATGTGACGGATGTCAGAAGAAGGTAGTCCACACAAGGGGTTCAGTGCAACTGGTTCTTTATTCACTTTCTGGTGGTAACTGGTGCAGGTGTTATCAGGCCTGCCTGGAGCTTCTGCCTGACCTAGGGTCCTGTACTCTGGTGGAGCGTAGTTCCGGGAGTACTCTACCGTACTCCACCGGCAACTAGCCTCCTGGGCATCCGTTTACTGTTCACTCCTAGTTAGTGCGTCTACACTCTCACTGCTAGATTCTGACTAACTACTGTCCACTGTCTGCCCCTCCCACCTAGTCAACTAGTGGACTGGACTAGCTCCACCTGTAGGCATCCATCCATTGGTCCAACCCTAGCCTTGTACCATTCTATTGAGGAATGTTGAGGAAAACTGGGATTACCTGGAGTGTTTGTGTGTTACCGGCATTGGTCTTCTGGGTCCCTAGGGGGTAGGCCCTGCATCCCAGTGGGGATGCAGTACCTTGTAGCTGCCTGATGGCTTCAGGGGCGCTACATAGACATCGTTTCCATAATTTCTCCTGTAGATACTGTTTGGCTTTCTATCAAAACATTCATTTAAAGACTTATTGCAGATATCTGATTCATGTATTCATTGGTCATTTACAAACTATTCAGTAAATAAATCTGTTCTATTTGAGGTTACTTTCCACTTTAAAAATTCCAAAAAGTTTTTATATTTTTTTAACATCCTATGGTTCTCAAAATTCTCTCCATCAGGACAGATCCTGTTTCTGCCTTTAATGCTAACATGTAGAATCAGGTCAACCAAATTCTGGATTGTAAAACCTCTTCTACTTGATAGACTGAAAGGCATAGTCTTGAGGAGAGATCTTTTTGTCCTTAAAACTGTATTAATGCTTCAATCTTGATCAAGAGATTTCAATGCCAATGATCCTCTTTTTTCTATTAAAGTCCCTTTAATATCTATTAAAGTCGGTGTTCGAAAAGGGTGGATGGGGTACTGTTATTTGCGTATCATAGCTCCAGGTCTGAGCTCTGATCCCTTACCCTATGGCCAACCCCCTTTGCTGTGCTCCATGTCAGGTGTCATAAGTTGCCTGGCAAACTAAAATGGCAGCATCCCCAAGCCCTTTTAACACTAGAACTACTGGACTCGTGACACCTATATAGAAATACATGGTGCAAAGTAGTCAAAATGACTACCTCAGTAGTTCTAGTGTTAAGGCCGATTAATGCAGGCACGTGTCTGAGCATTCAATAAGTCTTTTAACCAGTTATCTTGTGCCTACTCATCTCTACATAATCAGTTTCTGAGTGTGTGTTACTCCTAGGTCTGTATCTTCTGGTGTACCCTGCTCCACCTGTCTGTCTGCTACGCTGGTCCTTGATACTTCTACGTGACATCTGGCAAGTCCTGCGGGCGTGTCATCACCTTTGATCCATGTTGTCCTCTCTTAAAGAATCAATCTCAACAAGTGAGCCCTTTACAACCATTGTTGTTCAGTGTCCTCCTGATTGTTGACTCATGAAGATTAACATTAGCTAATGTGAGATGGGCCTTTAGTTGCTGAGAGGTTACCTTGGGTTTCTTTATAACTTTGCAGACTATTACATGTCTTGCCATTGGAATGATTTTTGTTGGTAAACTGCTCCTGTGGAAGGTAAAAATAGCCTTCAATTTCCTCCATTTATATAGACTCTGTATGACAATGGATATGACTGTATGACTATGGATTATTGTCACGCTCCCGGTCCGACCGCGCCACTCATCACCCATCACTCCAACCCCGTTCCCCGCTGAGGCCGCTCTCCTGCTACCCAGTCCAGACCTTTTCCCCGTCGGCTCCGGCTCCGCGCCGCTCACTCACTAAAGCCACCTGTGCTCCAGCATCCTGCCTCTCCTCCTGTGGTCTCGGCTCTGACTTCCGGGTTGCAGCCCTCACACATGCACACTAGGAAGCGCGCATGTGCGATGCCCTGGCAAAACCAGGTAGTCACAGAGGTTGTACAAATCTCTCAGGTACAAAGTTCCATTCTCCTTGGCAAAACCAACACAAAACCCACATCCGGGTGCACCACACGGCCAGTAAAGCCTAGTCATCCCTCATGACAATAGGGACACACCAGTGGCCAGGACCAGGCGGATGGGAGCACCCACCTAGGGGTCCTGAGATGTCCTGGGAGGCAACAAGACAGTTTGAAGTAGAGAGTTGAGTCTGACAGTTGTGGAGAGCAGCGGTGTCAGGGGTTGGGGCCCCTGGATTACTGGACTAGGTGGCAGACGGCAAGCAGAACCACAGATGACGGCGATACGGTCGCGGGAGACCTTAAGTGGACCAGGGCAGGATTGTAGCCCGTCAGTGCTGACAGCGAGAATCCGGTCCAGAGGACGTGCATAATTGGGGTGCCTGGACCCTAGGACGAGGAAGGTTGCAAGCCCCTTGTTAATTAACCAGCCGGGGACAAGGTTTCAGGCCTTGTTCCACCCTAAGCCCAGAGAGCAAAACGGAAGCCCAACGCAGGGAATAGGGTGTCCGCCAGAACCCACAGAGATCCCAAGGGTCAGAGTTCGCGGGCCACAGCTCCCAACATATACAGTACCGGGAGTGGACTTCCCCATTCCAAGCGGAGTCATCCCATTGAAAACACAAACACTGAGTACAGGAGGAAGGGACCCCTGTTTGCTATACTCGGGTGTGGGACCCGAATACACCCGCCGAAGGCGACCGGTCACTGGCAATTTGGTTTACCACTGGACTTTGTGTGCAATGCATTGGAACCGTGAGTACACCATTCCTCCCCGGTCTGACCCTGCACATCATTTTCCGTAACCATCACTCCCGTACACCCTGGGCCCCGGGACTACACCTCCCCTACCCATGGAGGGGATTCCAACCTGCTGTCCCGCTCCATCAGCCCCGGGCGTCCCATCACCAGGCAGCGGCGGTGCTACCAACTCTCACCGCAAACCACGGGTGGCGTCACTGACAAAGACTATATCCCCTGTAAATACCCCCTTTCCTACGGTTGTGAGGACGGCCGGCCATACGAGCCCGGGTCCGGCTACCATTCGAGCCTCTATAACGAACCCGGATCTGAGCAGCCCCTGCAGCGGCCCGCCCCCCCCCCCCGTCCGCAACACGTGTGCACTCACCTAGACTTAAAGGACCAGTACAGCTGTCCGGAATATCACTAATAAGTATCCTTGGGTATTTAAGATTTGCTTCTCCTCATGGCCAGTGCTTGTTCAACGTGTCCCTGTAGCTTGTCTCTTGTACTAGTTGTTCAGGTCCCTCTATGCCTGTGCTTGGTGTAACTCTGTCTCTACTTGCAGATCCTGAGTACCATTCTGAGCACACACTCCAGCCTGATCCCAGTAACCTGCTGCAGTCTCCGCCTCAGGACCTCAGCCTGATCCCGTTAACCTGCACCAGTCTCCGGTTCTGGACCTCAGCCTGATCCCGTTAACCTGCACCAGTCTCAGCTCTGGACTTCTGCGTGATCCTGTTAACCTGTACCTGGTCCAGATCGGATCCGGCATGCAGTCACTCTTGCTGATCCCGGCTTCCGTGCATCTTGGCCCTTTGCGGTTACGCCCAACAGTCCCTGTATAGGGGTTCGCTCAAGGCGGTGTCGCAGGGGAGTCCGGTGCATGGTCCAGTGGGTCCACTCCCAGGACTAACCTTACAATTATTAGATTCTAATCTTTTTAGATATATGTTTTTAACATTTTTCAGCCTGATGAGCATTAACAACTCTTCTTGTGAGGTCCTCAGAAATACCTTTTGTTTGTGCCATGATTCACTTACACAAATATGTTGTGAAGATCAGACTTTGATCAATCCCTGTTCTCTAAATAAAACAGGTCTCTCAGTCACACCTGGTTCTTTTTGCTTTGAATGAAAACACCAGACTCTAATTTCACTTTCAAATTATCTGCTAATACTAAACGTTCACATACTTTTTCCACTCACAGAAATTTGATATTGGATCATTTATTTACCTTATTAAAATTTTTTACAAAGTCTAATATTTTTGACCCATTTGTTTTATTTGATTCTTTTTAACTAATTTTAAGACTTGTGTGAAAATATGATGTAATTTTAGGTCAAATGTATGCAAATATATGGGGTCTCAGGGGAAAACGTTTCTCCTTGCGGAGACTGACAAACCAATCTGGCTGTCAGTGGTGAGGAGTCTTATAGCTGCTATGCTCCTCTGGGAAATATTCAAATTGTCTTTTTAGGGAGGAATGAGACAAACTCTAGCGCCACCTAATAGTAGTAGCAATCCTAAAAGTCAAAATTGACTCTCCAACGAGACCTTTCATATGACCTAGGATTTATGATACCCCTGAGGAAGCCCAATACTTTGTAAGGGCGTAACACGTGGGGCTTTGCAGCCGGCTCCTGGTCTCTCCTACCCTTGTATGGACAAGTGTCATTCATCCCCTTGCCCTTCCAGGTATATTTCTGTTCATCATCCTGTGATTGTGGGATGATTCACCATTATTCTGTATTATTACTCATTTATATTTTTTCATGTTTGTTCATATCATTCTCTTCTATTATTGTTAACAGGTGTCATATATACTATCTATTTCATTGAACATATTTTACATGCATGTAATGATTTTTTTGAGTACACTCTAGAGGGAGTACCGGGTAGCGCTGTTTGCACGTGTCACTTTGAGTGGTTTTAGGTGTTTTTTATCTTGATATTATAAGAAAAATTGTCTTTTGTATATGAATGCAGGTAGTCATAAGTTTATTCTTTGGTCTCGGTGCCAATTTGACACAACCCCTCCCCCTTTTTTTATACAATTAGTTACCTTTGTGTGGTGCACGTTATTAATTATATATAGTCATTGTTTGTGGTGCCGATCCCTCCCCCCCTTTTTTGCTTCAAGGATATATCTCTCACTTCTATGGCCCAGGGTCAAAGATATGCGAAAAACTAGAATTAAATAACTTTGCTGAACACCTCGGCACAGCCCACAAGATATCGCAAAATGAGGTCACAGATAGGAGGGTTATATTAAGGAATAACGTTTGGAACTCCATTCTATGTCTGAACTGGGTGCAAAAAACCTAAAAAACATCACTATGGGGAGATAAGGTATGCACACCAGTGACTATGGAAGGGGAATACATGGAATAGCAGAAACTGCTGTGTGAATACTGACATGAAAAATTCAATAGCTATTTGTAAGAATGAAATGTGAAAAATGGAACCTGCATTACTGCCATGAATATATGAATAAAGAGAAATTTAGCTACTGAATTGATCAATGCAGAAGAGCCCCAACACTACGCCAAAGTATTTCTCTACGTTGGGGTCCCTAGCTTGTGTGTCCTCTCATGCAGTTAAAAAACTTACCGTGTATGGGACGCTGAGACCCAGGCTATATATGCGTATAATGTGGATTGGCAATAGGTGTGTATGGGGAGGGTTCACAAACGAAAAACTACTAACATTAAGGAATAACGTCACTGGTGTGCATACCTTATCTCCCCATAGTGATGTTTTTTAGGTTTTTTGCACCCAGTTCAGACATAGAATGGAGTTCCAAACGTTATTCCTTAATGTTAGTAGTTTTTCGTTTGTGAACCCTCCCCATACACACCTATTGCCAATCCACATTATACGCATATATAGCCTGGGTCTCAGCGTCCCATACACGGTAAGTTTTTTAACTGCATGAGAGGACACACACAAGCTAGGGACCCCAACGTAGAGAAATACTTTGGCGTAGTGTTGGGGCTCTTCTGCATTGATCAATTCAGTAGCTAAATTTCTCTTTATTCATATATTCATGGCAGTAATGCAGGTTCCATTTTTCACATTTCATTCTTACAAATAGCTATTGAATTTTTCATGTCAGTATTCACACAGCAGTTTCTGCTATTCCATGTATTCCCCTTCCATAGTCACTGGTGTGCATACCTTATCTCCCCATACAGATAGGAGGGTGACCTGAGGGTATAAAAGCTAGAAGCTCATTTCTGGAGGTTGTCAGTTCAGGAGGGCACAGTTAAGCTGTGGTTCTGCCCTTTCATCTATACCATTTTCTACTAGAACCCCTCCCTCCCTAAATTCGGACATCACATCTATGGCACAAGTTTAGTAAGTTTCATGTTTATCCTTTTTATTTTTATGTAATTGTCTACACTGTATTTGTATTGTTCTCTTTTGTAATATATTGTATATATTTTATAAACACTGCCTATTTTCGGATTAAATATATAAAATTTAATAGATCAGTAATGTCCGGCTTTTTCCATCTGTCCCGTAGAACTTGCAATGCCAATCTGAAATATTTATATTTCATGTATAATAAAAGTAGTCTTCAGTGAGAAAAGACCATAATTCAGTGTAATAAGATTATATTCCACTCTATTCCAAGTAGCTTCATATACCCAATGTAGGAAATTTCCAGTATAACAAGTGGCCACTTAATGACCTGGAGAGAAAAATTCTGCACTCTGAGCTTATTGTGTCCTGCAAAAAGAGGGAACTTCATCAAGAGTATTTTTTAGTCTAATTTAGGGGTTTTCCCCTCAACTGACACATTATTTTACACATTATAACTGATGAATATCTGATTGCTGAGGGCATGGCCGCTGTCAGTGCATTACAACATAAATGGTGTATGGGGCCCGGTAAAGAGGTGGGCCCGGAGTAATTACTTAGTGTTATTAAGCCCTGGGCCGGGTCCCCCTCTTCACCGGGTCCCAGTCACAGCCGCAGCAGAGGGGCGGCAGTATCACTTCACCACTGCACAGAAGGCTAAATTGCATGCAAAGCCCTTCTAGGTGCATTGCATGCAAATTAGCCATGTGGCTGGTAGCAAGGTGAGTGGAGCAGAACAGGGCACCGGTGCGTTATCCCACGGCCCAACATGATGAGGTCATCACTCTGCGACCTCATCACACTGTGACAAGTATATGGCATCCGGCGGGGAAAGAAAGTCTCTCCATGACCTAAAGATAAAAACTCCCGCGGGTGGTTGGGGGCCCGCTGTCCCCAGTCCCTGCCTTTCTTCAGCTGGATGCGTGTTGAAGTGCACACATCTAACTGAAATCCATTGCGGCTCAAAGGACGCTGCATGACATGGGAGTCGGGGAGTACATTTTTTTCATTTTACCCCAGACAAATATATGAGGAAAGACCCAGGAAGGTGGAAAATACAAGTAGGAGAACATATATACCAAGAAGGGGACAAAAACCAGGATGGGGACATTATACTAGAATGTGCCCAGAAAAGGTATATATCACGGGGTCCTTCTCTCATATCATACAATCAACAGAGCAAGAGATGGCGGTACAATCCAAAGAGCATTTATTCCAAGCAAATCAAATGGTCCATGACATAACAAACGCATCCAGCCAGAGTGGGGAACCTCCATCATGACACACTGCTGCTCAAAGTCCTTGAAGAACCCTTCCATATCTCCAGAAGCCTCATCAAATGGCTTGAAGTCCGCCCTGGTGATCCGCACAGGCTCCTGGATCGCTGAGTTTACACTCCAACTCGCATTACTCCCTCTGTCGGACTGCATTGCTTCTTGTCCCCTCTGTGCTCGGCGAGCAGCCTGCTCCTTATATTCCTGAGATACACCTGGGCCAAGAGCTGCCATTTCTTCTTCGAACCACACCACCCACTGGATTTTTGGGGCAGGGCTCCCCATCCCCAGTGCTTGTCCGTCAGACATCTGGGATGAGGTGGACTGGCTTGCACCCACCAGTAGATCAATTAAAGCTTCTTTACTCTTTACTTTTAGTCCCTGGTAGTTCAGGCCCAGATCTCTGTCTCTCTGCTTTAGACTGGATGCAGTCCAGTTTCTGTACTCACTCTGTGGGTTGATCTCCATTAAGCTGTGCTCTGTTTATTCCGCCGCTGCCACCAGTTGTGACAGGGTCCTGCTCCCATATCACACAATCAACAGAGCGAGAGATGGCGGTACAATCCAAAGAGCATTTATTCCAATCAAATCAAATGGTCCATAACATAATCCACAAAACAGAGGGTAAAATTAGTCCAGTAACACAATTATAGCCCGGTAACCAATAAATATCCAGGTCTGAGATATATATACACAGTATATATAGTACAGACCAAAACTTTGGACACACCTTCTCATCTCTAGAACAACTGTTAAGAGGCGACTTTGTGCAGCAGGCCTTCATGGTAAAATAGCTGCTAGGAAACCACTGCTAAGGACAGGCAACAAGCAGAAGAGACTTGTTTGGGCTAAGGAATACAAGGAATGGACATTAGACCAGTGGAAATCTGTGCTTTGGTCTGATGAGTCCAAAGTTCAGATCTTTGGATCCAACCACCGTGTCTTAGAAAAGGTGAACCGATGGACTCTACATGGCTGGTTCCCACCGAGAAGCATGGAGGAGGAGGTGTGATAGTGTGGGGGTGCTTTGCTGGTGACACTGTTGGGGATTTATTCAAAATTTAAGGCATACTGAACCAGCAGAGCTACCACAGCATCTTGCAGCGGCATGCTATTCCATCCGGTTTGCGTTTAGTTGGACCATCATTTATTTTTCAACAGGACAATGACCCCAAACACACCTCCAGGCTGTGTAAGGGCTATTTGACTAAGAAGGAGAGTGATGGGGTGCTATACCAGATGACCTTGTCTCCACAGTCACCAGACCTGAACCCAATCGAGATGGTTTGGGGTGAGTTGGACCGCAGAGTGAAGGCAAAAGGGCCAACAAGTGCTAAGCATCTCTAGGAACTCCTTCAAGACTGTTGGAAAACCATTTCCGGTGACTACCTCTTGAAGCTCATCAAGAGAATGCCAAGAGTGTGCAAAGCAGTAATCAAAGCAAAAGGTGGCTACTTTGAAGAACCTAGAATATAAGACATATTTTCAGTTGTTTCACACTTTTTTAAGTATTTCATTCCACATATTTTAATTCATAGCTTTGATGCCTTCAATGTGAATCTGCAATTTTCAGAGTCTTGAAAATAAAGAAAACTCTTTGAAAGAGAAGGTGTGTCCAAACTTTTGGTCTGTACTGTATACAGTTAGGTCCAGAAATATTTGGACAGTGACACAAGTTTTGTTATTTTAGCTGTTTACAAAAACATGTTCAGAAATACAATTATATATATAATATGGGCTGAAAGTGCACACTCCCAGCTGCAATATGAGAGTTTTCACATCCAAATCGGAGAAAGGGTTTAGGAATCATAGCTCTGTAATGCATAGCCTCCTCTTTTTCAAGGGACCAAAAGTAATTGGACAAGGGACTCTAAGGGCTGCAATTAACTCTGAAGGCATCTCCCTCGTTAACCTGTAATCAATGAAGTAGTTAAAAGGTCTGGGGTTGATTACAGGTGTGTGGTTTTGCATTTGGAAGCTGTTGCTGTGACCAGACAACATGCGGTCTAAGGAACTCTCAATTGAGGTGAAGCAGAACATCCTGAGGCTGAAAAAAAAGAAAAAATCCATCAGAGAGATAGCAGACATGCTTGGAGTAGCAAAATCAACAGTCGGGTACATTCTGAGAAAAAAGGAATTGACTGGTGAGCTTGGGAACTCAAAAAGGCCTGGGCGTCAACGGATGACAACAGTGGTGGATGATCGCCGCATACTTTCTTTGGTGAAGAAGAACCAGTTCACAACATCAACTGAAGTCCAAAACACTCTCAGTGAAGTAGGTGTATTTGTCTCTAAGTCAACAGTAAAGAGAAGACTCCATGAAAGTAAATACAAAGGGTTCACATCTAGATGCAAACCATTCATCAATTCCAAAAATAGACAGGCCAGAGTTAAATTTGCTGAAAAACACCTCATGAAGCCAGCTCAGTTCTGGAAAAGTATTCTATGGACAGATGAGACCAAGATCAACCTGTACCAGAATGATGGGAAGAAAAAAGTTTGGAGAAGAAAGGGAACGGCACATGATCCAAGGCACACCACATCCTCTGTAAAACATGGTGGAGGCAACGTGATGGCATGGGCCTGCATGGCTTTCAATGGCACTGGGTCACTTGTGTTTATTGATGACATAACAGCAGACAAGAGTAGCCGGATGAATTCTGAAGTGTACCGGGATATACTTTCAGCCTAGATTCAGCCAAATGCCGCAAAGTTGATCGGACAGCGCTTCATAGTACAGATGGACAATGACCCCAAGCATACAGCCAAAGCTACTCAGGAGTTCATGAGTGCAAAAAAGTGGAACATTCTGCAATGGCCAAGTCAATCACCAGATCTTAACCCAATTGAGCATGCATTTCACTTGCTCAAATCCAGACTTCAGACGGAAAGACCCACAAACAAGCAAGACCTGAAGGCTGCGGCTGTAAAGGCCTGGCAAAGCATTAAGAAGGAGGAAACCCAGCGTTTGGTGATGTCCATGGGTTCCATACTTAAGGCAGTGATTGCCTCCAAAGGATTCGCAACAAAATATTGAAAATAAAAATATTTTGTTTGGGTTTGGTTTATTTGTCCAATTACTTTTGACCTCCTAAAATGTGGAGTGTTTGTAAAGAAATGTGTACAATTCCTACAATTTCTATCAGAAATTTTTGTTCAAACCTTCAAATTAAATGTTACAATCTGCACTTGAATTCTGATGTAGAGATTTCATTTCAAATCCAATGTGGTGGCATGCAGAGCCCAACTCGCGAAAATTGTGTCACTGTCCAAATATTCCTGGACCTAACTGTATATATATATATATATATATATATGTATATGTATATATACACACACACGTTTTTCCAAGAATGGTGGTGAGAGTGTGAAATTTTGCGGGGTGGAGGCAGAGCTGGGGTGGAACCTGGGCAGGGTCTCAAGAGGGCCCAAAAATGTTGCCAGTATGGGGTCCTGAAATTCCTAGTGGCATCCCTGGCTGGGGGCTCACCACTCCGTAGAACGGGGTCCTTCCCCACCATTTTTCTAGGTAAATAAAAGTCATTTTCAAAGAAATGGATGAGAATACTTGAGACCAACGATCCAGTGCTTCATTACTAGTATCTCCGAAATGATACCTCTGAATTCTATTTGTGTATTTCGATAACTGTACCCTGGAGTAAACGTGATAGACATGACTTTTTAATTCTAAATTTCTGCACTGTACACCAAACTAAAAGTATAACTGTAAAGGCTACTTTACACACTGCGATATCGGTCCCGATATCGCTAGTGTGGTGTCCGCCCCCATCTGTTGCGCAACACGGGCAAATTGCTGCCTGTGCCGCACAACATCGCCCAGAGCCGTCACACATACTTACCTGTCCGGCGACGTCGCTGTGACCGGCGAACCGCCTCCTTTCTAAGGGGGCGGTCCATGCGGCGTCACAGCGGCGTCACTGAAGCGTCACTGAACCGCCGCCCAATAGCAGCGGAGGGGCGGAGATGAGCGGGACGTAACATCCCGCCCACCTCCTTCCTTCTGCATAGCAGCCGGGAGGCAGGTAAGGGGAGCTTCCTCGTTCCTGCGGTGTCACACGCAGCGATGTGTGCTGCCGCAGGAACGAGGAACAACTTCGTTACTGCTGCAGTAACGATTTTTAAAAATGGACCCCCATGTCGCCGATTAGCGATTTTGCACGTTTTTGCAACGATGCAAAATCGCTTATCGGTGTCACGCGCAACGGCATCGCTAATGCGGCCGGATGTGCATCACAAATTCCGTGACCCCAACGACTCCGCATTAGCGATGTCGCAGCGTGTAAAGCCCCCTTAACACTAAATCTATACTGCTATTTATGTTTCTTGTCTTCCATGAAGACTAAAAACATAGTTAAAACTATAGGTCTGATTTTCACATAGCTGTTGTGGTGTTTGGGGGTAGTATGCCATATGTCGCGGGATCGCTGCTTCCAATCGGCACTGGCTTTGCTCTCTCCTCATTCGGACGTATCTGACGTTCAGAAGAGGTGATAGAGCTGCTACAGCTCTCACTTCCTAAGGCCGGTTTCACACTTGCGTTGAACGGCATCCGTTGAATTACGGTAACCGTTGCAGGAAACCGTTTTATTCCTCATAGACTTCTATTAGCTATAGATACCAACGGATGGCCTTGGGTTGCATCCGTCAGTCGACGCTGCGTTGCATCCGCCTGACGGATGGAACGCTGCATGTAGCGTTTTTCTGCGCTCGTGGGAGTGTTAAAAATATGCAACCTGCAGTATTCCGTTGGCGTCCGTTGTTTTTATAATGGATGCCTATGGTGGTGGATTCCGTTAGAATCCGTCATTTGACGGATTCGTTAACGCAACCGTCTTTACACAACTTCGCATGCCCAGATGTGTAGTCAAGAAAAAAAGCTACAAAGGATTGCGTTATTTTATACGATCCGTTGCATCCGTTGTGCCACTATATTCAACGCATCCGTTTCATCCATCACACAACGCAATGCAACGGATGCCGTTCAACGCAAGTGTGAAACCGGCCTAAGATATCTTGATTTGTCTGAAGGAAGGAAGAGCAAAGCCAGCACTGTTTGGCCTCAGTGATTGCGTGACATTCAGTGCCTTGAAAAAGTATTCATATCATGTGAACTTTTCTACATTTTCTCACCTTACACCCACAAACTTAAAGAGGTTGTCCCCTTCTTTTACATTGATGACCTCCTATTAAGTTCAATAGGCGATGGATGTGCAGTACCCGACCGTGGCCACTATCAGAAGTCGGAGCAGCTCTGGAAATGAACATTTCCAGCTGGCCTGCTGCCGCCACTGGGACCAAGGACAGCTGATCTGCGGTAATAGGGGTGTCGGACCTCGGCTGATCAGACATTGATGACCTGTCTGAAGGTTAGCCATCAATGTAAAAGTAGTGGACAACCCCTTTAAATGTATTTTATAGGGACTTTATGTGATATACAAACATAAAGTATCAGGTATTTATGAAGTGTAAAGAAAATGAAACATGGTTTTCTAAATACCGTACTGTTAAAATATAAATCTGCAAATTGTGATGTGCATTTGTATTCAGTCCCTGCGTCAATGTGTACTGCCCCTGCAGCAGTCGGACTGCTCATCTCCGGGATTGCTGTGGCTCTAGGGTCTCTGGACCCAGGGGCTTGCAGCCACTCGAAAATGAAAGGGGGTTATTTACAGGAGATAAGTGTCCGTGACGCCAACCGTGGTTCGCGGTAAGGGGAGTACCGCCGCTGCCGATGGGAGTACCTAGGGGAGATGGAGTGGGACAGCCAGATGACGTTCCCTCCACGGGTAGGGGAGGCCCTGGGACTCTGGATAGTGGAGGTGTAGGGAAGCGTGGTGCAGGCTATGCGGCAGGCAGGACGCAGGGGAGAGCAGCATACTCACTCAGGCCGTGTGGATGTTGATGCGACCATTAAGTAGACTCTGACACAGGAGTAAACCAAGTCACTAGGGGAGCTCGTAGGGGAATCCGTCCCCGTTAGTATTGCTGATAGACTAGAACCTGCCTCCATGCACTAGTATTTAGACGCTTCTGAGTGACCCCTCACTGGAGCTGTCGGGGTCCTGCTCCCTATAATTATATAAAGGAGCTGTGCTCTCGATGGCTGACACTTGGGATTTCAGTGGGCCGCATAAGCTGAAAAGCCCTATCTCCCTCGTTGTGTTGGTGTCTTTCATCTCTGAGCCCTTGGGGAAAGTTCATAAAGAGATTATCCTTCACAGGTTAATTATCAGGTTGCGTGAAGCTACACCCTGATCTAGGGTCCAGTTCCCTGATGTGCTACATACCGGTTTGGTTACTAGTTTTTCCGGTGCTGGCCGTTCTCCAAAACAAAGTCTGGGCACCCTTCTCTAATACCCTATGACCGGGTCTCCGACTCCTCCGGTCCCAGACCACCGTCTGCGACCTAGCCAAAGTCTCCCAGGGAACTCCAAATCCCTCAGCTCCTCACTCTCTGAGGGCTACTCTAATGCGGGCGTCACACGACACGATCTATCGAGCGATCACACGAGCGATCGTACCCGCCCCTGTCGTTTGTGCGTCACGGGCAATTAGTTATCCATGGCGCACAAAGTCGTTAACCCCCCCGTCACACGCACTTACCTCCCAGATGACCTTGCTGTGGGCGGTGAACATTCTCTTCCTGAAGGGGGAGGGACGTTCGGCGTCATAGCGACATCACACAGCGATCGGCCAATAGCAGAGGAGGGGCGGAGATGAGCGGGACATAAACATCCTGCCCCCCTCCTTCCTTCCGAATTGCCGGCAGGACGCAGGTAAGCTGTGTTCATCGTTCCCGGGGTGTCACACAGAGCAATGTGTGCTGCCTCGAGAACGATGAACAACCAGCGCACAGAAGAAGAAATGACTTTTTGAAAATGAGCGACGTGTCAATGAGCAACAATAAGGTGAATATTTTTGCTTCTTCACTGTCGCTCGTAGCTGTGACATGCTATGATATATCAAACGATGCCGGATGTGCGTCACTTACGACGTGACCCCGCCGACATATCGCCCGATATATCGTACCGTGTGACGCCCGCATAAGACTGACTATGTCTCTCCCACCAGTCTGCCTGACCCCTAGGCGGGTGGCCCTTTTCCTGCTAGACCACCCACTGGTGTGCCTGACAGGGTGTGGTGTGAGGTGTGGCTAGGATTTGGATGCTGATGGAAGCAATACCAATAGTTAGGATCCTAGAACCATGGAGGGTGAGTTCTGCACCATAGAGAAAGGAGTGCAGTTCCCTGTGAGACCCTGATTAGGTCAGGGGCGTCACATTCCCCCTTGGTTAAACATAGCTTGTCCCCAAACTACAGGACACCCAGAGGATTTATTTATTTATTTTTTAAGTGAAAGAAAGAATAACAAGTTATGCATACTTATTCATCCCGCACAGGGGAGGCAATATTCTTAAACGTTACCTAAACTCTCAGAGTTCAATTACTAAAACAACGGGGAACGCTATTGGTTGTAGCGATAGTCGGTGGGTCAGCCTGCTCTACTGCAGCCCCTTCCTGCCACAGTCCATTCCCATTGTCCCTCTCCCTTCAACCCGCCACCCAAACAACCTGGATCCCTGGTGCCACCTCTAATCCTGGTGGACACCCCTTTTCCAGGCACCTTGACAGTCCCTGGTGACATTGTTGAAGTCCTGGAGGTGTAAAAGATGACACTGGTAGGCGGGCGCACGAGGCGCAACTATATACAATAAGCACAAGTTCGTGCTGGCTGCTGCCAGTCCTGCAGCCATGGTCCATATTTAATATCAAAGAATAAAACAGGGTCCATGCACCGGGTGCAATCTTTATAAACTTCTAAATCAGGTATACGGATAATTGGCATTTTCCAACTTTTCACACTGACATGTAACATAACTTGTAAACATTAAAGTAGCCGGGTTCCGCTACCATCACTCTCTATAGTAGTCGGGGGCAGTAGCGGGAGCTGGCATGACCCTGTCATCCATCATCACATGCTTCTTGACCTTTAGGGCATACCAGCCCCGCTCCCCGCAATGTCGGGTATAAGAAACCAGGTCACCCGGTTCCAGGTTCCTGTCTGGGTGTCCCCTAGAGAGGTGCTCGGCTACATCCCTTCTGGAAACGAACACCCCAGCGGCAAGGCCCGGCTCATCAATGAACCCCCAGCCCTTAATGGGGACAAAGCCCGCTTTGTGCGATACCATGGCACTTGGCCATGGTACCGCACACCTGTGACCGGTAGGTGGCGTTCCTCAGGTGTTCCTTCTCCCTGTTGGTGTGGACGGCGAACTCCCGCCGTCGCTGCTCTCTGGTGGCAATCTCTGTGTGCAGCCGTTGCTGCTGTTTTTCTCAATAGGGGGTGCCGACATCAGGCTCCACTTCCTCTATGGGAACTGGCTGTAAATGGACTCCTTCGGCCCCGGCAGCCACCGGGAGGATGCGCGGTGGTGGAAACTGCATTTCAACAGGCCCCACCTCCGCTGTGGTAGGTACAGTAACCGGCTATTCCGCAGCCGGGATTGCAGAGTCCGGGTGCTCCGTACCGAGGTACGAGCCCGGTGATGCAGCCGGGTCTGGTCGGGCCAATGCTGGGACTGGAAATGTTGCGGCCTGGTCTGGTTTGGCCGGTGGTGAGGGCGGAGGCATTGTGGCCTGCTCGTTTTCTACTGGGGCTGGAGGTTCTGCTACCCCCAACATCAGTAGCGGTCTGGTTATTCATGATGCTGTTTGATCCTTAATAATCCCTAATTTTCTCAAATAAACTTGTAAGACCATCATAGAATAGCTGTAGTTAGGCTGGACTCCCATGAGCGTATATCTCGCATGAGTATGGGAACGCATCACCCGAGGCGGCTGGCTTCTCTGCTGACAGGAGAGGGTCAGCTGCATGTATTTCTATGCGGCTGACATGCTCCTGTCCGGAGAGTGTACTGCCGCACCGAGTGATGCGTTCCGATACTCATGCGAGTAATACGCTCGTGTGAGGGCACCCTTATACTGAGAATAAACTACACACAGGTGGACTCAATTTACTAATTAGGTGACTTATGAAGGCAAGTGATCTCTTTAGATTTTATTTAGCGGTATCAGACCAGGGCCAGACTGGCCATCAGGCAATTCTGGCAAATGCTAGAAGGGCCGGTCCTTGTAGTGGGCCACTCAATCTGCAGTTACCACTGCTTTCCTCAGCAGTCTGTATGCCGGGCAGTACTAATTTGCCTTGTGCCCACTTGCACAGCTGAAAGCAGCAGGACTATGAGGCAGTGCGATGTGCTGTGCCGCTCTGACACTGCTGTGCGATTATATGCACAAGGCAAACTATGCTGCCTGGTGTGCACACTGCTGAGGAGAGTGACTGCAGCTCCTGCCTTCCTATTCAAATGTATTTGCATCTGTCAGACATAAATACATTTGATCACTGATAGCGCTGGGACTGGGGCTCCGACGTGCAAATGCATGATGACGTCAGCACCATGCTGACGTCATCATCCTGCTGCTGTCACCGCAGAGTCATGTCAGGCAGTGCGCTCTATGGAGGAGCCGAAGATGAAAGGTGTAATCACTGTGGATGGGTGAGGAACATTTGTAAAAGGGACACAGCTTTGCAAGAGACAGTGGGGGGAGTGCTTTATCCAGAAGGGCTGTGTGTATGTGTGTGAGGGGAGTATATTTTACAAAACAGCAGTGTGTTTGTGTGTGGGGTCAATATTTTGGAGAGGCAGTGTGTGTGGGGTATATTATATAGAGAGGCTGTGTGGGGGTATATTACATAGAGAGGCAGTGTGTGGGGAGTATATTATATAGAGAGTTAGCATGAGGGTATATTATATAGAGAGGTATTGTGACGGTATATTATATAGAGAGGTTGTGTGGTGGTATATTATACAGAGATGCTGTGTGGGGGGTACATTATATAGAAAGTCAGTGTGGGGGCATATTATATAGAGAGGCTTTGTTGGAGGTATATTATATAGAGAGGTAGTGTGGGGGTATGTTGTATAATAAGGCAGTGTGTGGGGGGGTACATTATAAAGAGAGGCTGTGTGGGAGTATATTATCTAGAGAGGCTGTGTGTGGGGTATATTATATAGAGAGGCATTGTGTGTAGGGGCATATTATATAGAGAGGCTGTGTGGGGTTATGGGTATATTATATAAAAAGGCTGTGTGTGGGGTATACTATATAGAGAGCCTGTGTGGGGTATATTATATAGAGAGGCTGTGTGGGGGTATATTATATAGCGAGGCTGTGTGGGGGTATATTATATAGAGCAGCTGTGTGAGGGGTATATTATATAAAGAGGCAGTGTGTGAGGGGTATATTATATAGAGAGGCTGTGTGGTGTTATATTATATAGAGAAGCAGTGTGTGGGGGAGTATATTATATAGAGAGGCTGTGTGGGGTATATTATATAGAAAAGCTGTGTGGAGTGTATATTATATAGAGATGCTGTGCGGGGGGTATATTATATAGAGAGGCTGTGTGGGGGTTATATTATCTAGAGTGGCATTGTTGGGGGTATATTATATAGAGGGGCAGTGTTGGGGTTTATTTTGAAGAGGGGTAGTGTGAGGAGATATTTTGGATAAAAGCAGTGTGTATATGGGAGGAGGTATTTTGTGAAGGAAGCACAGCAGTTATTCATCAGGGGTACAGCCTGAGAGATGTTAATATTTATGGATCAGGATAATTATACTTTTATATTTAAAGGCACCGTGTCGGGAAGTGCTGCTGAAGAACAAAGAGGGGGGTCTTCAGAAATGAGCGGTTGGCATGAAATCTCATGATGGAATCTGTAATACGTGGAGACAAAAGGGACAGGAATGATTCCAATCAAAGAAGATGTCCTCTCTAAGGTACCTGGATGTAAATGTTTATTTGTGATACTGCCTGCGTCTTATCAGTACTGTGCTATCTGTATGATCCACAGTCTAATAATTATTGATAACCACAACTCCCAGCATCTACTTACCATTGTTAAGGACAAGCTGGGAGTTGTGGTTCATGCGATACAATTGTACATGTGCCTAAGCATGGTGATTTACTAATGTACTGAGGGTGGTTTTTATGCTGCATTCATGTGGTGACCGTGGTTCTGACGTTGCATTGATGTACTGATGGTGGTTCTGGCACTGTATTCATGTGCTGATGGTGGTTCTGGTGCTGTATTCATGTGCTGATGGTGATTCTGATGGTGCAATCATGTGCTGATGATGGTTCTGGTGTGGCATTCATGTGCTGATGGTGGGTCAGAAGCTGCATTCATGTGCTGATGATGGTTCTGACACTGTATTCATGTGCTGATGGTGATTCTGGTGCTGTATTTATGTGCTGATGGGGATTCTGGTGCTGCATTCATATGCTGATGATGGTTCTGAGACTGTATTCATGTGCTGATGGTGATTCTGACACTGTATTTATGTGCTGATGATGGTTCTGACGCTGTATGTATGTGCTGATAGTGGCTCTAATGCTGTATTCATGTGCTGATCATGGTTCTGGTGTGGCATTTATGTACTGATGGTGGTCCTGGCACTGCGTTCATTTGCTGATGGTGGTTCTGAGCTTGTACACTTTTAACAATCCAAAACAAGTTTCATGGCTATGTTAAAGCTTAAAAATCCTCAAAACTGGCAATGCTGAAGGAAGAAAGTGGGTGGGATGTTTATGTATCGCTTATCTCCGCCCCTCCACTTCTATTGGCCGGCCGCTGTGTGACGTCGCTCCCCCTTCAGGAAGAGGAGGTTAGCCGCTCACAGCGAGGTCGCTCAGCAGGTAAGCGCGTGTGACGGGGGTTTAACGACTTTGTGCGCCACGGGCAACTAATTGCCCATGACGCACAAATGACGTGGGCGGGTACGATCGATCACACGATAGATCGTACCGTGTGACGCCCGCATAAGAGTATGTGCACACAAGGTATTTTAAACTCAAGCTACACCGCCATGTCTTTCAAGCAGAAGATGCTGAAAACTGGCATTTTTTTCCTGACTTCTGTGTAGTTTTACAGTTGTTTCCTAGCATCTATGGTTTTGACAATCTTTGTTTTTTTTTTAATATTTTCCCATCGTTTTTGTCACATATTTTTTACTGCGCTTTTAAGAAAAAGAGATGGTAAAATGCAACAAAAGACGTCCGAGCATCTTCCTAGCCTTCCCATTGATCTGCATTGTAAAGTACAGAACATCTTCTGAGTGGAAAACACCAGAAGAATGGAGCGGTCACTTCTTTCAACCACTTGCTGGTTTTAGAAACCTGAAGTGGTTAAAAGATGCTCAAAAGCCTGAACCTGTACACAACGAGTAGATACAGATGGTCATTTGTTGCGGGCGTGAACCTGCTCAGATCTGGGCTACTGCTACGGCTCGAGTGGTGACCGGACCCGGGCTCCCACGGCCGCCTGTCCTCACAACAGTCGGGAAAGGGGGATATTTACAAGGGAGGTTGTTTGTGACGCCACCCGTGGGTTGCGGTGTAGGATGTAGGCACCGCCGATGCCTGTTGATGGGGTCCCCAAGGCTGATGGAGCAGGGGGCAGCAAGATGGTATCCCCTCCACGGGTAGGGGAGGTGTAGTCCCGGGGCCCGAGGGTCGAATACGGGAGTGATGACTGCTGGAGGTGGCGCCCCGGACCGGGGGACAGTGGTGTACTCCCAGTTCAATAATTTCACACAAGTCCAGTAGTAAACCAAGTTGCTAGTGGCCGGCTGCCTTTGGAGGGTGCATTCAGGTCCCGCACACAGATTGATGAGCAGATATCCCTTCCTCCTGAATTTTGTGTTTCCTTCTCTTTTGGACGACTTCGCATGGAACGGAGAAGTCCACTCCCAGTTCTATTTGTGTTGGGAGCTGTGGCCCACGAAAGCTGATCCTTGGGATTTCAGTGGGTTCTTGGCGGACACCCTATCCTCTGCGTTGGGCTTCCGTTTCGCTCTATCTGGGCAGTAAATTGGGACAATGTCTGGAACCTTGTCCCCGGCTGGTTAATTGGAGAGGGGCTTGCAACCTTCCTCGCCCTAGGGTCCAAACACCCCGACTGTGCACGGCCTCCGGACCGGATTCCCGCTGTCGGTACCGGCGGGCTACAACCCTGCCCCAGTCCACTTTAGGTCTCCCGTGACCGGATCTCCGTCGGCTGTGGCTCTGCTCACCATCTGCCACCTAGAAAAAGTAGTCCAAGGGCCACTTCCCCTGACTAAACTGCTCAGTGCGTGCTCCACTTCCACTTCACTGTCTACACTTCAAGCCTGAACTTGATCTTCTGTCTGAACTTGACTGCACTCCAACTCAAACTTCAACTGTTGTGTTCCCGCCTCTGACACCTCAGGACCCCTAGGTGGGCGTTTTCATCCGCCTGATCCCGACCACTGGTGTGTCCCTATTATCATGAGGGGATGACTAGGGTTTAATGGCTGTGTGTTATGCCTGAGTATGGGTTGTGATGGTAACAAGGAGAATGTACACATTTGTGACTACCTGGTTTTGCCAGGGTGTCACACATTCATTGTGAGTATTTTTCATAGTGGTTTCCATGGTGGGATCTGCCCCCAAAATTGTCATTGCACATACCCTAAGTGGTATGTGTCCAAAATTATAACCAGTGAAAACCACAGTTTCCCTGACCACCTACCTGTAGAATAGGTCATCAATATTAGTTCAGGGGGATCTGATTATTTACATCCCTGCCCTTCAGCTATATGACGAGGCATTATATGGAGAGCAGCATCCTCTTCATTATCTGCGAGACCCAGCTCTGTAGGGAAAATAGCGGCTTCACCAGGTCCTGGAATTAAGAGCAATAAATAAGCCTGAGCTGTAATACAGGACGCAGCATGACTACATGTTATATGGTCGTGTTACACAATCTACAAGTGCACAAAGATATTACACATTCACCACGCGACAAGTGGGCCTGTGCACCCCCAAATGCCAGGGCTGAATTTTAGTCCCAGTCCAGCCCTGTATCAGACTATAGGGGGCTGAATACAAATCCAGGTCACAATTTTCAGATTTATGTTTTTAAATATTTAGAAAACCATGTATCATTTACTTTACTTCTCACAAATACTTGTTACTTTGTGTTGGTATGTCAAATAAAATCTAAATAAAACACATTTAAGTTTTTGGGTGTAACATGAAAAAACGTGGAAAATACATTTTGAAGGCACTATAATAATGTCACATGATCCACAGGAGAGGCAGCTCCGACACCATTGGGACAACTCCGCCACCATTGGGACAACTCCGCCACTGGAGGTGTGTATAACTGTTGTTGTTAGTAATGGACAACCCATTTAAGTTTTGGAGTGGTGTTTACTAGTGATAAGTGGATTCGTAGATAACCCTGTTATCTGTTTTTTAAAATCCAGTTCTGGGCCAGAATTCGGTCCCCATATAAGTCTACGTGGACCAGAATCCGGTGATTAAAAATTGTGGTAGCAGGGATAGGGGGATAGAAGCAGGCACGCTGTACTTTCCAAGGCTCAGGCACGACTGAACACTGCTTCCAGGCCGCGCATTTGCGTCGGGGGTCACTTATGTTCATTTAATATGCACTGCTTTTCCCACCCATCAGCGTCTGTGATTGGTTGCAGTCAGACGCGCTCCGACACTGAGTGTCAGCATGTCAGCTGACTGCTTCCAATCACAGATGCTACGTGCATCTAAAAATAAATAAATAAAAAAAATTGGCGTAGGGTCCCTGCGTATTATGATACCCAGCACAGATAAACCATACGGCTACAGGCTGCAGCCTCGAGCTTATCTTGGCTGTGTATCAAAATACCGTGTTTTTCCGAAAATAATCCATCCCCCAAAAATAAGCCCTAGCAGGGATTTTTAGTATTTTCGGAGCAAGTAAGTAAATAAGCCCTAGTCGCAGTTCAATGATGAAGTGTTCACGCAGCTAAAAAAGTTAAAGAATACTGCAGGACACTTCATTATAGACAGCAATCACACTCACCAGATGCCGAGAGGGAGGACTTGCAGTGGATTGCACACCCAGACACATCAGATCGCAAACCCACACACATCAGATCTCACACATCAGATCTCACACCCACATATATCAGATTGCACACACACATAAGATCGCACACCCACATATATCAGATTGCACACACACATAAGATCACATGCATCACATTAACACACAAACATCATCTCACACACACATTCACACGTCAGATTGCTCACACAATCAGATCGCACACACACTCACAACATCCAGCGATACTGATTTTTTCTGGCCAGCAAAGAATCCTGAGACACAGTGCGGTGGAACGCATAGGATCTGTGGCGGAATGTATCGGTGTGTTCAACCACTGGGCTCTCCATGCGTTCCACTGCATTGCTTCCCATCTTTCCCTACTGGCCGGAAGCACTTTAAGCAAGAGTGCTTCAAGTCACCAGAGGTCATACTGTGGGAACCTGGGAATGACCTTCGGTGAACTGAGTGATGTCACGGCTGCCAGCTGGGTCCCCTTGTCAGTTTTTCCCTGAGTCTGGAGAGATTGGACATGTTTTCGGTCTCTACAGGCTTGGATGTAGCAGAGCCAGGACTGTTGTGGGACGTCTTGTGGATTATGGCGGAACTTCAAGGGTCTTTTTTGGATCAATTAAGAGGGTGCTGCTTGTGTTTATTTCTTTTTACTTAAAGGATTATTGATAGGGGGGTCTCATAGACCCACTACCCATCACTAATTTTGGGCTTGATGTCACATCTAATGGATACAACAATTCCTGGGCAGTTCCAGGCTGCTATTTTTAGGCTGAGTGGGACTCCCAATAACTATGGGTCTCCCCAGAATGAGAATACTAGCCCCCAGCTGTCGAGCTTTATCATGGCTGGGTGTCAAATTTGGGGTACCGCACGCTGTTTTTTAAAATGACTTTAAATAATTTAAAAAAAAAAAGTTGCATGCGGTTCCTGCTAAGATAGGCACACGATTGGGGGCTGCAGCCTTTAGCCGTATGCTTTTTCTGTGCTAGGTATTATATTAAGGGGGACCCTATGCCAGGCCCTGCCACACAGGTTGGGGTGCGTCTGACTGGAACCAATCATAGATGCTAGGACGGCCGGTGGACAGGGGAAGCAGAGAAAGTAGTGCATATGCAATGAAGGTAATGAGTGGCCCCTGAAGTGAATGAGCTGTCCCGGGAGCAGCTACAGCCGCGCCGGAGCTCGGTAAAGCGCTTGCTTCATTCTTATTTTCTTTATTTTTTCTTTATTTTTTTTTAATTCCCCGAGTTGCCGGATCCAGATCAACACCTGGAATCCTTGGCCTGGGTCTGGCACTTGTAAGTTTAAAATTGCACTAATTCGGACTTTTACAGTCTGGGTCCGCCCATCACTAGTGTTTACTCTTCAACGTCACACCTAAACTCACAGTTGCAAAGACAAAACTTCAATAATGAAAATCTTTAGCACTGTACTAGCCAGGGAATATGTACATATCCCTCTCAGACATTATCACTGATGATCATAAACTCTAATAGTAGACTTTATATAATTGCAAATAGTTTTAAAATCCCAGACATAAGTATTTCATATGACGAAAGTAATGAAGAGCTTTACAGCTACATTGCAGACTTTTAGTAGCGAGTATCTCGACTTGCTAAGCACATATTAAAAATGAGTATAATTATGCATTAGTGTCATTGTTATTTTGATATGCCAATAATTTCTGATCAGCGGGGGCCAACCACTGGGATCACCACTGATCTTGAGAATAGTGATGTCCAGTCCTCTTTCCCTATCAAGAATTGGGCACATGTGCTGTCACTCCAGATTCACAGGATTATGGAAGTCCAACTGCATAACTTTTTGATACTCATAAATGTCAGTTACTTTTTGTGACTCTTCCATGATGTACATTGCTATAAGTAGAAAATGTTTATATCCAGGGACATGCTGAAATATACATAAGGCTCATTTGTCCATTACTTACCACAATTACCACAATTTTTTTTATTCTATTTCCTAATTCATATAAAAAACTTTAATACATTTTTTTGCAATTCTCCACAATTACCACAATTTTTTTTATTCTATTTCCTAATTCATATAAAAAACTTTAATACATTTTTTTTGCAATTCTCCATTTCAATTTATATGTGTTTTCTGACTTACCCATAACTACAAAACCAACTTTTAAAAAAAAATAATGTCTGTAATACTTCTTAGGCTCTGTTCACATGTCTGGTTGTCATCCGTTTGTAATAGAATCAGTACTAAAAAAAGAGTGGACCCGTAACAAATGGGGCAAAAAGGATAGAAAATGAAAACCAAAGTTTCCCGTTTCTAATAGATCCATTTTTACTCGAGGTCTCTTACTACCGCAAGTGTTCTGAGCATGTGTACTGCTAAAAAAACAGATACATAATGGATGTCCATTACCCATAGACTTCTGGTGTTATAAAAGATCAGATAAGGTTTGCATCCAATTTTTGAGAGGTACAAAAAAGTTGGGAATTGGGGTGACTACTTTCAGTGATGCAGGTAAAAAAACAGTTTGCAGGTAAAAAACAGTTTAATACCTAGGGTATTTGCCTATGATTAAGGAGTTCTTCTGACATGGTGCTGGATATGTTTCCCTCCCCTCCTCCTTTACAATGCTTGTGACAGCTGTGGATGCCAACCACGGATACTGTGCACCAACCCAGGTGGAATCTAGACACAGGGACTGATGAGCTGGACATAAAGCATTTTTTGTTATTTTTACATAAATCGTTATATTTGTGTAAAAAATAAACAAAAAAAGTACACTTTTACAATCCGATCAACGGCGTAAAAACAACAATTCCTGAGCTGCTATTTCTTCTTCCTCACAACAAGTGGAATAAAAAGCGATAAAAAAAATTATGTGACCCAAAATGGTACCAATAAAAAAGCAAACTCATCTCTCACAAAAAATAGGCTTCAAAATTCAGTGATGCAAAAATTCTTTATTTATTAAAAAATCATTTTTAGCGTGATCGTAAAAAAAAAGGTATATAAACCTGGTATCACTGTAATCGTACTGACCAGAGAAATAAAACCACCTAATCAATTATACTACACGGTGCACGGCGTATAAAAAAAAAATTAATTAAACCAAGTCCTCAAATGCTGTGGATTTGCTTATTTTGACTCCCAAAGATCACAGTATGGCACGGCTCATATTTTTCCTGCACTCTACACTGAGCGCTTACATCGGGGATTACGTGTAAATCTGTGGAAAACATGAATCAGACAAAATACCCAATGGAAAATTCACTGTAATAAGGCAGAGGGACCCACTTTGAACTCCCTTTGGCCAGTGGTGCGGCGGTGTCCATCTTTTTACAGGTCTTTTTAGGTGTGCACAAAAGTGCAGTCATCAACAGTTTTGCTAGTGTCAATCTGACCATTATGCGGGCATCACACGAGATGATCCATTGTGCGATATGTGGTCGGGGGTCACGATTTATGTGACGCACATCCGGCATCGTTTGCGACGTCGTTTCGTGTGACACCTACAAGCATCTCAGAACAATCGCAAATCGGTTACAAATCGTGTACCGTTTACACGTCGTTTATTTTTAAAAAATCGTTTATTCTTCACTGTGCTGGTTGTTCATCGTACCCGGGGTAGCACACATCGCTCCGTGTGACACCCCGGGAACGATGAACACAGCTTACCTACGTTCCGAGGCTCCCGCCGGCTATGCGGAAGGAAGGAGGTGGGCGGGATGTTTACGTCCGGCTCATCTCCGCCCCTCCGCTTCTATTGGCCGGCAGCTGTGTGACGTCGCTGTGATGCCGAACGTCCCTCCCCCTTCAGGAAGTGGATGTTCGCCGCCCACAGCGAGGTCGCTTAGCAGGTAAGTACGTGTGATGGGGGTTTAACAACTTTGTGTGCCATGGGCAACTAATTGCCCGTGATGCACAAATGACGGGGGCGGATACGATCGCTCGTGCGATCGCACGATAGATCATATCGTGTGACGCCCTCATTAGTTTCAGAATGATAACCTGAAGAGAACGAAAGCTTAATTTCAAACCTGGAGCAAAAGCTATGCCAAATGCTAACAATAAACTGAATCCCTTTATCGGAAATAATGTTTTTAGAAACACTATGTAGCGTTGCGACATGAAAAATGAACAATAAACATCAAGAACCCAAGGACATATATCTGATGACCTCAGATTAAGAAGTCAAACACAAAAATATAGGTAATTACAAATACTTACTTTACTATTAAATAGAAAGGATAAAAAGAGTAAAAAACACGGATTATAATTCTACAGTTTAGAAGGGAACACCGCCAAATAAAAGACAATAATAGATGAAACAGCACTGATATAAGTTAGTACATAAAGTACTTATTGGCAAGTAATGTATTGAAGCTACTGCAAAAATAGAAAGAAGTACTGCCATAGTAAAGTGGAGTCAGGATCTGTGTCAGTCCACGCTAAGAAAAGGAAGATGTAAAAGTACTGCAAACAGCAATAATACCATGGTCAGTGTAACAGTTAAACAAATGAATGACTAAATGACAAGCACTATGACACGTGCCACCAGAAAATGTTGCCACCTGTTTCTACTTATATACAAGTAAAAAAAGGTATACTTTATGAGTAACTGTCCCTTGGTGCCCAAGAAAAAATTGCCAGTCGGAAAACTTTTAGACCCAGATGGGTTGGGGATTCCAACCTGGGTCTACGTATTTCCTCCACCATGGTGTCTCATTGTATGATACCTGTCAGGGTTAAAATGAGGGGACAGTACGTTCCTTTAAAAGGTCTTTCTGGATAGTGATTTTGGGGCGAGCATAATTGAGGAATAGTTTGCTCACTCCTCGGGGTTAAAGGTGAATGAGATATCTAGTCAAGTCTGGATTTTGCCATTGACTCATCACCTCTCTCCCAAGTGCTCTTTATGGAGTGTGTATAGGGTCTAAAACTCCGCTTAGGGTCTAAAACTCCATTTGGAGCTCATATTGTTTTATGTGCTCAAAGACCTTCCTGCACAAATAGTGTTAGGCTTCCCTTGGTTTGCATTACATAACCCTATTGCTGATTGGAAAACCTAGGGCATAATTAAATGGAGCTCTTACCATATTGAACACTGTATAGGGAGCTGTATCTCAGTGATAGCCACTAGTTTTCCAGGTCCTCTGTCAGATTTTGATGATGTGTTCTCCAAGAAGGGTTGTCAGGAATTGCCGCGGCACAGACCTTATGACTGCACCATAAGGTTGAAGCTAGGAGTCAAGTTGCCCAAGTCAAAACTGTATAATCTGTCCAGTCCTGAAAGACTAAAGCCCGCTTTACACGTTGCAATTTCGCATACGATTTCGTATGCGATTTGCAACGCCCCCATCGTATGTGTGGCACGTTCAATTTGTTGAACGCGCTGCACATACGAGTAACCCCCCCGTCACACGTACTTACCCGTCCATACGACCTTGATGTGGGCGGCGAACGTCCACTTCCTGGAGTGGGAGGAACGTTCGACGTCACATCGACGTCACGCGGCAGCCGGCCAATAGAAGCGGAGGGGCGGAGCTGAGCGGGACGTAAACATCCCGCCCCCCTCCTTCCTTCCGCATTGTGGACCGGGAGCCGCGGGACGCTGGTAAGCTCTGTTCATCGTTCCCGGGGTGTCACACTCTGCAATGTGTGCTACCCCGGGTACGATGAACAATCTGACGTGCAATTCTAGAGACAGGTACGATGTGTATGCGATGAACGTTTTAACGTTCAATCGCAATCGCACGTACCTGTCACACACTGCAATGTACCTTACAATGCCGGATGTGTGTCACTTACAACGTGACCCCGCCGACACATTGTAAGATATATTGCAGCGTGTAAAGCAGGCTTTACTCTAAAAGAGTATATAACAGAGAGTTTTCTAACGGGCACATTAGGCCATTTTCGCCCTCTGTGATTGCTTGTTTCTTCTTGTTCAAAAAGATAGTGGATTGCGTCCATGTCTGGATTTCCATGAGATCATCCAGATTACGGTTCGTTACCCGCATCCTATGCTGCTGTGTCGCCCCCGTGCCGGTAGCCTGCCGCTGCTCGGATCCGGGCCTTCCGGTGGGTGGCTCGAGGAACTCCGGACCCAGGGGATCCCGCAGACACTCTAAATGAATAGGGTTTGGGGGTGGTGGATGTAGGACACACATGTACGGGCTGGGATGCACTAGGTTCGTGACGCCACCCACGGTATGTGATGAGTTTGGACACCACCGCTGCAATTACGGGGCACCCGGGGGGAGATGTTGTGCAGCAAGTTGTTAACCCCTCCGTAGGCAGGGATGGTGGCCCCGGACTCGTTTGGATTTGCTGGTGCAGGAAGATGGGAGACTGCAGGGTACTGGTGTACTCACTAGTGAAGGAAACACATGAGTCTCTGGTAAACCAAGGTGATAGTGGTCGGTGCCCGCAGCCGGCTGCGTTCTGGTCCCCCACCCGGCTGGTGGTCTCTGTCTTTCTCCTGCACTTTTGTGTAATGGTGGACTGCCTGTGCTTGCAACTTCAGGAATCTGCTCCCGGCTGGATGTGGCCTAAGGAGCCCTTGCCCGCAGACGCTGGCCCATGGAATCTCTAAGCCCTGGAGGTGGCCTTTTATCGCCCTCGGTGGGCTGTTGTCTTCTGTCGGGTCTTTGGGTGGGACAGGACCTCTAGTCCTGGCCTCAATCAGTTAATTAACCAGTTCCAGTCGCTTCTGGACCTAGCTTCAGGGTCTGAGTACCCCCCTGTGTGCTCCGGTTTCCGAGTCGGTTCCCTGGGTCGGTACCGGCGGGCACTACCCTGTCCCGGTCCACCTCGGTTCCACCGAGCCATCTTCCCGGCTCCTGCAGACGGAGACCGCCGTCTGCCTCGTAGCCAATGGCACCAGGGCTCCTACCCTGGCGCCGTTCAATTTGGGGTATTCGCCTCTGCTGGAACTGCACACAGCTCCAGCCCACACTCCTCTCCAACCTGAACTCTAACAGAATCTGTTTACTTTCCCGCCCCGGGCTGTCTAGACCCCTCGGTGGGCGTCTTCCAACCGCCTGGTTCCGCCCCCTGGTGTGTCCATCTAGCCCTGAGGGGGTGACTAGGGTTTTAAGGTCGGCTGATGTCACTTGTGAGGAAAAGGTGTAGTGCAGGGGCCTATCTGTGACTACCTGGCCCGGCCAGGGAGTCACACTGCTCATACCAGACCTTTTTAATCAGATTGCCGATGCTAAGCCGATGCTAAATAGTTTTCCAAACTCGATCTTAGTGGGGCCTATAATCTGATTCCAGTCCGACAGGGGGATGAGTAGAAGATGGCATTCAATATGTCATGATTTGAGTTGATCAAATCTGCCAAAATCCGGGACCGGTGGATCCCTGCCGGATTGAAAATAAAATCCGGATCCGCTTCAGATTCCGATGCTCATATAAGTCTATGGGGACAAGAATCCGGAGATTAAAAACGTTTGTGGAGGCGATAGGGGGGAAGGAACGTGCGCCGTGTACTCACCCGAGGCTGTGTCATGGCGGTACACACCTTCCAGGTCATGCTTTTCCCTTCCGGAGCTGACAATTCAATATTCATTGGAAAAGCAGTGCAAGTGTCTGCGGGTCAGTAGGGTGAACATGCATGTCTTTCAGAAACACATGCACGTTCCTGTCAGAAGTGTGCGGCTGTGTCGGTGATGCGCTGTCTGACTCGTACAAAGTCTGTTATGACATCAGCCGACACAGCCTGCACACTCTGAGCATGTGGGTGCATGTACCTAGAAATACATGTGCCTAGAACACATGCACACTCCTGTCAGAAGTGTGCGGCTGTGCCAGTGATGCGCTGTCAGACTCGTACATGACATCAGCCGGCACTGCCTGCACTCTCTGAGCATGAGCGTGTGTGCCGCCCCCGTGCCAGCAGCCGGGCCGCTGCTACTCAGATCCGGATCCGCAGTGGCTCGAGGGTCTCCGGACCCGGGGGTTGCGCGGCCACTCGATGAAAGGGGGGGCTATATACAGGGGGATTTTGGAAAGTTTGTGACACCACCCACGGTGCGTGGTAATGTGTGGGACCACCACTGTGGTTGGGGAGCCCGGTGACGATGGTGTGGCAGCCTGATGTTTTAACCCCTCCGTGGGTAGGGGGTTTGTGTCCCGGGGCCCATCGGATGGTTGGTGGATGGGTGCCACTGGGGTAGGAACAGGGGTATCTCAGTGTACTCACTCAGTCCAGGAATATCCACACCGACAGCTTGTAAACCAGAATTCTGAACACCACTGCAGCTTGTAGGGAGCACGTTTGGGTCCGTGCCCTTGGTGTTGCTGTTAGCCTTTGGCCCTGTCCTTGGCACCTCTGTCTCTGTTGGACCCATGGGTATAAAACTCTTCAGGTCCCGCTCACCCGTATGGCTAACGGAGAGAGCTTGCTCTCAGGGTTCACGCGTAGGATTTCTTTGGACTGTATTGGGAAAGTCCTATCCCATCGGTGCACTAGTACCCCAATTTTGGAGCGGGTTGGGGATGACAATTGAAGTCTTCACCCCCGTCGGGTAAATTACCGGAACGCGTGAAGCTACTTTCCGGCCTAGGGTCCACGTACCCTGTCTTCCCTAGCCCCTGCCTGGTGAAAGCTCAAGTCTACCGGCCGCCCTCCTCGGCAGTCCATGCCTCTTGACATCGTCCCCTGCGACCGGGGTTCCAGCTCCTACCAGGCCCAGACCAATGTCTGCCACCTAGTACACAGGAGCTTTCCTCTGTGGCCTGTCTTCATGAGAGCCACCACTACAACTCCTCTCTTTTCACGCTCAACTGCTCAACTCTCCAAGCTCAATTGTCACTTTCCTCACTTTCCCCTCACCAACTTATTCCCTACAGGCCCCCCCAATGGTGTGTCTGGTAGGTTAAAGTGGGAAGTGTTCCTAGGATTTTGATTGGCCAAGCTGTTATCAATACCAAAGGACCAGGATCCATAACCAAGGAGGGTGGATACTGTGCAGAAGGGCAGATTGCACAATACCCTGTGACGACCCGATAGGCCAGGGCGTCACACGTGCATGTACACAGAAACACATGCACGCTGCTGTCAGAAGTGTGTGGCTGTGTTGGTCATGTGCTGTCAGACTCATACAAGTCTGACATGACATCAGCCGGAACAGCCTGCGCTCTCTGAACATGAGCGCACTTGTACCTAGAAACACATGCACGTTCCTGTCAGAAATGTGTGGCTGTGTCGGTGATGCAGCTTTTTTTTTTATTATTTTTCTTTAAATAAATAATTTAAAAAAACAAACAACGTGCGGTTGTAGCACCCCTGAGCCATCAGGAGCTACAAGGTACTGCATCCAGTCAAAGATGCAGGGCCTACCCCAGGAACCCAGAAGACCAGTGCCAGTAAGGCGGGCTTTGCACACTACGACATCGCAGGTGCGATGTCGGTGGGGTCAAATCGAAAGTGACGCACATCCGGCGTCACTTGCGATGTCGTAGTGTGTAAATCCTAGATGATACGATGAACGAGCGCAAAATCGTCGTCATCATATCATCGCTGCAGCCTCCGACATTTCCATAATGCCGGGGGAGCGACAGGTACGATGTAGTTCCTCGCTCCTGCGGCAGCACACATCGCTGTGTCTGAAGCCGCAGGAGCGAGAAACTTCACCTTACCTGCCTCCCGGCTGCAATGAGAAGGACGGAGGTGGGCGGGATGTTTACATCCTGCTCATCTCCGCCCCTCCACTTCAATTGGCCGCCTGCCGTGTGACGTCACTGTGACGCCGCACGACCCGCCCCCTAAGGAAGGAGGCGGGTCGCCGGCCAGAGGGACGTCGCACGGCAGGTATGTGCGTGTAAAGCTGCCGTAGCGATAATAATCGCTACGGCAGCTTTCACTGTATATCGAACGTGCGACGGGGGCGGGACTATCGCTGCAGCATCGGTAACACATTGTTACCGATGTTGCAACGTGCAAAGCCCGCCTAACACCAAAACATTTATACAATCCCTGTTTTCTCCTCCCCAAAACGGGTGACAGGCTAGGGTTGGACCCAATGGATGGCCACTTAGGGGTGGAACCGATCCAGTCCACTAGACGACAACTAGGGAAGAGGGGTCAGTCAGAAAGTGGAAGTGAAAGGAGATGGACGAAACCGTACTAACGGGAGAGTGTAGCAGTGACCTGTCAGGCTCAGGCGTGTGGTTGCCAAAGGAGTACAGTGTAGTACTCTCGGAATCATAGCACCGGCGGGGCGCAGAGCCCTAGGTCAGGAAAAAGCTCCAGGCAGACCTAATAAAATCTGCACAGGGAGGGGACTATCCAGGACCTCAACGACCTAAATGTTCGAGGCACAGTAATGACGGCAGAATTTGGAAACCGAGACAGAGATCTGGCCCAACAGGGTTCAAATTACCTGCCATACGGACTCAGACTGAGAGACAAATAGGAGGGGACCCCAAGATGCTCCAAGCCACAGGGACCCACCAACCAGATACAGGTGCAGGGGAAGAAATCCACCAGGTCATCACACCGGCACTGGAACTAAGGGGACCAGTGGTGAGGACCAGCCTCCATCGGGTTGCCAGCAACAACAACGCTGTGAGTAAAAGAACCAGTTACACTGCAATCCCTTGCCTACCTTCTTTCCACGCCTCGTATTATCAAGCAACATCTATCCCCTAGGGTCTGGCCCTACTTGCAGAGGGCCCAACATCCAGGCTGCTATTAACATCAGCCCCAGCAGTGAGTGACTGTGCAGCGGCGGTTCCATCCAAATAGCCGCAACCCGCAATTGACGTCACAACAAAAACTTTATTATCCTTCACATGTACATAACTCCTTTTAAGCGACCCCCAGAGTCACGGAATCGGGCAACGGCCACCCAGTGAACTGTCCCAGTAAATATACTATCCGGGACCGAGTACACCAAAGCCCTGGGATGCGTCATGGTCCCCCCTTATTTTCATCCCAAGTCATGATAATGCCGACTATGGGCTGGTAGTCTCAGCCCGCAGCCGCCCAGTATTGCCGTATCTATTAGATGTGACAATCCCGGTGCAATACCGGCTTTTCTCAATTGTCCTGGAGTGGTGGCAATCGGGGTAATAAGGGGTTAATAGCAGAGCACAGCTGCTACTAAGCCCTAGGTTAGTAATGGCCCAGGCGTCTATGAGATACCTGCATCACACTAATCTGTAAATGACAGTAAATAAGCACAGACACGGAGGAAAATCCTTTATTTGGAATAAGTACAAAACACACACCCTCCTTCACCTCTTTCAACCCCCAACACCTTGCAGGTCCTTGCAGCTCTGCTACATAACACAGCCAGCAGCCATAGAGCATGACCGCTGGCTGTGCAGACAATGACAGCCGCGATGACTGCACGGCAGATACTGTCACAGGCTGGGGGCGTGTGTACCTGCAACCAATCACAGATGAGCGGACGGCCGGTGGGCGGGGAAAACACGGAAAGCTGTGTGTATACGATGCAAAGTACAGGAAGTGAATGTGCAACCCGGAAGCAGTGTGCCGCCATGACACCGAGTCTCGGTAAGTATGAATCTCTGTTTTATTTCTGTTTTTCTTTTTTGTTCAATTACTTTCCCCAGTGCTGGATCCGGATCCTGCACCCAGAATTCCGGATCCGGATCCAGCACCCGGAAATCTTTGAAACCACACGGATCTGGACTTTTACAGTTCAGATCCACTCAGCCCTAGTCATGATGTATTTGCTCACCTATTTGGAAAATTTGTGATCATTTAATTGGATGACATTCTCGTATATTCACAGGATTTATTTTTCATATGAAATATGAAAAATAAAGTTTGTCCATGGTAGACAAGTCAGCTCATCAATCTTCACAGCAAGCGACGTCACGTGACGTCACGGAAGATCCTTGTGCAAATCAGAAAAATGTAAAGGGAGGAAAAATTCCAGCGTTCATATGAAACATATTAGACAGGTTTTGCAAATTCTCAGAGGGAATAAGTTGTACGCAAAATTAGAAAAGGGTTATGGTCCTGAGGAGAGGATTTGGGTACCAGCCTCTAAATATCCATGCGGAGCATCTGGTTAGGGCATTTCATCACCGTCACGCAGAGAGACTTGGTCCTGAGGCCTATCATAGAGGGAGGGGTACTGTCACAAGGGATTTTGCGCAAAACCCGCCAAGTGTCATGACGGCATCAGACCATTTCTGAGTTACACAGGCAGGCTCGGGAGTCAACCCGCTGTGTGCTCAGTAAAGGTCAGGCTAGCAAGTGCTAACCTCTGATAGTTTTCTGGTTACATCTGGGATCACATATTTTTGGAAACCTATCACATTTACTCTTCGCCTTTTTAAGATGGTGTAATCTATCTTCCCATGCTGATTATACTTTATTGCTGTGTTTGTCTGTGTGCTGGATGTGTCCCCGTCCTGCTGGTGATTGTATTGGGTGGTGCTTGGAGTAGTTGTGGTATTCTCCCATTGTCTTGTTGTTTCCTCCCTGCTCCTATTTTCTTCTTTTATTGTCTTTTACCTTTGTGTGAGCATGCTATGAGATAGAGTTTTTGTTTCCCGTTTGCCTATCTCTGTTGTTATCACACTCCTCTCCTGGTCCTCCCATATGGTAGGGAGGAAGGGGTATAAGATGATGGCTGGTCAGGAGCAGGGTCAAGCTGGCGGCTCAGACATCCTCACCTTCAGAGGTAACTCTGAGATAATGGATAGCTATGGCCCCCATAGTATGAGGGCCAGTCTAGGAGCCTCATTCCCCTGCTTTCCCCTATCATTGTGACAGGTTCCTATGGGAGTTGGAATAGCCATGACCACAACTAAAACTGGACTTCAAAAGAATATTACCTGCAGGAAATACCAGCAGCAGGAAGGTATTTAACCCCTTCACCCCCTGGCCTGAAAACACCCTTCTAACCGGAACATCTTTTACAATTCTGACCAGGGTCAGTTTATGAGGTTATACCTCTGAACACTTCATCGGATCCCGGTGATTCTAAGACTATTTTTTTCGTGACATATTGTACTTCATGATAGTTGTAAATTTAAGCCGATATTTTTTGGCGTTATTGCATTTGTGAAAATATCGAAAATTTGGCAAAAATGTAACAATTTTAAACTTTGACAATTTATGCCCAAAAATCCGAAATTTATGTCACATAAAATAGTTACTAAATAACATTTCCCACATGTCTATTACATCAGGATAATTTTTTAAACATATTTTTGTCATTAGGAAGTTAGAAGAGTTCAAAGTTCATCAGCAATTTCTTATTTTTTCAACAAAATTTTCAAAACCATTATTTTTAGGAATCACATCACATTTGAAGTGACTTTGAGAAGCCTAAGGGACAGAAAATACCCAAAAGTGACGCCATTTTAAAAACTATACACCTCTCACTACTCAAATCCACATCCAAGAAGTTTAATAACCCTTCAGGGGTTTCACAGGAACCAAAGCAATATGGAAGGAAAAAATGATAATTTAACTTTTTTTTTCCATAAAAATGACAAAAATGTTACTTTAGCCATAAAACTTTGCATTTTCACGAGGGTATCAAAAAAAATGCAACCATACAATTTATTGCACAATTTCTTCCAAGTACGCCGATACCTCATATGTGGTGGAAATCAATTGTTTGGGCGTACAGCAGGGCTCGCAAGGGAAGGAGCACTATTTGAATTTTTTAAAGCAAAATTAGCTGGACTCGTTAGCAGACACCATGTCATGTTTGGAGACCCCCTGAGGTCCCTAGAAAGTAGAGCTACCCCACAAGTTATGCCATTTTGGAAACTGGACTCCTCAAAGAATTTTTCTAGATGTTTTGTGAGCACCTTGAACCCCCGGGCGCTTCACAAAAGTTCATAAACTTGAGCTCTGAAAATATTTTTTTTTTCTTTTACTACAAAATTGTTACTTCAACCAGATAGCTTTTTTTCACAAGGGTATAATGATGAAATGGACCATAAAATTTATTTTACAATTTTTCCTGAGAATGTAGATACCTCATATGCAGTGGAAATAATTTATGTGGGTGCATAGCAGGGCTTAGAAGGGAAGGAAAACCATTTGAATTTTTGAAAGCAAAAATAGCTGGAATTATTACCATGCCATGTCGCGTTTGGAGACCCCCCTGAGGTGCCTAAACAGTGGAACTCTCTTAAAAGTGGCCCCATATTGGAAGCTAGACCCCTCAATGAATTTATCTACAGTGCCTACAAGTAGTATTCAACCCCCTGCAGATTTAGCAGGTTTGATAAGATGCAAATAAGTTAGAGCCTGCAAACTTCAAACAAGAGCAGGATTTATTAACAGATGCATACATCTTACAAACCAACAAGTTATGTTGCTCAGTTAAATTTTAATAAATTTTCAACATAAAAGTGTGGGTAAATTATTATTCAACCCCTAGGTTTAATATTTTGTGGAATAACCCTTGTTTGCAATTACAGCTAATAATCGTCTTTTATAAGACCTGATCAGGCCGGCACAGGTCTCTGGAGTTATCTTGGCCCACTCCTCCATGCAGATCTTCTCCAAGTTATCTAGGTTCTTTGGGTGTCTCATGTGGACTTTAATCCTGAGCTCCTTCCACAAGTTTTCAATTGGGTTAAGTTCAGGAGACTGCCTAGGCCACAGCAACACCTTGATTTTTTCCCTCTTGAACCGGGCCTTGGTTTTCTTGGCTGTGTGCTTTGGGTCGTTGTCTTGTTGGAAGATGAAATGACGACCCATCTTAAGATCCTTGATGGAGGAGCGGAGGTTCTTGGCCAAAATCTCCAGGTAGGCCGTGCTATCCATCTTCCCATGGATGCAGACCATATGGCCAGGCCCCTTGACTGAGAAACAGCCCCACAGCATGATGCTGCCACCACCATGCTTGACTGTAGGGATGGTATTCTTGGGGTCGTATGCAGTGCCATCCAGTCTCCAAACGTCACGTGTGTGGTTGGCACCAAAGATCTCGATCTTGGTCTCATCAGACCAGAGAACCTTGAACCAGTCTGTCTCAGAGTCCTGCAAGTGATCATGAGCAAACTGTAGACGAGCCTTGGCATGATGCTTTGAAAGTAAAGGTACCTTACGGGCTCGTCTGGAACGGAGACCATTGCGGTGGAGTACGTTACTTATGGTATTGACTGAAACCAATGTCCCCACTGCCATGAGATCTTCCCGGATCTCCTTCCTTGTTGTCCTTGGGTTAGCCTTGACTCTTCGGACAAGCCTGGCCTCGGCACGGGTGGAAACTTTCAAAGGCTGTCCAGGCCGTGGAAGGCTAATAGTAGTTCCATAAGCCTTCCACTTCCGGATGATGCTCCCAACAGTGGAGACAGGTAGGCTCAACTCCTTGGAAAGGGTTTTGTACCCCTTGCCAGCCTTGTGACCCTCCACAATCTTGTCTCTGATGGCCTTGGAATGCTCCTTTGTCTTTCCCATGTTGACCAAGTATGAGTGCTGTTCACAAGTTTGGGGAGGGTCTTAATTAGTCAGAAAAGGCTGGAAAAAGAGATAATTAATCCAAACATGTGAAGCTCATTGTTTTTTGTGCCTGAAATAATTCTTAATACTTTAGAGGAACCAAACAGAATTCTGGTGGTTTGAGGGGTTGAATAATAAATGACCCTCTGAATAAACTTTTCACAATTTAAAAAAAAAATAAAAAAAGAAATAACATTCTTTTTTGCTGCAATGCATTTCACACTTCCAGGCTGATCTACAGTCCAAATGTCACAATGCCAAGTTAATTCCGAATGTGTAAACCTGCTAAATCTGCAGGGGGTTGAATACTACTTGTAGGCACTGTAGATGTTTGGTGAGCACCTTGAACCCCTGGGAGCTTCACAAAAGTTTATAACGTTAAGCCGTGAAAATATTTTTTTTTTACCATAAAACTGCTACTTCAACCAGGTAGCTTTTTCCACAAGGGTATCAGGAAAAAATGCACCATAAAATATATTGTGCAATTTCTCTTGAGTATGCTGATGCCTCATATGTGGTGGAAATCAATTGTTTGGGTGCATGGCAGGGCTTGGAAGGGAAGGAGCGCCATTTGAATTTTTGAAAGCAAACATCTAAAGGACTGAGGACCAACCTGGAACAGTCTGGGGTCATGTGTTCAACAAGTACTGTATACCGGACACTAAACCAAGCAGAGCTTTGTGGGCGCAGGCCAAGGAAGAAACCATTGCTGAAGAAGAGACATTTAAAGGAACCACTGATCTTTGCCAAAGAGTACATTGACAAACCACAATCCTTCTCAGAAAATCTTCTGTAGACAGATGAAATAAGAATGGAGCTTATTAGAAATCCAAAGCAATAATTTGTTTACAGACGGCACAATGAACCTTATAAGGAAAAGAACACTCTACCAACAGTTAAGCATGGTGGAGGATCCATAATACTGTGTGGTTGCTTTGCTATGTCTGGTACTGAAAGCATTGAGCATATCACAGGAATCATCAAATCTGAGAATTATCAAGAGATTTTAAAGCGAAATGTCCTACCCAGTGTAGGAAAACTTGGCTTGAGTCAAAGATCAAAGGTCCTCCAGCAAGACAATGACCCAAAGCACACATCTAAAAGTACACAGGAATGGTTGAAAAAGAAAAAAATGGACTGCTTTAAAATGGCTAACAATAAGTCCTGACCTCAATCCCATTGAAAATCTTTGGTGTGAGCTGAAATCTGCGAATGGGAAAAAGAACCCTGCAAACATTTAAGAGGTTGAACAAACTGCAAAGGAAGAGTGGGAGAAAATACCAGCTGAGAAGTGCAAGAAACTTATACATGGCTACAAGTAATGTTTGGAGGTTGTCATCAATGCCAAAGGATGCGCAACCAAGTATTAATTAGGGGGGCCTTTATTACTGTACCTGCTGTTTATTCTGTTTCTTCTTTGAAACTGCAACATGTAAGTTGACCAACGATGTTTCATTGTTGTATTACTTTGGACCACTAATTAAAAAATCCTAAAGTTATAACTTTGGTACATTTCCATTTATTTCTGAATATATTGTACAGTCTATGAAAAAATTAAGTGGTGCCAATAATGATGAGCAGCACTCTAATGTAAGGTAAAGTATAGGAATGTTATGTGGCTAGACTTTGGTAGTAATAGAAACAGTTAGGTACAGCTCACTGGTGGCTGGAACTAGTGATGAACAGTGTGAGACACTTCCTGGTTAGAGAGAACTCCAGAGTAAGGGTACCTTCACACTTTAGCGATGCAGCAGCGATCCGACCAGCGATCTGACCTGGTCAGGATCGCTGCTGCATCGCTACATGATCGCTGGTGAGCTGTCAATCAGGCAGATCTCACCAGCGACCAGTGAACAGCCCCCAGCCAGCAGCGACGTGCAAGCGACGCTGCGCTTGCACGGAGCCGGCGTCTGGGAGCTGCGGACACTGGTAACTAAGGTAAACATCGGGTATGGTTACCCGATGTTTACATTAGTTACCAGCGCACACCGCTTAGCTGTGTGTGCAGGGAGCCGCGCACACTGAGCGCTGGCTCCTTGCTCTCCTAGCTACAGTACACATCGGGTTAATTAACCCGATGTGTAATGCAGCTACATGTGCAGAGAGCAGGGAGCCGCGCACACTGCTTAGCGCTGGCTCCTTGCTCTCCTAGCTACAGTACACATCGGGTTAATTAACCTGATGTGTACAGCAGCTACATGTGCGGAGAGCCGGAGCCGGCAGCACAGGCAGCGTGAGAGCTGCGGAGGCTGGTAACTAAGGTAAATATCGGGTAACCACCTTGGTTACCCGATGTTTATCTTAGTTACCAGCCTCCGCAGCTGCCAGACGCCGGCTCCTGCTCCCTGCTCGCTTCATTTGTCGCTCTCTCGCTGTCACACACAGCGATCTGTGTGTCACAGCGGGAGAGCGCCTTTGAAGAAAACGAACCAGGGCTGTGTGTAACGAGCAGCGATCTCGCAGCAGGGGCCAGATCGCTGCTCAGTGTCACACACAGCGAGATCGCTAATGAGGTCACTGCTGCGTCACAAAAAGCGTGACTCAGCAGCGATCTCGGCAGCGAGCTCGCTGTGTGTGAAGCACCCCTTAGTCTAGTAGTGGGTTCAAGTGTGAGAAGTAGTGGTTCCGGTGCGAGGGCCAGCCAGGGAACCTGAGGTAACCCTGGAGGTCGGGAGCCTATGGCTCACCCCGGCAGGCTTAAAGAGACATCCGATGAGAGAGCCATTGGGGCCTAAAATCAGATGAAGGTGAGTTGAGTTAGGGAGAAGAAGACACAGACCCCTGAGTTTCAGCACAACATCAAAGATAGTAGAGGGGAACAGGTCAAGAGATAGTACCTCACACTGTGAGGAAGGAAGCAAAGTAATAAAGTGAACCTTCTGCTTGGCTAAGTGAGCACGGGTGTTGTGTGTGTTACTGACTGTGTATGACGATGACGACCAGTGGAGTGACAGACATGGGACACGGACAGGGTAAACACAGCAGACTCAGAGCTGGATATGTACATGCAGGACTGGTTCTGGATACTGGCAGACAAGAGCAAACAGGCTGGATCAAATCAAAAGGTCTTAATGACTTGCTCTGGCCCCTCCCATCAGGAGAGGGAGCCTTAAATACCTGGTGCCTTCCAGCAATAAGCTGGGGACACCATTGCAAGGTGTGCATGTAGTGCCCTGGAAAACCAGGTAGTTGCACGCGTAGGCCCCCGCATAACACCAATCCCACGAAGGGTTAAAACAGCCGACCTGAAAACCCTAGTCACCCCCCTCAGAGAAGGACAGACACACCAGTGGGCAGGACAAGGCGGTTAGGAAACACCCACCTAGGGGTCTGGAGAAGCTGTGGAAAGATAAGGCGCAAATAGGGTCTTACCCGGTATAACACGTGGGGGTGAATGTTAGCAAGAACACTAACCAGTCACAACCCTTTCGAAAGCATGTAAATAGCGTGGGAGGCAGTGGTCCCGCCACAGGAAGACAATTCAGGAGGTAGGAGAAAAGCAGGTTTAAATGCCGCACCAAACCAAAGGAGTCCAGATGATGTTAGTAAATCCCTTTCTTTATTTTCACAGGTCTACGCGTTTCAGGGACATATCCGTCCCCTTTCTCAGGACAATGTGTAGCGACTACTATAAAGAGTGGCCGCAGGCTCCTATATATATTTCAAAAAGACCTAGGGGTCTGGAGAGCCCGGGGCGGGAAAACAGGCAGATGACTTAAGGTAGAGTTCAAGTCAGGAGATGAAGCCTGACAGGTGCAGGGTCGGAGCCCTGACACCTTGGCTAGGTGGCAGATGGTAGCAAGAGTCTGCAGGAGACGGGAAGACGGCAGCCGGAGATCTGAGGTGGACCGGGACAGGGTTGTAGCCCGCCGGTACCGACACCGGAGAACCAACCCGGAAACCGTGTGCACAGAGGGGGTACTTGGACCCTGAAGCCAGGACCGGCACCGACGGCCTAGCTAATTAACCAATTGAGGGCAAGATTATAGGTCCTGTCCCAACCTAAGTCCCAAAAATTAGACAACCACCCAAAGAGAGGGTTAGGGCAACCGGCAGGGCCCGTAGATCCCAAGGGTCAGCGTCAGACGGGCACGGCTCCCAACCTAAGGACCGGGAGCAAACTCCTGCGTTTCACACCGGGAAGTCCTTTCTACAACACACAGAGTGCAGAGGACTTTGACTACCAGCCCGGGTGTGGGATCAGATACACCCGTCTGCGGCAGCCGGCCACCATCCCCTTGGTTTACCACAGGACTTGTGTGCTTTATTTGACCGTAAGTAACATCCCTGGCCTGGCTGGGTGCGCCAGCCCTTGCAATCACCATCCTCAGCATAGAGACACTGGGCCCCGGGACATCCATCCCTGCCCACGGAGGGGTTAACATCCAGCTGCCAGCCCAACGTCCCCGGGAGCCCCGCATTGGCAGCGGTGGTGCTACATCTCACCACACACCGTGGGTGGCGTCACAGACATTCTACAACCAATCCCGTATAAATACGTCCCCCTTTTATTCGGACCCCTTGAGCCATACCGTAGATCCGGACTCGAGCAGCACCGGCTGCTGGTACGGGGGCAGCAGATGCATGCTTCCTCTTAAAAGGGACAGGAAGCGTGCACACGTGCCCTAGACCCTAGGCTGTGAAGAACCTGGGGCCTAGGTGGAAGCTGGCACTACACTGTGTAGGGGTCTGTGTGGGGACATTATACTGTGTAAGGGGGCTGTACTGGGACATCATACTGCGTGGCGGGCTTCTATGATTACATACTGTATAAGGGTAAACTGTTTGAGAGCAGTATTGTGACATCATACTGCTTGGGGGCTATGTGTGGACATTATACTGTGTATAGGGTTATGTGGAAACATTATAATGTGTAAGGAGGCTGTGTGGGGATGTCATACTGTGAATGGGGGCTTTGTGGCAACATCATAATGTGAAGGGGCTCTGTGGTGATGTACTTTCTGAGGGGCTTTGTGAGGTGATTAAAATGTTTAGGGTGGCTTTGTGGGAACATTGCACCATATAGGAGGCTGTGAAGGTCATCATACTGTGTATTGAGGCTTTGCGAGTCTCTTGCCCACGGCTACTGCCCCTTGGGTGCTTAAATTTGGTGTAGTTGGCAGGATGCAAGTTCCTCATATGAAGATGGGGAGAATGTTACTCGTGGCTCAGAAGATGGAGTGCCTGAACTGCAATGGCCTGAGAACGGGGAGAGTGTGACCCATGGTGTGGCAGAGGGAGCGCCTGAATTACAGAGAACTGAGCTAGCACCATGCATGGACTTGATACTAGGGAGCAGTGGCACAGAAAATGGTGTTTGCAACTGTGTAACCTAAACTGGTGGACTGCAACGTAGATCCCAACTTGGTGGTGACATGTGGTCTGAGGTGCAGGGGTTTGGCCCATCATGGGTGTGAAGAGTTTCCAAGAGCATAAAAAGGTGACCAGCCCGTGGGACTGCCAGCCTTGAAGATGGGAGGTACGGGGAGATTAGGTATGCACACCAGTGACTATGTAAGGGGAATACATGAAATAGCAGAAACTGCTGTGTGAATACTGACATGAAAAATCCAATAGCTATATGCAAGAGTGAATATGTGAAAAATGGAATCTGCATTACTGCCATGAACATATGAATCAAGAGAAATTTAGCTACTGAATTGATCAATGCAATAGAGCCCCAACACTACGCCAAAGTATTTCTCTACGTTGGGGTCCCTAGCTTGTGTGTGTCCTCTCATGCAGTTAAAAAACCTACCGTGTATGGGAAGCTGAGACCCAGGCTATTTATCCGTATGATATGGATTGGCAATAGGTGTGGTTGGGGAGGGTTCACAAACGAAAAAATACTAACAAATAGGAATAACGTTTGGAACACCATTCTAAGTCCGAACTGGGTGCAAAAACCAAAAAAAACATCACTACGGGGAGATAAGGTATGCACACCAGTGACTATGTAAAGGGAATACATGAAATAGCAGAAACTGCTGTGTGAATACTAACTTGAAAAACCCAATAGCTATATGCAAGAGTGAATATGTGAAAAATGGAATCTGCATTACTGCCATGAACATATGAATCAAGAGAAATTTAGCTACTGAATTGATCAATGAAATAGAGCCCCAACACTACGCCAAAGTATTTCTCTACGTTGGGGTCCCTAGCTTGTGTGTGTCCTCTCATGCAGTTAAAAAACCTACCGTGTATGGGAAGCTGAGACCCAGGCTATTTATGCGTATGATATGGATTGGCAATAGGTGTGGTTGGGGAGGGTTCACAAACGAAAAAATACTAACAAATAGGAATAACGTTTGGAACACCATTCTAAGTCCGAACTGGCATAACTGGTTGATCTGAAGCCTTGTCCCCTGGCACCGTGTTTACACTTGGTGGATCCCTTTCACCTAGAACAACTCGGGTCCTGCTCACCTGCGTGGCTAGCAGAGTGAGCTTGCTCTCAGGGTTCACGCTTGGGATTTTCTGGATGGTTTTGGGAAGTCCTATCCCTATGGTTGCGCAAGTACCCCGATTTTGGTGGAGAGTGGTTCATGAAGATTCCGTTCCCGTCGGGTGAATTACTGGGCTGCATGAAGCTACTTCCCAGCCTAGGGTCCGTGTACCCCGTTGTGCCATGGCCCCTGCCTGGTTGTAGCACAAGGCCGATGGTCTGCCCTCTGTGGCAGTACCGTGCCCCCTGTCACTGCCCCCTGCGACTGGGGTTCCAGCTCCCTCCAGGCCACACCAACGTCTGGCACCTGGGACGGTTACAGGAGCCCAGCTCCGCAGCGTGACCTTTCCTGTCACCGCTCACTGACACTTCTCTCCAACAACTCCTCTCTCTTACTCCTGACACTTCTGGCTCTCCCTCTACCATCCCTCCATCTGGGCGGCCCTATTCCCCTCAGGCTGCGCAATGGATGTTTGGTGGGTGTGGTGCAGAGTGTTCCTCAGGATTTGTGTATACCTGTTCTTAGCAACACCAAAGGGACAGGACCCGTAACCAAGGAGGAGCGGGTACCATGCAGAAGGGCAGACTGCACGGCACCCTTGTGACGACCTGATAGGCCAGGGCGTCACTGACCCCTGACGCTGTCATGAATCACTTCCTGTGAGAGCATCTTTCTGATCAGAAGAAGCAATCGCAGTGTGCAGTCATAAAGTCCCTTAGGGAAACTAGTAAAAGTTGTAAAAAGAATGTAAAAAAAAAGTTTTAAAAAAACCTAAAAGTTCAAATCAACTCCCTCTTGCCCCATTGAAAATAAAACAATAATAAAAAAAATACACATATTTGGTATTGCCACGTTCAGAAATACTCGTTCTATCAACATATAAAATCAATTAATTTTATCAGTGCGTGGTGTAGGAAGAAAAAAATTCCCAACGCCAAAATTTCAGTTTTTTTGGTCACTACAACAGTGCATTAAAATGCAATAGGCGATCAAAACATCATAGCTATGCAGAAATGATATACCTAAAAAATGTCATCTCAAGACGCAAAACTAATCCATCACTGAGCCCCAGATCTCAAAAAATGAGAACGCTAGGGGTCTCAGAAAATAGTGACAAAACCACAATTCTTTTTTTGGACAAACTGCTGAATTTTTTTCACCACTTACATAAAAGTAAAACTATACATGTTTGGTATCTACTAACTCATACTGACCTGAGGAATCATACGGACACATACGTTTTACCATATAGTGAATATGGTGAATAAACAAAGCAAAAACCATTGTGGAATTTCATTTTTTTTTTACAATTTCTCCACATTTGGATTTTTTTCCCCCATTTTCTAGTACACTATATGGTAAAATGAATGGTGTCATCCAAAAGTACAACTCGTCTCGCAAAAAATATGTCATTATGTCATATGTCATTATTGACAGAAAAATAAAAAAAGTTATGGCTGTTGGAAGAAGGGGAGGGAAAAACAGAAAATCGTCGGGAGGGTGAAGGGGTAAATAAAGTAGCAAAAGATACAACTTTACATTAGATAAGGCCATCTGAAATTTATATAGCTGTCTTTGCTGAGCAGATGGCCTTAAATAGTTTTTACTTACATTGGACATATTGGGGTCTCCACTAATATTTGATTAGACAGGAGTTTTTGGGAACTTTTTAGACCTTTCTGTTAGGACTTAAAGAGGACTTATGTTAACCTGTACATATATAAATAATTAAAAAGAAGCTAAAAAGCTGATTAAAACTTAGGTTTTTTATTTCCTCCTCTTTATTGACTAAGTTATGGGCTTTTCATTCTTAGGGTACGCTCACACGAGCGTTGAAATCGGATGAGTGCAATGCGAGAAAATCTCGCATTGCACTCTGATCAATGCTAGTCAATGAGGGCGAGAAGTTTGTCAGCTTTTCTCGCATCCAGATTCAGATTCGATATACGCACAGGCTGACAATGGAGGAGATGGGGGGATTAACCCCTCCCTCTCCACCGTAGCACCCGCCCTCAGCTTCACAGCTGTGACCCAATCGCATATTGTAAGTTTTCACCCTTTAGTGCCTTTCATGTGGCACTAAAGGGTGTTTAGCCTTGTTTTTAGCCCCAAATTCAATATTTTTTTTTAAAAATGATGGAAGGTCCCTCTTATTTTTGATATACAGTTAAGGTAAAGCAGATAGCTGCAGCCTGCAGACCACAGCTGGCAGCTTTACCTTGGTTGGTATTCCAAAACAGAGCTCACTCCAAGCTGTTGCTTAAAAGTATTAATTTAAAATTAAATAAATAATATAAAACAACAATGTGGGTCTCCCCAAATTGAATCACCAGCCAAGGTAAAGCAGACAGCTGTGGTTTGGTATTCTCAGGCTGGTGAGTTCCATGTTATTGGGCCCTCCCTAGCCTAAAAATAGCAGACCGCAACTGCCCCCAATGTGGCGCATCCATTAGATGCGCCAATCCTGGAGCTTCACCTCGGCTCTTCCCATTGCCGTGGTGCGGTGGCCAATGGGGTAATATATGGGGTTGGTTTCAACTGTGAATTGCCAGCTGTCATCAAGCCCTGGTACTAGTAATGGGTGGGCATCTATCAGACATCATTACTAATTCAGTAGTTCAAAAAAGAAAAATACATTTTATTTGAACAAGAACCCCTCGACTACAGCCCTTTTTTTTTACCAATTTAGTAAAAAGTTTTACAAAACAAAGTCCAACGTAATCCATAGTGACATCCCAAAAGCGAATCTGAAAGACATAAAAAAAGAAAATTAGTAAAGAAATATATACAAGAGACATTCTCTTTCACCAATTTATTTCCTTGGCAAATCCCTAATCCGGGTTACGGCATATTCACTGTCCCAGTCAATGAGGAACAGAATGTTCTTACAGCCTCACACACTGCTGTGAGAAGGACTGCAATGAACTGAAATGACCTCATGAGGTCACCCTAGGTCATAGGAACTCCCCTGAACTTGTGACTGATTATATAGGGGGTGAAACGCGTAGGAAAATCCTTGGACTAAATTACAGCAAAACATTTTTTTTAAATTATTGATACAGATATAATATTCTGAACTGGTAGTTGACTAAATTAGGACCATCCCTTTAGAAAATGACAGATAAGTACTGACGATAGTACTCTCTCTGACAGTGCACATACTATTCTTGTGGGCTTTTCTTTGGTGTTATACTTTACCCACTATTATACAGGAGCACTGGGCATATATAGATAGAAGAGGGTCAATATAGAGGTTAGTCGACGAGGAACGAGGGCGTCAAGAGCATTGGGACGCCGACCCCCATATTTCAGGAAGGGAGAGAGTAGGATGTATATGAATTTCCCACCTTTCCCTCCTTATATCGACATATGAAAAATAACAATTGTGTGTACTATGTTTGTGGCATATATGTTCAATAAATAATTGTTTTTAAGGTAATGAAAAATTTGGTATTTGATTAGAGAACTCTACCTTAGCATCTAAATTCGGTATTTGATAGATCTCAGCCTACCTATTTATGTAACCATGAGAGGGTATAATACAGTGGTCTCAAACTCGGCTGGGTGTATGGGCCGCACAGAGGAAAAAAAAAATAATTTGGGGGGCCGCATTCTTTGCAGGACAGTGACATTTTTATTGATACCATATTTTTTTTTTTTACACACCTTTGGATCACTGATTTTGAACATTTTTCACTTGTTTATTATACCAAATGTACACATTCTTCGTTTAAATATATCTATATATATATATAATTGCCTTATTCTGTCTGTCTGTCTGTCTTGCTCCAAAATTGTGTCACGTGACAGTGTCACCGTAAGTGTCATAAAAGTGACAACTGTCGGATTGGCTGCTGGGCTCAGCCTGCCCCCCCCCTACGGATTGGCCGCTCGCCTCGGCCTGGCCCCGCCCCCCGCATGGATTAGCCGCTCTGGGCTCGGCCTGGCTCCACCCCCCCACGGATTGGCCGCTCGCCTCGGCCTGGCCTCGCCCCCCACATGGATTAGCCGCTCGCCCCGGACCTCCACACGCATCGCCCGCTCCAGCGTACATCGGCTCCCAGTACACATGTGCAGGGAGTCGGCATACGCTGCGGTCAATAATGAAGTGTAATGCAGCGGTGAAAGAGTTAAAGACACTGCAAGACACTTCATTATAGACAGCGGGCACCCCCAGAAGAGAGAAGACAGAAGAAAGAAGACCCCGCAGTCATACTCACCAGACGACGACCGGGAGCAGGTGAGCGCATCAAGGTCCTGCAGCGGCGGAACACACACACACACGCACACACACACATAAGAACAGACACACACACATCAGATAACACTCACTCACTCTCACACACACCTCACACACACACATCAGATCGCATCCACACACAACAACATCCAGTGATATCGCTTACTTCTCGGCAACAATACTGTGCGTGCAGTGATCTTCCAGGACCTGCCGGAGGATCACATGGCCGGAAGCCTGTGGTATCTCCGGATGTTGTGAGTGTGTGAGCGCGTATGTGCGATATCGTCAGTGTGTGTGTGCGTGTATGCGATCGGGTGTGTGCGTGTATGCGGTCGGGTGTGTGCGTGTATGCGATCGGGTGTGTGCATGTGTTCTGATGTGTGAGTGTATGCGATCGGATCTGTGAGTGTCGGCAGAGGAGCACGGCGTGCAGCACAGCTGCTGGGACCGCCCACCGGAGGGCACAGGGAGAAGTGGGGTGTGAGTGTATGCGATCAGATGTGTGCGTGTATACTGTCTGATGTGTGACTGTGGAGCACGATGGGGGGTGCGCAGCATGGGGAATGGAGCACGATGGGGGGTGCGCAGCATGGGAGATGGAGCATGATGGGGGGTGCGCAGCATGGGGAATGGAGCACGATCGGGAGTGCGCAGCATGGGGGATGGAGCACGATGGGGGGTGCGCAGCATGGGGGATGGAGCACGATGGGGAGTGCGCAGCATGGGGGATGGAGCACGATGGGGGGTGCACAGCATGGGGGATGGAGCACGATGGGGGGTGCGCAGCATGGGGGATGGAGCACGATGGGGAGTGCGCAGAATGGGGGATGGAGAACGATGGGGAGTGCGCAGCATGGGGGATGGAGCACGATGGGAGTGCGCAGCATGGGGGATGGAGCACAATGGGGGGTGCACAGCATGGGGGATGGAGCACGATGGGGGGTGCGCAGCATGGGGGATGGAGCACGATGGGGGATGGAGCACGATGGGGGGTGCGCAGCATGGGGGATGAAGCACGATGAGGGGTGCTCAGCATGGGGGATGGAGCACGATGGGGGGTGCGCAGCATGGGGGATGGAGCACGATGGGGGTGCACACCTCCCCCCAAAACACACAGCGCCACACGCACACCGCACAACACACCACACACACACTGGGAACCACAAACACCGCCCTACACAGACAACGCCGCACACACACAACACCCAACACACAAACACCGCGGCATACACAAATATACGCACATACCGCGCAACACACACACTGCACAAAACATACCTCCCCCAAAACACACACACGCACTCCACACCCACACAAACCGCACAACACACACAGCACCACACACACAGAACGCTGTAGAGACACAGCGCTCCACAAACAACGAAATACACACAACACAACACACATACAACACCGCTCTCACACACACCCCCACCCAGACAACACCCAGAACATTTACAGTGCCCTACACAAACACTGACAACTACACACAACAACATCGATATATATAACAAAAAACATGCATTAACTACACAATAAATTCTAGAATACCCGATGTGTTAGAATTGGGCCACCTTCTAGTATATATATATATATATATATAAAAACCAATTTGATGGTAAAAAAAAGTCATGCCTTATTTTGAGTTTTTTGTTTTGTTTTTTTTACATTTTATCCCTTTTTTGTAACTAATAGTGTTACAATTATCACTATATAGAAATTTTGGCCAACATCTTTTAGTAATGTTCACCGTCTTGTTGTAATGTGCCCATCCTTGTCCCCTTGTAGTATTGTGCCCCATCCTAGTCCCTATCCTACAGTAATGTGCTCATCCTTGTTGCCATCTGGTAGTAATGTGCCCCATCCTTGTCCCCATCTTACCGTAATGTGCCCATCCTGTAGTAATGTGTTTATTCTTGTTCCCATCCTATAGTAATGTCCCCAACTTATAGTAATGTGCCCATCCTGTAGTAATGTGTCCATCCTTCTCCCCATCTTATAGTAATGTTCCCCATCCTTGTCCTCTTGTAGTAATCTTCCTATCCTGTAGTACTGTCCCCATCATATAGTTGTCCCATTCTATAGTAATGTGCCAACCTTGTCCCCCATCCAATAGTAATGTCCCCATCCTATAGTAATGTACCCACCTTGTCCAAATCCTATAGTAATATCCCCAGCCTTGTCCCCATCCTGTAGTAATGTCCCCATCCAATAGTAATGTGCCTATCCTTGTCCCTATCCTATAGTAATGTCCCTGTCCTATAGTAATGTCCCCAGCCTTATCCCTATTCTATAGTAATGGTTCCCAGCTTTGTCCCCTTGTAGTAATTTCCCTATCCTGTAGTAATGTGCCCATCCAAGTCCCCATCCTATAGTAATGTGCCAACCCTGTCCCCATCCTATAGTAATGTCCACATCCTATAGTAATGTGCCCACCTTATCCCCATCCTGTATTAATGTCCCCATCCCATAATAATGTCCCCAGCCTTGTTCCCATTCTATAGTAATGTCCCCATCCAATAGTATTGGGCCCATCCTTGTAATGTCCCCATCCTATAGTAATGTTTCCATCCCACAGTAATGTGGCGGCGGCTGAAAGGGGGCAGTGGCGCTATAACTTACCGATCGCTCTCCTCAGCTTCCACAGATTCCGGAATTAAGCTGAGGGGAGCGGTCTCCGGCCCCAGATCCACAGGGATTGGAGAGATTGGTCACAAGGCCAGTCTCTCCAATCAGAGCTGGGGGCGGGTGAAACAGAGGTCACCTAGCTCCAGTCAATGATCAGTGTTATAGCTGCTTTCAGTGCTATCAGTGTTATAAGCTGCTTTCAGTGCTATAGCGCTATAGCTGGATTTCAATGTTTCAGCCATTTTCAATGGCTGAAACATTACTTTGGCTGTGATTGGCTGAGCGGTGTTCGTCAGCCAATCACACCCTCCTGAGGTCAGGCAGAGGTCCCCTCCTCCCTGAATCTAAGCTATTTGCAAAGCGATCGCAGCCACTGGGGCTCCGGGGCTGCGATTTCGCCATGACATACTGGGTACGTCATAGGTCCTTAAGTACCAGGGAGCCATGACGTACCCAGTACGTCATAGGTCGCTAAGGGGTTAATGTACTGTTCTACACACACAAAAAAAACCCCAAAAAACCCCAAAACAAACACCATTCTTCTCACCTGTCCCGCGTTCCTTCAGCTGCCTCTCATCTCTGCTTCGTGCTGTCTGCAGGCCCGTGCCCCCGGTGACTATCGCGGCAGGTGCAGGGGCCAGAGCCACTGTCAGCAATTTATGTCAGATCGTTTAGCCAGCGCTGCGCGCGCAAAGTCATGGTCTCTGTGCACAACGTTTCAAATGCAGCCATAGCCGTCCGCCTATCAGAGGTAAGCAGCTGAGGTCAGGAAGTTTCCACTGGAGGAATAGTTGTGCACAGAGCGCTGGACTCTGAGCGTCAGCGCCGGCAAAACATTCATCTGACATAAAGAGCCGACAGTGGCTGCGGGCGGCCCCTGCACTGGCCGCGATAGTCAAGATGGGCACGGGCCTGGGGGCCGCACGAAGCAACCTGAGGGGCCACGTGGTTGAGACCTCTGATATAATAGATCTTATTGAGGAACTTAACTTGTATTAGTTTATGTTGAGCACTGACAAGCAGGGGATCGTGGCTAAAAAGAATATAACCAGTGTCATGGTCATCTATAACTGGTATTTCCTCCCCCATTGCTGCAGAATTTTTTTTTTCTTCAGGGCAAATTGTCTAGCTAGATGATTATAAAAGCTGGATAGTGGCTTAGGTAAACCCATAACCTAAGCTAGGTACTGTAAAATGATGAGTTTAAGTAATATCAACAGTCCCCCAAACTGTGCTCTGAATGCATGTGAATGTTCAGGAAGATGATAGGCCAGCTGTAACTGCTAGAATGTGCAGAGCATGCCCCTTCCACAATGTCAGACATAAAAGACTCCTTGTGCTTCCAAGAATTCAATCTGTGGTTTATTTCTCAGATGAGGAAGGCATGGTGTTTTTGGTGATCACCTAGCCTCCTCATCAGGAGTCAAATGCCAGGAGTTTAGGGGTAATTGAAGGAGACTGGGCTTGTATCTGAACCTCCCCCCTCAGCTCTGCAACCTGGAGTGTCAAAGCCTGCAGCTGCTTTGCAAGTCCGGCGACCGGATACATGGACCAAATAGGAATGGTCCAATAATAATGTCATGGTAGTGTTGATTAACTGGAGCAGGGACCTTTAAACTGGCCCTCAGACTAGTGACTTTGTGCTGTCCCTTATCCCAGAGGTAGGCTTAATGGCATCCAGGTCTGGACTGCCAGCGTGATCCTAACTCATGTCCAGACCCTGAACTAAAGGGTGCTTTATACACTGCGACATGGTTAACGATATATCGTTGGGGTCATGTCGTTAGTGACGCACATCCGGCACCGTTAGCGACATCGCAGCGTGTGACACCAAGGAGCGACGTGCAACAATCGCAAAAATGTCTAAAATCGGTGATCGTTGACACGTCGCTCCTTTTCCAAATATCGTTGGTGGTGCATGCTGCTGGTTGTTCGTCGCTCCTGCGGCGTCACACATCGGTATGTGTGACGCCGCAGGAACGATGAACATCTCCTTACCTGTGTCCACCGGCAATGAGGAAGGAAGGAGGTGGGCGGCATGTTCCGGTCGCTCATCTCCGCCCCTGCTCTGCTATTGGGCGGCCGCTTAGTGACGCCACAGTGACGTCGCTATGACGCCGAACGCACCTCCCTCTTGAAGGAGGGATTGTTCGGCGGTCACAACGACGTCGCTGATAAGGTATGTGCATGTGACGCTGCCATAGAGATAATGTTTGCTACGGCAGCGATCACAAAATGTCACACGAACGACGGGGGAGGGTGCTATCGCTCGCGATATCGCTAGCAAACGCTAGCGATGTCGCGTGTAAAGCACCCTTAACACCCCCTCTCCCCCACCCTAGGAGAGGGCCGGGAATGGAGAAGCAAAACCCACAAATACCCCAGACGGGAAAAACCAAAACACATGCCCACTGCAATCAGACACAGGAGAGAGACAAAACAAACCCAGGAGGAAATAAACTGTAATGCCCTGTCCTATCAGGTCGTCACAGGGTATTGTGCAATCTGCCCTTCTGCACAGTATAGGCATCCTCCTTGGTTATGGATCCCTGTTCTTTGGTGTTGCTAAGATCAGAGCCAGTCAAAACCCTAGGAACACTTTGCACCACACGCACCAGACACACCATTGGGGGGCCTGAAGGGAATAGGGCCGCCCATTGGGGGGTTGGTTGGGGAAAGTGAAAAAGTGACAGGAGAAGTGAAAAAGGAGTGGAAGGAGTAGGAGTTTGGAGTGGTGACTCTCGTAGGGAGAGGTCACTGGTTTGCAGCAGGGCTCCTGAAGACTACTAGGTGGCAGACGTTGGTCTGGGCCTGGTAAGAGCTGGAACCCCGGTCGCAGGGGATCGTGTCAAGGGGCATGGATTGCCGAGGAGGGCAGCCGACGTCCTTGAGCCATCTCCGGGCAGAGGCCAGGGCACGACGGGGTACGCGGACCCTAGGCCGGGAAGAAGCTTCAAGCGTCCTGGTAATTTACCTGACGGGGGTGAAGTCTTCAAGATTCATCCCTCACCTGCTCTAAAATCGGGGTACTAGTGCAACGAGGGGATAGGACTTTTCCCAAAACACAGTCCATCAAATCCCAAGCGTGAACCCTGAGAGCAAGCTCACTCCGTTAGCCATACGGGTGAGCGGGACCCAATTAGTTCCACACTATAGGGTCCAAACAGTGAACAAGGTGCCACGGAAAAGGTCACAGGCTAACAAGCAATACCAAGGGCATGGATCCAAGCGTGCTCCCTCCTTGCTGCAGCGGTGCTCAGAATTCTGGTTTGCAAGCTGTCGGTGTGAGTATTCTTGGACTGAGTGAGTACGCAGAAACCCTTTCCTTTCCCAACGGCACCCCTTCACTGCCACCACTGGGCCCCGGGAGCACCCCCCCTACCCACGGAGGGATTAGACACCTTGCTGCCATACCACCGCCACCAGGCTCCCCCAACAGCAGCGGTGGTACTCCATCTTCCCATGCACCGTGGGTGGCATCACAAACTTCTAAAGCCTGCTTTACACTAGTCGATCTATCGTGCGATAGCACGAGCGATCGTACTCGCCCCCGTCGTTTTTGCATCACGGGCAAATCGCTGCCCGTAGCGCACAAACTTGTTTAACCCCCGTCACACGCACTTAGCTTCCGGACGACCTCGCTGTGGGTGACGAACGTCCACTTCCTGAAGTGGGAGGAACGTTCGACGTCACAGCGACGTCACACGGCAGCCGGCCAATAGAAGTGGAGGGGCGGAAATGAGCGGGATGTAAACATCCCGCCCACCTCCTTCCTTCCATTAAGCCGGCGGGTGCCGTGGGACGCAGGTACGCTGTGTTCATCGTTCCCGTGGTGTCACACGGAGCAACGTGTGATGCCACGGAAACGATGAACAACCTGCACCCATGAAAATAAACGATATTATGAAAGTTAACGACGAGTACACGACTCATGATTTGTGAGCGATACTGCATCGCTAAGAGGTGTCACATGAGATGACGTCGTGCGCTATGCCAAATGTGCGTCACGAAAACCGTGACCCCGACCCCTGTACATACTCCCCTTTTCAAATTTGAGTGTCCGCATGAATCCCCGGGTCTGGAGACCCCCTCGAGCCACCGCGGTTCCGGATCCGAGCGGCTCGGCCGCTGACACGGGGGCAGTACAAAACTACAGAGAGGAAATAAACTAACAACAGGAATATTTCCACACCATACAGAAGCACACAACAGATCACCAGGCTCTGAATCACAACAATGAGAAGGGTATTTGCTGCAGCAAATCTGAATTATTATCGGCACTGAATAGCAGGTTTCAGGATCTTATATAGGAAGGAGAAGGCTCAGATTTATAATTAGCTACCTGAGCTCCTAGTAGAGTTCCCCAGGTTAGCATGAATTCACTCTTGCACGACTGAGGAACAGTGCACATGAAACAGCCAACGCCAGCTCTGGCTGAACAACTAGGAGACATTAGGTTGCTTGTCAGACTCTGGTATATGATTGGAGCACCTACGGGGCAAGGGTTAAATTACTCATTGCCAGGCCTGGTGATGTTGGGTTTGGGGACGTCACGGGTGGCCCTTTTGCCTGGTTTCGTGGCCCAGAGGTGTACAGTAAAGAAGGGGTTGGGGGATGATGATGGTGGATGATTATTTTGTGATGCCACCTGCGGTACGTGGCCAGGGAATTAGCCGCCGCTGCTGTCGCCATCCTCCGGGGCTGATGGTAGTAGCAGCAAGATGTTTCAGCTCCCCAAAGGTGGAGCGGTCCCCAGGGAGGATGATGAGGGAAGTAGTAATGACGCGCGCCAAAGAGTGAGGTGTTGGCAAGGACAGGCGGACACAGTCTCTGTGGGTTCAAGGTCTCTTTACTCACAGTCCTGGTTTTACCCGGAAGATGCCGGTCACCGCCGTGATGGGCCCCAGCCAATCCCCAGCAATTCGAGGTCACCGCCGGTGTTCCGGTGTGAGTCCTTTCTGGTTGGGGTCCCTCCAATCTCCGTGTAGGTGGAATGTGGAACGGGCTGTGGGTGTTTCCTGCACTCTCCGCAGACCCTGGAATCCCGTATAGCAGTGAAGAACCCGGGCTGAGCTGTAAGCTCCAAGCCACGGGTCCTATGGCACTCTCAAAAGTGTGAGGTAAAAGAAGAGTGGACCGAGGTCCCAGGTGTGTGTCTCACCAAAAGCTGTGCCCAAGGCTAAATGACTATGTGTAGAGATGCTCCTTCCCTTTTCCCCCAAGTAGTGGCCGTCCCCCAGGTGGTTGTCCTAGTGATCGGGAAAGTCCAAATGGATTTGTGATGGCCACCCCCCTATCTAGCCCAGGCCATCCCCCCGGTGGGAAGGCACCTAACTGTTTGTGGTTTGTGAATGTGAGAAACACCAGCAATTAACCTCTCCTTACCCGGGATGAGTACTACATCTTAAGGGAGATGCAGTACCCTGTGGCAACTGAAGCCTCAGGGGCGCCACATGATCAGAGCCTGACGCTGCCTTGGCACTAAATGAGTATGAAACTGAACACTGCATGACACACACTTTCAATGAAGCCAACATTAGTCCAAGAATATCAGGTTGTCTGTGAGTTGGACCTTTAAGAACGACCACTCTACACACCAATCGTCCTGCATTCAGAAGCAGATAGTAACCAATATGTATATACCAATTGCACAGTCAACTAATAATAAAAACAAGCTATGTGGGGGCTGACACTCTATATAAATGGCTTTGTGAGTGATCATTCTGTATATAGAGGGGCTATGTGGGGGCTCATGCCGTATATAGGGGCAATTCTGTGATTTCATACTTTATATAGGATACTGTGTGTGGGACTCATACTGTATATAGGGGCTTTGTGGGGGCTCATACTGTATGTAGAGATGTAGAGGGCTATGTTGGGGCTCTTTCTTTCTATATAGAGGTTATGTGGGGGGCTCATACTGTATATTTAGATGCTATCTGGAGGCTCATACTGTATGTAGGAGCTGTGTTGGGGCTCCTACTGTATATGGCGGCTGTGTGTGGTCTCATACTATATATAGGGGAATGCCAGCATGCTTAATTCTGCTCGATATTAAGTAATATAATTATGTTGTATTAATACTAATTGTAATTAATGTGTTAATATTAATATTTAGCCAAATTAATTTTAGCTTATTTTTTTCAGCCCTCCACCCTAGTCACATCCCATAGGGAAAATTAATTGCCAACCGCTGCTATAGATTATTCTGCATATCTGACAAAACCATTAGAGATCAAATATATGACATTATAAATTTCGTAGCAATGACTATTAACTAATGATATTAGTATGAAATCAAAGGAGATAACACAAATTTCCGCACCCTCTCAAACCTCATACGCATCCACCCAGCCCCCGCTCCACCAGTCTCACTAAAAGGAGCTCTATGGAATGCTCGCTCTGTCTGCAACAAACTATCCTACATTCATGATCTTTTCATCACTAATAAACTATCCTTCCTCGCCATCACTGAAACCTGGCTCACCCCCTCTGACACTGCCTCTCCTGCTGCACTTTCTTATGGCGGTCTCCAACTCTCTCACACCACCCGCCCCAGTAACAAGCATGGTGGAGGAGTTGGTTTGCTCCTGTCTGACCAATGCTCCTTTACACCAATTCCACTACCACCCTCGGTTACTCTCCCATCTTTTGAGGTGCACTCCGTTCGCATCTACGCCCCCTCCAACCTTCAACTGGCTGTCATTTACCGCCCTCCAGGGCCAGCCACTGCCTTTTTTGATCATTTCACCACCTGGCTACTACACTTCCTTTCCAACGACATCCCCACCACCATCATGGGTGATTTCAATATCCCCATTGACACTTCCCACTCATCTGTCTCCAAACTTCTAACACTCGCTGCCTCCTTTGGCCTCACCCAATGGTCTTCTGCAGCTACTCACAAAGATGGCCACACGCTGGACCTCATCTTCACTCGCCTCTGTTCCCTATCTAACCTCTCTAACTCACCTCTCCCCCTGTCTGACCACAACCTACTCACATTCTCTTCCCTCTCTTCTCCAAGTACGCAACCCCCCCTCCACAAACTTTCACACCCTCGCAGAAATATCAAACACCTTGATTTACACGCCCTTTCTCAGTCCCTTCTCCCTCTCACAGACATTGCATTTCTACACGATGCAGATGATGCTGCAACTTTATACAACACTACAATCTCTGCAGCTCTCGAATCAGCCGCCCCCCTCACACACACCAAAACCCGCACAATCAACAGGCAACCCTGGCACACCAGTCAGACTAAAGAACTGAGACGGGCTTCCAGAATTGCTGAGCGCAGATGGAAGAGGTCTCATTCCACTGAGCACTTCATTGCATATAAAGAGTCCCTCACTACCTTCAAGTCCACACTCACTGCTGCAAAACAAACCTACTTCTCATCCCTCATATCCTCTCTCTCTCACAACCTTAAACAGCTATTCAACACTTTTAATTCTCTCCTCCGTCCTCCAGCACCACCTCCCTCTCCTCTCCTCTCAGCTGAAGACTTTGCCTCTTTCTTCAAGCAGAAGGTTGACAACATCAGAGCAATCTTTGGCCCACAATCACTACAGCCCCTCATCATAGCTACTCAGCCTTCTTCCTCCAAATCCAGCTTCTCCACCATGACAGAAATCAATCTTTCTACTCTACTCTCAAGATCACATCTAACAACCTGTGCACTGGACCCGCTCCCATCGCACCTCATCCCCAACATCACCGCAGTCCTCATCCCAGCCCTAACCCATCTCTTCAACCTATCACTAACAACTGGTGTATTCCCTTCATGATTTAAACATGCCTCTATTACACCCATCCTCAAAAAGCCCTCCCTTGACCCATCCTCTGTGTCAAACTATCGCCCCATATCCCTTCTCCCCTATGCCTCAAAACTACTAGAACAGCATGTCCATCTTGAACTGTCCTCATACCTCTCCTCCTGCTCTCTCTTTGACCAGCTACAATCTGGCTTCCGACCGCATCATTCCACTGAAACTGCCCTAACTAAAGTCACTAACGACCTACTAACCGCCAAAACCAAGCGACACTACTCTATCCTCCTCCTCCTGGACCTGTCCTCTGCCTTCGACACAGTAGACCATTCCCTCCTACTACAGATTCTCTCATCTCTGGGCATCACAGACTTGGCCCTATCTTGGATATCCTCATACCTCACCGACCGAAGTTTCAGCGTCTCCCATTCTCACACCACTTCCTCATCTTGCCCCCTATCTGTCGGTGTTCCCCAAGGCTCAGTTCTTGGACCCCTGCTTTTCTCCATCTACACCTTCGGCCTGGGACAGCTCATAGAGTCCTACGGCTTCCAGTATCATCTCTATGCCGATGACACACAGATCTACCTCTCTGGACCTGACATCACCTCTCTACTAACCAGAATCCCACAATGTCTGTCTGCTATTTCATCTTTCTTCTCTGCGCGATTCCTAAAACTTAACATGGACAAAACAGAATTCATTGTCTTTCCTCCTCCTCACTCATCTCCTCCAACAAGCCTTTCCATCAAACTCGATGGTTGCTTACTCTCCCCAGTCTCACAAGCTCGTTGCCTTGGAGTGACCCTCGACTCTGCTGTATCCTTCAAGCCACACATCCAAGCCCTCTTCACCTCATGCCGATTACAACTCAAAAACATCTCCCGGATCCGTGCTTTCCTTAACCAAGAATCAGCAAAAACATTAGTGCATGCCCTCATCATCTCCCGCCTCGACTACTGCAACCTCCTGCTCTCTGGCCTCCCTTCCAACACTCTTGCACCCCTCCAATCTATCCTAAACTCTGCGGCCCGCCTAATCCACCTCTCCCCTCGCTACTTCCCAGCCTCGCCACTCTGCCAATCCCTTCACTGGCTTCCCATCACCCAACGACTCCAGTTCAAAACACTAACCATGACATACAAAGTCATGCACAACCTGTCTCCTCCCTACATCTGTGACCTAGTCTCCCGGTACCTACCTGCACGCAACCTCAGATCCTCACAAGATCTCCTTCTCTGCTCCTCCCTTATCTCCTCTTCCCACAATCGCGTACAAGATTTCTCCCGTGCATCCCCCTTACTCTGGAACGCTCTACCTCAGCACATCAGACTCTCTCCTACCGTGGAAAGCTTCAAGAGGAACCTCAAGACCCACCTCTTCCAACAAGCCTACAACCTACATACCTCCCAACCGTCCCGGATACAGCGGGACAGTCCCTCTTCTGAGCCTTTGATCCCGGGTCCCGCCCGTGAGGCTGTTTATCCCGGGCTCCACCCACCCACTGTAGCCCCGCCTCGCTGTTTCTCCCTTCTATTCATTACAGAGCCGACCGCGCACCTACTCCTGTGACTGCTGCTGAGGTATGAATCACCCCCTGCAGCAGAGCGACCCCCCTGCAGCAGAGCGACCCCCCCCTGCAGCAGAGCGATCCCCCTGCAGCAGAGCGACCCCCCCTCCCCCAGAGCCGACCCCCCCAGTCCTGGAGCCTGCGTTTCCCTGCAGCTGTTCTCTGACTCCCCGTGTGCGGCTTCTCACTGCTGCAGACACGCGGGGAGTCAGGACGCTGAGGAGACCGTGCAATCAGCACTTATCTCCTGCAGATAGCAGTGGCCAGTAATAACCTATGCAGAGTGACATCTGCAGGCTTCTATTAGCTTACCTCTCCTGCCTGTAGAGCTGCTGGGTCCTAGCTTCCCAACAACTTCAGCTCTGCTTTATCCTGGCTCCCCTACCAGTTAAAGGGAACATGTCAGCAGAAATTTCACAATAAAAGTAATAGATTCCCCTCTGCAGCTCCTGGGCTGCTTCTAGAAAGGTTCCTGTTGTTATTGTGCCCCCTTTGAGACCTACAAAAATACTTTATGAAGTCTTACCTTTTTGTATGCAAATGTGTTTTTATGGTCACGGGGGCGGGCTGCCTGGCGTCCGTTATTCCCCCTCCTGCCGCTTTACGCAGTCCCCCATTGCTCATTTACATACACAAGGACGCCTTCCTCATGTAACTGTCCTCCCGAAGATTTGCGCATGTGAACGCTTTTTCAGGTGATTGCGCAGGCACGAGATTATGGGCGGCGCTGTGATTGTCATCAACAGCGTTAACCAAGTACCCGCCCATAATCTCGTGCCCGCACTTTTCCCTCTGACTCCACCGTTATGCGCAAGTGCTGGCCATATGAACCATGTTACCTATTACTGCTTGCACGAGATTATGGGCGGGTACTTGGATGACTTTGCTGATGACAATCACAGCGCCGCCCATAATCTCGCGCCCACGGTAATAGGTAACATGGTTCATATGGACAGTGCTTGCGCATAACGGTGGAGGCAGAGTGAGAAGCGTGGGCACGAGATTATGGGTGGGTACTTGGATGACGCTGCTGATGACAATCACAGCGCCGCCCATAATCTCGCGCCTGCGCAATCACCTCAAAAGCGTTCACACTTTGCACAGTGCTCAGTCCCGCGAGAGTGGCACTGGGCATGCACAAAACTTCAGGAGGACAGTTACATGAGGAAGGCATCCTCATGTATGGAAATGAGCAATGGGGGACGGCGTACAGCGGCAGGAGGGGGAATAACGGACGCCAGGCAGCCCGCCCCCGTGACCATAAAAACAGATTTGCATACAAAAAGGTAAGACTTCATAAAGTATTTTTTTAGGTCTCAAAGTGGGCACAATAACAACAGGAACCTTTCCAGAATGCAGCCCAGGAGCTGCAGAGGGGAATCTTTTATTTTTTTTGCTAAATTTCTGGTGACAGTTTCCCTTTAAAGGGAACCTATCAGGTGCAATCTGCACTCAGAGCCAGGAGCAGTTCTGGGTGTATATTGCTAATCCCTCCCTAACTGTCCCTGTATACACTTGCATAGATAAAGGCATCTATAGAAAAAGTATTTTTAAAGAGCTTATATCTTATGCTAATTAGCGCGGGGACTAGTCCCAAGGGCGTTACTTCACTTGGCTAGTCGGCTCACATAGCGTATTAGTACTCACACAGGGGCGTAATAACATGCTAACATGCTATGCGAGCCGACTAGCCAAGTGAAGTAACGCCCTTCGGACTAGTCCCCGCGCTCATTAGCATAAGATATAAGATCTTTAAAAATATTTGTTCTTGATCTCTTTATCTATGCTAGTGTATACAGGGACGGTTAGGCAGGGATTAGCAATATACACCCAGAACTGCTCCTGGCTCTGAGTGCATATTGCACCTGACAGGTTCACTTTAAAGGGAACCTGTCACCAGATTTGGGGCCTATAAGCTGCGGCCACCACCAGCGGGATCTTATGTACATATTCTAACATGCTGCATACCTCCCAACCGTCCCGGATACAGCGGGACTTTCACGCTTTACGTTGTTTGTCCCGTAGCCACGGGCGGGACGGCCGGCTCCCGGGCTCCGCCCACCCACTCTCTCTCCGCCTCCCTGCTTTTCCCTCCTACCATCCTAGTAGACGTGGCATAGAGAGGAGCGCTGCCTGTGCTGCTGCTGGTACAGTAAACTAATCTCCCCAGCGCTGATTTCCCTCCCTCCCCCCTCACCCCCGGCCGGAGCCTGTCTGTGCGGTCGGCCGGCCGCCTGTCTGTGCGGTCGGCCGGCCGCCTGTCTGTGCGGTCGGCCGGCCGCCTGTCTGTGCGGTCGGCCGGCCGCCTGTCTGTGCGGTCGGCCCGCCGCCTGTCTGTGCGGTCGGCCGGCCGCCTGTCTGTGCGGTCGGCCCGCCACCTGTCTGTGCGGGCGCCCCCCTGCCGCCTGTCTGTGCGGGCGCCCCCCTGCCGCCTGTCTGTGCGGGCGCCCCCCTGCCGCCTGTCTGTGCGGGCGCTCCCCTGCCGCCTGTCTGTGCGGGCGCCCCCCGTCGCCTGTCTGTGCGGGCGGCCCGCCGCCTCATTGTGCGGGCAGCCGGCCGCCTCTCTGTGCGGGCGGCTGGCCGCCTCTCTGTGCGGGCGGCCCGCTGCCTGTCTGTGAAGGCGGCCGGCCGCCTGTCTGTGAAGGCGGCCGGCCGCCTGTCTGTGAAGGCGACCGGCCGCCTCACTGTGCGGGCGACCGGCCGCCTCACTGTGGCTGCCTGCGTGTCCGTGCTGGAGGCCCGCCGGCTGCCTGCGTGTCCGTGCTGGAGGCCCGCCGGCTGCCTGCGTGTCCGTGCTGGAGGCCCGCCGGCTGCCTGCGTGTCCGTGCTGGAGGCCCGCCGGCTGCCTGCGTGTCCGTGCTGGAGGCCCGCCGGCTGCCTGCGTGTCCGTGCTGGAGGCCCGCCGGCTGCCTGCGTGTCCGTGCTGGAGGCCCGCCGGCTGCCTGCGTGTCCGTGCTGGAGGCCCGCCGGCTGCCTGCGTGTCCGTGCTGGAGGCCCGCCGGCTGCCTGCGTGTCCGTGCTGGAGGCCCGCCGGCTGCCTGCGTGTCCGTGCTGGAGGCCCGCCGGCTGCCTGCGTGTCCGTGCTGGAGGCCCGCCGGCTGCCTGCGTGTCCGTGCTGGAGGCCCGCCGGCTGCCTGCGTGTCCGTGCTGGAGGCACGTGTCCTTCTTTAAAAGTTGGGAGGTATGAACCTACAATAGCCCTCAGTCCAGTAGACCACTGCGCAACCAGCTCTGTCCTCACCTATCGTACCATCACCCATTCCCTGTAGACTGTGAGCCCTCGCGGGCAGGGTCCTCTCTCCTCCTGTACCAGTCTGTTATGTACTGTTAATGATTGTTGTACGTATACCCTTTCACTTGTAAAGCGCCATGGAATAAATGGCGCTATAATAATAAATAATAATAATAATAATTATCTCTGTTTCTCTACCTATGAAATGTACATATGTGCTGTCTGTAAAATCAGAGTTTTAATAGCATAGCATAATCAATACCAGAAAGGGTTAAGTGGTGCAAAAGGGAATGTGGGATTGGAAAACAGCTGGGGATATTCCAGGCTGCATGTCAGAGCCCAACTCCTAGCATTGTAATTTCTCAAATGTCAACAGCAAATTGCAGCTTCTCTAAAAGGGAGGAGGGGAGGAGAGAAATGAAAAAGATCAAGGGAATACAGCAGAAAGTGAAGAGTGAAAGGACTGGAGGAGCACAGCACAGGAGCCAATGAATAAGTCATGTTTTCCATCCGAGCTTATGCCTAATGATTTGTAGATGCCTAGTTATATGCACATTAATACACTGATGTATGCATGTAGAAGATGTCTTCTGAAAAGCAATGAATTCTGACAACCTTGATCAAAGTCCAGATTTAGAAATGAGCGGATGCAATTGTAAAAATTAGAACAGGATCTGAAGGCAAAGCACCTTGGGTTCCAACTATGGCTCATATGCACTCATATCCTTACCTTTCCGTTAATGTTATCAGATACAAGCAGAAGAGAAAATCATTATTTCCCTAATGGTAATGTCAGCCCCATTTGCAACCTTGAATGTAATCAGCACAACAAGATGGTGTTCTGTGATGGGAAATGGATAGCGCCCTGCGGTAGTATTTAACAGAATGATTGCTGTTTTCACAATAACAGTAATGGGTGCTTTACACGAGACGAGCTATCGTGCGATGCATCGTCGGGGTCACGGTTTTCGTGACGCACATCCAGCATCGTTCACGGCGTCGTCTCGTGTGACACCTCCGAGCGACGCAGTGAGTCATGTACTCGTCGCTCTGTTTCAAAAAATTGTTTAATAAAAATGGCTCCGGTTGTTCATCGTACCCGGGGCAGCACACATCGCTCCGTGTAACACCCTGGGAATGATGAACACAGCTTACCTGCGTCCCGCGACTCCCGGCGGCTGTGCGGAAGGAAGGAGGTGGGCGGGATGTTTACGTCCCGCTCATCTCCGCCCCTCTGCTTCTATTGGCCGGCGGCCCCCCCCTTTAGGAAGAGGATGTTCGCCGCCCACAGCGAGGTCGCTCAGCAGGTAAGTACGTGTGACGGGGGTTTCACGACTTTGTGCGACACAGGAATCGATTTGCCCGTGACGCACAAACGACGGGGGTGGGTACGATCGATCGTGAAATCGCACCATCGGTCGACTCGTGTAAAGCAGGCATTAGACATATGGAATTTCAGTCTGCAGTCGTAGAATGGCCTTTTTTTTACCTTTCCTCAGAGAAATGCTCAACAAAAGCGACATAGAAGCTATTTAATGAGATTCTCCTGTGGTAGCTGCAGTAAAATGTGTTATGCGTATGTGTAAATGCCTATGTGTTTTTGCTTCACAGTCAGAACCACAGCTAAGTAGCTATGTATGTGTGACGCAGGGTATTGTGCAATCTGCCCTTCTGCACAGTATCCACCTTCCTTGGTTACGGATCCTGGTCCTCTGGTGTTGCTAACAGCTTAGCCAATCAAAATCCTAGGAACACTTTATACTTTACCCAACAGACTCACCATTGTGGGGCCTGAAGGGAATAGGGCCACCTCCTCACTCTTGTGAGGAGAGGTCACGGAGCAGGGCTACTGAGTACTAGGAGGCAGACGTTGATCTGGGCCTGGTAGGGGCTGGAACCTTGGTGATAGTGTCAGGGGGCATGGACTGCCGAGGATGGCGGCCTTGATCTATCACCGGGCAGGGGCCAGGGCACGACGGGGTACGTGGACCCTAAGCCACAAAGTAGCTTCACGCGTTCTGTTAATTTACCCGACGGGGGTGAAGACTTCAAGTGTCATCCCCAACCCGCTCCAAAATCGGGGTACTAGCCGATGGGATAGGACTTTCCCAATACAGTCCAAAGAAATCTTACGCATGAACCCTGAGAGCAAGCTCACTCCGTTAGCCATATGGGTGAGCAGGACCCGAAAAGTTTTATGCCCGAGGGTCCAACAGAGACAGAGGTGCCAAGGACAGGGCCACAGGCTAAAAGCAACACCAAGGGCACGGACCCAAGCGTGCTCCCCACAGGCTGCAGTGGTGCTGAGAATTCTGGTTTACAAGCTGTCGGTGTTGTTATTTCTGGACTGAGTGAGTACACTGAAAACCCCTTTTCCGATCCCCAACGGCACCCAATCACCAACCCTCCAGCGGGCCCTGGGACACAAACCCCCCTACCCACAGAGGGGTTAAACATCAGGCTGCCACATCATCGTCACCGGGCTCCCCAACGGCAGCAGTGGTCCCTCACATTACCACACACCGTGGGTGGCGTCACAAACTTTCCAACCCCCCTGTACATATCCCCCCTCTCATCGAGTGTCCGCACGACCCCCGGGTCCGGAGACCCCTCGAGCCACCGCGGATCCGGATCCGAGCAGCGGCCCGGCTGCTGGCACGGAGGCAGCACATATGCATACACATAAGATGGCCGTCAGCCAATCCTTCAGCCGACAGCTATCTCAGCAATATCTCCCATACACAGGCGTGATCGTTCAGTCGAGCACTACTGTGTGTTTTATGTGAAAACTGTCAGCAAACATCTCTAGCTTATCTCTGGAAAAACAAATTGATCAGCAACCTGAAATAGGACATGCCTATCTGACATTTTACCTGACAATCAGTTGGTTAGCGTCTTTGTAGAGGGGAGGCATGGGCCACCGGCTGGACTCAATCCTTCTGCTTTGAATTGGTCCTTATCTTTCTTTGGCCCAGACCCCAGTCCTCTACACAGAACAAGGGGAGAGGGGTGGTTGTCGGGGCTCCTGGTGGGGTGTATGTGTAGCTTCCCACGGGCACGGGACAGGTGCATGTAACCTGTGGCGCCCTGACCTGGTCAGGCACCACTGAGTACTGCACCCATGCTGGGAACAGTACAACACAGGTAATCCAGAAGGCTGACCGGGGTGTGGAACACAGGCGCATAGTGATCAGGTCTCACACATGTACCCATGAGAGGACCCCTGGGGATCCCAGGAGGGGGAAAAGCCTTGACCTTCACTGGAATAGTGGAGGGGGCCAAAAGCCTCCATCTCCTCTCAAGGGGTGTGGTAAGAGAATCTGGTTGCTAGGTGGCGTAGGCAAGAACAGGAGAGGAGGGGCAGTGAGTCAGTTAGAGCAGAGAACTCCATAGGGCTCAGTGAGGAGCAGACCTGTGGGGCTGTTGCTGTCTAACAGCGCCCGCGCAGTGGCTACTGACGGGGGAGAACGGTCAACTAGGAGTGCTACCCGAAATCCATCTTCAGCTAGAGAGAGAGCAACGGAGTGGGAAGTAAGGAGACTGCTAGAGAGTACCAGGCCCAAACGGGCGGCAGATCCCGAAGCGGAGATAGATCCAGCTTTCTTTTGCTAAACCTGCCGGTGTGGGGCTCTCAAAGCCCACACCACAACACCACAAAAAGCCGCAGCCACGTAGCCACAGTTAGGGCCCATAGCTCACAGGAGGCAAGAAGCTGGAGTGATCTGGTCCAGGCGACAAGCAAACGGCAAACGAAGGGGAGAGAGGCTGCAGCATCTTCCCTGGGTGACCCCCATAGGGACTCAAAGTCGGGGTCACCCCAAACCACCAAGGGCTAAGGAAGGCGAGTTGGTAGTCACCCTCATAAAGTCAGCCTGAAGGATACCTGGTTCCCACCTGGTTCATCTCAGCTACGCCCGGGCTACTCACCCTGCCATCAAATGTGAGTAAAGCCCTTGAAAGACAGTTCTGCCTGTGTGAGTCATTCTGCGACTTGTAGTACTACGCATCTACATCGGGCCCTGGGGCTTGCCTCACTCTCAGGAGGCTATTCCAACTAACTGCACATACCATCAGCCCCAGGCGACCCTCAACCTGCAGTGGCGGTCCCTACTGGCCGCAATACTGAGAGTGGCGTCACGACAAGAAGAAGATCTCCTACCTGTGACCAGATCCAGCTGAGTGGAGTCCCTGAAGGTAATGCACCGACACACCACCGGTGGGGCTTCACATCTGGCGTCACGAACAGGATAAGGACTAGACCTGTTCAGACAGGTGACCATGTGCCTGGGCGGTCCGCTTGGAAAATTGGAAGCGCCGCCATATTGCCACCATGAAAAGCGCGCTGAAAAACAACAGCAGCCCGCGCTGGGAGAAGTTACCGCCCACGAAGAGGTGTGGCTACCCAGAGATCCCCTGCAGAGTTCTGACCTTGCCAGCTATGAGAGTGGAAGCGTCCAGAGACGTCGGGACAGAAAGGGAGCCACAAGCCTGCTGCTGGGAGAGGAGCTGCTGAAAGAGGCAGAGCAGAAACTGAACAGCTTGCTATCAGAGGCAACGGCGAGTCCACAGCTGGAGAGTCGTGCAGAAGAGGGCGCAGAAGAAATGGCGTCTGACCGCAGAAATCCAGAACCGGGCTCCGCTGCCTGGTGGTATCGGGAGCTGGCCCAGTTCTGCGACCGACTGGAGACCCGGGTTGTGGAGCAGATCCGGGAAGAACGAATGGAAATGCTGGAGATGACCGCGGCGGTTCGGGCCTATGAAAGGAGAGCCGCGCGCCGAGTGCCAGACAGGACGGCGATGACGCAGACCCCGATGCTGCCACCGGTGGGTGAGTCGAGTGATGCCCCGGCCAGCGCAAGTGCCCCGACCCCTGCTGCCACGCCCGCGGTCCCCGAAGAGGCGTCCGGTGCGGCGACGCTGAAGCAGGCCGCAGCCACACCAGGTGCGGCCTTCCAAGCCCCAGCGGCCGCAGCGATGCCCTGCTCGGCCCGCCAAGACCCGGCCGCCGCAGCGATGCCCTGCTCGGCCCGCCAAGACCCGGCCGCCGCAGCGATGCCCTGCTCGGCCCGCCAAGACCCGGCCGCCGCAGCGATGCCCTGCTCGGCCCGCCAAGACCCGGCCGCCGCAGCGATGCCCTGCTCGGCCCGCCAAGACCCGGCCGCCGCAGCGATGCCCTGCTCGGCCCGTCAAGCCCCGGCCGCCGCAGCGATGCCCTGCTCGGCCCGCCAAGCCCCGGCCGCCGCAGCGATGCCCTGCTCGGCCCACCAAGACCCGGTCCCTGCAGCGACGCCCAGCCCAGCCTGCACAGATCCCATCGCAGCTGCGACGCCGATCCAGGCCGCCGCCATACAGGGCGCGGCCCGCCAAGACCAGGCCGCCGCCATGCCGGGCGCGGCCCGCCAAGACCAGGCCGCCGCCAAACAGGGCGCGGCCCGCCAAGACCAGGCCGCCGCCATGCCAGGCGCGGCCCGCCAAGAAGAGATTACCTCATCACTTACCCCGGCCTGCAAGGCCAGAGCAGACACCGCTCCCCAGTCCAAAGAGGTCCCTGCTAGGAGGTCCCTGATAGGAGAGGACCCCGAATACTGGAAGCTGAAGGCTGACCTAGAGGCCCAGTTCCCACAGGAGATGGTGGATCGGTACCTGCTCCCTCCGCACACCCCCAAGGCGACTTCTGCAGTAACCCCGCCAAAGAGTCCCCCGCCTGGGCCTGTTGAAGGAAGTTCATCCCCAGCACCGCCACCAAAGGAGTGCCAAGAAGAACTAAGGGGGAGAGGAGGCCAGGAAACTGAGGAGCTGACTCAGGAGCCACCAGCAGCGGATCCATACCCCGAGCCGGAGATGTTGCCATATTCCCGCTGGGATGAGGAAGACCTGACACCGTCCGCTGACGAAGATCTGCCTAAAAGTCTCACCTGGGAGCTTGCAAGCTGTACCACACAGAGTTCAGGCCGCAAGACAAGGCGTCGCAACAGAACAACGCTGTCCCCTGCACCGCCATCCCCAGAGCAGAGAGATGACATCACGGCCAGAGACCTACAAGAAAAACGGTTCCTGAGAAGAGCCAAAGCACAGGTCAGAGGACCCCTTTGTAGAGGAGTAGTGGAGGACTTCAGCCTGTTTAGGGGCTTGGCTCGTCTGCAACCAGGAGGAGCCCGTCCGTATATAGGGCCTTGGCTTACCTGCAACCAGAGAGCATGCCTGTTTATGGGGCCTGGCTCTCCACCACAAAGAGGGTACCTGGTCAGCACCAACTGTGAAGGCCGCCTCTGCATCCTGCCAGAAGAGGCTGAAGGCGCGGATCCACCAGGCCAGGTATACCCTGAAACCACCAGCCCATGAAAGCCGCCTCTACATCCTGCCAGAAGTGGCTGAAGTCGCGGCCAACGTGAAAGGGTTTTGGGTGGGTTAACGGACTTGTGGGTGGAGGGTGGTGATGTATGGTACCTGGTGCTTTTAAAAATGTTTTTACATGTTTTAATGTTTTATGCATTTTAAAATGTTGTCTTGCAGCCCGAGGACGTGCTGGTGATAACTAAGGGGGAATGTGGCGCCCTGACCTGGTCAGGCACCACTGAGTACTGCACCCATGCTGGGAACAGTACAACACAGGTAATCCAGAAGGCTGACCGGGGTGTGGAACACAGGCGCATAGTGATCAGGTCTCACACATGTACCCATGAGAGGACCCCTGGGGATCCCAGGAGGGGGAAAAGCCTTGACCTTCACTGGAATAGTGGAGGGGGCCAAAAGCCTCCATCTCCTCTCAAGGGGTGTGGTAAGAGAATCTGGTTGCTAGGTGGCGTAGGCAAGAACAGGAGAGGAGGGGCAGTGAGTCAGTTAGAGCAGAGAACTCCATAGGGCTCAGTGAGGAGCAGACCTGTGGGGCTGTTGCTGTCTAACAGCGCCCGCGCAGTGGCTACTGACGGGGGAGAACGGTCAACTAGGAGTGCTACCCGAAATCCATCTTCAGCTAGAGAGAGAGCAACGGAGTGGGAAGTAAGGAGACTGCTAGAGAGTACCAGGCCCAAACGGGCGGCAGATCCCGAAGCGGAGATAGATCCAGCTTTCTTTTGCTAAACCTGCCGGTGTGGGGCTCTCAAAGCCCACACCACAACACCACAAAAAGCCGCAGCCACGTAGCCACAGTTAGGGCCCATAGCTCACAGGAGGCAAGAAGCTGGAGTGATCTGGTCCAGGCGACAAGCAAACGGCAAACGAAGGGGAGAGAGGCTGCAGCATCTTCCCTGGGTGACCCCCATAGGGACTCAAAGTCGGGGTCACCCCAAACCACCAAGGGCTAAGGAAGGCGAGTTGGTAGTCACCCTCATAAAGTCAGCCTGAAGGATACCTGGTTCCCACCTGGTTCATCTCAGCTACGCCCGGGCTACTCACCCTGCCATCAAATGTGAGTAAAGCCCTTGAAAGACAGTTCTGCCTGTGTGAGTCATTCTGCGACTTGTAGTACTACGCATCTACATCGGGCCCTGGGGCTTGCCTCACTCTCAGGAGGCTATTCCAACTAACTGCACATACCATCAGCCCCAGGCGACCCTCAACCTGCAGTGGCGGTCCCTACTGGCCGCAATACTGAGAGTGGCGTCACGACAAGAAGAAGATCTCCTACCTGTGACCAGATCCAGCTGAGTGGAGTCCCTGAAGGTAATGCACCGACACACCACCGGTGGGGCTTCACATAACCTACTTGTCGCCGGGCCGTCGACTGTCGTTGTCACAGGCGGCCTAGCCCGACTCCGTTGCTCTGAGGCGTACAGAAGATGGCTGGGAAAGGATGATGGGGGTAGTAGTGAGGTAATTGTCGTGACGCCACCTGTGGTATGCGGCCAGGGAATGGGCCGACGCTGCTGTCACTGTCCTGGTAGTAGCAGCTATGGATGGTATCGCTCCCCACAGGTGGAGCGGGCCCCAGGGAGGATGATGAGGGGAGTAGTAATGGCGGCTCGGAGCGGCAGTACCGGTAATAAAGAGTCAGAGTCTATGGCTGCGGTTCCAGGTTGTTTACTCACTTTTGTACAGGTAATACCGGTCACTTGCTATGATGGGCTCCGTCGAACCCGAATCCGTTAGCGATCAGTCAGGTTTGGTGTTCGGTGGGTTTCCTCCTTGTAACGCCTGCCTGTGGATCCCCTGGCTTGAAGCTACGAGAGGAGCCTGGTTTTCACAAGATGTACTTTTGTCCCTATATGCAGGTGCCGCGGTTCCGTTATGGGATCCGGCTTCAAGCGTGGCAATGTGGCACTGTTCTGTCGGGTGCTGTGTGGTCAGGGAAGCTTGAAACTTTCCCCGTCCAGGCAGATTCTGGCAAACCAACATGAAGTATGATCTTCCCTAGGGTCCAGCCATCCTGTCTGGTGTCAATTCCGTGGGGAGCAGATTCACTCTCCCCGCGGCAATCGTGTGAACTTTCTCCTCCTTCCCACCAGAGCACCCATAGATGCGACTGCTCCCTTCCTCTCCTGCTGGAGAACTCGCTAAAGGTGGCTTTACACACTGCAACATCGCAAACGACATCGCTGTAACGTCACCGGTTTTGTGACAATATAGCGACCTCCCCAGCGACATTGCAGTGTGTGAAACACATCAGCAACCTGGCCCCTGCTATGAAGTTGCTGATCGCTACAAATCGTTCAGGACCATTCTTTGGTCCTTTGTTTCCCGCTGTGCAGCATGATCGCTAGAAAGTCTCAGTGTGTAAAGGGGACTTTACAGCGACTTCCCTTTCAAGAAGCTGCTTTACAACGTCCCCAATGACTAGCTAGGTCGTTCTGCAGGTCCGGATCGCTGTTGCGTCGTTGGCCAGGTCTGCCTGTTTGACAGCTCACCAGAGACTTTGTAGCGATCCCGGCCAGGTTGGGATCGCTGGTGGGATCGCTAGAAAGTCTCAGTGTGTAAAGGGGCCTTAACTGTTGTGTTGGCTCCTGACGCCCCCTGCTGGCTGCACCTCCCCCCCAGGTCCTAAGCTAGGGGGACTGGGGCCCCTGTTGAGGGCATCCTATAAATGCCACTCTGTCAGCGACCCAACTGCTTCTTAACTCTTGGTACTACCACTGCTGTTACACTGTCCTTTGCTTAACTTTCTAACACTATAGTTCTACTCAGTAAACTCTTAGAGGCCAGAATGGCTATGATTTCCTTCAGTCCCTAGGGCACAGTACCGTCAGGCACAGCTTGTCCACTGGGTCTCTCCGATCTCTCTGTCAGCCCTCTGCTATTGGACTAGTACCGCTAGACACAGTTGCGACCCAGGTTACCAGGGTTAGGATCTGATACTCACTACAGTGGGATAGAGCACTCTGTTCCTTCCTACATTATGGTTTCTGTTTCTGGTTTTAAGTCTTGCCACGTACACCCGTTCGCCGAACCTTAGGCACTTGCTGGCTTGCACACTACCAGTTTTCTTTACACTACTTCTACTTCCATTACCCAACTAAAACTTTGCCTGTTCACTGTCCTGCTACTCCTGTCACTAGGCAACCTCCAAAATCCTGTCAAGAAGCATTACCTAAAACCGGCCACCAGATTATGTATATTATTCTCGATGTCAATTGAAGGCTTCAGGGGTGCCAGGAGTGCACGAGTCCAGCAGCCCTTTATACCTCCATACACATCGGCATGTTGACCAAACCCGTCGATATCAGCTGATTCAGCCAACATTGGCCTAAAGTGTATGGGGGACTTTATTCTCTTCAGAAATATGTTGCAAACCTAAATCAAATGCCAGTCTGCTCTACGTGAGAATCCAACTTTTTTAGCTACAGAAGACCTACTGCCTTATAAAACTAATATTCCTATGAATTCACCATCTTCCTTTCTTGATTTATAACCTTCCTCCTCCAGATCTTACAGCGTTAGTTTAGATTTGTGATGTTAGTCTACTTTCACACTTGCGATCAGCGCAATCCGCCGCTATGGAGAATAGTGCAGTCCGTTAATGCACTGCGCTATTCTCCATAGACTTGTATTGACGACGCACTGTAACGCAAGTGTCTGCATTTCATCCACTGGACGACGTTGCGTCGTTATTTTGACGCAGCGTCGAGCAAAAGGAATGCTACATGTAGCGTTTTTTGGGTCGTTAAAATAACGCACCTTGACGGATTCCATTGGAATCCACCAAGGTTTCTAATAATTGCCTATGGTGGCGGAATCCACTGACGGATTCCGTCACGTTCTACTGAGCATGCTCAGCATGTCCAGCAGAACGATCGAAATCATTTAAAATCACTCCTGGTCTCTCTCCCCCCTCTCACCCCCTCTCTCATACTCACGGGCGTGATGCTGCACAGTTGTCACAAAGCTCCAGCGGCTTTTCCTCTTTTGAAAATGCCGGCCGCTCATTATTCCATCTAGTATTCACTGCTTTCCCCGCCCACTGGTGCCTATGATTGGTTGCAGTCAGACCTGCCCCCATGCTGAGTGACAGCTGTCTCACCGCAACCAATATTGTGCAGTACAATAAATAAATAAATAATAAAAAAAACGGCGTGCGGTCCCCCCTAATTTTGATAACAACCAAGGAAAAGTCACACGGCTGAAGGCTGGTATTCTCAGGATGGGGAGCCCCATGTTATGGGGAGCCCCCCAGCCTAACAATATCAGCCATCAGCCGCCCAGAATTGCCGCATCCATTAGTTGCGACAGTTCCGGGACTCTACCCGGCTCATCCCGAATTGCCCTGGTGCGATGACAATCGAGGTAATAAGGAGTTAATGGCAGCAGCCCATAGCTGCCACAAAGTCCTAGGTTAATCATGGCAGGCGTCTATGAGACACCCACAATGATTAACCTGTAAGTGAAAGTAAATAAACGCATAAACCCGAAAAAATACTTTATTTGGAATAAAAGATAAAAAAACACCCTCTTTCACCACTTTATTAAAATCCCCCAAATACCCCTCTGGCGTAATCCACATGAGGTCCCGCGACGCATCCAGCTCTGCTACATGAAGCTGACAGGAGCGGCAGTAGAACACCGCCACTCCTGTGAGCTCCACGCAGAAACTGAAGGGAGTCGCGCTGTCAGCGTGAACGTCACTGAGGTAATGCCTGTGTGTGTGCAGTGATGATGCGTGCGGTAGTGCCTGCGTGTGCGGTGATGATGATGGGTGCGGTAGTGCCGGAATGTGTGTGATGATGTTGAGTGCGGTAGTGTCGGGGTGTGTGATGATGATGGGTGCAGTAGTGCCTGCGTGTGCGGTGATGATGATGGGGGCGATAGTGCCGGGATGTGTGTGATGATAAAGACAGCCATGGATCCCCCCTTGGGGAGGAGGGGCGACATGACCAAGGGGGAGTTAGGGAGTGATGGGGTTAATAGGGACAGTTTGCTTGGCAGGCCTAATATGGCATTAAGGGGTGGTTTTAGCTTGGGAGGAAGAGGAGGAGTAGGGAAAGGGTTAGTCTGGGAGAGGAGGGGGTTACCTCCTCTTCTTCTTCCGGACGCCAAGAGATCAGCAGCACGAGTCACCATGGCTGATCTCCAGGAACTTCAGCGCCTGATTGCAGCAGCCATTGCAGCGCACGGGCCCCTGGCAGTGCAGACCCACATCAGGGCTACCGGGGTTAACCCGTCGGCGCTTGCCCCTCGCTCCCCCAGCCGTGGTGTGCGCCAGTCGCGGCCCCCCCGCAGGTATTCCCCGGGTGCGGGGGGGGCGAGGAGGAGATGCCAGAGCCCCTCCAGGGACCCTCCGCAGCGGGCCGAGCAGCAGCGCAGTCCGGCTGCTGATCCCAGCAGCAGCGGGAGGAATCTGCGTTCCAGCCGCGGTGGTCGGGAGGTGGGAGTGGCCAGCGTGGGGCCTACTTCCGGTCCCGGCCTCCGGGCTGGATTTCCAGTGACAGCAGCGGCTCCAGGTCGGCAGCGCGCTCGGCGAGGGATGGAGGCCAGCAGTTCCCCCTGCAGTCGGCGGGGGGACCGAGGGGCTGCAGGCGGCGGTAGGTCCAGCGCCAGGGGGAGGTCTGTGGTGCCTGACCCTGGCGCGGCAGTGAGCAGGGGTGACGGCGTGAGCCATGCGGCGACCGCCCGGTCACTCAGGACCGCTGTGCAGCCCCCGGATGTGGCGGTGTCCCGTGGGAGCGGGAGGACCCAGCGGCAGGAGGCCTGCGGCGGCCCAGGAGGGCCAGAGGCGGCGACGGCTGGGATCCAGAGCCGGGCGTCCATCAGTCCAGAGTCCCCTGGCAGTCGGCGAGGGGGTGGGCGCGGGCGCAAGAGGTCGAGGCCTGGGGTGCCGGCGCGGGGGACAGGACGGTCTCCTGGGCTGTCGCCCCAGGGCAAGAGACGGAGCGGGGACAGCACTGCCCACGCGGCGGCCCGGTTTGGCGGCCGTGGTGGGGGGGTGCCGCGGCGGCGCCCCCCGGATGTCGGATGGAAGAAGATGTCAGCGGCGAGGATGAGGAGGTCGTGCTGTCGGAAGAGTCGGATGGTCGGCAGACGGAGGACAGCGAGGCTGCGGTATCGGGGGACGCTGAGCCGCGGTTGGGTGAGACGGCGGCAGGGGCTGCGCTGGCGGGGAGTGTCGGGGGCGGGAGGGCGGCTGTGGACACGGCAGCGCCTGGCGGAGTAGCAGTGTGGAGCCAGTTGTTGGGGCTGTTGCAGGGGTTGGCGGCGGTTGCCGGGGCTGGGGGGAGGGGCGGCGCAGGCGCCGGCGGCGGCGTGGGTGGGGACGACAGGTCGGGGGGCGGCGGCGGTGGGAGGGGGGGACGGATCGGGCGCGGCGGAAGGGGGGGGCGCAGGGGGGAGTGCGGCGGAGGGGGCAAAGGAAAAAGAAAAGGAGAAGGAGGATGAGGTGGTGCGCCTAGATGATAGGGCTAAAAGCGAAGTTTATGTTTGTTTTGAGGGCCCGCTGGGGGCTCATTTAAAGAAGGAGGTGCGGGAAAAAATTTGGAAAGGGGAATATGTGGAGATTTTTTCTCTGCTTCCCCTGGAGAAATTTAATTTGGATATGGTTAAGCCGAGCGACTCCAAAAAGGAGAAGGACGAGGAGGAAAAGCGCCGTTATAGGCTTATTCCTCGGACTTTTGCAAACTGGTTGCAAGCGTTTGCGATTTTGGCGAGCGTGGTCGGGGAAAAGGAGTCGGAGCATTGTTCGGCCTTGTTTGGTTACATGGATGCGATAGGGGAGGCTTATCGGGTTTATGGCGGGCTGGCGTGGCTGCGTTACGACGAGCAATTCCGGCAGCGGAAGGCGTTGCGGCCGGATATGCGATGGGACCATAAGGATATTTCCTTATGGATGCGACTGATGTCGGCACCGACTCAGCCCTTTCGGGGGGGTGCCAGGGGACCGGGGGCCGGGTCCCCGGCAAGTCAGAAAAAAGGTTTCTGTTGGCAATATAATGAGGGGCAGTGCAGGTTTGGAGCGGCATGCCGGTTTAAGCATGAATGCTCAGGTTGTGGGGGAGGACATAGCCTGTCCAAGTGCTTTAAAAAGGGGAAAGGAAAAGCGGGTGACGGGGTTGGAAAAAGGGATGACGCCGGTGAAGGTAGAAGCGATGGCCCCCTTTTTAAATAGGTATCCGGACGGCGAGGCAGCGGCGTTGTTATGGTTTGGTTTTTCTGACGGTTTCCGTATCCCGTCGGCTGTTAGTCCATCGCCCCCGCCGTACCGTAATTTACGTTCTGCTCGGGATCATGCGGATGTGGTGGATGAGAAGCTGAGAAAGGAGGTGGTTTTGGGCAGAATGGGCGGTCCTTATGACGCCCCGCCGTGTTCGAAGTTGGTGGTTTCGCCGTTGGGGGTTGTGCCGAAGAAAGAGCTGAACAAATTTCGGCTTATCCATCATTTGTCTTACCCAGAGGGGTTATCGGTGAATGATGGCATTGCACCGGAGTTAGCGGCGGTATATTATGTGTCGTTCGACAAGGCGTTGGACCTGGTCAGGGCTGTGGGTCGGGGTGCGTTGATGGCAAAGGCTGATGTGGAAGCGGCGTTTCGGTTGTTACCGGTTCATCCAGATAGTCAGCATTTGTTAGGTTGCTGGTGGGATGGCAGTTATTATGTTGATCGCTGTTTGCCAATGGGTTGTTCAATTTCGTGTTCGTATTTTGAGGCGTTTAGTTCGTTTGTAGAGTGGGTGGTTCGGGATGTGTCTGGGCTTATGTCCATTATTCACTATTTGGACGATTTTCTTTGTGTTGGGCCGGCGGGTTCAATGGTTTGTGCGGGGTTGTTATTTGCGTTGCAGAAAGTCGCAGACAGCTTCGGAATTCCCTTGGCCCCCGATAAGACGGAAGGCCCGGCGCCTGTGATGCGTTTTTTGGGGATTGAGATTGATTCTATTGCCATGGAATGTAGGTTGCCGGAGGAGAAGGTTCGTGATTTGAGGGCCGCGGTGGCAGGGGTGAAGGCGGCAAAGAAGGTGCGGCTTAAGGTGGGGCAGTCCTTGCTTGGGAAATTGAATTTCGCTTGCAGGATTATGCCGATGGGGAGAGTTTTTGCGAGACGTTTGGCAACGGCGACGGCAGGTGTGCGGTCGCCGACACATTTCGTGCGAATCACGAAGGCGATCAAGGACGATCTTTTGGTATGGGATCAATTTTTGCAGTGTTTCAATGGCCGGGCCCTGGTGATGGAGAAGGTGGCGTCTAACGGGGCGTTACAGCTGTTCACCGATGCGGCTGGGTCGGCAGGGTTTGGGGCCGTGTTTCGAGGTCACTGGTGTGTGGGTCGGTGGCCACAGGCGTGGCGGGAGAGCGGTTTGGTCAGGAATTTTGCTCTGTTGGAGCTATTTCCTATCGTGGTAGCAGTGGAGCTGTGGGGGTCGCGTTTTGCCGGGAGGAAGGTTTGCTTCCATTGTGATAACCAGGCGGTGGTGTTTGCTATTAACAACTTGTCGGCTAAGTCGGAGCCAGTGGTGGTGTTTTTGCGGCATTTAGTGTTGAGATGTCTGCAGCTGAATGTACAGGTGGTGGCAAAGCACGTTCCGGGAGTTGACAATGGGGTGGCTGACGCTTTGTCTCGTTTTCAGTTCAGCAGGTTTCGGGCGCTACTGCCTTGGGCGGACGAAGTCGGAGTGGAGTGTCCCGTGGATTTATGGAATCTGGTGAGGTGGTGATCTCAGAATTGATTCGGAATTCGGTGACTGAGGTGAATTGGTGCCGATATGCTAAGGTGTGGGCTGAATGGGAGGAGTTGCTGGGTCGGATGTTTGATGGGGTAAGCGTGGATTACTTGGTGGCATTACTGGCGTTGGTGAGTGTGGATTTCTCGGCCGGGCGATCGGCATCGGCCGTGGCGCATCGGGTGGCGGCGGTGGCGTTTTGGTTAAAAATGAGAGGGGAACAAGATGTTTCGCAGGATTTTCGGGTTCGACGGGCCTTGCGGGGATTCCGCCGCGGTGTGCGGGAGAGGGACAAGAGGCGTCCCGTATCGTTTGGTTTGTTGAGGCGGTTGGTGGGGGGCCTGAGCGGCATTTGTGAGTCGGTTTACGAGACTCTTTTGTTTACAACAGCTTTCGGTCTTGCTTTTTATGGGGCTTTCCGGATCGGTGAGTTGGTAAGCCCGTCCAGGGTGACAGGCGGCGGGTTGCTGCTTGAGGATGTGCGAGTGGGCGGTGATCAGGTGGAGTGCCGGATTAGTCGGTCGAAAACGGATCAGCTGGGTCGGGGTAGGTTGGTGGTGTTATACGCGGTCCCGGGGGAGGAGTTGTGCCCAGTACGTTTGGTGGAGCAATTCATGGCCGTGAGGGGGGGTTTACCGGGCCCATTTTTGCGGCACGTGGATGGGTCCTTTTTATCAAGGTTCCAGTTTGTAGCGGTTCTGCGGCGAAGTTTGCAGAATGTGGGGGAGCGCCCGGAGGATTTTGGGTCGCATTCCTTTCGGATAGGGGCAGCTACGGAGGCCGCTCGTTGGGGGCTTGGAGATGAGGTGGTAAAGCGTATTGGTAGATGGGAATCTTCTTGTTTTCGGCGGTACGTGAGGCCGCAGCTGTTGTAGCATTATGGTAACTTTGGTCTAGGTACAGGTGGTTTGGCGGTTTGGAAGTGGTTTATATATGTAAAAAAAAAAAAAAAAGAGGGGGTAATGTACAAGTGTTAGAGGACGGAGGTAGAATGGGTTTTTTCTGAGAGGCGTTGATGGTGGTGATGTTATTGGTTTTTAATTTCTGTTTTCGTTGTCTTTCTTTGTTGTAGGGATGTGCCTAATCTGGATTCTGGGGCATTCCTTCGTGTTCTGGGGTGCTCGGCGGGCGGCGGTTCGCCCGAATGGTCGGCAGCTAGGGCTGGATCGTGGGCAGGCGACTGTTCGGTGGATCGGTGTTTGGGGCATGGAGTGGGGCAGGGTGGTCCCAGAATTTGGTCGTTATTGTAAGGTTGACCGGCCTCCGGATGTGCTGGTATTACACGTGGGAGGTAATGATCTGGGAGTCCGGGCGTCACGGGATCTGATCCGGGATATAAAGATTGACTTACTGCGGTTGTGGAAGCAGTACCCGGGTTTGATTGTCGTGTGGTCAGACATAGTGACCAGGTTGTCATGGAGGGGGGCTCGGTCGGTGGAAAAGGTCAATAAGGCCAGGGCCCAGGTGAATCGGGTGGTTGCCAGGTTTGTGATCAGGATCGGTGGGATTGTGGTGAGGCACAGGAGTTGGAGCCGGCAGATTGGCGGTTTCGGAGGGGTGACGGAGTGCACCTCAACGACATTGGAGTGGATTTATGGGCATTGGGCCTGCAGGATGGTGTTGAGCGAGCTTTTGGTGTGTGGCGGGTCCAGGCCACGTAAGGTGTCACGTGGTCTGTCCTGTGGCGGGGGGGTAGGTCTGGTCCAGAGGTTGGAAGTGACTGGTAACTGGACCGGGAGTCATTGTCTCGGTATGGTGGCTCTCGGTTCCGGGATGTGGCAGGCACGGGGTTCTGCCAAAGTGTGGGGGTGTCAATCCGTGGGTGATTGGCACCTCGTCTCTGGGTCGGTGTGTTGCGGCCAGGGGCAAGGGGAGTAGTAGTTATGGACTGGGCCTGCCCCCGGGAGGGTCATGTAATTGGCATTGTCTATTGTTATCTGTGTGTTGTTTTGGGTCGCCCGTTGGACGGCGTCCCTAAGGTGCTTAGTTTGTGAACAATAGGCAATAAAAGGCTGCTGTGGCCATTTTGAACCAAGTCGCATGCAGTCCGTGTGTTTATTTATAGTATAAGGGGTTTGGTAACACAGACATCACGACCGGAGAATACTCCCTCAGCTGGTCATGAGTGCGGTAGTGCCTGCATGTGCGGTGATGATGATGGGTGCGGTAGTGCTGGGATGTGTGTGATGATGATGAGTGCGGTAGTGCCGGGGTGTGTGATGATGATGGGTGCGGTAGTGCCAGGATGTGTGTGATGATGATGAGTGCGGTAGTGCCGGGATGTGTGTGATGATGATGAGTGCGGTAGTGCCTGCGTGTGCGGTGATGATGGGGGCTCTCTCGTGCCTAGAAAACTTAACGCAACGTGTTATTTCCCAGGAATCCGTTGCCTTTATATTCCACTATTTGCAAGGCATCCGTCACATGCGTCACACAACGCAATGCAACTGATGCCGTTCAACACAAGTGTGAAAGTAGCCTTACATTCAGCGGGGTGTATCCTACAGACGGGTCATGTTATCTGTGACATTCCATATGTTGCGGAAGGTCAGAAAGAAAACATTGGGAGCACAATAACATGACCTATTCTTCAAACAGTTTTTATGACCTTACCTGTAAAAGTTACATCAGCAGTTTGCTCATATGCACCGATTAGCTTGCTTGGCAGATATTTGTAAAAGACTGTATAACCCTTTAAGGGTTCTCTTACACAAAAGCTTTTTTCACATGTCAAAATCACCGTCAATTTTATGCATTTTGTACAAGCATTATTTTTGTTTTTCTGTTTTTGTTGATGTATTCATATGTAGCACCCATGGGGCAGAGGTTCAATACTCGTCGCCAGGTCTGGTGATGTCGAGTCTGGGAATGTCACAGGGTGGCCCTTGTGCCCGGCTTCATGGCACCGAGGTGTACAATAAAGGGAATGGGGTGGTGGTGATGGAGGTTTGATTTCGTGACGCCACCTGCGGTATGCGGCCAGGGAATTAGCCGCCGCTGCTGTCGCTGTACTCCGGGGCAGATGGTAGTAGCAGTCGAGATATTTCTGCTCCCCACAGGTGGAGTGGGCCCCGGGGAGGATAGTAAGGGAACTAGTAATTGTGGGTGCCGAAACACGGGGCGGTGGCGCCGGCAAGATCAGGCACACAGTATCTGCGGGTTCCAGGTGTTTTACTCACAGTTCTTTAGGTAACCCGGTTGCCGTTCCTGAGGTACTGGCCACCGCTGTGATGGGCCCCATCGATCCCGGATCCATTGGCGGTCGGACCCGATACAGTGGTCGGTGGGCCCTTCCTGCTTGCGCCTGTTGAAAATGGATCCCCGTGGCTTGAAGCTACTTGGGGACCCCTGCTCTTGACTTGTTGTCTCCCGTCCCGTATGCAGGTGCCGCAGGTCTGCAGTTGGGCCGGACTTAGATCGCGACTCCGGACCCTATGTAGCACTGTGCTTCGAGAACTGTTGTGGCCAGAGGGACATGCAATCCCCCTGTCCTGCAGACTCTGGTGACCAAATCTGAAGTATGGTTCACCCTAGGGCTTTGCACCCTGAACGGCGCTGGTCCCGAGGGAGCAATGAAGCTCTCCCCTCGGTGACCAACTTGACTCCTGTGTCCCACCAGAGCCACTGGTAAAACCGTCTGCTCCTTTCCTCTTCTGCTGGAGAACTCTCTAACTGTTGTGTTAGCTCCTGACTTCCTCTGGTGGTTCCTCTTCCCCAGGGTCCCTGTCACTAGTGGGTAGTTGCCCACCATGTTTGGTGACTGCCTTAAGGCCCTGTGCGCACTTACCGGATTTTGCCGCGGATTTTCTGCGGATTTGCTGCATGTTTCGCTGCAGAAAATGTTCATAACATCTCTGCAGTGAATCACCAGCAAAACCTATGAGAAAAAAAAATCCTGTGCGCACTAGGCGGATTTTGACAGCTGCATGTTTTGCTGCGGGATTCCCGCAGCAAAAACAATTGCATGTCAATTCTTTTCCGCACGTCACTGCGGGATTTCACTCCATTGACTGCAATGTAATCGTGAAATCCCGCAGGGAATAACGCAGGCAGCAAATTCTGTGCGGTTCACTGCGTTTTCCTGCGGTATTTCGCGGTTTACATGCGGTAATGTACATCGCTTGCCTGCGGTTTTGCAGGGAAGTGATGTCATTGACAGGAAGAGTAAGCGGAGCAGAAAGTAAACACACACAGATCACAGACACACACAGACATCACAGACATAGAACACAGACACAGACACATAGAACACACATAGAAATCAAACGGAAATATAGAAAACAAAACACGTGGGCTCCGCTGTATATTTACCGTACAGCTGAGGTAAGCACACAGAGGCGGCCCGGTATTCTCAGGCTGGGGAAGGCGAGGGGCAGGGTTAATGTCCCCCGCCTCCCTCCCACCTCCCGCAGCCGAGAATATCAGCCGCAGCTGCCCCGGGACTGTCGCATGCATTATGCGGCAGTACCAGAGTGTCCCCGGCTCTTCTTGTCGCCGTGATGCAGTGGCAATCAAGGTAATGTAAGGAGTTAATGGCGGCGGATCACCGCCATTAACTCTAGGCTTGATCATGGCAGCATCTATGTGACAGCTGACATGATCAACCCGTAAGTAAAGTGAAAAAACACACAGACCGAAAAATCATTTATTTTAAATAAAACACAAAAAAGCCTCGATCACCCTTTTATCAACCCCTCCCGAAACAAAGCTCCGGCGTAATCCACAGCTCCGGCGTAATCCACAGCTCTGGCGTCCTGCGAGGCTTGCATCCAGCCGCGACTGACACAGACACTGCTGAATGCAGCCTCGCAGCGAGACAGCAGAGGTAACCACAGGGCATTTCCCACGGCCGGTAATGTGAACTCACTGCCGACCGTGAGAAATGCAGAGTGTGCTCACAGGGAATCTATCTATCCCTCTATCTATCCTTCTATCTATCCCTCTGTCTGTCTATTTATTCTTCTATCTATTCTTCTGTCTATTTCTCTATCTCAGAATGAAATGACTTTTTTTTTTCTTTTTTTTTTCAATGTGCTTTATTGCATTGAATGCAATAAAGCACATACCAACCCGCACGCGGCAAAACCGCTGCAATACCGCGAACAATACCGCGGTAAAACCGCAGCAAACCACTGCGGTTTGCCGCAGTTTTTTACCGCGGGTGCGGTAATCTTTGAATACCTGCGGAATTTTCTTGAGAAAATTCCATTTTCCAGTGCGCACAGGGCCTAAGACCCGACCCTGGCTCGGTCCCCATTGAGGAGGGCAACCTGATTGTGTGTTTGAGTTGTGTAAGTGGTGAAACCAGTACCGACCTCCTATGGATCCAGTATAAGCACCGCACCTTAAGGGAGGTGCAGTACCCTGTGGCGACTGAAGCCTCAGGGTCGCCATACATACCTATGGGATACTGTCAAAAAAATCATCAAAAATATCCAAAAGCTGCGAACAAAGCATCATTGTTAGCAATGTATTTTATTTTCACTATAGAATATTATGCGCTGGCTCAGTGTTTTTACAAGCATTTTTGTGGCTTATTTTTTAATTTGCACACTTTTACTGTCCAACGTTTTTTCTTTACAATTCATGTCCTAAAAAAGAGGTCATGCAAGCATGACTGGAAAAGACATCGCATCCAGAACATGTTGAGCTTGAAGGAAAAGTGAAACAAAGCTGCAAAAGGACAGGAAAAAGGCCCAAAGCATTATTGTCCTGATTCATTACTTTCAGATTTTTATTTTTTTTTTAGTTTTTTATTTGTTAAATCTGGACTTTCTTTTGTTGTAGAGACAAAATAAGCAAAATGGCACAAAATGTTTGCTAAATTTAGTACACATGCAAACACGTGGGGGCTTTGCAGTATTAAAGTCCATAAAAGTTAGATGTGTAAAACTTGCTTCAAAGAACTTTCATAGCTTGCATCAAATGAATCTTGTTGTACATGTACTTTGTACATCAGTGATATTGATTCCTGAAGAAGGAGTTTTCAAGACTCTGAAACGCGTTGAATAATAAATCACATTTTTATCCTCAAGTGATCATCCTCCTATTCCCCACAGCAGCACGGGTTAACCCTTTTCCTTCTTCCCCTTGCATATTAACTTTTTAAGACTAGAAAGAGGTAAAAAGTTTGACCATGCCCCTAGCCACAACCAAATCATACCACTGAGTTATTGCTTCCCTTTGGCCAGGTCACGCTATATATCCTACCACCTTCTACTCGGTGTCCTGGGTACTGGACCTCATCCATCCCCATTTGGCACGTGTCCATCTGAATGATTATCCCAGTCTGCTGAATGCACTGGAGTATCTCCTCTACATGCTGCAAGTGTTCCTCCCAGGTCTTACTAAATATGGCAATATCATCAGGATGAGCCTTGGAGAACTCCTGACAGCCTGCAAGCATGAAATCCACCATTCACTGAAAGATAACTGACACATCCTTCATCCTGAATGGCATAATTGTAAATTGGATCAAACCAAAGGGGGTGAGGATGGCGGAATGCTCCTGGGTAATCAATGTCAAAAATATGTGCCAGTAGACTTTACTGAGATCTAGGGTAGACACAAATGTTGCTCCCCTGATCTAGTCTAACAGATCAACTATTTGGGGCATGGGGTAAGCATTAGTGATGGTTAGCTTATGTAGTCGCCAGTAGTCCACGCAGAATCTTGTGCTCTGGTCTTTTTTCGGGACAAGGACTTCACTGGCAGCCCAGAGACTGCACGAGGCGACCAGCGATCTCAACTCTAACATTTCTTCTGTGACGCCCCCGTGTCAGCAGCCGGGCTTCTTGGATCCGGATCCGCGGTGGCTCCAGGGGTGTCTGGACCCGGGGGTCGTGCGGCCACTCAAATGAAGGGGGTATTAAAGGGGATTGTGTTAAAGTTTGTGACGCCAACCGTGGTGTGTGTATGATAATATGGAGCAGTACCGCTGCAGTTGGGAGTACCCGGGTGCGATGGAATGGGGTAGCCAGGTGTTAGAACCCTCCATGGGTAGGGGGGATGCCTCGGGACTCAGTGATGATGAGGGGGAAGTGCCGTTGGGTGCGAAGGCGGTCACTTTTGTACTCACTCAGTCCAGTAAGCTGACACCAACAACTGGGTAAACCAAAGTTCTGGCTACCGCTGCTGCTGAGGGGAGCTAGTTTGGGTCCCGTCCCCAATGGTGCTGCCTGGTGATCCGTGACCTTCCTCCTCCACTAAGTTCACTTCTCTGTTGGTCTCGGTAGTATGGAACTAGTTGGGTCCCACTCCCCAGTATGGCTAACTGTGGGAGCTTGCTCTCAGGGTTCACGCTTGGGATTTTCTGGACCTTTTTTGTGGAAAGTTCTATCCCCCTGGTTGCGCTAGTACCCCGATTTTGGAGCGGGTGGAGAGTGGATCTTGAAGGCTCCGTTCTCCTCGGGTAAATTGTCAGGTTGCCTGAAGCTACTCCCTGACCTAGGGTCCACGTACCCCGTCGTGCCCTGGACCCAGCCTGGTGATGGTACAAGGACGCTGGCTGTCCTCCTCGACAGTTCTGTGCCCCTTGTCACAATCCCCTGCCACCGGAGGTCCAGCTCCTACCAGGTCCAGACCACCTTCTGCTACCTAGGTGTCTCCAAGGAGCCCAGCTCCTGAGCTCCTCTCTCCTTCACTTCCCACTCTCCACTCTTCACTGACTCTTCTCTCTACTCACTGACACTTCTGACCTCACCTTATCAACCCCCCAAGTGGGCGACCCTATTACACTCAGGCCGTCCACTGGTGTGTCTGGTGGGTGTGGTCCAGAGTGTATCTTAGGACTTTAATCAGCTGATGTAGGCAACACCATGTACTTGGGGACCCACAACCAAGGAGGCAGATATTGCACGGGAGGGCAGATTGTGCAATGCTCTGTGACGACCCGATAATCCAGGGGCGTCACACTTCCACTAGTGGTTCAGCCAGGCTGGTTAGAGAAGAGCCCACAATACTGGTCTAATAACCCCCATAGTTGACTGGATGGACCTGGGTTGAGGTGATCCCCTAAGGTGACTTGCTTAACACCCCTTTTCCTTGGTGTTCTGTAACAAGTCCAGGAGGACTGCTGGAGGAGTGTGACTGATTCCCGGGACATTTATCCGCTTACTGGACTATATTCGTGTTTCTGGACTATTTTAATCCTCTGTATGGAACATATGTATAGCGAGCTTCTGTTCAACCCCCTGTCCGTGTGTTTTGGGAGGAGGGGGATTATTTTGGTGTGTCCTGTTGCCCGGGGTTAGGGGTATGGGGAGTTAGGTCAAGGCTTGGTGAGGAGACAGGGACACACTAGGGGCCCTGAACTGACTACCATCAAGCGTATCTCTGGAAGAAGGGTCAGTCAGTGCAGGGCTCCCAGTCTGATGGTCAGTTGAGGTCTCCCCTGTTATCCTAGCTCACCTGTGATATTGTGATCCTTGTTCCATGCCAGGAAGATATACTGCTGTATAGGATTGTTCCACAATTCATTAGAGTTCTTTCCTCCATAAATCTGAGCCATTCCGTGACACAGGTTTAGTGCTTTTCTTTATCCTTTTCATTTTATGTAGTTGTTGTATCCCGCTTGTAACATCTTTTGTATATTTTTATAATTAGTGCCTATTTTTTAGATTAACTATATAAAATTAAATAGCTTAATTTCTTTGCTCTCTAAACCACATCCCTGAAGTCATATTTCATCTTCTACAGGTGTCCAAACGGCCTGTATCCAATTGGTGGTGGTAGCTGCTAGTTACTCTTCTGTTATTGTGCTATTGCGGACCTTGACACTGACCATACTGAGGTAGGTATATACATTTTTATATATATATATATATATATATATATATATATATATATATTGTAAGACTGAGACCGGGGTTGTCTATGACGGCCGGTACGTCTCGCCCCGGTTGTGCTCCCTCCATGTATAGAAAGCAACTCCACTCCAGGGTTAATGCTGTTTCCCTGCAGGCTGAAAGGAGGGTTAAAAGGAAACAGGAACATGGGCGTGGGCCCTAGTGTGAGGGAGTGAACACAACTCCCTGAGTTTCTGCCAAAGAAACACATGTGAGCCATTTCTGGAACCTGGCTTGTTGGTCCAGGAGGAGGACATTCCGGAACGTGTTGTGTGCTGTTTTGGACTTTGTTTGTGCAATAAACCGTGTACTGTGACCATTGGTGCCTGGATCCCGTGTCTTCTGCCGCGCAGCCAACCACGCTACCTCACAGATGGTGGAGAACGTGGGCATGCCAGCCCGGTGAGGTGTAGCATCCATCCCTGGTGACCCAGTAGCGCATGTCCTGGATTCGAGCGGCTATACTACAGCCCAAACCCGGCGACGCCATGGAGGACATACTAAAGCAGCTGGCTCAGGCTAATGCACAGCAACTACAGACCAATGCACACCTGCTCCGGTCGTTGGATCGTCAGCAGCAACAGCACCAGCACTCCTTGCAATTGCAGGAACAAAGGCACCAAGAACAGATGGTTCTTCTGGCCAAGTCGATCCGTGCCGGACCTGCAGCAACAACCCCGGGACCGGGTGACGACGGCAGCGTCCGGAAAGCGGTGAGACAAGCGTTGCAAAAGATGACCCCGGGGGATGACGTGGAAGCGTTCCTGGCGGTGTTTGAGCGGGTGGCCGAGCGGGAGAAGCTGCCGACCCCCCAGTGGGCTGAGGTATTGTCGCCCTATCTGACGGGGGAGCCCCAAAAAGCGTACCTGGACCTCTGTACCGAGGACGCCATAGAATATGAGACCCTGAAAGCCGAAATACTTGCTCGGTTGGGGTGAATACCTATGTACGGGCTCAGCGGGTAAATCAGTGGTTCTATGAGGAAGTCAAACCCGTACGCTCCCAGGCCTATGACTTGTTGCATCTGGTAAAGAAGTGGTTGCAGCCTGACACGAGGAGCCTTGCGCAAATGGTGGAGAGGGTAGTGGTTGATCGCTTTGTGCGCACTTTACCCGTCACCATTCAACAGTGGGTAGGACAGGGCGACCAAGTACCCTGGACCAATTAGTGTGCTTGGTGGAGCGGCATGTGGCTACGCAGGACTTGATATGGGACACTGAGACTTTGCGTGCCGCCCGTCGGTCCGGCCCCTCCGAGCCTCGGGCCAAGGACCCACCGCTGACACCGGTGCGGGAGTCCGCTACCGTCCCGTCTGAGGCCGCGCCCGCCGTCCCTGAGGTCCGGAAGGCTATGTACCCTAAATGACAACTCGTCAAGGGGGTTTCCTTCCCTATTAGATGTTGGCGGTGCCAGCGGGTGGGACATATGGAAGCCCAGTGTCCACTCACCACGGAGCCCATGGATTGTGGGGTTACCCGGCGGGGTTCAATGTATGCTCAGGCGGTGTGTACCGCGGACCTTGTCTCCCCGGAGACTGAGCCCCACTTGTGCCAAATACAGGTGAATGGATGTCCGGTTACAGGCTTGTTGGATTCCGGAAGCTTAGTGACCCTTGTGCGATCAACCCTAATGGCTGAAGTAAAGGCCACAGGACGTACAGTGGGGGTGGTTTGCATACATGGGGACCACCGAGACTATCCCACGGGGGTTGTCACCATCACAGCACCCTGCGGTCAGGTGCAACATGAGGTGGGACTTATGAACACTCTTCCCTATGACGTGATCCTAGGAAGGGATGTGTCGTATTTTTGGACTCAATGGAAGGGGCCTCTTAAGTCCCCTCAGGTATTGGACAGTCCGGGACCTGAGCCCGACAATCACGAATCCGGGACGCCTGCCGTAGGGGTCCCCATGATAGGGACAGAATGTGAACCCGATAGGTCACCCCTAGAGGTATTGGCAGGAGAGGCTGAGATGGTCGAGCCCATCCCGGAGTTGGAGGCATCCCCGGTTACATTTGGGACAGCCCAACTCCAGGACCCTACATTAATACATGCCCGGAGTCGGGTGACAGTGGTTGACGGGGTGGCACAGCTGCCCGGTGCCCAGGTAAGGTACCCCCATTTCGCTCATAAGCAGGATTTACTCTACCGGGTAGATGAAATACGGGGCGTGGGGGTAGAGCAGTTGGTGGTGCCCCAGCCGTATCGCCGGCGGGTCCTCAACTTGGCTCATAAACACCTGATGAGTGGCCACCTAGGGGTCAAGAAAACGCAGGAGCGAATATTGCAAAGGTTCTATTGGCCCGGGGTCTTTGGGGAGGTAAAACGGTTCTGCGAAACCTGCCCGGAGTGTCAGCTTACCGCACCCCTGGCCCACTTTCACAGTCCGTTGGTACCGTTACCCATTATAGAAGTCCCTTTTGAACGGATAGGGATGGATCTGGTGGGGCCCCTCGTAAAGTCCGCTCGAGGGCACCAACACATCCTAGTGATCGTTGACTATGCCACCCGGTATCCAGAGGCGATACCTCTCAGACATACTGCAGCAAAGCTTATAGCTCGAGAGTTGTTTGCTGTGTTCTGCCGGGGGGGGGGGTTGCCCAAGGAGATCCTTACGGATCAGGGGACCCCATTCATGTCTAAAGTGACCAAAGAGCTATGCCGGCTACTCCAGATCAAGCAGTTGCGTACGTCTGTGTATCATCCTCAAACGGACGGTTTAGTGGAGCGATTCAATAAAACCCTGAAAACCATGCTCAAAAGGGTGATTTCCAAAGACGGGAAAGACTGGGATATGATGCTTCCCTATTTGATGTTTGCCATCCGAGAGGTGCCACAGGCATCCACGGGGTTTTCGCCTTTTGAGTTGTTATACGGGCGACATCCCCGGGGATTGTTGGACCTGGCAAAGGAAACATGGGAGCAGGAGCCCACCCCCCATAAAAGTGTGATTGAACACATTTTAGGAATGCAGAACCGCATAAGCGAGGTCATGCCAATTGTGAAGGAGCATTTACAGGAGGCTCAGGCCGCGCAAAGCGGCCGCTACAATAGACAAGCCACCGTGCGGACCTTTAACCCCGGGGATCGGGTGTTGGTATTGGTCCCCACGGAAGAGAGTAAATTCCTGGCTCAGTGGCAAGGCCCCTACGAGATAAAGGAAAGAATCGGGGTGGTCAACTATAAGGTATTGCAGCCCGGTAGGTGGAAACCTGAACAAATATACCATGTCAACCTGTTAAAACCTTGGCAGGAACGGGAAAGCCTGATGGTTGATTTTTCCCCATCTCCCTCCTCTTCGGGTCATTCAAACCCGGCTCCAGCGACCTCCGGAGAGGACGAACCGGAATTAAGGATTGGAGAAGCCCTCACCAAGCAACAGAGGCGAGAGGCCAGACGGCTGGTTCAGCAGAACCCCGATGTCTTCTCCAAGCTGCCTGGTAGGACCAGTCTGATACGACATGACATTGTCACCGAGCCTCACCTGAAGGTACGCCTGAAGCCATACCGGGTGCCGGAGGCTCGAAGACAAGCCATATCAGAGGAATTGAAGACAATGCTACGCCTGGGGGTCATCGAAAAATCCCGGAGTGAATGGGCTAGTCCCATTGTCCTAATACCAAAACCCGATGGTTCCTTAAGGTTCTGCAATGACTTTAGGAGATTGAACGAAATATCCAAGTTCGATCTCTACCCCATGCCCCGGGTGGATGAGCTGATTGATAGGCTGGGACAGGCGCGATATTTCACCACGCTCGACCTGACCAAGGGGTACTGGCAGGTGCCACTGACGGAGTTCACCAAGGAGAAAACTGCTTTTGTTACACCGGAGGGTCTCTTCCACTATGTTGTCTTGCCTTTTGGGTTACATGGCGCTCCGGCCACGTTCCAGAGGTTGATGGACTTGGTGCTGGAACCCCACCAGGCGTATGCATCAGCGTACATTGATGACATCATTATTTACAGCTCCGAGTGGCAGACCCACTTGGAACAGGTACAAGCGGTGGTGAACGCGCTCCGAACAGCCGGATTGACAGCCAATCCCAAGAAATGTGCGTTGGGGCTCACGGAAGCCCGCTACTTGGGCTACGTAATAGGCCAAGGAGTGATTAAGCCCCAAATTAATAAAGTTGAGGCGATCCAGAAGTGGCCTAGACCCCTGACCACGAAGCAGGTTAGGGCCTTCCTGGGTATCGTGGGGTACTACAGGAGGTTTGTAAAAAATTTTGCGGGACTATTAGCACCCTTGACGGACCTTCTCAGAGGCAAGAAGTCCGTCATGGTGCGCTGGACTCCGCAGGCCGAGGACTCCTTCCGGGCCCTGAAGGGGGTCCTGTGCGGACAGCCCGTTCTTGTCAACCCTGATTTCCGGAAGGAGTTCGTAGTACAGACCGACGCCTCTGAGGTCGGCCTGGGGGCAGTGCTGTCTCAGGTGGTTCAGGGGGAGGAACACCCCGTCACCTTCTAAAGTAGGAAGCTCACCCCTCCCGAGCGAAATTATAGCGTAGTGGAGAAGGAGTGCCTGGCGATCAAGTGGGCCTTGGAGTCCCTACGCTATTACCTGCTGGGATGGCAGTTTCGCTTGGTGACTGATCACTCTCCGCTGGTCTGGATGAGGTCCACCAAGGAACGGAATGCCCGGGTTACCCGGTGGTTCCTTTCTCTACAGAACTTCTGGTTTACGGTTGAACACCGGGCCGGTAGGTTGCAGGGCAACGCCGATGCCTTGTCCCGCGGCCCGTGTTTGATGGCGGGAGTTCAACCCCGCACGCTTGAACTGAGGGGGGGGTATGTGAGACTGTGACCGGGGTTGTCTATGACGGCCGGTACGTCTCGCCCCGGTTGTGCTCCCTCCATGTATAGAAAGCAACTCCACTCCAGGGTTAATGCTGTTTCCCTGCAGGCTGAAAGGAGGGTTAAAAGGAAACAGGAACATGGGCGTGGGCCCTAGTGTGAGGGAGTGAACACAACTCCCTGAGTTTCTGCCAAAGAAACACATGTGAGCCATTTCTGGAACCTGGCTTATTGGTCCAGGAGGAGGACATTCCGGAACGTGTTGTGTGCTGTTTTGGACTTTGTTTGTGCAATAAACCGTGTACTGTGACCATTGGTGCCTGGATCCCGTGTCTTCTGCCGCGCAGCCGACCACGCTACCTCACAATATATAACAATATATATATTCCATGTGTTGTAATCGGTTGTGTATCTACAAAGCGGTCACTGTGAGTTCCCTAATAATCGGTCTTATAGTAAGAACAGCCGTCACCTCAATTGTTGGTTTATTGCTTATTATTCTCATGATTTAAGACAGTGGTGTGCTGTTCTTGACAAATAAGTGGCAGCGGTGGGATATTTGCATGATCTCCTCGGCTGTGTCCATGACAACAGGGTTATTTTTTTCTTATTACCACTTATAGAAATTTAAGAATTGAGCTAAATCTACATTGTAAAGGCCGCTTTACACGCAACGACATCGCTAACGCGATGTCTTTGGGGTTACGGAATTTGTGACTCACATCCGTTCTCGATAGCGACATCGTTGCGTGTGACACGTACGAGTGACTGCTAACGATCAAAAATACTCACCTTATCGTTGATCGTTGACACACTGTACATTTCCCAAATATCGTTGCTGTTGCAGGATGCAGGTTGTTCGTCGTTCCTGCGGCAGCACACATCACTACGTGTGACACCGCAGGAACGAGGAACATCTCCTTACCTGCTGCCGCCCGCAATGAGGAAGGAAGGAGGTGGGCGGGATGTTACGGCCGCTCATCTCCGCCCCTCCGCTTCTATTGGGCGGCCGCTTAGAGACGTCGCTGTGACACCGAACAAACCGCCACCTTAGAAAGTAGTCGGTTCGCTGGTCCCAGTGACATCGCTAGGCAGGTAAGTAGTGTGACGGGTCCGAGCGATGTTGTGCGCCACGGGCATCGATTTGCCCGTGACACACAACCGACAGAGGCGGGAACGCTCACTAGCGATATCGGTAACAATAGATATCGCAGCATGTAAAGCGGCCTTTAGTGTCCGCTCACAACTGCATATAAATACTGTGCAATGTGAGAAAAAAAATCACAATGCACTTGCGCAAATATTGTTCAAGGAGGCAGTGTTCATCTGTCAGTTTTTTCTCAGCTGGAATCGGGCTGAGGAAAAAAATCACAGTATGCTGCATATGACCACTAGAGATGAGTGAACCGGTCGCGGTTCGGCTCGAGCTCGGTTCGCCGAACCGAGGTCTCGTTCGAGTTCGGTTCAGCGAACCACTCAAACCCATAGGAAACAATGGGAGGCAATCACAAACACATAAAAACACATTATAAATGTATACATACAGCTAATAAACATTTGCCATAACACTTACCGGTGCCCGCGATGCGTCCTGCACTCTGTCTCCTGTCGCTATTCCGTCCGATGATTGCTGCGTCCTCCCGATAACCAGCACTGACAGGACCTTCCGTGACGTCGTCAAACTAGCCATGTGACCAGTCACGTATCTGTTATCTCATTGGCTACATACTGGTCAAATGACTATGACGCGTCATGTAGGACCTGTCATTGCATCTCTCTGTTACACGGTGCACGTTTGTGTATCGCCGTGTACCGGCGACATGCTCTAGCACACGGTCGACTCCCCGTTCTGCTTCCCCGTTCCGTTAGGGACCGGCTGACACAGCCGGTCAATAACGGAGATCACCATTGCCATAGCTAACCGCGGCTCTGGGAATCACATGATCGGAGCACCGTTGCTATGGTAACGCGTCTGTCAGCGGTAATGTTACCGCTAACAGCCAGCAGCACTGATCACTCACGGCGTGAAGGCAGCACGGGAAGCAGCGTCTTCCACCATGCAGTGCTGTCTGATGTAGTAGAGCTGCATGTGTTGAACGAGAAAGACAGAAGAGCATGGATCGTGGAGGGCTGACAGTGAGTAATAAACATGGAGTCTCTAATGTGTCTGTGTATTTATTTTTACTAAAGTATTTTTTCTCTGTGTGGGTTTTTTTTTTTAACCCTTTATTGGAGATTCTTAATGGCCGGGTCAAACTTGCCTGACATTAAGAATCTCTGACTTAATACTAGCTAGTAAAGCAAAGCCAGTATTAACTCATTATTACCCAGCAAAGCCACCGTCACCAGGGCTGTTGGAAGAGTTGGATACAGCGCCAGATGATGGCGCTTCTATGAAAGCACCATTTTCTGGGGCGGCTGCGGATTGCAATTCGCAGCAGAGGCGCCCAGAAACCTCGGGCTAACCTGTGCTGTGGATTCCAATCCCCAGCTGCCTAGTTCTACCCGGCTGGACTCAAAAATGGGGCGAAGCCCAAGTCATTTGTTTTTTAAATATTTCATGAAATAACTGAAATAATTAAAAAAAACGGGCTTCCCTATATTTTTGGTTCCCAGTTGGGTACAAATAGGCAGCTGGGGGTTGGGGGCAGCCGTACCTGTTGCTGTACCTGGCTAGCATACAAAAATATGGCGAAGCCCAAGTCATTTTTTTGGTGGGCAAAAAACTCCTGCATACAGTCCTGGATAGAGTATGCTGAGCCTTGTAGTTCTGCAGCTACCGTCTGCTCTCCTGTATACACTAGTGAATGGAGCATGCTGAGCCTTGTCGTTCTGCAGCTGCTGTCTGCTCTCCTCCATACAGACAGACAGCAGCTACAGAACTACAAGGCTCAGCATACTCCATCCAGGACTGTATGCAGGAGTTTTTTGCCCCCTGAAAAAATTATGTGTGCTTCGCCATATTTTTGTATGCTAGCCAGGTACAGCAGGCAGCTACGGGCTGCGCTCAACCCCCAGCTGTCTATTTGTATTCGGCTGGGAACCAAAAATAAAGGGAAGCCCTTTTTTTATTATTTCATGAATTTCATGAAATAATTAGAAAACAAATGACGTAGGCTTCGCCATATTTTTGTGTCCAGCCAGGTACAACTAGGCAGCTGGGGATTGGAATCCGCAGCACAGGTTGGCCTGAGCTTTCTGGGCCCCTCTGCTGCAAATTGCAGTCTGCAGCCGCCTCAGAAAATGGCACTTTCATAGAAGCGCCATCTTCTGGCGCTGTATCCAACTCTTCCAGCTGACCTGGTGAAGGGTGGTTCGCCCTGGTGAAGGGTGGTTCGCCCTGGTGAAGGGCTAGCTGTATATTATCAACTGAAATCATTATTATCCAGCGAGCCACCGGCATCAGGGCAGCTGGAAGAGTTGGATACAGCACCAGATGATGGCGCTTCTATGAGAGCGCCATTTTCTGGGGCGGCTGCGGACTGCAATTCGCAGCAGAGGGTCCAAGAAAGCTCGGGCTAACCTGTGCTGCGGATCCAACCCCAGTTGCCTAGTTGTACCCGGCTAGACACAAAAATGGGGCGAAGCCTACATCGGGTTTTTTTTTTAATTATTTCATGAAATACCCCAGCTCATCCCGTGCCCTGGTGCAGTGGCAAACGGGGTAATAAATGGCGTTGATACTAGCTGTAAGGTCATCTGACATCAAGCCCAGCAGTTTGTGATGTCATGGCGTCTATCAGATACCCGACATCACAAACTGTCAGTACTAACAAAACAAATATACGAAAAAAAATGTATTTGAAAAAACACTCCCCAAAACATTCCCTCTTTCACCAATTTATTGTAGGGAAAAAAAAAAGGGGGGTCCCACGATGACTCAGGACCATCTAGAATATGGGGGGACACGCTCAGGGAATGTATCCCCCATTTTCTAGGAGTGCAGACCCTCCATGTGAGGAGTGTGGGTGCAATGAATCTGTACCCACTCTCCCCGGGTCCACAGCAGCAGAGTCCATGTCGTAAGTGTTGCTACCAAAGCTGCAATGCCCTGCTCATGAGGTAAGGGCATGCCTAATCAGGAGAACTATTCTACATTTCCAAATATTGGTATTTGCTGATATTATTGCTATTCCACCTACTATATATTGGGGATAGGATCTTGGAGATGGAATACCCCTTTAAGTCCAGTTATCCAGCTGAATGAATACTAAACAGAGCTCTCAGAAATAGCAAATCCCTCCATTTGTAAATGTAGTATAGCTCTCCTGATCAACTATGTTCCTTACCTCATGAGCAGGGCATTGCAGTAGCTTACAGATGCATGGTTACCACCACTCACTGTGTCTGAATACAGGAAGCTGAGCTGACAGCAGCTCTGTGCATGCGGCAGCGTCTATTGGGAAGGAGGGGGCCGCGGGGGATCAATGCTGTACAGGTACCGTGGGACACCGGGGAACACCCGTGGGGTTATAGGGGGTGACCTGGCAGGGCCTGGGGAGGAGTTTTCTGTCGCATGTGTCATGGCACATGCGAAAGAAATCAGAGGAGTATGGTGAATGCGGCCGGCGCGCTGCTGTGCGCGTGGCCATCTTGGATTTCCGGGAGAGGATCGGGGGGGCACTTTGGCGACACTGGGGGACCGGAGGGGACCGGGGAGGAGATTTATCTCCCATCTGACATATTTGTTCATGCCAGATAGGAGATAAATAATTTTTTACCGGCGCTGTCATTTACTGTAACGTGATCACCGGTATACATTGTATACCGGTGATCACGTGAGCGGGGATCGGAAAAACCGGCCTGAATCATGATCTCCAGGGTCTCAGCTACCCCTAAAACCCCGAAGCTTTTCTGACGCTGGGGGGCACTGTTTACTTATTTCTGCCTGCTGTTTATAAATGGCAGATCAGAATGAGGCTACATTCACACAACCGATCCGTTTTTGTTTTTTTTCACGGGTGCATCCGTGTGGCATTTTGTAATTTTGCACCCTTTAGTGCCTTTCATGTGGCACTAAGGGGTACTTAGCCTTGTATTTACCAAAAAAATAAATAAATTTAATAAAAAAATAACGTTGGGTTCCCTCTATTTTTGTAGCCAGCTAGGGTAAAGCAGACAGCTGCAGCCTGCAGACCACAGCTGGCAGCTTCACCTTGGCTTGTAATCCAAAACTGAGGGCACCCCACGCTGTTATTTTAAATTAAATAAATAATAAAAAAAAAAGCATGTTGGGGTCCCCCTAAAATTGGATTACCAGCCAAGCTAAAGCGGACAGCTGGGGTCTGATATTCTCAGACTAGGGAGGTCCATGGTTATTGGACTCTCCCCAGCCTAAAAATAGCAGGCTGCAGCTGCCCCAGAAGTGGCGCATCCATTAGATGTGCCAATCCTGGTGCTTTGCCCCGTGCCCTGGTGCGGTGGCAAACGGGGTAATATATGGGGTTAATACCAGATGTGTAATGTCACCTGGCATCAAGCCCTGGGGTTGGTGAGGTCAGGCGTCTATCAGATACCCGACATCACCAACCCAGTCAGTAATAAAAAAAAAAAATAGACGACAAACACATTTTTATTTGAAAAAACACTCCCCAATACATTCCCTCTTTCACCAATTTATTAGAAAGAAAAACAAATCCAGGTCTGCTGTAATCCAAGGGGTTCCCATGACGATCCATACCATAGTCACTGTCCCAGTCCATGAAGAACAGAATGTTCCCCATTGGCTGGGAGAGCAATGCAGTGACCTGAGCTAACATCAATAGGTCAGCCCAGGACACTGCAGGGCATGACAAATGCTGCTGTCAGGAGCGAGGTACATTACCTGCGGTGACGATCTCCTGCACTGCTGACAGCAGACCTGTCACTGAGTTCAATGACCTTCACAGTCAAGTATCGCGAGAGCCTGTGACGTCACCGCTAGTGTCAGTCTCGGGCCGCAGTGACAAATGTGAAGCGGCAGCCATGGAGGACAGTGACAGTGCTGAGGTCGGGAGGGCGGGACTTCATCACCGCAGGTAAGCCGAGCGGGGTAATGTGTGCGGAGTGCGAGGTCGGCGGAGCCTAGCGGGGTAATGTGTGCAGAGTTCCAGGTGGGCGGAGCCTAGCGGGGCCATGTGTGCAGAGTGCCAGGTGGGCAGAGCCTAGCGGGGCCATGTGTGCAGAGTGCCAGGTGGGCGGAGCCTAGCGAGGCCATGTGTGCAGAGTGCCAGGTGGGCGGAGCCTAGCGAGGCCATGTGTGCAGAGTGCCAGGTGGGCGGAGCCTAGCAGAGCCATGTGTGCAGAGTGCCAGGTGGGCGGAGCCTAGCGGGATAATGTGTGCAGAGTGCCAGGTGGGCGGAGCCTAGCAGGGCCATGTGTGCAGAGTGCCAGGTGGGCGGAGCCTAGCAGGGCCATGTGTGCAGAGTGCCAGGTGGGCAGAGCCTAGCGGGGCCATGTGTGCGGGCGGCGGAGTGCAAAGTGGGTGGAGCCTAGTGGGGCTATGTGGCGCTGAGGACGTCAGTGTCGTGGACTGCATGGCTGGGGACAGGTGAGTGTGAGTGTGTGTGTGTGAGTATGTGTGTGTGTGTGTGTGTGTACATGCCGCGTGCAGGAGTGGGGCAGAGCGAGCTGAGCGGGGAAGTGTCGGCTTCCTGCACACATAACTAGGATAAATATCGGGTTACTAAACAAAGCACTTTGCTTGGATACCCGATGTTTATCTTGGTTACCAGCTTACCGCAGGCTGCCAGCGATGGCTCCCTGCACACTGTAGCTGTAAAAAGCCCTGCTTTTGCTGATAGAACCGTTCTCGAACGTAAGTCGAACTGTCGAGCTTTTAGCAAAAAGCTCGAGTTCTAACTAGAACACCCCCCAAAATCACTCGAACCACGAACTGGAGAACTGCGAACCACGCTCAACTCTAATGACCACATAAAACAGACAGGCCTCTCCAATGCAAGTCAATATATTGGAGAAAAAAAACTCTGCCAGCACATGGACCATTCGTTTGGCGTCCGATTTTTAAGCACACATCTAAAAGGAACAAAAAAACTACAAAAGATATACAATCCTGCTTACCATTATTGGCACCCCTTAATTTTTTTCGGACGGAGTACAATATCTTCTGAAATAAATGGAAATGTACCAAAGTTATATCCTCAGGATTTTTTAATTAGTGGTCCAAGGTAATACAACTATAAACGTCTCCAATAAAGGTTATGATGTTTTTACCATAAGGAGCTTTTGTGCCGGATCCTTCCTTCAACTTCTCTCTTCTGCACCACCGGCTGGGACTCACCGGTGGATTCCGTGCACCCGCTGGATTCTACAGCCTAGGCAACAGGTGAAGTAAGTTAGGACCCTGCTTCACCAATTAGGTGCTCTGGAGAAAATTATTTATATGTAGGGAAGAACTCCGGCACTCTTAATAACCCCAATAAGAGACTTAAGCAGTAATAATGTTCAAATTGATTTTTTATTCAGAGAAAAAAAGTCCATAAATTAAACGTTTTCGACCTAATTCGGTCTTCTTCAGAAGTCCACGGAGCGGTTCCCCACACACATAGGTCCACTTTGTAACATAATCGTGAGGGCTTTCCTCTTTTGTTCAGTATTGTCCAATCCAACCTCATCTAAGATATCCAATTATAGACAATCATAGGACGATATTCTGAATATATGCCATTAAATGGTCCTATAGGCAGCTGATCATTACATCTGTGTTCATACCGTAGCGATAAGTCCTTTCTGAAGAAGACCGAATTAGGTCGAAAACGTTTAATTTATGGACTTTTTTTCTCTGAATAAAAAATCAATTTGAACATTATTACTGCTTAAGTCTCTTATTGGGGTTATTAAGAGTGCCGGAGTTCTTCCCTACATAGGCAACAGGTGAGCTGAAGTTCTCCTTTCCAATACAACTATAAAACATTGTTTGTCAAGTCACATGTTGCAATTTCAAAGAAGAAACAGAATAAACAGCAGGTACAGTAATAAAGGCCCCCCTAATTAATACTTGGTTGCACATCCTTTGGCATTGATGACAACCTCCAAACATTCCTTGTAGCCATCTATACGCTTCTTGCACTACTCAGCTGTTTTTTTCTCCCACTCTTCCTTTGCAGTTTGCTCAAGCTCTTGAATATTTGCAGTCCTTTTTCCCAATGGCAGATTTCAGCTCACCCCAAAGATTTTCAATGGATTGAGGTCAGGACTTATTTCTGGCCATTTTAAAACAGTCCATTTTTAGTTTTCCAACCATTCCTGTGTACTTTGGGATGTGTGCTTTGAATCATTGTCTTGCTGGAGGACCAACGATCTTCGACTCTAACCAAGTTTTCTTACACTGGGTAGGGTATTTCGCTCTAAAATCTTTTGTTAATTCTCTGATTTCATGATTCCTGTGATACGGTCAAGGCCTCCAGTACCAGATGCAGCAGCGAAGCAACCCCACAGCATTAGGGATCCTCCAGCATTGTTAACTGTTGTTAGGGTGCTCTTTTTCTTATAAGGTTTATTGCACCTGTCGCGGGCGGGGAGGATGCCGCCTCCGCTGCACCCTCGCTGGCGCTCGGGTCCGGCGCTGCTGCTGCTGCTCGGTGGCTCGAGCGGTGGGCCGGATCCGGGGACTCGAGCGGCGCTCCTCGCCCGGACAGTGAAAGGGGTGATTTGGGTTTGGGGAGTTGGTCCGTGACGCCAACCACGGTTTGTGGTGATGTTGGGACACCACCACTGCTCTGGGCGGGGATCCCGGGAGCGATGACAGGGAGCAGCCGAGATGTTTCTCTCCCCTCCGTGGGTAGGGGGTTGGTGGTCCCGGGGCCCGGTGAGGTGGGAAGGGGAGGCAGGGTTGGCAAGGTGCAGGGTCGCGGGGCAGCGCGGTGCCAAACAGCACGGTGGTACTAACTCAGCCAATGATGGATACAGAGTCTCCGGTAAAACAAACGGCTGGATGGACGGGTCCCGCAGCCGGCTGCGGTAGCTACTCCTGGTAGGTTGGTGGTGGCTGCCTTTCCCTGCACCTGTTGTGTATCTTCGGTCCCGATGGCTTCCCACCGGTAACCCGCTCCCCAGCTTGGATATGGGCCGGAGGAGCCCCTTTTGCCCGCAGGCTCTGGCCCTGGGAATTCTAACTGTGGCGGTAGTTGTATTTCCCTTTCTCGGTTTGGACGGTTGCCTTCAGACGGGTCTTTGCTGCTAGGAAACCCCAGAGGTTCCGGTCGCTAACGGATTTGACCAGTTTAACGGCGACTCCAAGCCTGTTCGGGGTCCGCAGGCCCTGCCGGTTTGTGCTGGCTTCTCTTCGCTCCCCGGTTCGGTACCGGCGGGCCACCGCCCGTCCCCGGTCCTACGGTTCCGCGTCAATCAGCTTCTCCTGCAGACGGCCACCACCGTCTGCCAACCTTGCTCTTGGTGCCCGGGCCACGTACCCGGACACGGTCAGTCTGCTCCTCTACTACTTTACTCCTCTCGCTTTCACTCTCTGAACTACTCTCTCTTCCTTTCCTGCCTCCAGGACTGTGAACTCCTAAATGGGTGGGGCCAACCGCCTGGCTCCACCCCACCTGGTGTGCACATCAGCCCCTGGAGGGAGGCAACAAGGATTTATGTGTGACTGGTGTGCCTATCTCGGGGTGTGGGGTGTGTTGTTGCAGTACCTGTGACGACCTGGCTAGTCCAGGGCGCCACACACCGTCTGTAAACAAACTATTGCTTTGCATTGCCAAAAAGGTCTATTTTGTTTTCATCTTTTCATCTGTTCACAGAACTTTTTCCCAAAAGGATTGTGGTTTGTCAAGGTGCTCTTTGGCAAAGATAAGTTGTTACTTTTAATGTCTTTTCTTTAGCAGTGGTTTCTTCCTTGGCCTTTGCCAGTGGCGTAGCTAGGGGTTCAGCTCAGGGGGGGGCGAAACATCTGAGTGGGCCCCTAACCAGGTAACCGTGATAACTATGATGGAGCAGACTAATCGTGGGTATAGGGGATCCTCAGCATGACACTGATATTAGGGGAGGCACGGTGGCTCAGTGGTTAGCACTGCAGTCTTGCAGCACTGGGGTCCTGGGTTCAAGTCCCACCAAGGACACCATCTGCAAGGAGTTTGTATGTACTCCCCGTGTTTGCGTGGGGTTCTCCGGTTTCCTCCCATACTCCAAAGACATACAGATAGGGACTCTAGATTGTGAGCCCCAATGGGGACAGTATTACCAATGTATGTAAAGTGCTGTGGAATTAATAGCGCTATATAAATGAATAAAATTATTATTATTATATTACCACTATATGGTGACTATATAATGGTAGATATCAGCCTGCAGCACATACAAGAGAACACAGTACAGTTAGAGTGACTTATAGCTGACGTTCTTTCGGATGCAATTGTTCACTTTTTCCATCTTTTCCATCTGGCCCAGACCGACATGACAACTTCTTCTAGCCACAACTCGTCTACAGAGATTACAACAAAGACACATTTGACTTCTCACATTTCTGGCACAGTCCCCATCTAATCCCAACCTGCACAAACTCCTGCTGCCATATGTGTCCCTATTACTGCACCTGCTGTGTGGCACAAAAACCGACTCCTCTTACTGCCCCACATAGTAATGCCACCACTATGCCCCCACATGGTAATAATGCCCCCATTGTGCCCCCTACATAGTAATAATGCCACCACTGTGCCACCAGATGATAATAATGCCACCACTGTGCACCCCCTTTACATGGTAAAATGCCTCCTTTGTGCCCTCTAGATAGTAAAACTTCCCCCTAGAAAATATTAATGACCTGTGTAAGTACCCTAGAAAAATGCCCTCATTATGCTCCTAGAAAGTAATAGAGCCCCCAGTGTGCCTGTTATGGTCACAATACCCTGAGTTCCCCTATAACAATGATGCTTCTTAAGTGTCCACTATTTAACATTTAATAATGTCCCCCCACGTACAGATCATCTATACACAGTATGAAGCCCCTATACCTCCACTATACACAGGTTGTAAGAAAACTTTCCAGCTCAGCATGCCTTTAAAGTCCTAAGGGATCCTTCTGCAGTGCTCAGTACATAAAGTCGGCATCAAACTTGAGAAAAAAAAAGGATTTGTCCGGCAACATGCATCCAAGGTTAAAATCAGTTTATTGCAAAACAAAAATACACAGAACATGACAAAAAGTGAATAAAAAAATCCCAATGCAATTTTTTTGCCTCAACTTTTTTGTCATGTTCTGTGTATTTTTTTAGGGGGGGCTAATAAACTGATTTTAACCTTGGACGCATGTTGCCGGACAAATCCTTTCTTGTTTTTCTCCCCTATACACAGTATGATGTTCCCATAGCTCCCCTATACACAGTATGATGTTCCCAGAGCTCTCCTATACACAGTATGATGTTCCCATAGCTCCCCTATACACAGTATAATGTTCCCATAGCTCCCCTATACACAGTATGATGTTCCCATAGCTCCCCTACACACAGTATGATGTCCCCATAGCTCCCCTATACAAAGTACGATGTTCCCATAGCTCTCCTATACACAGTATGATGTTCCCATAGCTCCCCTATACACAGTATGATGTTCCCATAGCTCCCCTATACACAGTATGATGTTCCCATAGCTCCCCTATACACAGTATGATGTTCCCATAGCTCCCCTATACACAGTATGATGTTCCCATAGCTCCCCTATACACAGTATGATGTTCCCATAGCTCCCCTATACACAGTATGATGTTCCCATAGCTCCCCTATACACAGTATGATGTTCCCATAGCTCCCCTATACACAGTATGATGTTCCCATAGCTCCCCTATACACAGTATGATGTCCCAATACCTCCCCTATACACAGTATGATGTTCCCATAGATCCCCTATACACAGTATGATGTTCCCGTAGCTCCCCTATACACAGTATGATACCTCTATACCTCCCCTATACACAGTATGATGTTCCCATAGCTCCCCTATACACAGTATGATACCTCTATACCTCCCCTATACAGAGTATGGCCTCCGACACACATCCGTGCCACCGGTACGTGTTTGGTACGTTTTTGCACGTACCGGCGGCACGGAGACACGTACACCAATGCTACCCTATGGTAGCAGGCACACACGTAAAACCACACGGAACGTGTGTGCGTTTGTACGTGTGTGCGTTTTCCAACACGCTCGACATGTCCGTTTTTCGCCGGCATCACACAGGCACGGACCCGCTAAAGTCAATGGGTCTGTTCCTGTACGGACGGCGCACGTAGCATGTCCATGTGCTACACGTACCGTCCATGTGCGTTTTTTAGTGAGTGATGTCGGTCAATCTATTTTTTATGTGGTTGTTAGTCAATCTCCCTTTTTTTCTGTGCTTGTCAGTCAATATCCCTTTTTTTCTGTGGTTGTCAGTCAATATCCCTTTGTCGGTTGGTCTGTATCTCCCCCCTGTCTCATACTTACCGATCCCTGATCACCAGCACGGTGATGAACAGCTGTGCAAAAGCTACGGCGGCTTTAACAATTTTGAAAATGCCGGCCGCTGATTATTCAATCTACTGTTCCCTGCTTCCCCCGCCCACAGGCGCCTATGATTGGTTGCAGTCAGACACGCCCCCATGCTGAGTGACAGCTGTCTCACTGCAAGCAATCACAGCAGCCGGTGGGCGGGTCTATATTGTACAGTAAAATAAATAATTTAAAAAAACGGCGTGCGGTCCCCCCCAATTTTGATACCAGCCTTGGTAAAGTCACATGGCTGAAGGCTGGTATTCTCAGGATGGGGAGCACAACGTTATGGGGAGCCCACCACCCTTACAATATCAGCCAGCAGCCGCCCGGAAAAGCTGCATCCATTAGATGCGACAGTTCCGGGACTCTACCCAACTCTTCCCGAATTGCCCTGGTGCGGTGGCAATTGGGGTAATAAGGAGTTAATGGCAGCAGCCCATAGCTGCTACTAAGTCCTAGGTTAATCATGGCAGCCATCTCCCCAAGATAACTTCCATGATTACCTGTTATTAAAAGTAAATAAACACACATATTCAAAAAATCCTTTATTTAGAATAATTAAAACAAACAAACACCCTCGTTCACCAATTTAATAAAACCAAAAAACTCATACAGGTCCGCTGTAATCCATGGATGTCCCACGACGCTCTCAGCTCTGCTACATGAAGGTGACAGAAGCGGCCACACACAATGACCACTCTCTATCACCTCCAAGCAGCAACTAAAGTGAGCCACGTGATCACCGATGACGTCAGTCAGGTTACTCGCGGACACCACTGGATCCTCCAACTGTGACAGCGAGTCGCCCAAGTGACTGAAGTGAGCTGCGCGATTAGCGATGAAGTCACAGGTGAGTAGCGGTGTCGGGTGGGTGACTGCAGCTAGCCGCGGGTAACCTGAGTGACGGCAGCGCTAATGTGGCCGCTAACTTCAGCCACTCAGGGGATTAGCGGTCACTGGTGATTCCATCACAGATGTCCACTAATCAGGACGCCACAAACAGACAGAGCCATGGTATGACAATGAAGTCGGGTGAGGTTCACCCGAGTTCATTCTCATCGCTCGTCTCTGTCTGTGTCGGCTGACAGTGGGTATGTAGCAACGACATTTTACAACACGCACAGATCAACACATACGGACACCACATGGACATGTGTCACGCTCCCCGGGCCCTCGGCTCCCCTTCCCGGGTCTCCTGTCCCGCTCCCCGGCTCACCTGCCACGCTCCCCGCGTCCCAGTCTCTTGTGCCCGTCCTTCCTAGGCTCCCTGGCCGCCGATCCCGGCGCCCGACGGCCTCCCAGGCCCTGGCCGGCTCCCCTGCGTCCTCCTCTCAGCCTCCTTCCCTGGCTTCTGGCACCCGGGCCGCGCGCATGCGCATTAGGGCGCGCGCGCGGTCACTGACCCTTTCTTAAAGGGCCAGCGCCCATTAACAGGAAATGAGGTTAGACAGGTACGGGGTATAAAGGGGGTTCTTGTCCAAGGGGGCGGGGCCTGATCTTCGTGTTTTCTGAGCTAGGAGTCAGGTCTCCTTGTGTTTTCCTGCCATACTTACGTATCTCTCTTCTAGAGCTGATCCCGCCTCGCCATCCAGTCCTGCTGAATCCCGAGCCCCGCACGCTGTCCGTCTGCCATCTGACAGTCCGTACCATCTCGGATCCCTGCGGTGACCCGTCATCTCGCTCCAAAGGTTCCGGACCCCGCCTGACATCATCTTGGCTTCCGAACCTGAGCTACGTCACCCGGACTGCCATCTGTGACTCCGTGGTCCCAGGGACTCCTCCGCTACCTTCACTTGCACGGACTGTTCTGCTGCCCATCAGTGCTTCAGCTACCGGACTCCCTACCACCATCTTAGAGTTCGGCCCAGTGGATCCACCTCCTGGGTCTGCCCGACCGCCCGGCCCTGACAGTAAGATCAGGCCATGGATCCCGCTGCAGCACTATTGGCCCTGCAAGAGGAACTCCAACGCCAGCGTGAAGTCCAGACCCGCATGCTGCAATTTATGACCTCCGTGGACACCCGCCTGTACACGTTACAAGCATCAATGACGCCTGCGGCAACCAGGTCCCCCACTAGGCAATCCACGGCTCCCGCACCAGTGGCAGCCGCGTCGGATGCCTCCCGACTCCGTTTGGCGTCACCACCTCGTTATGCTGGAGATCCCAAGACCTGCAGGGGCTTCATAAACCAATGTTCCCTTCATTTCACGCAGCTGCCACATCTGTTCGCCTCCGACCAAGCCAAGGTCGCCTTTATAATGTCTCACCTGGAGGGCGAGGCACTGGCGTGGATGAACCCCTTGTGGGAGAAGGAGGACCCCATGACCAAGGATCTTCAAGAGTTCCTGCAGGCCTTTCGCAGTACCTTTGACGAGCCGGGACGCGCCTCTGCGTCTGCTTCATCACTTCTCCGCCTACGTCAAGGAACACTGACGGTGGGCCAATACGCCATCCGTTTCCGCACTTTGGCTTCTGAACTCGGGTGGAATAATGAGGCCCTGACAGCCGCCTTCTGGGAAGGACTTTCGAGTCGCATCAAAGATGAGTTGGCGGGTCGTGACATGCCCTCCACCCTAGATGCCCTGATTGCCCTAGCCACTCGAGTGGACATTCGTTTTCAGGAGCGCTCCAAAGAGCTGGTTCGTGAGCGACGTGCGGTACGGCACTCCTCCCCGCCACAGAAATCCTCTGTGCCACAGTCATCAACAGCTGGGATTCCTGTCCACGAACCCATGCAGGTTGACCGAGTACGACAGTCTGACCAACGTCGAGCAGAGCGGCTCGCCAAGGGCCTCTGCTTTTACTGCGGAGAGGGCACACATCTCCTACGCTCCTGTCCGGAAAGGCCGGGAAACTCCAAAGCCTAGGGTTGGTAGGAGAGGCCACCCTAGGTGCTGGGACTCTCTCAGACCCAGTTATGTGGACGGTACAAGTATCAACAGGAGAGACGCGCTTCACGGCTGAGGCATACCTCGACTCCGGAGCAGCAGGCAATTTTATCCAGCAGGCCACGGTGGACAAATACCAGCTGCCTGTTACTCTACTCGAGAAGCCCCTACTGATTGCCTCGGTGGATGGGAGACCCCTCTCTGATACCATCTCCTGGATCACCAAGCCGGTGGAACTGCGTATCGGTGCTCTGCACACCGAGAACATCTCTCTCTACGTCCTTCCACACATGTCCCATCAAATCCTGCTGGGACTTCCTTGGTTGCGAACACACGAACCATCAGTCAGCTGGGGTACTGGCGAAATCACCCGTTGGGGCTCTGCCTGTCATGAAAGATGTTTAAAGTCTATACAACCAGTCCGACGACCTCCGGTTCCTGAGTACCTACCGGGTCTGCCCTCGGCCTATTGGTCCTTCGCGGACGTTTTTGACAAGAAGGAGTCTGAGGTACTTCCGCCACACCGTCCCTACGATTGCGCCATCGACCTGCTCCCAGGAACAACACCACCTCGAGGACGGATATATCCGTTGTCTCCAGCCGAAACCAGGGCCATGTCCACCTACATCACGGAAAGCCTGGCAAAGGGATTCATCCGGAGATCCTCCTCTCCTGCGGGAGCAGGCTTCTTCTTCGTTAAGAAGAAAGAGGGTGACCTACGCCCATGCATTGACTACCGGGGCTTGAATCAGATTACCATAAAAAACAAGTACCCCCTACCGCTCATCCCCGAATTATTCGATCGGCTCAGAGGAGCCCGTGTGTTCACCAAACTGGATCTTCGGGGTGCCTACAACCTAGTTCGTATCCGCTCTGGAGACGAATGGAAGACCGCGTTTAATACTCGCGATGGGCACTATGAATACTGCGTGATGCCCTTCGGTCTGTGTAACGCTCCTGCCGTATTCCAAGAACTGGTGAATGACATTTTCCGGGACCTCCTCTACGTATGTGTAGTAGTTTATCTGGATGACATCCTTGTCTTCTCTCCGGACCTCCAGACCCACAGAGAGAACGTAAAGCTGGTTCTACAAAGACTGAGAGAGAATCGTCTCTACGCCAAATATGAAAAGTGCGTCTTTGAGCAGTCTTCTCTTCCTTTCCTGGGATACATCATCTCGGGTACTGGGCTGCAGATGGATCCAAAGAAGGTCTCCTCCATCCTCCACTGGCCTCCCCCTTCTGGACTGAAGGCAATTCAACGGTTCCTGGGATTTGCCAACTACTACCGCCAGTTTATCCCTCACTTCTCCGCCCTGACTGCTCCTCTCTCCGCTCTGACCAAAAAGGAGGCTAATCCAAAGGACTGGTCACCTGCGGCCGACGCCGCGTTTTGCTCCCTGAAGCGAGCATTCGCCTCCTCTCCTGTACTCCACCGACCGGAGTTAAACCGCCAGTTCACCTTAGAGGTGGATGCCTCCTCCTCAGGAGCCGGAGCAGTGCTCATGCAAAAATCCTCCTCCGGGAAGATGGTGACTTGCGGTTTCTTCTCTAAAAGCTTCTCAGCACCTGAACGTAATTACACCATCGGTGACCGAGAACTATTGGCGGTCAAACTGGCTCTGGAGGAGTGGCGCTACCTCCTGGAAGGAGCAGTGTACCCTGTGATTATCTACACGGACCACAAGAACCTGGAATACCTGCGGTCCGCTCAGCGACTGAACCCACGACAAGCCAGGTGGTCCTTATTCTTTGCCAGGTTTGACTTCCAGCTTCACTTCCGACCCGCAGACAAGAATATACGCGCTGATGCCTTGTCTAGGTCTCTCATGCCTCTGGAGCAGGAGGAAGAGACTACCCAACCTATCATCTCTCCTAGCAAGATTGTTCCGGTGGCTCCTGTCACTCTGGCCCAGATACCACCCGGGAAGACCTATGTCTCTGAGACCGACAGGCAAAAAGTGTTACACTGGGGTCATGCCTCGAAAACAGCCGGCCATGCAGGCCAGAAGAGAACATGGGGTGCGATTGTACGCCATTACTGGTGGCCATCCCTTCGCACGGACGTTGCCGCCTTTGTCTCTGCCTGCCCCTCTTGTGCCAGGAACAAGACGCCCAAACACCTGCCCTATGGCCATCTTCTGCCTCTGCCGATACCCTCAGTTCCATGGCAACACATAGCGATGGACTTTATTACGGACTTGCCAGTATCATCCGGACACACAGTCATATGGGTCGTGGTGGATCGGTTCTCCAAAATGGCTCACTTCGTCCCTATGCCCGGACTGCCCTCTGCTCAGGAACTCGCGGAAGCCTATATACAACATATCTTCCTCTTGCATGGCTTTCCTTCCCACATCGTGTCCGACAGAGGAACTCAGTTCACCTCCCGCTTCTGGAGGGCTCTCTGCAAACATCTGGGAGTGACTCTGGACTTTTCTTCCGCTTACCATCCTCAGTCTAATGGCCAAGTGGAAAGGGTCAATCAAATCTTGACCTCCTTCTTACGTCACTATGTCAACGCCCATCACGACGACTGGTCCACGCTTCTGCCTTGGGCTGAATTCTCCCATAACCACCACGTCAGTGAGTCGTCCTCCAAATCTCCCTTCCATGTCGTTTACGGACTTCAGCCCTCCGTCCCGTTGCCTATATCCCCTTCTTCGGATGTCCCTGCTGCTGATACTGTAGCCCGTGACTTCGCTACCATTTGGGACTCTGTCAAGGCGTCCCTTGGGCGCGCTTCCCAGCGGATGAAGAAACACGCTGACAAAAGGCGTCTAGATCCTCCGTGTTTCTCTCCTGGTGACCTGGTCTGGCTTGCTTCCCAGTACATCCGACTGAAGATACCTTCCTACAAGCTGGGTCCTCGCTACATCGGGCCGTTTAAGGTCCTCAGCAAGATCAATGAGGTCTCCTACAAACTGAGGCTTCCGACCACGATGAAAATACCCAACTCCTTCCACGTCTCTCTACTCAAGCCGGTGTTCCTTGGTCCCTTCTCCGCTGCTGCCAGTCCGGCTCCTCCTCCTATTGCTGAGGACGACATCTATGCGGTAAGGGATATCGTGGCCATGAAGACTGTTCGTGGCCGGCAGTTCTTCCTGGTGGACTGGGAGGGGTATGGTCCTGAGGATAGATCCTGGGAACCCAGAGAGAATGTGGGTACTCCTCTGATCCGTGCCTTCATCTCCCGGTTGCGGGGAGGGGGGCGTGGGGAGGGGGGTACTGTCACGCTCCCCGGGCCCTCGGCTCCCCTTCCCGGGTCTCCTGTCCCGCTCCCCGGCTCACCTGCCACGCTCCCCGCGTCCCAGTCTCTTGTGCCCGTCCTTCCTAGGCTCCCTGGCCGCCGATCCCGGCGCCCGACGGCCTCCCAGGCCCTGGCCGGCTCCCCTGCGTCCTCCTCTCAGCCTCCTTCCCTGGCTTCTGGCACCCGGGCCGCGCGCATGCGCATTAGGGCGCGCGCGCGGTCACTGACCCTTTCTTAAAGGGCCAGCGCCCATTAACAGGAAATGAGGTTAGACAGGTACGGGGTATAAAGGGGGTTCTTGTCCAAGGGGGCGGGGCCTGATCTTCGTGTTTTCTGAGCTAGGAGTCAGGTCTCCTTGTGTTTTCCTGCCATACTTACGTATCTCTCTTCTAGAGCTGATCCCGCCTCGCCATCCAGTCCTGCTGAATCCCGAGCCCCGCACGCTGTCCGTCTGCCATCTGACAGTCCGTACCATCTCGGATCCCTGCGGTGACCCGTCATCTCGCTCCAAAGGTTCCGGACCCCGCCTGACATCATCTTGGCTTCCGAACCTGAGCTACGTCACCCGGACTGCCATCTGTGACTCCGTGGTCCCAGGGACTCCTCCGCTACCTTCACTTGCACGGACTGTTCTGCTGCCCATCAGTGCTTCAGCTACCGGACTCCCTACCACCATCTTAGAGTTCGGCCCAGTGGATCCACCTCCTGGGTCTGCCCGACCGCCCGGCCCTGACAACATGACGTACGCATACACGGACATTCCACGCGCACACACAGAAAGCATACGCTATCACACGGATGTCACACATACCTGAGAAACACCCATAAAAAACAGATCACGGACCCAAAAAACGGAACGTGAGACACGTACGTTTTTTATGCAGAAGTGTGTCGAAGGCCTATGATACATTTTTGTGTAAAAAAGTTAAATTTTCATTTTTTCCTTCCACATCGCTTTTGTTCCTGTGAAGCACCTAAAAGGTAAATAAACTTCTTGGATGTGATTTTGAGTACCTCGAGGGGTTCAGTTTTTAGAATGTCGTCACTTTTGTGTATATTCTGTCACCTAGGCCCCCCCAAAGTCACTTCTAACGTGATGCGGTCCCTAAACAAATGGTTTTGTAAAAATTTTTTGGAAAAATTAAAAATTGCTGATGAACTTTAAACCCTTCTACCTTTTATTGTGACATATCTCTCGAATTTATGGGCATAAAATTTAAAAGTTTGAAAATTGCAAAATTTTCACCAAATGTCCGAACTTTTCATAAATAAATGCAAAAAGTATCGGCCTAAATTTACCACTATCATGAAGAACAATATGTCATGAAAAAAACTGGTCACTATATGTCATTACCACAGTCTATGGCTGGTCACTATATGTAGTCACCACAGTCTATGGCTGGTCACTATATGTAGTCACCACAGTCTATGGCTGGTCACTCACTATATGTAGTCACCATAGTCTATGGCTGGTCACTATATGTAGTCACCACAGTCTATGGCTGGTCACTCACTATATGTAGTCACCATAGTCTATGGCTGGTCACTATATGTAGTCACCACAGTCTATGACTGGTCACTATATGTAGTCACCACAGTCTATGGCTGGTCACTATATGTAGTCAACACAGTCTATGGCTGGTCACTCACTATATGTAGTCACCATAGTCTATGGCTGGTCACTATATGTAGTCACCACAGTCTATGACTGGTCACTATATGTAGTCACCACAGTCTATGGCTGGTCACTCACTATATGTAGTCACCATAGTCTATGACTGGTCACTATATGTAGTCAACACAGTCTATGGCTGGTCACTATATGTAGTCAACACAGTCTATGGCTGGTCCCTATATGTAGTCACCACAGTCTATGGCTGGTCACTATATGTAGTCACCACAGTCTATGACTGGTCACTATATGTAGTCTCCACAGTCTATGACTGGTCACTATACGCAGTCACCACAGTCTATGACTGGTCACTATATGTAGTCACCTACTTAAGTAGTCGCCACAGCAGAGCGGAGTGGCTGATGTACCTGGAGGTGGACGTGCACATTCCTGCCTCTCTCAGAGGCATGCTGGAGCTTCTAGTCCTGTCTTATCTGCAGTATGAGAGGGAAAGTGATTAGAAGATGTCAGGGCCATGCTGGAGCTTGTAGTGCTATCCTGGTGTCAGGGGCATGCTGGAGCTTGTAGTGCTATCCTGATGTCAGGGGCATGCTGGAGCTTGTAGTGCTATCCTGATGTCAGGGGCATGCTGGAGCTTGTAGTGCTATCCTGATGTCAGGGGCATGCTGGAGCTTGTAGTGCTATCCTGATGTCAGGGGCATGCTGGAGCTTGTAGTGCTGTCCTGTTTAATGCCAGGGGCATGCTTGAGGTTGTAGTGCTGTCCTGATTAATGTCAGGGGCATGCTGGAGGATGTAGTGCTGTGCTGTCCTGATGTCAGGGGCATGCTGGAGGATGTAGTGCTGTGCTGTCCTGATGTCAGGGGCATGCTGGAGGTTGTAGTGCTGTCCTGTTTAATGTCAGGGCATGCTGGAGCTTGTAGTGCTGTCCTGGCTGATCTCAGGGGCATGCTGGTTCTCAGTATGAAAGGACAGTGGATGTAGAACAGCTAACGGCAGATATGCAGCACCCTGAGCATTGCTGCAGTCCTCTCTCCCCATGATTTAATGCCTGTATCTGGTATTATATGGCCCCTTCTCCCTCACTCTCTCCTGGGACAGGTGCTCACCCGACCCTGCACACTACAGAAGAAGTAACCAGTGTGAGTGCAGCACCTGAGCTCCATCCATTGCTGTAATTCTGCAGCAGGTAGGAGATGACTGGAGGCTTCTTTCTTCCATGCTGCCTTTACTCAAGCATGCAAGTGAAACTTTCTGATTGATAGAGCAGAAGACAGAAACTCCTGCTCGACCAATCATCGAGCATTACACATTGTCCCACCCTCTCTCTCTAACTTGCAGCCTATCAGGCTTTAGCTCCCTCGGGCCACCCTGCCCCCTGCAGAAAAAAAACATGCAAAAATCCATAGAAAGTCCTGCAGAAAAAGGATAATGGGGAAAATAAAATTGCATTTCAGGCCTGAGTGGGCCGCCCTCCCAGCACGGGGCCCGGGGCACCCGCACCCCCTGCCATCCCCCCCGGAGCTCCACTTTGTTTAGTGTGTGGCGTATAGTACTTGTGGAAACCATGACCCCAAACTGCTCCAAGTTGGCCTTAAGGTCTTTGAATGTTTAAAGGGGTGTTTTTTTCCAAAATTTGCACCTGCCTTCGAAAATATCTCTTCTCAATTTTCACCTTTCCCTACATCCAGGAAGATTCTTGATTGTTCCATGGTTGGCAAACATCTTAATAACATTGCGCACTGTTGAAACTGGGATACCAAGGTCTTTGGAGAAGGCCTTATATCCATTGGAAGTCTTCTGTTTTGCTAATAATAGTACTTCTGATGTCTTCAGACCGCTTTTTTTCTGTTCACCATTGTGACAAAGAAACAGTGTGTACCACGAAGCTTTTTAAAACACTGAAGTCATCATTCATTGGCTAATTCATGTTACATGGGCACCCACAATTTATTACTAGTGATTCTCATTTATGATTTACCACAGAAGAGTCAAAATGTGTTTCTGTACTAATTTCATGTAAAAGGTGACAATACCAGCGTCACAGCAGTTTTAGATTTTTCTATTTTCCCCTCCCATTGTTTTTTGTTTTAAATTGTTGTGTATCATATTCTCTTTTTTATTTAACACGAATGCTCTATACAAATGTTTCACTTGATTCATTTTTTTCAGAAGATATTGCACATTATGTACTTAAACTTCATGGATGCCAATAATGATCAGCAGATCTGTAGATAGATAGATTTGATTCACCACAAAGGAGGCATGTGGGTGTAACTTGTGTTAATAAAAGTAAATGCTAAATTGTGATTCTTGTTCAATGCTGGGAAGATACAGTGCTGTGTAGGGATTGTTCCACGTTTCATTTGAGCTCTTCCCTTCATAAATCTGAGCCATTTCTGTGACATAGGTTTAGTAATTTTCTTTTGTTATTCATACTTGATTTTATGTAATTGTATATATTGTATTGTTTTGTTCCCCTTTGTAATATCTTTTGCAACCGCATCTCTGAAGCCATACACTGTCTGTAACGGGTGTCCAATTGGCCTGCATAAGCGATTGGTGGTGGGAGCTAGTAGTTTTTCTTGGGTTACTGTGGAGCTTGGCAGTGACTATACCGAAGTATGTGTATATATATATTCCATGCTTTGGAATCGGTTGTATACATACAATATAGTCACTGTGAATTCCTCAATAATTATGATGATAATCGGCCTAGTAGTGGAAACAACAGTAGCCTCATACATTAATCGTCTGTCAATTGCATAATTGTCCTGACAATTTGGAGGACGCTGAGTGCTCTCAGTGATAATCACAATTTTTAGATTTATATATTAGAAAACAATGTATCATTGTTAGTGATGAGCGAGTATGCTTGTTACTACTCGGTACTCGCACGAGTATCACTGTACTCGGGCTACTCGGCGGGGACCGAGTAATCTCGCGATACTCGTGCTGTACTCGTGGTCTTCATCCCTGCATGTTGGCGCTCTTTTGAGAGCCAGCCCTCATGCAGGGATTGGCTGGCAGACCACTGCAATGCCACAGCCCTGTTAGTTGTGGAATTGCAGTGATTGGCCGGCCTGCACAGCGTGACCGAGCCTTTATACCGGCGGGCGCGCTGTGCTCTGTACACAGCCATCTCTTTCCCTGCTTTCCACGCCCACAGGCGCCTATGATTGGTTGCAGTGAGACACGCCCCCACGCTGAGTGACAGGTGTCTCACTGCACCCAATCACAGCAGCCGGTGGGCGTGTCTATACTGTGCAGTAAAATAAATAAATAAATAATTAAAAAAAACGGCGTGCGGTCCCCCCCTATTTTAATACCAGCCAGATAAAGCCATACGGCTGAAGGCTGGTATTCTCAGGATGGGGAGCTCCACGTTATGGGGAGCCCCCCAGCCTAACAATATCAGTCAGCAGCAGCCGCCCAGAATTGCCGCATACATTAGATGCGACAGTTCTGGGACTCTACCCGGCTCTTCCCGATTTACCCTAGTGCGTTGGCAAATCGGGGTAATAAGGAGTTAATGGCAGCCCATAGCTGCCACTAAATCCTAGATTAATCATGACAGGTGTCTCCCCGAGAAACCTTCCATGATTAATCTGTAAATTACAGTTAAAAAACACACACACCTGAAAAAATCCTTTATTAGAAATAAAAAACAATAACAAAGTCCCTCATCACCAATTTATTAACTCCGACAAACCCTCCATGTCCGGCGTAATCCACAGTCCTCCAGCGTCGCGTCCAGCTCTGCTACATTCAGGTGACAGGAGCTGCAGAATACACCGCCGCTCCGGTCACCTCCACGCAGCAAATGAAGACAGCCGCGCGATCAGCTGCTGTCAGTCAGGTAACTCACGGCCACCGCTGGATCCAGCGGTGGCCGCGGGTAACCTCAGTGACAGCAGCTGATCGCTATACTCACCTCAGTTGCTGCATGGAGCTGACCGGAGCGGCGGTGAGTAGCGCGATCAGCTGAGCTGTCACTGAGGTTACCCGCGGCCACCGCTGCATCCACCGCTGGATCCAGGTAACCTCAGTGACAGCTCAGCTGATCGCGCTACTCACCTCAGTTGCTGTGTGAAGCTGACCGGAGCGGTGGTGTATTCTGCAGCTCCTGTCACCTTCATGCAGCACAGCTGGACGTGACGCTGGAGGTCCGTGGATTACGCCGGACATGGAGGGTTTGTTGGGGTTAATAAATTGGTGATGAGGGACTTTGTTAGTGTTTTTTATTTCTAATAAAGGATTTTTCGGGTGTGTGTGTTTTTTAACTGTAATTTACAGATTAATCATGGAAGGAATCTCGGGGAGACGCCTGACATGATTAATCTAGGATTTAGTGGCAGCTATGGGCTGCCAATAACTCCTTATTACCCCGATTTGCCAACGCACCAGGGCAAATCGGGAAGAGCCGGCTACAGTCCCAGAACTGTCGCATCTAATGTATGCGGCAATTCTGGGCGGCTGCTGACTGATATTGTTAGGCTGGGGGGCTCCCCATAACGTGGAGCTCCCCATCCTGAGAATACCAGCCTTCAGCCGTATGGCTTTATCTGGCTGGTATTAAAATTGGGGGGACCGCACGCCGTTTTTTTTAATTATTTATTTCACTGCACAGTATACACACACACACCGGCTGCTGTGTTTGGGTGCAGTGAGACACCTGTCACTCAGCGTGGGGGCGTGTCTCACTGCAACCAATCATAGGCGCCGAAAAGCAGGAAAGTAGGGAATACGAGATTGTTTAATGAGCGACTGGCTTTTTCAAAAGAGGAAAAGCCGCCGGAGTTTAGTGAACAGCCGTGCAGCGCCGCGGCAGTGATCGGGGAACGGTAAGTAAGAGAGAGGGGGGAGAATGACCGACAGACTGTGAGAGGGGGACAGACAAGACAGAGAGAGACCGACAGAGCGAGACCGACCGACGGGAGATAGAATGAAAAAAAAAATGACCGACATCGCTAGTAAAAAGCACAAAACGTGCGTTTTGGACATCGGAGTGCCACACAATGTTTTACGTAAAATCTTTCATGTATTAATCTCAAAAAGTAACATACACCAGCTCTATCTCACTATTGGGTATGTGCCCTTAACATTTCCGCCATAAAAATTCATTTTGGTGTCATTTTGGAAGGTTTTCTGGTGAGTCCGTAAAAATGGCGTAAAACGCGGACAAAATTGTTCACAGCTGTGACTTTTGAGTGATAAATGCTTCAAGGGGTCTTCCCCATGCTGTTGCCATGTCATTTGAGCACTCTTCTGAGACTTTTGTGACATTTTTAGGGTTTCTACATGCTGCCGGGGGGTCATTTCACAAAAATACTCGGGTCTCCCATAGGATAACATTTGGCTCGGTGCTCGGGCCGAGTACACGAGTATCTTGGGTTGCTCGGCCCGAGCCTCGAGCACCCGAGCTTTTTACTACTCGCTCATCACTAATCATTGTCTTTACACTTCACAAATAGTAGCTACTTTGTGTTGGTATGCCACATAGAATCACAAGAAAATACACTTAAATTTATGGGTGTAACATGGAACAATGTAGAAAAGTTCATGGGGTATGAATAGTTTTGCAAGGCACTGTATGTTTACTTAAAATTTGAAACAAATAAGACCAACAATTAGAAAAAAATATATTGTATGTTTATGAAAAATTGAATTAAATAACCTCATTTTCTGAAGACACATTTCCTTCAGTTGTAAAATTACCATACCATTAATTTCCTTCATGGAAGTGATTAAATTGATGGACATATAAGGCTTTTACTGACAGAAATGTCAAAAACATGTTAATGGTCATTTAGAAACCACAAAAGTTGGAAACTGCCGTACATCTGCTCTCTGTGACTTTACGACTCCCTCCTTAATTCTTTTAGGTTTTAAAGTAAGTGCTTGGATATAAAAGCCGAGATAAAATCTTCTGCTTCAACACAACCAGTTGCTCTGGAAGATGGAAAAAGACATTTCATGGATAAAGAATCATTTGACCTCATGAAATGAACATTGTGCTTTGCTGGGTAAGTTTATCTTTAATAATTACACTTTTTCGTTTTTCCATAATCACTGGCGTAATCACTGGCCAACCCAGAGTAATATCCTTTAAAACATTTATTTTATAATATAAGCATAATAAAAATTCTTTTGCATTTTTCATACAGACATTATAGAACAATTTTGGAGATTATTCTTTTACAGCACCCATCATGGCCATTAAAGGGGGCTTTACACGCAGCGATATCGCTAGCGATATTGCTTGTGAAAGCACCCACCCCCGTCGTTTGTGCGTCACGGGCAAATCGTTAGGAGCCATCACACGGACTTACCTGCCTAGCAAAGTCGCTGTTGCCGGCGAACTGCCTCCTTTCTAAGCGGGCGGTTCATGCGGCGTCACAGCGGTGTCACTAAACGGCCGTCCAATAGAAGCGGAGGGGCGGAGATGAGCGGGACGTAACATCCCGCCCACCTCCTTCCTTCCGCATTGCCGGCGTCCGCAGGTAAGCTGCAGTTCGTCGTTCCCGAGGAGTCACACGTAGCAATGTGTGCTGCCTCGGGAATGACGAACAACCTCCGTCCTGCAACAATGAATGATTTTTTGAAAATTAACGACGTGTCAACGATCAATGATAAGGTGAGTATTTTTGATCGTTAACGGCCGTTCGTTGGTGTCATACGCAACGACGTCGCTAACGATGCCGGATGTGCATCACGGAATCCGTGACCCCGGCGATATATCATTAGATACGTCGTTGTGTGTAACGGGGCCTTAAGACCAGACTCTATGCGTAGTCCACCCTTGAGGATATTATTGTTATTTTTACTTAGATGCATGTATTTAGGACTATAAATAAATTTTGAAATTGAGTGTCCTTAAAACGTTTGGACCATTTGCCTTCTATAGCCTATTTGTTGCACTGCCTATTGGAGATAACCAAGAAATCATCAGCGAGCTTGCTCTCATTGCCTGATGGGAGAGTGTAGAAATCTGAGCTCCTCTCAGCTGATTTATCACCACTGACCTCATCAAACTTGAATGTGCAGGAAAACAAAAGCCAAAAAAGAGCTACATTTTTAATTAAACCCAATTGGGAAAATGATTTTTAGCTCCAAATAAGTAAAAAAAAGTTCTTAAAAAGTGAGCACCTTTTTAACTCTTTCCTTGCCCAGAACATATCTCATCATACAACCTTGCAGGATTGCAACTCAGTAGCCAAAGACAAATTAGATATCTCCTGGCTATTAATGGTCATATCTCAGCCTGACTCACCTCTCTATAAGCGACTCGAGGCTCATTTTAAAGCTCCTTAGTTCCTCTTCCTCAGCACTGCTGTATTTGTGTGTTTGTCAGCTCATATTCTCTACTTTCACTTTAAGTAACCATAACTCTAGTTGGTTCATGATTACAGCCAAGATTCTTGTACCATTTTAAGTATATGTTCACATTTGCATACAGGGCAGCACGGTGGCTGAGTGGTTAGCACTGCAGCCTTGCAGCGCTGGGGTCCTGGTTTCAAATCCCACCAAGAACAACATCTGCAAAGAGTTTGTATGTTCTCTCTGTTTGCGTGGGTTTCCTCTGGTTTCCTCCCACAATCCAAAGACATACTGATAGGGACCTAAGATTGTGAGCCCCAATAGAGATAGTGTTGCTGATGCATGTAAAGGGTTATGTAAAGGGTTAATAGCGCTATATAAGTGAATAAATGTTATTATTAAGAAAACACACAAGTGCTATCTGATGTTTTATTGGATATGTTATACTATGGAGCAGAGCTGTGCTGATCAACGTTTTTTTTCTCATGTTGATTCGGCATTAGAAAAAAATTGCGGAATGCTGCAATTGACAGCAAAACCTCGGAAGTCCATGTCCAAGTTCAAAGTTTGGGTGCTGTTAGCATGTTAATAAAGTTTGTTGAAATGCCTTGGTAACTTGGTGAACGAGGGATTGTGGAAGTGTTTTTAATGAAATAAACTATTTTATTCGTGTGTGTGTGTGTGTGTGTTTTTTAACTGTATACTTACCGGGTTAGTAATGGGGGTGTCTAATAGATGCCTCTACATTACTAACCAATGGACTTCAAGATAGCTGTCAATTCACAGCTGACATTAAACCAAAAAGTACTACTTTGATTGGCACGCACCAGGGCAATTGAGAAGAGCTGGTCAAAGCACCAGGATTGGCACGTCTAATGCACGTGCCACTTCTGAAGCGGCTGCTATTTGTAGGCTGGGAAGGACCAAATAACCATGATAATATCAGCTCCCAGCTGTCTGCTTTACCTTGGCTGGTTATCAAAAATAGGGGGGACCTTTCTCGGGTTTTTAAATTATTTGGACTTGACCCTGGATCCCCGAACCTCATATAAGTCAATAGGTACCTGAACTTTGGTGCTGTAAAATGGTTATAGTAATGGCTAGGGGTGTCACATGGAGATTTTCACTAACTTCGCCAACTGTCATGGCGGCATCAGGTTCTATTCAGATTGCAGATTCTGACACTCTGCCTTAGAGATTGTCTGGTGTCTGGGGGCAATGCAGGCAGACTTGGTGGCCGAACTGCTGTGTGCTAATTCATAGGCAAGCTAGCAACAGTTAATCTCTTCTGGTCTGCTGGTATGCTCCCTTTGGTCAGCTGTTGTGAGGGAGCCTATCACATCTGCTCCCCACCTATATATACTGCCTGGGTCCTTTCACCTATGCCAGCTATAGCTTGTTTTAGTTTATTTGGTGTGGTGTCCAAGACTTTTTCGTGTTGGTAGTTCTTATTGCTTTGTGCGGTTGTTGAGTTTACCCCAGTTGTCTTTTGTTGTTTTCTTCTTGCTCTTATTTTTCTCCTGAATCTCTTATTTTCCTATCCTGTGTGTTTGTGTGCAGCGTGTCAGAGTTTTGGTTAAAATCACACTTCTGCCCTGTCCTTCCCAGATGGGGGGAGGGGGAAATCAGACTAGGTCTGTTCAAGAGCAGGGCTAGGAACAGGACCCAGGTGTCTCCACCATTAGAAGTATCACTGAGATTAGGGATAGTATCAGGCACCCTAGCATGAGGGACAGCATAGGAGCCCCTATCCCTTGTAATCCAACAAGTAACATTGTGACAAGGGGGCTGCAAAAATAATATCAAAATCGGAATAAGAGCAAGACAATTGCCCTGCAAATAAATGTGGATAGAAAATAAATAATTTAAAAAAGTGGTGTGGGGTCCCTTTAATTTTTTATACAATTTTTGATAACCAGCCAAGCGGTCTGCTCTACCTGTGCTGGCTATCAAAAATAGGGGAGACCCCATTTTTTAAAATTATTTATTCCCTATGCACATTTGTTTGCAGGGCAATTGTCTTGCTCTTGCCCTGATTTTGCTTTTTTTTGCAGCTATCTTGTTACTTTTTACTTGTTGGACAACAAGGGATGATTCTCTATGCTGTCCTTCATGGTAGGAGGGCCCTATGCACGTCATTTTTTTTTTTTTTTATTATTCCCTATCCACATTTGTTTCCCTTTGCAATTGTACTACTATTACCCCAATTTTCCTTCTTTTTGCAGCCCATAGCCCTTACTACGACCATTTTACAGCCATTTTACAGCATCAAAGTTTGGGTCCCTATTGACTTTATATGAGGTTCGGCGTCCAGGGTCAAGTTTGGGTCAATTCCGGGTCCCAAACCGGAATTTTAACTAAAGTTGGTGAACCCGAATTTCCATGGGTCCATTCATCCCTAGAGATGAGTTTTAGTTATGAATAACATTATTCACGTTACCATATACTGTGCTGAAAAATGGGATAAAATTTGAAGTTTAGTGAAATGGTGAAAGACCACCATTGCTTTTTTGGTTGTGTTTTACAGTGTTTATTGGCCAGTACAAATGGCATGCCAACATAATTCGGCAGATTAGTACGAAACTCATATAAAAAAAAATCGGAATGTGTTCTGGGTTGCCATTTTTGGAGATCTATAACATTTCTATTTTTCTGGGTATAGAGCTGTTTGCCGACTTTATTTTTTTTGTCATGGTGAGCTGAATTTTTTATTGATACTATTCTAGGTCACATGCAATATTTTAATAACGTTTTATTGCCTTGTGTTTAGAGAAACGGGGAGGCCAAAAAAAATCTAAATTCTGGCTTTCCTTTTTTTTTATATCCTGAGTCATATTGCAAAGGATTGTCGAAAATCCACTTGTGACTTTTAGGATCGCTACTTCCAATAGGTGGCGCTGTGCTAGAGTTTGTCTCCTTTACTGGAGAGACAATTTGAATATTTCCCAGAGGGGCATTGCAGCTATAAGTCCCCTTACCTGGCAGCCAGACTGGCTTGCAAAGTCTCCTTAAGGAGAATAGTGTTCCCCCGTGGAATTTTAGGGGCATTGCAGCTATAAGTCCCCTTACCTGGCAGCCAGACTGGCTTGCAAAGTCTCCTTAAGGAGAATAGTGTTCCCCCGTGGTCCCCACATAGCTTTCTCATGAGCCAGATCAGACACCCCCATACTTTGCACTGATGAGGGGCAAGCACCCCGAAACACCGTGTCTGCAAATTGGGATTCTGATCTGGCTTATATATCCTGAGTCATATTGCAAAGGATTGTCGAAAATCCACTTGTGACTTTTAGGATCGCTACTTCCAATAGGTGGCGCTGTGCTAGAGTTTGTCTCCTTTACTGGAGAGACAATTTGACTTTTTTTTTATGGCATTAACTGTTTGGGTTAATTCATTTTATATTTTTACAGTCTAGACTTTTTACGGATGCAGTGATACCAAATATGCATATTTTCCCATGTAATTATTTTTAACCCTTTCCTACCTGGTTAACTTTCTAGTTATATGTGTTTGGATTTTTATTCTCCACTTTTACCAAAGCCATACGTTTTTTTAAATAGTTTTAAATGACTCCGTTCATTTGACCATTCAATGCAATAGAAAATGGAAAAAAATCTGAGTGCGGTGATATTACGAAAAAGTGCAATTGTGAAATAGTCTTTTCAGTTTTGTTTTCTTGGTGTTCTTAGTGCTGGAAAAAGACCTGGTCATATGACTTTATACGTCAGTGCAATTATTGTAATACTAAACTAGTATAGTCTTTCTTATTTAAGGGTGAAAGATTTGGAAATTTCTAGGACAAAAAATGCATTTGTGTCACCATTTCCTGAGTTATGTAAAGCTTTAATTTTTACATTGACAGAGCTGTGGGAGAGCTTCTATTCTGTGTGGTGAGCTGACATTTTTATTAATACAATTTTAAATTACATATAATGTTTAAATCGCTTCTTGTTACTTTTTTGGTGGATCTTCATTACCTGAAAAAATGTAATTCTGGTATTTTTTTTTTTCTACAGCATTTGCAAATCGTGTTGATTAATTTTATATATCAATAGATTTTTTACTGATATTTATTTTAATTTTTCTTGATTTTTAATAGGGAAAAATAAGGGTCATTCACATTTTTTATCTTTTATCTAAATATGTACAAGTATATCAGAGGGCAGTACAGAGATCTCTCCCATGATCTGTTTGTACCAAGGACTGTGACCAGAACAAGGGGGCATTTTTTTCAATTGGAGGAAAGAAAATGTCTACATCAGCATAGAAAAGGGTTCTTCACAGTAAGAGCAGTGAGGCTCTGAAACTCTCTTCCTGAGGAAGTGGTGATGGCCAACTCACTGAATGAATTTAAGAGAGGAATGGATGCTTTTCTTGAAAGCAACAGTATAGAAGGTTATGACTAACATAGTATTACAGGTAGATAGTTGACCCAGCTTAGGAGTCAGGAAAGAATATTTTTCCCTATGAAGAAAATTGGCTCCTACGCTGTGGGTTTTTACCTTCCCCTGGTTCAACACTGCAGAACAGCTGCACTAAAAATAGGCTGAACTAGATGGACATAATTTCTTCCTTCCGCCTTACAAACTATGTTACTATGTTAACAATTAATAAAATACCGGCAGTCTGTATGCAGAGTCCCAAATTAAAAATATATTGTTCGAATAAATCGCCATAAAAAACAAAACAACACAAAAACTAATTCGCATATCTCAAGAAATCTAATTTTCCCTATAAGGTTAATTTAATCATTCGGGTACGAGCAGGAAACTAAAAATGTAAAATCCTGAATTTAAAGGGTTAAACGAACTCTTCTCGGGAGGGGTCCCATTCCATTCTCATTCCCTCTATATTAAACTCCAGGCAGCCTTCTTAACGTCCAGCTCTGCTCTTTGGATGTATTGTTTAATTCTTTTACAAATGGATATAATACCTTCTGATATCATTGGGGTAAGTCTTTTAAGATTTTTAGATTAGCTAACACGGTACAAAGATATGTATTTACCTACCTCTATTCTTTTTTTTTTTTAAGATATAATGCTGCTGGACTTTTAAAATACCAATAGTTTTATGTGGGCAGTTACTTCTTTCTATTTACAAATTCTTTAAAAATGTTCACTTATTTATCTCTGACTTGCATTTATTGGATAGCTGAGTAAGCAAATATACTATTTTATACTTATTCAAATGTGTTAGTTATGTATACCAGAGAACACCTCTACCCTCCCCTAAAAAAGGGAAAAAAAAGTTTAAAGGGGATGGGTTGAGAACTTTGGACAAAGAACCATTGAGAGGTGCCTGGCTAAGCTTGGTGTATATGGGGAGGGTCTACATTATTATGCATTTATGCGCTCTACTATAGGCTGCTATTCTATAAATGCCTACATTTATGCATGATTCCTATGTAGGACAAGGGATTCAAAATAACAAATTTTGTACTTGTAAACTCTCAATATTCTCACTACACTAAAAGAATCCCCCAAAAATCTCCTAATTATCAAAAGGTGCTCTTAAGATAGAAAACCTAGCACAATTACATGTACATTTAACACTTGGTCAGTTTTTTGTTTTTTTTTCTTTTCTTCTCTGCAACTCATGAGGAGCTGCCTACCCCCACCTTCCAGATGGGGGGGTTGTATCTGCTCCAGTTTCTCTATGTTTGAAAGATCCCAGTTACGAGCAGTTTTAAGAACTAAGCTAGGAATTGATCACTTCACAATCTCATCATAGATTCTTTACACTACCCATGTCCATCGTAAGTCACCAATTTATACAACCTCTTGCAATTATCAGCTCCTGTAGGAAAAAACAATCTCTTCTTGAACAGAGTATACATAGTGCTCTAATTGGATTGGCCAACTCCAATTTGAATTCTTTCCCACCTCGTTGCGTATCTTTCTAATACCCAATCACAACAGTGGCACGTGTATGAATACACAGGGGAATACGCTGATTCTAACACTATCATTCACCTGAACCCTTCCCCCTCCTTGCTCTTATGAACAGTGAATGTGTTATATTAAACACAGGGGGATCGCTAGTTCCCACACTTCTGTTCAAATCCAAAACAAACTGTCAAGGCTGCAACTCTCAGCCCCCTTGATGTCTTCTATACTAGCCCAGTGACCCCCCTGCTTGTTCCCTCCTCCCGCTCTCTGTGTAAAGACTGCAGCTACATGGGTAATTGAACCCCCTTCTCTCTGCCTGATTCTTCTAACACCTGCAGTAAATTAACCCTTTGAGGACTGAGTCAGAGTGGAGAAATTACACTGTGGAGCCCCCAGCCCCCATCTCTCTGTCTAAGTCAAACAGCCGTGGGTAATTGTTGACCCCCTTTGCTTTCTTCTCCTGTCCTTAATGAGTCACAGATGTCAGTCCACTAAGGCTGTGGGCAGTGCTATGGCCGAGGCTGTGGGCAGCTGCTGCTCACTAGCCCCCTGCGTCTCCCTGTTTGCAGCTCCATGCACTGACCACCCTCCTTTTTTCCCCCCTCGGCTGCTAAAAAATTCCTCTCTAGTCCCTGCTTCTCCTGTTCCGTCTATCAGCTCTGTAACACACAAGCAGTCAGATCCTGTTTAATGACCTACACCCAGCACTCAGGGAGTCTGAGTTCTTCCTTTTTTCTAGGCCAACGGCAAAAAATAGGCACACTATAGGCCTGCAGTGTAATCTCTTTTCCAGATCAGAGACCAAACCTTTCACCGAAAACCTCCCGACCCACAGGCAAAACAACACACCTGTGGTTTTTGAGAGTGATCAATTCTCATTGTTGGGCGATTCTTTGTTACTTGGAAGCAGCCTCCTGGATCCGGAAGGGAAATTTAGCCAAATTTTTCTTTCGGTGGCCCCACGATTGTAGCGCCAGCTGTTGAGGTGAGACTACAATGGGTCTCTTAAGGTCTGACTGCTGTGTTCAGATTATAATGTCATGTGTGCACACGAGAAAGAAATAACAGACTTAAATTGGTTATTATGAACCTTCTCGCCATGACTGACGCCAGTGAGATTCTGATTCTCTTTACTGTTTGAAACTTTTTATAGCTCTAGAGAAGTGAAGGGTGTAGACAAAATACAGTCCAATCAAGTATCGCAGGCTGGACTCAGGATATATAGGAATTTGCATAGTCTCTGCTGAATTAGTTGTTCCGAACTTTAGGAATTCCTTTGTTCCTCAACTTCTTTGGGAGTTGTCCAGGATGTAGGTGCCATCTTTAAGTTACATGTGCTGGTATATTATATTAAGGAAAATCACTAAATATGCAGTATATATATATCTATATATGTATATATATGTGTTAGTAAGAAGCAAAAACATTCATAAATATGTGTGTTAGGTGTTATGATCCGGAACCATGGAAGACCACCACAAATCATTGCCAAAAGGTGACAAGAGCATTGGCAACTAATCTGGCCGCCATCCCCTTACTAACCATCACAACTAGAAGTAGCCGAGGGGTGAACTAACATCCTGTGCACCGCGAACCCAGCCAGAAAACTAACTATCCTAAAGGTAGGAAAGATGAATAACTCTCTGCCTCAGAAAATAGACAAGAATAGCAAGCCCCCCACATTCAAAGACTGTGGTGATATAGGAAAAACACAATACACAGGTAGATGACAGGATTAGCAAAAGGTGAGGCCCCCACTGACTAAAATAGGAAAGGACAGGAAAGGGACTGATGGTGGCCAGAGAAAAACCCTGCAAAATACCAACTTCCTGATAGTACAAAAAGGCCCTCAGATCGCTCGATCTGAACTCCGTCCTATACCAGGTGCCCTTGTCATACCAATGAACAGAAAACAAGAATTATAACAAATTCAACAAGCCACAAACACATGGACCCAAAGGAGCTATACTCCACACAGAACTGCAGGGAGTTCCTCAACAATCCACTGAGGGGGAAAATCCCTGGAAGGAAATAAACTGAAACCAACCACAACAAATGACAAACCCAGATAAGCAAAAGAACCAGACAATAAATAAAGAGCAAGCACTTATCTGGAGTAGATGTGGTGTAAAGCAGGATTAAGCAGGCTGGAGATACAAAGAACAACTGACATCCGGCAACAGCCTGCAATCAGACCAGGACTTAAATATGCAGAGAGTTAGCAAAGGAAACACCCACTGCACAACACACCTGGTCCAAGTCCAAACCATTCCTGGCCACCAGAGGGAGCCTCCCAGCAGCCAAAACATAACTAACATTCACAATAGTTAGGTTACATCAACTAAACTATATATTTGAGTCTATGAAATGGCTGAATTAAGTATTTTTGGTTACTTAATTCTTATCCTCAACAACTTCTGGAGACCGACCCAAAAACTTAATAGGGGATTGGTGCTGAAGGGATCATTCCCGTGTGAGTCCTGTAATATATGTCCCTACATGACTCCAACTCGGAACAATCTTCTTAATCCCGCGGATCACAAGGAACACTCACTGAGTACATATATCAAATGCAAACCCACTAATGTTACATACGCTATCATTTTTTTCTTGCCCCAAGGTTTCTGTAGGCCAGACATCTCAAGAATTGAGAAAACGGATCCAAAAACATAAATCTACCATCAACCTTGCAAATTCGGACCTCAAAAAAAGTAAAATGATTACATCAGTGGCCTCTCATTTTTTATCACATCATTTTGGCCCCAGTAGAGATATGCAAGGTATACAGTCATATGAAAAAGTTTGGGCACCCCTATTAATGTTAACCTTTTTTCTTCATAACAATTTGGGTTTTTGCAACAGCTATTTCAGTTTCATATATCTAATAACTGATGGACTCAGTAATATTTCTGGATTGAAATGAGGTTTATTGTACTAACAGAAAATGTGCAATCCGCATTTAAACAAAATTTGACCGATGCAAAAGTATGGGCACCTCAACATAAAAGTGACATTACTATTTTGTAGATCCTCCTTTTGCAAAAATAACAGCCTCTAGTCGCTTCCTGTAGCTTTTAATGAGTTCCTGGATCCTGGATGAAGGTATATTTGACCATTCCTGTTTACAAAACAATTGCAGTTCAATTAGGTTTGATGGTCGCCAAGTATGGACAGCACGCTTCAAATCATCCCACAGATGTTCAATGATATTCAGGTCCGGGGACTGGGATGGCCATTCCAGAACATTGTAATTGTTCCTCTGCATGAATGCCTGAGTAGATTTGGAGCGGTGTTTTGGATCATTGCCTTGCTGAAATATCCATCCCCTGAGTAACTTCAACTTCGTCACTGATTCTTGCACATTATTGTCAAGAATCTGCTGATACTGAGTTGAATCCATGCGACCCTCAACTTTAACAAGATTCTCGGTGCCGGCATTGGCCACACAGCCCCAAAGCATGATGGGACCTCCACCAAATTTTACTGTGGGTAGCAAGTGCTTTTCTTGGAATGCCGTGTTTTTTTGCCTCCATGCATAACGCCTTTTTGTATGACCAAACAACTCAATCTTTGTTTCATCTGTCCACAGGACCTTCTTCCAAAATGTAACTGACTTGTCCAAATGTGCTTTTTCATACGTCAGGCGACTCTGTTTGTGGCGTGCTTGCAGAAATGGCTTCTTTCGCATCACTCTCCCATACAGCTTCTCCTTGTGCAAAGTGCGCTGTATTGTTGACCGATGCAAATTGACACCATCTGCAGCAAGATGATGCTGCAGGTCTTTGGAGGTGGTCTGTGAATTGTCCTTGACTGTTCTCACCATTCTTCTTCTCTGCCTTTCTGATATTTTTCTTGGCCTGCCACTTCTGGGCTTAACAAGAACTTTACCTGTGTTCTTCCATTTCCTTACTATGTTCCTCACAGTGGAAACTGACAGTTTAAATCTCTGAGACAACTTTTTGTATCCTTCCCCTGAACAACTATGTTGAATAATCTTTGTTTTCAGATCATTTGAGAGTTGTTTTGAGGAGGCCATGATGCCACTCTTCATAGGAGATTCAAATAGGAGAACAACTTGCAAGTGGCCACCTTAAATACCTTTTCTCATGATTGGATACACCTGCCTATGAAGTTCAAAGCTCAATGAGGTTACAAAACCAATTTAGTGCTTTAGTAAGTCAGTAAAAAGTAGTTAGGAGTGTTCAAATCAAGAAATTGATAAGGGTGCCCATACTTTTGCACCGGTCAAATTTTATTTAAATGCGGATTGCACATTTTCTGTTAGTACAATAAACCTCATTTCAATCCAGAAATATTACTGAGTCCATCAGTTATTAGATATATGAAACTGAAATAGCTGTTGCAAAAACCCAAATTGTTATAAAGAAAAAAGGTTAACATTAATAGGGGCGCCCAAACTTTTTCAGGTCTTCAGAAGATTCAGGATTCTGGAAGAGGTGGCTCCCTGTATAAACCCTTGCTGCGAAGCCAAATGGATTTTCCATCTGAAATCCTTGACCCCCTATGGGGTTAAATGAGAAGTTGCTATTTTCTGGCTTTTTGGGCTAGATTATATTATATCAGCCCTTGTCATGGCTCATATACTTTTATATACTAAAATTCTATTCTTTATCTATTTTTTTCACAGTCTGGGAACCCCCTCCTCTCTCATTCTTCCTTCTGGATTGCGTGATGTTCTCTGTTACTTAGTATCTCACGATGCTTGGTGACTTTGGACTACATAACTTGGAACCTGTCTACATCATTCATTGTCTAACACTGACGATTATTGATCACACTCATGAAATTTGTGATCGTTTTTCTTCACGGATATTACGATCTCTTATGGACAACCTTTGTGCAAACATCCTTTGATGTACCTTACCTTGGAATATTGTAAATGTATTCATCAATGATCCCTGTCTATCATACATCCTGATATGTGCTTACCTCGCTTTTTGAACTTTCGGTCTCTTCTTCACTGTGGTTTGCGTGACTCCATTTAATACTAATACATTTGTGAATTTCTACACTTCCCCATGCTCTGACCCATAGGTATTGGCATGGGGAAAGGAGAAAAAAAAAAAATCAACTTACATACATGAGTTTTGTGTAGCGTTACCCGACTCTATGCAGTACTATAACATCGGAAATATACTGTGAACCATTGAGATATATATATATATATATATATATATATATAAATATATACACACACACACACACACACACACACAGGGGCGGACTGGCCCACCAGGAGGTCGGGAAAACCCCCGGTGGGCCCCTGCTATTGATGGCCACACCCCCTAGGCCCCGCCCCCCTGCCCCTCCTGTGCCCTATGGATGTGTGTGAGAGGCCCCCCCGGCCGGTAATTTCACTAATCATATCGGCACATTGCCGATATGATTAGTGACAATCCCATTCCCTCTGGAGCGGCAAGCAGGGAGAGCGATCTCCCTGCTCTGCCTGCTGTCACTGTCAGTGCCGCTCTGACTCATCTGCGCAGCGACACTGCAGGAGGAAGCAGTCTCAGAGTGATGACTGCTTCCTTCCTGTGCAGGTGCTGGCAGCATCGCACTGCGCGCGGCGGAGGACGGACCGGCGTCACCCCACTGACTGCAGCAGCAGCACGTGAGTATAGAAGGCGGGGGCCCCGGGGGAGGGTGCGGGGGCTTGGGGGGCGAGCAGGGGCCCCGGGGGGGTTGCGGGGGCCCAGAGAGCGAGCAGGGGCCCCGGGGGGGGTGCGGGGACCCGGGCAGCGAGCAGGGGCCCCGGGGGGGGGGGGGTGCGGGGGCCCGGAGAGTGAGCAGAGGCCCCGGGGGGGGGGCGGGGGCCCAGAGAGCATGCAGGGGCCCCGGGGTGGGAGTGCAGGGGCCCAGGAAGGGTGTACGGGGGCCCCGGAGGGGGGGTGCGAGGTCCCAGGGAGTGAGCAGGGCCCCTCATACTCACCTGTCTGCAGCCTCCCGGTGCCATGTCCGCTCCCGGTACCCGCGGCTCCGGCTGTGTGCAGACGGCCGGGACACCTCCGATAGCTGCAGGACCAGGCGCTGATCACCTGATGCGGTCACCTGATGGAATCAGCTGACAGTGATAGTGACCGCGGTGACGCCGGCTTTTTACTACCCGGCCGGCTAAACTATCAGCTGATGCCGTCAGGAGACTTTATCAGCTGATTACCGCCGGGTCCTGCATTGATTGGAGTCTGCACAGAAGTGTGTGGGGTTTTTTTTCTTTTTTTTTTTTGCACTGATGCATCAGCTGATTGTATAAACTGCTTTTATACAATCAGCTGATGTGTGATGGAATTCACATCCTTGATCCTGACACATCATCTGATCTCTCTGCTTTCCAGCAAATGATCAGATGATATTGGATCTGGATTGGACGGCGCGGGACCCTGACCCAGGATAACTGCGGAGTGGGGTTCTTTATTTCAATAAAGATGGAGTCACTAATTGTGTTGTGTTTTATTTCTAATAAAAATATTTTTCTGTGTGTTGTGTTTTTTTTTTTTTTATCTTTACTAGAAATTCATGGTGGCCATGTCTAATATTGGCGTGACACCATGAATTTTGGGCTTAGGGCCAGCTGATAATATACAGCTAGCTCTAACCCCATTATTACCCAGCGAGCCACCCGACATCAGGGCAGCTGGAAGAGTTGGATACAGCGCCAGAAGATGGCGCTACTATGAGAGCGCCATTTTCTGGGGTGGCTGCGGACTGCAATTCGCAGAGGGGGTGCCCAGAAAGCTTGGGCACCCTGCACTGCGGATTCCAATCCCCAGCTGCCTAGTTGTACCTGGCTGGACTCAAAAATATGGCGAAGACCACGTCATTTTTTTTTTTATTATTTAATGAAATTCATGAAATAAAAAAAAAGGGCTTCCCTATATTTTTTGTTCACAGTCGGGTACAAGTAGGCAGCTGGGGGTTGGGGGCAGCCCATAGCTGCCTGCTGTACCTGGCTAGCATACAAAAATATGGCGAAGCCCACGTCATTTTTTTGGAGGGCAAAAAACTCCTGCATACAGTCCTGGATGGAGCATGCTGAGCCTTGTAGTTCTGCAGCTGTCTGCTCTCCTGCATACACTAGTGGAGAATGAAGAACATATTGAAGAAGGAAATGACATCAGATCTTTTTTTTCAACAATCTTTAATGGCATTGTTCACTGATAAAAAACGCATAAAAAAGCAGTGAGCAAAAACGCAGCCAAAAACGTGGTAAAAACGTATAGCGTTTTTACCGCGGGTGCATTTTTGTGCGTTTTTCTGCTGCCAAAAACGCACAAAAAACACCTAGTGCGCACATACCCTTAGTGTACAGAGAGCCGCGGAGGATGGAAGACAGAGGAGAGGCCACCGATGCTTGGAGCAGGTAAGCGCTCAGTGAGCCAAAGATGCAGGGAGAGGGGCCACATAAGATGGCAGCTATATTTGGCTATATGAGGAGAGGGGCCACATTAAGATGGCAGCTATATGTGACTATTGGGAGAGGCCACTTAAGATGGGAGCTATATGTGGCTATATGGGGAGAGGGGCCACATTAAGATGGCAGCTATATGTGGTTATATGGGGAGAGGGGCCACATTAAGATGGCAGCTATATGTGGCTATATGGGGAGAGGGGCCACATTAAGATGGCAGCTATATGTGGCTATATGGGGAGAGGGGCCACATAAGATGGCAGCTATATGTAACTATATGGGGAGAGGAGCCGCATTAAGATGGCAGCTATATGGGAAAAGGAGCACATGGGATGTGATCTGCTGAGGTAAGAGGCCATAATGGGATGGGATCTGCTGGGGAAAGAGGACATAATGGGATGGGATCTGCAGGGGAAAGAGGCCATAATGGGATGGGATCTGCAGGGGAAAGAGGCCATAATGGGATGGGATCTGCAAGGGAAAGAGGCCATAATGGGATGAGATCTGCAGGGGGAAAGAGGCCATGATGGGATGGGATCTGCAGGGGAAAAGAGGCCATAATGGGATGGGATCTGTATGGGGAAAGAGGCCATAATGGGATGGGATGTGTAGGGAGAAAGGAGCCACATGGGATGGGATGTGTAGGGGAAAAGAGGCCATAATGGGATGGGATCTGCAGGGGAAAGAGGCCATAATGGGATGAGATCTGCAGGGAAAAGAGGTCATAATGGGATGGGATCTGCAGGGAGAAAGGAGCCACATGGGATGGGATCTGCAGGGGAAAGAGGCCATAATGGGATGGGATCTGCAGGGAGAAAGGAGCCACATGGGATGGGATCTGCAGGGGAAAGATGCCATAATGGGATGTGATCTGTATGGGGAAGGTCGTCCATTCCTATTTTAGCAGGGCTCCTTTAGTAATAATTTTTAAAAACTGTAGAAAAATCATTTAATATAATAAGAGTGACAGTCACTGGAACAACTGGTGCTGGACAGGAGAGTGACGGTATTGGAGGGGAAGGAGATTTTACTTTAAATTACATGTATTTTTTGGTAGAGGAAATTGCGTGAAAATGGGTGTGGTTACAGAATGGGTGTGGTTTTCAAATGGGCGGGGTTTACAGAGAACCTGTTAAAAATTTGAATCCCACCCCTGCTATATACAGTACGGTAACTGCATGGTGCTGGTGGGCCCCAAGATTGATTTTTCCTGGTGGGCCCCAGGTACTCCAGTCTGCCGCTGCACACACACACATAAGAGTTTAGGTTTTCGGTCACATGTTCCAAGTGCCCACTCTGTTCATCTGTATCCTTATTCATACTTGTCTATACACTGGTATTTTAACCTTACATTTACTTAATTGTGTAATGGTCTTCATGATACCATGCTTCCATACTTCTTCTGGCAGCTGCATCTATGTATCGAATACTTCTTGCTGCTATGTCCGTGCATGCGTGCTATATTGATGAGGTAACGCAACTGTGACTGTACACGTAATTTCAGGTTTTGTCTCTCCTTGAAATATGTCTGGCAATATGTCCGTGGACCAGCTATGATGATGTAATTGCACCTGCACATATCGTTTAAGAGCTTTGCTCAACCTTTAGAGGTACTGGCATCGTTTATACCTCCGGATTCCTTCTTCCGGTCCATGCTCCTGTGTCCATTCAATCCACTGGTATGTTGATACCTGCTTGCTAATGGTTTGATTGTTTTGAGCACCTGTGTATATGTGTATAGGTAGATCCGTGGATTCCAATCACAGTCACCCCTGGCGAAGCTGCTCAGCAGCCTAACGCATGGGCTCCTTATGGCCTTTTATTTCATTTTTCCATTCATTCCTTATCCTGCTCATGGCTGCCTCCTGTCAGCTGTGGCTCCACACCCTTGGCCTCCCTGCCTGCATAGTTGTTCTGCAGCTTTTACATTTTTGAATACCGGGCCCGATGGGTAACACATCATGTATTGTGTGGTTCCATGGCAGCAGGCATTTCTATCTATACTATTGAACTCATGGTCATAGTACTACCATATTTCTAATGATCTATTGTTGGTCTTAGTATGTTACAATTTTGACACATATATTTAATGAAGGTATGACACTCATGCTCATTGGGCGTTTATTACTTATAATGATCGCTCTGAATAGAACTTTATAACATTTATTTGTCTATCCACATATGTTCTCCATATTATTGTATTCAGGTAGACAATATGTTGCTATTGTATGCATGAATATATTGCTCTGTACTGTGTTAATCAGGGTTATATTCTTGGTAGTCATATTTCTACTTTTTTATGTACATCTGTCTCTTATTATCTTAGTGTCTTCCATTGCCCATGGTTCTATATGATCTCATGAGCTAATGTTATTTCCCCTAAAGGTCGTTTTGATATTCACATGTTTTTTAAGTATTTTTATCATGTATGGTTTTTCTTGGATTGAATAAAATTATTGATTATCTTTATTATTATTGGGATGTGCGCTTCCTATTTGTGTGTTTTTTTATCTTCTTTTGATTCTTGCCTTCCACACAAGAGGCTGCACCCCTCTTCTTATTGGATCGGCTGTGCACCCTGTCTTTTGTTTTAACCCCCCACCTGAAGGGAAACTGAACAATCAGTGCAAGTTTCCACACACTGAGTGAGAGGGGAGTTATGCGGCGAAGTAAGCTTAATAGCTGGTTCCAAAGACCTGAGGGATATCCCCAAAGCCTTGGCCATAATGGTGTCTAAAAATTTACTTCTGCCCCGCAATTGACAAAGGCACAACCCTCTACCACCCTCCCCAAAAAGTCAACACAATGGGAAAAAATACTTTTTTAAACAGGCAAACCTGTACACCTAGTTGGGGAGCCCCTACTCCAACTAGGCGCGGTCATTTCTTGAATGCTCTAGGTGAGGGCAGTCTCACACCAAATGTTTAGCTGAACTGCAGAGAAGGCATAGTCTTCGTTTCCCAACGGCAACATCTGTGTTCATGCGATGGGGCAACTCCTGCCAATTGCATAGGCTCCTCCCCTGCAGAAGAAGGTAACTCTGGAGAAGACCACACTCTTCTAGCAAGGGTCTTATCCTGAAGTCGTTCTTGTTGCCTTCTGTCAACACGCACGGAAAGAGTCATAGTGGCCTCCAGACTTTGAGGCGGTGACTGATGCACCAGCATGTCTTTCAGGGGATCCGCCAGCACATCCAAAAACATACTTCACAAAGCAGCATCATTTCACCCCACCTCAATAGTCCACTGCCTAAACTGTGAACAATACTCCTTTGCAGGAAGTTTACATTGAGTAAATGCCTTGAGGTTTAACTCTACAATGGCGACTCAATCTGGCTCATCATAAATAATCCCCAGTGTCCAAAAAAAAATCCTCAGCGGAGTTATGGGCCAGGAAATCCTCAGTGAAAGGGAAAGCCCATGTCTGGGGATCTCCTCTAAGCAAAGAAATAAATAAGCCCAACCGAGACCACTCATCTCCAGAAGAAAGAGGTCTGAGCTGAAAATATAATTTGCAACTTTAACGAAAATTAAAAATTTGCTTATGGCCCCCAGAAAAAAATTCTGGTAATGAAACCTTGGGCTCCTGAGATGTCTCGGCCCCAGAACTGTGACCTAATGTGGGGAGTACAGGATCTGCTGGGATTAACTGAGCCAGGGTTTGAGCATGGTGCTTCACCGCAGTAGCAAAATCCAAGAAACATGCTTAACATTTTCGACATCTGCTCTGCCAGCTGCTTGGCTGGATCAATTAAATCTGGGCTGATTATTATGTAATGTAAAGGCCCCGTTACACGCAACAACGGAGCTAACGATATATCGCCGGGGTCACGGATTCCGTGACGCACATCCGGCATCGTTAGTGACGTCATTGCGTGTGACACCAACGAACGAGCGTTAATGATGGAAAATAGTCACCTTATCGTCCATCATTGACACATCGTTCCTTTTAAAAAAATCGTTGATTGTGGAGGACGCATGTTGTTCGTCGTTCCCGAGGCAGCACACATCGCTACGTGTGACACCCCGTGAACAACAAACAACAGCTTACCTGCTGCCGCGGGCAATGCGGAAGGAAGGAGGTGAGCGGGATGTTCGGCCCGCTCATCCCCGCCCCTCAGCTTCTATTGGGCGGCTGCTTAGCGACGCCGCTGTGACGCCGAACGAACCGCCCCCTTAGAAAGGAGGCGGTTTGCCGGCCACAGCGACATCGCTAGGCAGGTAAGTCCGTGTGATGGCTGCTAACAATATTGTGCACCACGGGCAGCGATTTGCCCATGACGCACAAACGACGGGTGGCAGGTACGCTGCGTGTAATGGGGCCTTTTGGATAGTGATGGGATGATCAGACTGCAGGCCAGCAAACATAGTATGCCAGACACACTTTGCGCTAGCCATCATGCCACCGTACACCCTTAAGGGCCGGGGTGCTTTTCACCCACCTTCTGGTCCTGGAAGGGAGGACTTTGGCAGAGTCCTTCCCAAGTGACAATAGCGAGGTGACTGGTGGCTGGGCACACAGCTTGGTGTCAGATAATAAGCACCAATACCAGCAAGGAAAGAAGAAACCACAATACAGGTATAAGGGGAGTTTGGGGACAAAGCCAAAAGACCAAAGCAGAGCAAACCAGCAACAACACAGCCTACAAATATTTCTACTCAAGCATAACTGAAAATAATCAGCACTGACCAGACGAGATGGCAGGTTTAAATATCCCTCTCCTGAGTCAGCTGACATTGCTGAGGTAACTCCCAGTCTCCACCTTCAATCCAGAGTGGCAGGTGAGGGGGAGAGGAAGATTGACTGGGAGGAACCTCCCACCACCTAGTTGAACCAGAAGACATGACGTTCCTTCTCCCCTGGCAACAGCTCATGTAGTGGGTGGGCCTACCCCCTACTAGTTTAGCATAGTGTACCCGGCATTGTTATTATTAAAAGTGTTGGTTTTATTATTGCATGTGTTAGGGCACCCCCTAGTGGCCGGGTGGGACGGCTGTTGCCACCGGGGAAGGAGGAGTCGGCGGGATATCTAGGAGAGGGCTGTGTGTGTGAAGGAGGAGAAGGATCCGGGACAGCAGGCAGTGAACATCTGCAGCGGCAAGTGTGAGCGTGTGAGCGGAACACCAGGGGACACCGGAGATAAGGAGGTGGACGCAACCTCAGGGTCTATTCCGCTGGTGTGGGTCCAGTGTGTGCTTGACCGGAGAGTGGGAGCCCGGAGAAGAGGAGTATCTAGGGCATATCCCCACCAGAGGGCGCGTTTGGGCAGGTTGTCCCCAGCTCCACCAATTCTGCCGGATTCTGCTGACCGGAGTGTTACTTTTCTGTGTGAATAAATGTCAGTTTTTATGCATTCCAACTTTTGCCTGAAGACTCTTTATGCATCGGACGGGGAAAGAGACGCCTCACTCTGCACACTTAAGTCAGCCCCAGAAGTTGAGAAAGTGGTGGAACCAGGGGTCTGCCTCAGTATCAGTGCCACGACTACAAGGCCAGAGGCTCCCCTGGCCCATCACTTCATGTGGCGTAGTCGGCAGGATCCGAGTTCCCTGCCGGGGACCCAGGGAGCTGAAGACCAGGTAGTGCCCGAGGCACCAGAGTCTGACTGGTGGGAAGAAACCATAGGGTCTGTAGCGTTGGACCGGGCCCAAGAAGAAGAAAAGGCACGAAAAGTTGGCGCCGAAAGAAGAGCCTGGGGCTGGCCGGTGCCGAGGAAGAGGCATAGAGTACTCCGCCCAAAGAGGGGAGGCGCCAGTCCCAGGGCATTGAAGACATACAGAGTGGGCGGTATAAAGAAGAAAAAGAAGTACCGCCGCGGAGGGGTCAAGATATTGTGTGAAGCTGTGGGAGGATACTGTTTAAGAGCGGGAAGCAGAGGACCGCCTCCTTCTCCCTCAGTCTGCACTTTGGCACCACCGCTAGTCAAAACCCAGCAATCCGTGATGGCAGCTTTCGGACAACCGGAGGAATTGGCCACAACCATGGCCCTGATCACCTTAGGCCGAGGCCGCCCCCGGTTTGCCCCTGCCAGTGAGGCAGCTATGGTGGATCTTCCGGTGGGACCGGGAGGTTCTACGCGCCCTGACAAAGTGTCGTGGAAAACCACCTGGGACGCACAGTCCGGAAGAACCGTCACTGAGGTGAAGGCGACATATGCTACACCAGCAGGAGGCCGAGCGGAGGTTACACCCTTCCCTTGGGAGACCCCGCAGCTTGGCGCCACCACACCATCTGTTTCCTCGATGGAGCCGGCTGAAGAGTTCACCGAGCGGCTGGAGAAGGACCACCGGGGCTTCATCTGGGACCCGGTAATCGTCCCGCCCGCCGAGCCGCGCCCCAGAGCACCGTCCCCGAAGCCCGACCCTGTGCAGGAACGTCTTGTGGCCGAAACCCTTGTCCGGGAGATGCTGTCCGGCCCGGGCGGAGAGGAGCTGACTCTGCAGTTTACCACCGGCGTGGTGGTTAAATTTAACCAGAAGGAGGGGTACGGCTTCATCCGCGAGTGCAGCACAGGGGACGACTACTTTTATAACAGGGTCCACCTGGATGTGGAGGGCTTGCCCACCCGGCTTCGTACCCTATGGCCGGGTGAGAAGGTGCAGTTCCTGCCGGACGCAGGCAGTCGCGGTCTATTTGCCGTTGCCATGAACCGGATGCCAACTGCCCGGGAAGCGGCTCAGTGGCAGGAGGAGCTGGAGTGGGAGGAGCAACAAGAGCGGCGCCGGAGCCATGCCAGACCGGTCCCCTCCGAGCCCTCTCACCCCCGGCGTACCGTGACCGCTGCCCCGGAAGCAACGTCTGTGCCGCCCGCTGACCCGGAGAAGATTTCTCCCGTAGTGACCGTGAGTCAGCATGTGACCAACCAACCGGTCATTGTTTTGGACGCACCACCCCGGGGAGCGACACCTTCGCCGCCGCCAGGAGCCGAGGCAGCCACGCCAGCAGAGCCGCCTGTCGCCCCGCTGTCCTTCCGACGGGTCCGCCGTCAGCCGGGACAATCTCTGGGGGCCTACATCCAGGCGCAAGCGGAGGAATGGAAGCGGTCCTGGCCCCCAGAGTAAGTCTCCACTGTCACCTGTTGTTAAGTCCGGTGTTGTTGAACCGGCAGAAGTTATGTTGAAGTTTTACGGGTCAGTTGCCCGCTCAGCTAAGACCGGGAGCGCTTTTGAGCCTCCGGGCGCCCAGCTAAGACCGGGAGCGCTGGTGAAGCCTCCGGGCGCTACTCAGAGACCGGGAGCGCTGCCGCGCCTCTGGCGCCCCAAGGACCGGGAGCGCCGCAGAACTGGTGTCGCTGCTGACATGGACTGGCCTGAAAGGTTTCTTGGTTTTAACGTGCTTATAGTTAAGAGCCTTGCCGGGAGGCTCGGGTTTTAAGAGGGGAGGCATGTAGTGGGTGGGCCTACCCCCTACTAGTTTAGCATAGTGTACCCGGCATTGTTATTATTAAAAGTGTTGGTTTTATTATTGCATGTGTTAGGGCACCCCCTAGTGGCCGGGTGGGACGGCTGTTGCCACCGGGGAAGGAGGAGTCGGCGGGATATCTAGGAGAGGGCTGTGTGTGTGAAGGAGGAGAAGGATCCGGGACAGCAGGCAGTGCACATCTGCAGCGGCAAGTGTGAGCGTGTGAGCGGAACACCAGGGGACACCGGAGATAAGGAGGTGGACGCAACCTCAGGGTCTATTCCGCTGGTGTGGGTCCAGTGTGTGCTTGACCGGAGAGTGGGAGCCCGGAGAAGAGGAGTATCTAGGGCATATCCCCACCAGAGGGCGCGTTTGGGCAGGTTGTCCCCAGCTCCACCAATTCTGCCGGATTCTGCTGACCGGAGTGTTACTTTTCTGTGTGAATAAATGTCAGTTTTTATGCATTCCAACTTTTGCCTGAAGACTCTTTATGCATCGGTCGGGGAAAGAGACGCCTCACTCTGCACACTTAAGTCAGCCCCAGAAGTTGAGGAAGTGGTGGAACCAGGGGTCTGCCTCAGTATCAGTGCCACGACTACAAGGCCAGAGGCTCCCCTGGCCCATCACTTCACTGACACTAGAGGACCCAGCGTCCCAGGACCCCTGAACTGCATAATTGCTGGGAGCGCTGACAACTCGCCTTTCAGCAATGCCACAGCCTAAAGTGAGTCCCTTAGAGCGCAAAACATGGCCAGAGGAAACACCTGCACTAGCTCCACCCCCGGAAACCTGCCATGATGCCCACCTCCATGCAAACCGCGCCAGACCTGACAGATATGTTTTGACTTTTGTCACTTCAGGCTTCAAAACTCGTAAAGTGGGTAAGAGTAGTAACCTTCAGCCGTCTCTCTTGTGCCACTGCAAAAATGATTTAAAAGGAGTTAAATAAGACATTTACTTCAGGAACAAGCCAGCGCTGAAGTATTTCCTGCTTAATAAATGATGTGGGAATGACGCCATGTGCATATACTTTTAAGGCCCCCATAGACATTAGACTAATGTTGGCTGAACACATTGACATTGACAGGTTTGGTAGGCTAATGTGTTTGGGAACTGGTGGGCGTTATATGAAGTGTGCTTGTGTGGACAGCAGCTTAAAAGACTGTTTGGTGGACTTCCTTGTGTTATGCTGCCACCTGCTGTCAAAACAGAGAACAGCGGGCAAAAGTCCTGCTGCTCGAGTGACTGGTTCAGTCTGGAACAGGAGGAGGAGGAGTCTACATGTGGCTGTTTTTTGCAGAGAGGAGTGTGCTCGAGTAGGCTGTAAGATAGAAGGCCTCAGTCTGCCCTGTTTTCCGAGGTCCAAGTACCTTAGAGTGTTGCGTGGTGTCCCCCCCAAGACACAGATCCAAAGAGGCTGGATGTGGAGCGAGGGGCCAGACAGCACGTGCAAATTACAGATCCAAAGAGACTGGATGTGGAGAGCGAGGAGCCAGGCAGCACGTGTAAGTTACAGATCCGGGACAAAGACTGAACTTTAGAGGTGTCTGCCGGCGGAATACGGGCCCCAACGGTGACGAGGTACCCCACGCTGAAATCTGCAGTTAAGTGTGCACACTACTTTTAGTTAGGGACAGATAGGAAAAGACTCTGCACTGTGTTATACGAGTAAGATAACAAGGACTCTGCGGTTTTTTTTGTTTAATAAGGATTTCTGTGTTTTGCTTTTGGGAGTACAATCTGAGGCTTCCTATCTTTGACAAGTTATTCAAAGTAGTTGTATGTATATTGCATTATCTCTACTGCTTTGCTCCCTTCCCTCACTTTTCCTCCACCTGTGTTGTGCAATACATTATTAAATTTGCATTGATTAACCCCCGTGGTTCCGTGCAGTCCTTGCGTATCCCGTTACCTGCAGGTTATTACATTTGGCGTAGTCGGCAGGATACGCAGGCTGGTACGGAACAATTGACGGACAGGGGGGTGTCGCTGATGGAGGTGTTCTAATACAACCTGATGGGGGAATACCAGCAAGGCAACTGTCCCTGGGGGCTACGCTGACCCATATACCAAAATTTACTGGCAGCAATGTACGTCTCCATGACTGGGCGCAGAGAGTGAGGGGCATGTTGAGAGTAGCAGGAGTGACTGCAGAAAATCAAGGGGAGATACTGTTGATTGCCCTTGAAGGCCATGCTCAAGAGACCATTTTATTGCGCCCTGATAGTGAACGAAAGACGTTAGAGCAGGTGGTGAAGATTCTTGAGAGAGTGTATGGCGGGAAACCAGAAGCAGGAGATTTACAGGCGCAACTGTTCTACAGGCTGCAGGGTGAAGAAGAAGGTCTGCCACAGTATGCAAATGCACTCCAGAGAATAATGAGACAAATGCTTACAGCAGAGCCAGAGCTAGCACAAACCCCCGGTTATGCTGACCGTACCCTACGAGATCAATTCCTCCGTGGGTTACATAACCCCAAGATCAAAGGTGCCTTCCGTGAACGGCTCAGGGTAGAAAATAAACTAACTTTCCAGGAGATATTGGAAGAAGCAGTCTCCCGCACACAAACTGAAAATTGCGACCCGCAGAACGCCTGGGGTGAAGTTTGTATGCATAAGGTAGTCCCGGGTGAGAAAAACCGAGAACCGAGCCAGCTTGAGGCTAAAGTGGATCAGTTACAAGAGACTGTTACTGCTCTACAAGAGTTGCTGAAGAATATGCAAGCCCCGGCGTCAGAAGTAGGAACTACAGCACCGCGGCCAAATACCCGCACGCATACCTATCAAGAAGAGAGGGGACAGATCGAGCAGAGACGATCGAGACCCGCTGGAGACTACCAGTGTTGGAACTGTGGAAATCGGAACCATTTATTCCGACACTGTCCGGAGAGGAAGACGTCTCAAGAAAGACCACCTTTAAACTAGTGCCTCCCTCCATGGATGGGCACATGGCGGGGAGACCAACTGATCTTAGAGAAAACCAACGCCCTGAAGATATAGCAGCCAACACGCCGACGATCATGGCCGAATTTGAAGGGAAAGAAGTAAGATGCCTGATGGATACTGGGTCCCAAGTGACCACCATGCCAGAACAGTTCTTCTACCAACATTTTGGACAAACTGTATCCATTGACAAAGGGGCACATATCAAACTGAGGGCTGCAAACAATCTTCCCATTCCAGTTGTAGGGGTCGTGTGGATGAACATACGTGCCTGTGGCCAGAACATAGGCAAAAAAGGGATTGTGTTAACGGAGGGCCGGTACGACAGAGAGGTGCCAGCTATCGTGGGCATGAACATCCTGAAAGAATTAGACTAGTTGCTCTTCAACAAGGGGGGCTGTGATTACTGGAAGACGACAGTTGCTAACCGGCCTGCCCAAAAGGTCTTCCAACACCTTATCCGTGCCCGAGGACTGTGGAAGAATGGTGGGAGCCGCTACCCGGTGGGGAGGGTTCGAGTCCCAAGACAGACAACAATTACTCTACCTCCAAATCGTGAGACAGTCCTCACCTTGCCAGTCGGGGCCCACCGTACACTCGAGGGGATGGAGGTGTTGGTGGAGCCTTACCGTGGTGTTGAGAACGGAGACGAACCGTTGGTGGCTCGCACTTTAGCAACAGTGAGAAATGGAAGGGTCCCTTTCCGTTGCGTGAACTCCGGTGAACAGGCCTACACCTTGACCTCGGGAGTTGTTCTGGCCCATGTCTACCTGGTGCCTGAAGAGGTGGCGGCCGCAGAATCGATTGAATTGCAGCCCATGGCAGGGGAAGCCTGGACTTGGGCTCTTTCTATGGAAAGAAAAGAGAAACCCACTGATCAATGGAACAGTCGCGTCATCTTAGGGCAGATGGGAGTGGACCTGAGCCCCTTCGCTTCGGAGCAAGCCCAAGCCATAGAGGACTTTCTTTGGGAGAATCAAGCCACGTTCTCCCGTCATGCAGAAGATTTCGGCTGTACTGACAAGATTCAGCACGAAATACCCATGGGAGATGCCCCACCGATCAGGGAAAGGTACAGGCAAATACCCCCAAAGTACTACCAAGAGGTAAAAGAGCTTTTGGCACAGATGCTGAAGAGCGGGGTGGTAAGAGAAAGTCAGAGTCCATGGGCTGCGCCAATCGTGCTGGTCAAGAAAAAGTGTTCTTCTGTGTTGACTACCGCAAGCTTAATGGATGCACGGTTCGTGATTCCTACCCTCTGCCCCGGATAGAGGAGTCCCTGTCGGCGTTGGGAAAGGCACGTTATTTCTCCTCCCTCGATCTGGCCAGCGGATATTGGCAGGTCCCTGTGGCAGAGAAAGACAAGGCCAAGACCGCATTTATTGTACCTATGGGACTCTTCGAGTTCAATCGCATGCCGTTTGGACTAAATAATGCCCCAGGAACTTTTCAGCGCCTAATGGAAAGTTGCCTTGGAGACATGAACTTCGAGGCCACATTGATTTACCTGGACGACATAGTAGTGTATTCTGCAACCTTTGAGAAACATCTAGAAAACCTGCACCAAGTGTTTCAGCAGTTACGAGCCCATGGGCTTAAACTAAAACCAAAAAAATGCCGAATCTTTCAGGAAGAGATTGAATATCTCGGACACAAGGTGTCAGAAGCCGGCGTACAGCCCTCCGATGGGAAAGTGAGAGCAGTGCTACAATGGCCCACACCCAGCACAGTGCGGGAGGTTCGAGATTTCCTGGGGCTAGCCGGATATTACCGTCGCTTTATCAAAGATTTCGCGAAGGAGGCAGAACCTTTGCACGAATTGCTCCGAGGGACTGCGAAAGGACTAAAAGCACAGAAAATTTGCTGGGGACCAAGACAAGCAGCAGCCTTACACCGATTGAAAGAGGCCTTGGTTAGCGCCCCTGTGCTTGCCTATGCAGACTATAACCTCCCCTTTCGGTTATATACAGACGCGAGCCTCTACGGCCTGGGTGCAGTACTGGCCCAGGTACAGAATGGTACTGAACGGGTGATTGCATATGGAAGTCGGACGTTGCGAGAAGCCGAGCGCAATCCCGAGAATTACAGTTCCTTTCGGCTGGAGTTACTGGCACTAGTATGGGCGATAACCGAAAGGTTCTCAGAATATCTCACGGGAGCTCAAATTGAAGTCTATACGGATAATAACCACCTGGCTCACATCTCCACTGCCAAACTGGGAGCAATGGAACAGAGGTGGCTGGCACGACTCTCCAGATACAATTATTATGTGCAGTACCGCTCTAAGCATGAAAATCAGAATGCGGATGCCCTTTCTCGTGTTACCACCGAAGCCCCAGTGGGGGAGAGAGATGAACAGTTGGAGGAAGACGAAATTCCAGACTTCAGTAAATTCACCGCTCAAGTGGTAGAGGCTCGTATGCTGGAAATTACGTCGGGCACGACATCACGCCTGCTTGGCCAAACCAGAGAGGAATGGGTGAAAATTCAGTCATCCGACCCAGAACTGCTTCAAGTGAAAGAGTGGGTGATCCAGCAGCGCAAGCCTAGAAAGGAAATATGGGCCACGCTGTCGCACGTGGCCCTCCAGATTCTCAGCCAGTGGGATAAGCTGTCGGTGCAAGAAGGGATGCTGTATCGGAAGGTGCACCTAGCTACAGAGTTGGAAGTACGGTGGAAAGTAGTGATACCCCAGAAGATGGCAGTACCACTGGCCCGAGAGGCGCATGAGAAGGGAGCCCATTTCGGACCGGACAAGACTTACCAGTGGTTGCAAAGAATAGTATACTGTCCTCAGATGCTTCGGGCAGTAGAGAAGGCCTGTAAACTGTGCCGTTCCTGCGAGTTAAGTAAGGCTCCCCCACAGCAAGCACCAGTACAGACTATTGTAACCAAAGAGCCGTTGGAAGTACTCATGATCGATTATCTGAAGATTGGTCACTCCCACCGGGGCTATCAGTTCTGCCTTGTGATGACAGATCACTTCTCCAAATTTGCGGTGGTGACACCCACCAGAGATCAGACCGCTGAATCAGCTGCTCGAGCCATCAGTGATGACTTTATCCGGGTGTACGGCTGCCCCAAAAGAATACATTCCGACCAAGGGGCTTGCATTCAGGGCGGTGTCATGAGAGAGCTGCAAAGGATTTACGGAATGCAGAAGTCAAGGACTACGCCTTATCATCCACAGGGCAACGGAGCCTGCGAGAGATTTAACCGGATCCTCCTACAAATGCTACGCACGTTGGAGGATGATCGTAAGAATCACTGGCCCGGCTATCTCGCAGAACTCGTGTGGGCGTACAATAATCGTGTCCACTCCACCACTGGGTACACCCCATACGTACTACTGTTTGGAAGAGCCGGAAAAGGCATAGAAGAGCTCAACCTGGCTACCCCCGAGATCAGTGAAGGTCAGAGCGTAGGTTCCTGGGTTGACTGTCACCGTCGGCGGCTGGAGACTATCCACCGAATTGTCACCAAGCGGTTGCAAGAAAAGACACACCCGCAGCGGAAACCTGTGTGTGAAGCCCCGCTCTTGCCAGGAGACCGAGTACTAGTTGCAGAGAAACACCCGAGACACAAGTTGAGTGAGCGCTGGAAAACAGAGCCGTGCATTGTGATTAGAAGAATCTCTCCGTGAGAGGTGAGCGAAGAGGCGACACCCTCATCCTGCATCGTAATATGCTGAGGCCCTGCTATTCAGAAGACAGGACCAGACAAAGTACCTCGGAGACGGTGCCCGTGCCTGTTCCTGTTACCTTCGAAGAGGGCTCTGATGATGAAGAATGGTGGCGGGCCCCGACCAACCCAGCAGACTGGGAGAGATCCACACCTCCATCCTTTCAAGACACAGGTGCCACCCCTGCAGAGCAGGAGTCACTAATCTCCAGAGATGGGGACGGGAATACTGTACTCCCTGATACGGCGCCGACGTCTGGTGAGTTAGCTGTGGTGCCACGCCGGACTGAGCGGGCTAATGCTGGTATTCCCCCTGATCGATACTTGGCAGATGAATTTGTGTGTTCTGTCACTGAATCCTGTTTTACGACATTGGCTCCCAAGCAACAGGTTGTGAAGCAGGGCAGGAGTTGCCACCGTGTGCCCCTTTGCAGAGTGCTGTCACGCTCCCGGTGTCCCGACAGCCCTCCTTACCCACTGAGCCGGTCCCTGCATTGCACCACCGCTCCGTACCCACTGATCCAGCATCGCCAGCACACCACCGCTCCTTACCCACTGATCCAGTATCGCCATCGCACCACCGCTCCTTGCTCACTGATCCAGTCCACGTGTCCACTGGTCATGGCTGCCGCTCCCGCTCGTGCTCTCCTGTGTCCTGCTCCTGGTCTTATGAGTCTGACTCTGAGTCTTAGCCACATGGTTCTGTATAGGACCGGGCCGCGCCCACTCTCCTGGTCTTATAGGCCCAGCACACCTGCAGCAGGAAATGACATGAGGCTGTGCTGGGTATATAAGACTGGCCTTTCCATGTGGGCGGCGCCTGATCAACGTGTCTTGAAGCTTTGTCTTGTGAGCTAGGTGCTCAGGTCCCCTTGTGCCGTGTCCTGTACTACTGCCTATCTTTACTATCCGGCACCTGTACCAGTGTCCTGCACTGTCTCAAGGAACTCTGTGACCCCGGTGACTTTGTTCTACCCGTCCCCGGAAGGACGCTGGCCCCCTAGTACCGTGTGACTTTGTTCTACCTGTTCCCGGAGGGACCCATCCCTGCTACGCCAGTGCTCCGGCTGCCATGTACCCTGCCCTCCTGTGGGGTGCTCGGTCCAGTGGATCCACCTCCTGGGCCTACCAGTCCTCTCGGCCCTGACAAGTGCCTCAGGAGTGTATCGGCCGGGACTGCCGAGGTTAAAGAGGGGGGAAATGTAAGACCTGTTAACATTTATATATATATATATATATATATATATATATATATATAGGTTTAAAGACTGTTTGGTGGACTTCCTTGTGTTATGCTGCCACCTGCTGTCAAAACAGAGAACAGCGGGCAAAAGTCCTGCTGCTTGAGTGACTGGTTCAGTCTGGAACAGGAGGAGGAGGAGTCTACATGTGGCTGTTTTTTGCAGAGAGGAGTGTGCTCGAGTAGGCTGTAAGATAGAAGGCCTCAGTCTGTCCTGTTTTCCGAGGTCCAAGTACCTTAGAGTGTTGCGTGGTGTCCCCCCCAAGGCACAGATCCAAAGAGGCTGGATGTGGAGCGAGGGGCCAGACAGCACGTGCAAATTACAGATGCAAAGAGGCTGGATGTGGAGAGCGAGGAGCCAGGCAGCACGTGCAAGTTACAGATCCGGGACAAAGACTGAACTTTAGAGGTGTCTGCCGGCGGAATACGGGCCCCAACGGTGACGAGGTACCCCACGCTGAAATCTGCAGTTAAGTGTGCACACTACTTTTAGTTAGGGACAGATAGGAAAAGACTCTGCACTGTGTTATACGAGTAAGATAACAAGGACTCTGCGGTTTTTTTTGTTTAATAAGGATTTCTGTGTTTTGCTTTTGGGAGTACAATCTGAGGCTTCCTATCTTTGACAAGTTATTCAAAGTAGTTGTATGTATATTGCATTATCTCTACTGCTTTGCTCCCTTCCCTCACTTTTCCTCCACCTGTGTTGTGCAATACATTATTAAATTTGCATTGATTAACCCCCGTGGTTCCGTGCAGTCCTTGCGTATCCCATTACCTGCAGGTTATTACACTTTCATGTGAATCTGACCATTTTGAGGTTCAATTCGCACAAAAAATAACTTACCCGGCATCATTTCACACACTGCTGAAGCATCAGAGAGCAGGAAAACGTCAGTTTGCATTGCATTGCAACCCTGCCCATAATTCAGAGTCATTGGGTAAGTCTCTCTCAAAAGATTCACTCATCTCTAGTTTTAAGTTCAGGTGCCTATATAGTGGATAAAGCGTGAGGGCCTGGGGCCTCTGGGATCTAGTAAGCAGATTTTTAATCAGTATGTTTACCTATTACTGTTTGTTAGTGTTTTTCTTGTACAAAGCTAAGTAAATATGTCCATTCATCAACTTGAAGTTTAGGTTAGACAACAAAAACCATAGTATACGGCCAAAATCAGTCATTTTATTAACAAATTTTATTGAACATAGAGCATAAAACATACATAAAACAATGCCAACAGGTATTGGGAGGACAGAGAATATTGCACAATTTAAAGGTAGATCAAAAATTATATCCAAGGATTAATAAATATAAAGTGAGACAGTGCTTGTAAACATCCAAGGAATAAATAATCAGCCTGTATTTCAGCCTCTGGGATTATAAAGTGCAAAAGTGCACGTATTAGCAATAAACCACCAACAGGGGGAGCCCAGATAATTAGTTTCTATACAAATCAAGAGTGAATAGATAATGTGATTATGCAGAGCAGGTTCAAAGGGAATTCAGGCTACTGCAATGTACAAACCTACTGAAAACTAGTAGCCCAGGACATATCAGGCAAAGAAGATTAAAGATCTACAATCACTTAAGTAAATAAGCTTATAAGTAGCGTATATTACGTCTGTCCACACACCGACGCCTCCAACGCACGTTTCGTGACAACTTTTTCAGGGAGCGTGTGTTGGAGGGGTAGGGGGATGGTATATGAACATATCGGTGGCCAATGAACAGCTGATCGCAAATCAGCTGATACGCCGGGTGAGTCATACTACGGCGCATGCGTCCTCCGCACCAGACGTAACAGGGGAAGACACGAAAGCGGACAGTGGAGGAAGAGCATCGGCTGTCGTCAAGGAGACGGCGTCCGAGCTCCAACCCCTGTAGCCGCCGTCATGACAACCCACGACCGTGCTTTGAAGCATGCGCACAAACTCAATGCTGGAACTTAGTCATAGGCAGTAATCGCCCACAATGTAGCTATCGGACCGGAATAAGAATCTGTGCACATATCTATGCAAAAGACATAATACAGTAAATAGCCATATATAAGGTGCATAATTAAGTAAGAAATAAATAGGGAGTAAAAGTGATATTATAATATAAGTAGAATATAGATCAAAACATATATAGGAACATAGTACATAAATGTGAAGAATATGAATATAAATTACTGAAAGCTTAAATAAGCGTCCATATAAAAATTAATTAGTGTGATATAAATAAAGTGAAATAAAACTGTGTGCGCATGCATATACACATATAGATATATATACATAAGCACACAGCCACATATATACAAGATATAAATTATGTGAATTAGATTGTACAGTACGATAATATAAGTGAGACCGTGATATGTACATGCAGATTTAATCACAAAAAAGGAAACTGCATAAAATGAATATATATCAATTAAAAAATACATATTCTTGATCCAATCAGAAGCCAGAATATTCTTATCAATATCCACCCGACAAAAAGATGTAAATAGGCCAAAACTATAACGAAAAAAAAGGGAAGTTAAAATCAAAATAATATATACAGATATATAAAAACAACAACCACCCTACCCCCCTAAAAAAGTCCGAAAAACTAATTTTTAAAGATCAATTTATAAAAATGATGGTAACGGCTGATGTAGAAAGTCTATATACCTCTATCAAGCATGAGGATGGGCTAAAAGCTGTATCCTGGTTTTTAAAAAATAGCAACATCCAACCACGGTTAATTGAATTGCTTTTGGTACTATTGGACTTCATTTTGAAGCATAATTGCTTCTTGTTTAGGGACCAAGTCTACCTCCAGCTCCAGGGAACTGCAATGGGGGCGTCATGTGCGCCCTCATATGCAAATCTGTTCCTTGGAGCTTGGGAAAGGGAGATCTTTTTAAGTAATCCCATTGACCAGGTTGACCGTATCCATCATTGGATACGGTATATTGATGATATATGGTTTATATGGGAGGGGTCCCCTGAGCAATTGAAGAATATGATGTCTAGGTTAAACAATAATCAGCTGAATATTAAACTCACTTTTCAATATGGCCTTAGGTTGAGCTTTTTGGATATTGACATCAAAGTTACCTCGGATGGATTTCTTGAAACTGACATCTATACTTATATTATAATATCACTTTTGCTCCCTATTTATTTCTTACTTAATTATGCACCTTATATATGGCTATTTACTGTATTATGTCTTTTGCATAGATATGTGCACAGATTCTTATTCCGGTCCGATAGCTACATTGTGGGCGATTACTGCCTATGACTAAGTTCCAGCATTGAGTTTGTGCGCATGCTCCAAAGCACGGTCGTGGGTTGTCATGACGGCGGCTACAGGGGTTGGAGCTCGGACGCCGTCTCCTTGACGACAGCCGACGCTCTTCCTCCACTGTCCGCTTTCGTGTCTTCCCCTGTTACGTCTGGTGCGGAGGACGCATGCGCCGTAGTATGACTCACCCGGCGTATCAGCTGATTTGCGATCAGCTGTTCATTGGCCACCGATATGTTCATATACCATCCCCCTACCCCTCCAACACACGCTCCCTGAAAAAGTTGTCACGAAACGTGCGTTGGAGGCGTGGGTGTGTGGACAGAGGTAATATACGCTACTTATAAGCTTATTTACTTAAGTGATTGTAGATCTTTAATCTTCTTTGCCTGATATGTCCTGGGCTACTAGTTTTCAGTAGGTTTGTACATTGCAGTAGCCTGAATTCCCTTTGAACCTGCTCTGCATAATCACATTATCTATTCACTCTTGATTTGTATAGAAACTAATTATCTGGGCTCCCCCTGTTGGTGGTTTATTGCTAATACGTGCACTTTTGCACTTTATAATCCCAGAGGCTGAAATACAGGCTGATTATTTATTCCTTGGATGTTTACAAGCACTGTCTCACTTTACATTTATTAATCCTTGGATATAATTTTTGATCTACCTTTAAATTGTGCAATATTCTCTGTCCTCCCAATACCTGTTGGTATTGTTTTATGTATGTTTTATGCTCTATGTTCAATAAAATTTGTTAATAAAATGACTGATTTTGGCCGTATACTATGATTTTTGTTGTCTATATTATGCTAGTTTTTGGCCGTTATGTTCATGAAAAGGTACAGCGTGGTTATTGAAGTTTAGGTTGTAGATTAGGATGTTAAAAAAATTAAAAGTGCTTAACTGATTTCTGGGACGGTGTACAAAAAGTGGTTTGTGAGGTTCATGAGTGTCTAGATTTACATCTCCTACATGTCTCACTCACTAAGAGTACGGTTCCACTTGCGTATGACTCATGCGAGTCTCACATCGTATCACCCGACACGGCCGCATACTCTCCTGACAGGAGCGGATCGGCTGCATGTATTTCCATGCAGCTTAGATGCTCGTGTCCAGAGAGCTTCAGGCTGTGCTGGGTGATACCGATGCGACACTCACACGAGTCATACGCAAGTGGAACCATACCCTTAGGCTGGCGTCACACTTGCGATTAACTCGCACGAGTGCAATGCGAGAAAATCTCGCATTGCACTCGGACCAATGTTAATCAATGAGGCAGCTCCGATCTGCTATTTTTTTCTCAGCTCAAATCGGACTGAGAAAAAAATCGCAGCATGCTGCGATTTGTAGAGTTTCTCGCGCGAGTCACTCCTATGCAAGTCTATGGGTGCGTGAAAAAAAACGGATGTCACACGGACGGCACACACACCATCCCAGTGACATGTGTTTTTCTAAATACATTTATCGCATGTTGCAGAGAACACTGGAAATGAGTGAGGTCTGTCGATGTCGGTCAATCTCTATCTCTCTCAGTCTGTCTCTCCCTCTCGTTCTCTATTCTCTCTCTGTCGGTCTCTCCCACCCCCTCTCTCATACTCACTGATCCCCGATCACCAGCGTGGTGCTGCACGGCTGTCACGAAGCTCCGGCGGCTTTTCCTCTTTTGAAAAAGCCGGCCGCTCATTATTCCATCACGTATTCACTGCTTTCCCCACCCACCGGCGCCTATGATTGGTTGCAGTCAGACATGCCCCCATATTGAGTGACAGCTGTCTAACTGCAACCAATCACAGCTAAAGGTGGGCGGGTCTATATCGTGCAGTAAAATAAATAAATAATTTAGAAAAAACGGCGTGCGGTCTCCCCAATTTTCATACCAGCCAGGGTAAAGCCATACGGCTGGGGGCTGGTGTTGTCAGGATGGAGAGCCCCACGTTATGGAGAGCCCTCCACCCTAAAAATATCAGCCAGCAGCCGCCCGTAATTGCCGCATCCATTAGATTCGACAGTCCCGGGACTGAACCCGGCTCATCCCGAATTGCCCTGGTGCGATGGCAATCAAGGTAATAAGGAGTTAATGGCAGCAGCCCATAGCTGCCACTAAGTCCTAGATTAATCATGGCAGGCGTCTCCCCGAGATACCTTCCATGATTAACCTGTAAGATAAAGAAAATGAAGACATACATCAAAAAATCCTTTATTTGAAATAAATAACAAAAAAAACCACCCTCTTTCACCACTTTATTCAAGTCCCCAAATACCCCTCCATGTCCGACGTAATCCACAGAGGTCTCACGACGCTTTCAGCTCTGCTACATCAGAAGCTGACAGAGAGCGGTCACAGACCATGACCGCTCTCTGTGAGCTGCCTGCAACTGAAGTGAGTCACGCTATCAGCAATGACGTCACTGAGGTTACCCGCGGCCACAGATCTCAGGTGGAGGACTTCAGCTGTGGCCGCGGGTAACCTCAGTGACGGCACCGCTGATAGCACAGATCACCGCAGTCACTCAGGGGATTTGTGGTCACCGGTGAGACCTTCACCAGTGACCGAAAATCAGGCCATGACACACAGACAGAGCCGCGGGATGACAATGAAGTCGGGTGAAGTTCATCCGACTTCATTCTGATCGTGCGGCTCTGTCTGTGTCTGCTGTCAGCGGCCATGTAGTAGAGCTGACTTGCAGATGACATAGTAAAAACGGATCCCATACGTATCAAACACGCATTGCACACGGACTGCAATCAATTGAAAAATCCCAGGGTCGCATTGCAGTTGCATTGCACACTGATCATAACGTGAACAGAGCTCATGCTACTTTCTAGCATGAGACTCGGACCGATTTTACATGCACAAATGTGTTTCCAGCCATAGGCCTCTTCTCCACTGGCGTTTTTTAAATCACAGCGATATTCGGCTCAAAATGTGAGTCGAGTATCCTGCGTGTGTCCTGTGTGTGATCTGCGTATGGTGTGTGTTTTTTTCCTCACATAGCATCCGTATGACATGTGAGCGTCATGCGGGTGCTATGTGAGTTTTTAGGTAAGCAGCGTCAGACTGGCTACGGGAGAAATCTCCTGTAAAACCAGGCCTGGCCGCGGTTACCTGCACTCAGCTCCAGAGCTGTAATCTGAGCTCCAGCGTTCTGCCTGATCTGTCTGCAGCTGTGCTGACCTGAACAGCAGTCGCCGGGGAATCAATCACTCGGCGCTCGCTGTTCAGGCTGCACTCTAGAGCTCAGGGGACAGCTCCGGGGTTCAGTGCAGGTAACCGCGGCCAGGACTGGTTTTACAGGAGATTCCTCCGGTAGCCAGTCTGACCCGGTATGCAAGTGTCAGGATCCGTGTGACATGCGCATGCCACCCGGATTCTGACTTGCATGAGGGTGACAGAGCTGAGAATCGCATCAAATCGCAGCATGCTGCGATTTCATGGAGAGCCTGTGTAGAGTCCTTAAAAAACGGGGAAATGGAGACAGCCTCATAGGAAACCATTTGCAAGATTGCAAACCGTTTCTCAATGCGAGGGAATTTGCAGGACAAAAACGCTAGTGGAGAAGGGGCCTAAGGCCTCTTCTCCACTAGCGTTTTTGTCCTGCAAATTCCCTCGCATTGAGAAACGGATTGTAATCTTGCAAATGGTTTCTAATGATGCTGTCTCCATTTCCCCTTTTTTTCCAGACGATACACAGGCTCTCCTTGAAATCGCAGCATGCTGCGATTTGATGCGATTCTCAGCTCTCTCACCCCCATGCAAGTCAGAATCCGGGTGGCATGCGCATGTCACACGGATCCTGACACTTGCATACCGGGTCAGACTGGCTACCGGAGGAATCTCCTGTAAAACCAGTCCTGGCCGCGGTTACATGCACTGAACCCCAGAGCTGTCCCCTGAGCTCCAGACTGCAGCCTGAACAGCGAGCGCCGAGTGATGGATTCCCCGGCGATTGCTGTTCAGGTCAGCACAGCTGCAGACAGATCAGGCAGACGCTGGAGCTCAGATTGCAGCTCTGGAGCTCAGTGCAGGTAACCGCGGCCAGAACAGGTTTTTACAGGAGATTTCTCCTGTAGCCAGTCTGACGCTGCTTACCTAAAAACTCACATAGCACCCGCATGACGCTCACATGTCATACGGATGCTATGTGAGGAAAAAAAACACACATTGTACGCATATCACACGCAGATCACACGCAGGATACTCGACTCGCATTTTGAGCCGAGTATCGCTGTGATTTTAAAAACGCTAGTGGAGAAGAGGCCTAAGGCCCCTTCTCCACTAGCGTGTAAAAAATCACAGCGATACTCGGCTCAAAATGTGAGTCGAGTATCCTGCGTGTGATCTGCGTGTGGTGTGTGTTTTTTTTTCCTCACATAGCATCCGTATGACATGTGAGCATCATGCGGGTGCTATGTGAGTTTTTAGGTAAGCAGCGTCAGACTGGCTACAGGAGAAATCTCCTGTAAAACCAGTCCTGGCCGCGGTTACCTGCACTCAGCTCCAGAGCTGTAATCTGAGCTCCAGCGTCTGCCTGATCTGTTTGCAGCTGTGCAGACCTGATCAGCAGTCGCCGGGGAATCAATCACTCGGCGCTCGCTGTTCAGGCTGCACTCTGGAGCTCAGGGGACAGCTCGGGGTTCAGTGCAGGTAACAGCGGTCAGGCCTGGTTTTACAGGAGATTCCTCCGGTAGCCAGTCTGACCCGGTATGCAAGTGTCAGGATCCGTGTGACATGCGCATGCCACCCGGATTCTGACTTGCATGGGGGTGAGAGGGCTGAGAATCGCATCAAATCGCAGCATGCTGCGATTTCATGGAGAGCCCGTGTAGAGTCCTTAAAAAACGGGGAAATGGAGACAGCCTCATAGGAAACCATTTGCAAGATTGCAATCCGTTTCTCAAGGCGAGGAAATATGCAGGACAAAAACGCTAATGGAGAAGGGGCCTTAGGCGTGTGATCTGCGTGTGATCTGCGTACGGTGTGTGTTTTTTGGTTTTACAGGAGATTCCTCCGGTAGCCAGTCTGACGTGGTATGCAAGTGTCAGGATCCGTGTGCCATGCACATGCCACCCGGATTCTGACTTGCATGGGGGTGAGAGAGCTGAGAATCGCATCAAATCGCAGCATGCTGCGATTTCAAGGAGAGCCCGTGTATCGTCTGAGAAAAACAGGGAAATGGAGACAGCATCATTAGAAACCATTTGCAAGATTGCAAACCGTTTCTAATGCGATGGAATTTGGAGGAAAAAAATGCTAGTGGAGAAGAGGCCTAAGGCCTCTTCTCCACTAGCGTTTTTGTCCTGCAAATTCCCTCGCATTGAGAAACGGATTGCAATCTTGCAAATGGTTTCCTATGAGGCTGTCTCCATTTCCCCGTTTTATAAGGACTCTACACAGGCTCTCCATGAAATCGCAGCATGCTGCGATTTGATGCGATTCTCAGCTCTGTCACCCTCATGCAAGTCAGAATCCAGGTCGCATGCGCATGTCACACGGATCCTGACACTTGCATACCGGGTCAGACTGGCTACCGGACGAATCTCCAGTAAAACCAGTCCTGGCCGCGGTTACATGCACTGAACTGCACTGACCCCCGGAGCTGTCCCCTGAGCTCCAGAGTGCAGCCTGAACAGCGAGCGCCGAGTGATGGATTCCCCGGCGATTGCTGTTCAGGTCAGCACAGCTGCAAACAGATCAGGCAGACGCTGGAGCTCAGATTACAGCTCTGGAGCTCAGTGCAGGTAACCCCGTCCAGGACTAGTCCTACGGCCTCTTCTCCACTAGCGTTTTTGTCCTGCATATTTCCTCGCCTTGAGAAACGGATTGCAATCTTGCAAATGGTTTCCTATGAGGCTGTCTCCATTTCCCCGTTTTTTAAGGACTCTACACAGGCTCTCCATGAAATCGCAGCATGCTGCGATTTGATGCGATTCTCAGCTCTCTCACCCTCATGCAAGTCAGAATCCGGGTGGCATGCGCATGTCACACGGATCCTGACACTTGCATACCGGGTCAGACTGGCTACCGGAGGATTCTCCTGTAAAACCAGTCCTGGCTGCGGTTACATGCACTGAACCCCGAGCTGTCCCCTGAGCTCCAGACTGCAGCCTGAACAGCGAGCGCCGAGTGATTGATTCCCCGGCGACTGCTGGTCAGGTCAGCACAGCTGCAGACAGATCAGGCAGACGCTGGAGCTCAGATTACAGCTCTGGAGCTGAGTGCAGGTAACCGCGGCCAGGACTGGTTTTACAGGAGATTTCTCCCATAGCCAGCCCTACACTGCTACCTAAAAACTCACATAGCACTCGGATGACGCTCACATGTCATACGGATGCTATGTGAGGAAAAAAACACACACTGTACGCAGGACACACGCAGGATACTCGACTCACATTTTGAGCCGAGTATCGCTGCGATTTTTTTAACGCTAATGGAGAAGGGGCCTACAGGAGATTTCTCCCATAGCCAGTCTGACGCTGCTTACCTAAAAACTCACATAGCACCCGCATGATGCTCACATGCTATGTGCTATGCTATGTGAGGAAAAAAACACACAATGTACGCAGATCACACACAGATCACACGCAGAACACATGCAGGATACTCGACTCACATTTTGAGCCGAGTATCGCTGTGATTTAAAAAACGCTAGTGGAGAAGGAGCCTTAGGCCCCTTCTCCATTAGCGTTTTTGTCCTGCATATTTCCTCGCCTTGAGAAACGGATTGCAATCTTGCAAATGGTTTCCTATGAGGCTGTCTCCATTTCCCCGTTTTGTTCTGACGATACACGGGCTCTCCTTGAAATCGCAGCATGCTGCGATTTGCTGCGATTCTCAGCTCTCTCACCCCCATGCAATCCTATGGGGGTGAGAGAAAAGTCAGGATCCGGGTGGCATGCGCATGTCACACGGATCCTGACACTTGCATACCGGGTCAGCCTGGCTACCGGAGAAATCTCCTGTAAAACCAGGCCTGGCGCGGTTACCTGCACTGAACCCCGAGCTGTCCCCTGAGCTTCCAGACTGCAGCCTGAACAGCGAGCGCCGAGTGATGGATTCCCCGGCGACTGCTGGTCAGGTCAGCACAGCTGCAAACAGATCAGGCAGACGCTGGAGCTCAGATTTCAGCTCTGGAGCTGAGTGCAGGTAACCACGGCCAGGACTGGTTTTACAGGAGATTTCTCCCGTAGCCAGCCCTACACTGCTTACCTAAAAACTCACATAGCACCCGCATGACGCTCACATGTCATACGGATGCTATGTGAGGAAAAAAACACACACCACACGCAGATCACACGCAGGACACACGCAGGATACTCGACTCACATATGCATCCCATACTCGCTGCGATTTTTTAACGCTAATGGAGAAGGGGCCTTAGGCCTCTTCTCCACTGACGTTTTTTTAATCACAGCGATACTCGGCTCAAAATGTGAGTGGAGTATCCTGCGTGTGATCTGCGTGTGATATGCGTACAATGTGTGTTTTTTTCCTCACATAGCATCCGTATGACATGTGAGCGTCATGCGGGTGCTATGTGAGTTTTTAGGTAAGCAGTGTAGGGCTGGCTACGGGAGAAATCTCCTGTAAAACCAGTCCTGGCCGGGGTTACCTGCACAGAGCTCCGGAGCTGTAACCTGAGCTCCAGCGTCTGCCTGATCTCTTTGCAGCTGTGCTGACCTGACCAGCAGTCGCTGGGGAATCCATCACTCGGCGCTCGCTGTTCAGGCTGCACTCTGGAGCTCAGGTGACAGCTCCGGGGTTCAGTGCATGTAACAGTGGTCAAGCCTGGTTTTACAGGAGATTTCTCCGGTAGCCAGTCTCACGCGTTATGCAAGTGTCAGGATCCGTGTGACATGCGCATGCCACCCGGATTCTGACTTGCATGGGGGTGAGAGAGCTGAGAATTGCATCAAATCGCAGCATGCTGCGATTTCATGGAGAGCCCGTGTATCGTCAGAACAAAACGGGGAAATGGAGACAGCCTCATTAGAAACCATTTGCAAGATTGCAATCCGTTTCTCAATGCGAGGAAATTTGCAGGACAAAAACGCTAGTGGAGAAGGGGCCTAAGGCCTCTTCTCCACTGGCGTTTTAAAAATCACAGCGATACTCGGCTCAAAATGTGAGTGGAGTATCCTGCGTGTGATCTGCGTGTGATCTGCGTACGGTGTGTGTTTTTTTCCTCACATAGCATCCGTATGACATGTGAGCGTCATGCGGGTGCTATGTGAGTTTTTAGGTAAGCAGCGTCAGACTGGCTACAGGAGAAATCTCCTGTAAAACCAGTCCTGGCCGCGGTTACCTGCACTCAGCTCCAGAGCTGTAACCTGAGCTCCAGCGTCTGCCTGATCTGTTTGCAGCTGTGCTGACCTGAACAGCAATCGCCGGGGAATCCATCACTCGGCGCTCGCTGTTCAGGCTGCACTCTGGGGCTCAGGTGACAGCTCCGGGGTTCAGTGCATGTAACCGCGGCCAGGACTGGTTTTACAGGAGATTCCTCCGGTAGCCAGTGTGACGTGGTATGCAAGTGTCAGGATCCGTGTGACATGCGTATGCCACCCGGATTCTGACTTGCATGGGGGTGAGAGAGCTGAGAATCGCATCAAATCGCAGCATGCTGCGATTTCAAGGATAGCCCGTGTATCGTCTGAGAAAAACAGGGAAATGGAGACAGCATCATTAGAAACCATTTGCAAGATTGCAATCCGTTTCTCAATGCGATGGAATTTGGAGAAAAAAAACGCTAGTGGAGAAGAGGCCTTACAGTGAGTTCCTTCAATACCATACTATCGCTCCAATTTGTGGAGCCATTGGTTTACACAAAGCTTCAGTCAGTTGGGACTCATGATTTGGCAGCATTTCTTATTTTCATAGTGAGGTTAGAGAGTGAGAGTTAAGCCAGCTTTACACCTTACAATTAGGTATGCGATCTCGTATGCGATGTGACACGCCCAGGTCGCATATGCGATTGAATGAGATTGCACGTAGGTCGTTCATTTGCTGTCACACGTGCGTTAGTAGCCTATGTTAAATTGATCAATTTTGTGTGCGATCCTTTAGATCATGTGTTCTGTGACGTATGCATCGGGCACCCTTTTTTTTTTTTATTTATTGACTTGACAAGCGTGTGTAATGTGTAGGGATGCGTTTTTACTATGTCATCTGCCATTCAGCTCTGCTACATGGCCACTAACAGCAGACACAGACAGCCATGTAGCAGCGGTGAATGGCAGATGACAGCAGACACAGACAGAGCCGCACTGTCAGAATGAACTCGGGTGAACTTCACCCGACTTCATGGTCATGCTGCGGCTCTGTCTGTGTCGCGCCCTGATTAGCGGTCACCAGTGAAGGACTCACCGGTGACCGCTAAACTCCTGAGTAACTGAATTGAGCAGCCCTCTCTCATACTCACCGATCCCCGATCCCCGGCGCTGCACGGCATTCACACTGCTCCGGCGGCTTTTACTGTTTTGAAAAAGCCGGCCGCCCATTAAACAATCTCGTATTCCCTGCTTTCCCCGCCCACCGGCGCCTATGATTGGTTACAGTGAGACACGCCCGCCACGCTGAGTGACAGGTGTCACACTGCACCCAATCACAGCAGCCGGTGGGCGTGTCTATACTGTGTAGTGAAATAAATAAATAAATAATTAAAAAAACGGCGTGCGGTCCCCCCCAATTTTAAAACCAGCCAGATAAAGCCATACGGCTGAAGGCTGGTATTCTCAGGATTCGGAGCTCCACGTTATGGGGAGCCCCCCAGCCTAACAATATCAGCCAACAGCCGCCCAGAATTGCCGCATACATTATATGCGACAGTTCTGGGACTGTACCCGGCTCTTCCCGATTTGCCCTGGTGCGTTGGCAAATCGGGGTAATAAGGAGTTATTGGCAGCCCATAGCTGCCAATAAGTCCTAGATTAATCATGTCAGGCGTCTATGAGACACCTTCCATGATTAATCTGTAAAATACAGTAAATAAACACACACACCCGAAAAAAATCATTTATTAGGAATAAAAAACACAAACATATACCCTGGTTCACCACTTTAATCAGCCCCAAAAAGCCCTCCATGTCCGGCGTACTCCAGGATGCTCCAGCGTCGCTTCCAGGGCTGCTGCATAGAGGTGACCGGAGCTGCAGAAGACACCGCCGCTCCGGTCACCTCCACGCAGGTAATGAAGACAGCCGTGCGATCAGCTGATCTGTCACTGAGGTTACCCGCTGTCACTGGATCCAGCGGTGGATGCAGCGGTGGCCGCGGGTAACCTCAGTGACAGCTCAGCTGATCGCGCTACTCACCTCCGCTTCGGTCAGCTCCAGTCAGCAACTGAGGTGAGTAGCGCGATCAGCTGAGCTGTCACTGAGGTTACCCGCGACCACCGTTGCATCCACCGCTGGATCCAGTGACAGCGGGTAACCTCAGTGACAGATCAGCTGATCGCACGGCTGTCTTCATTACCTGCGTGGAGGTGACCGGAGCGGCGGTGTCTTCTGCAGCTCCGGTCACCTCCATGCAGCAGCGCTGGAAGCGACGCTGGAGCATCCTGGAGTACGCCAGACATGGAGGGCTTTTTGGGGCTGATTAAAGTGGTGAACCAGGGTATATGTTTGTGTTTTTTATTCCTAATAAATGATTTTTTTCGGGTGTGTGTGTTTATTTACTGTAATTTACAGATTAATCATGGAAGGTGTCTCATAGACGCCTGACATGATTAATCTAGGACTTATTGGCAGCTATGGGCTGCCAATAACTCCTTATTACCCCGATTTGCCAATGCACCAGGGCAAATCGGGAAGAGCCGGGTACTGTCCCAGAACTGTCGCATATAATGTATGCGGCAATTCTGGGCAGCTGTTGGCTGATATTGTTAGGCTGGGGGGCTCCCCATAACGTGGAGCTCCCCATCCTGAGAATACCAGCCTTCAGCCGTATGGCTTTATGTGGCTGGTTTTAAAATTGGGGGGGACCGCACGCCGTTTTCTTTAATTATTTATTTATTTATTTCACTACACAGTATAGACACGCCCACCGGCTGCTGTGATTGGGTGCAGTGTGACACCTGTCACTCAGCGTGGGGGGCGTGTCTCACTGTAACCAATCATAGGTGCCGGTGGGCGGGGTAAGCAGGGAATTCGAGATTGTTTAATGGGCGGCCGGCTTTTTCAAAACAGTAAAATCCGCCGGAGCAGTGTGAATGCCGTGCAGAGCCGCGCCGGGGATCGGTGAGTATATGAGAGAGGGGGTAAGAGGGATAGACTGACATGGACAGAGAGAGAGGGACAGAGATAGTGACGGACTGACAGAGATTAGTGCATGACAGACATTGTGAGGCGCTTCAGAACGCAGCTTTTCAGCTCCGCTCTGATACAGACCTTTTTTAAGCTGCGGTGCAGAGCGCACACCTGCGCACATAGCATCAGACACCGAAATCGTATGAGGGATGTCACACGTTACAATTGACTAGTTTCGTACTACCAAACGTCCAATGTATGAGGAATAAACGACGTGTATGCGATCACCGTATTTTCGTTCAATATCGATCGCACATAGGTGTCACACGCAAACACGTCACGAACGATGCCGGATGTGTGTCACTTACAACTTGACCCCGACGACGGATTGAAAGATTTATTGAAGTGTGTAAAGCAGGCTTTAGGGCTCTTCTCCACTGGCGTTTTTTTCTCCAAATTCAATCACTTGAAAAAACGGATTGCAATCTGTGTAATGATTTCCTATGAGGCTGTCTCCTTTTACCCGTTTTTTTATGTCTATACACGGTTCCACCTTCAAATCGCAGCATGCTGCGATTTGATGCGATTCTCAGCTCTCTCACCCCCATGAAATCCTCTGGGGGTGAGAGAAAAGTCAGAATCCGGGTGGCATACGCGTGTCACACGGATCCTGACACTTGCATACCACGTCAGACTGGCTACCGGAGAAATCTCCTGTAAAACCAGTCCTGGCCGCGGTTACATGCCCTGAACCCCGGAGCTGTCCCCTGAGCTCCAGAGTGCAGCCTGAACAGCGAGCGCCGAGTGATTGATTCCCCGGCGACTGCTGTTCAGGTCAGCACAGCTGCAAACAGATCAGGCAGAACGCTGGAGCTCAGGTTACAGCTCTGGAGCTCAGTGCAGGTAACCACGGCCAGGACTGATTTTACAGGAGATTTCTCCCGTAGCCAGTCCTACGCTGCTTGCCTAAAAACTCACATAGCACTCGCATGATGCTCACATGTCATACGGATGCTATGTGAGGGAAAAAACACACACTGTACGCATATCACACGCAGGATACTCGCTGTGATTTAAAAACGCCAGTGGAGAAGAGCCCTTAGGCCTCTTCTCCACTAGCAATTTTTTAGTCACAGCGATACTCGGCTCAAAATGTGAGTCGAGTGTCCTGCGTGTGATATGCGTGCAGTGTGTTTTTTTACTCACATTGCATCCGTATGACATGTGAGCATCATGCGGGTGCTATGTGAGTTTTTATGCATATCGCGTCAGACTGGCTACGGGAGAAATCTCCTGTAAAACCAGTCCTGGCCGCGGTTACCTGCACTCAGCTCCAGAGCTGTAACCTGAGCTCCAGCGTTCTGCCTGATCTGTTTGCAGCTGTGCTGACCTGAACAGCAATCGCCGGGGAATCCATCACTCGGCGCTCGCTGTTCAGGCTGCAGTCTGGAGCTCAGGGGACAGCTCGGGGTTCAGTGCAGTTCAGTGCAGGTAACAGCGGTCAGGCCTGGTTTTACAGGAGTTTCCTCCGGTAGCCAGTCTGACGCGGTATGCAAGTGTCAGGATCCGTGTGACATGCGCATGCCACCCGGATTCTGACTTGCATGAGGGTGACAGAGCTGAGAATCGCATCAAATCGCAGCATGCTGCGATTTCATGGAGAGCCTGTGTAGAGTCCTTATAAAACGGGGAAATGGAGACAGCCTCATAGGAAACCATTTGCAAGATTGCAATCCGTTTCTCAAGGCGAGGAAATATGCAGGACAAAAACGCTAATGGAGAAGGGGCCTTAGGCCTCTTCTCCACTAGCGTTTTATAAATCACAGCGGACTTGAATAAAGTGGTGAAAGAGGGTGGGGTTTTTTTGTCATTTATTTCAAATAAAGGATTTTTGGGTGTATGTATTTATTTCCTTTAACTTACAGGTTATTCATGGAAGGTATCTCGGGGAGACGCATGCCATGATTAACCTAGTACTTAGTGGCAACTATGGGCTGCTGCCATTAACTCCTTATTACCTCGATTGCCATCGCACCAGGGCAATTCGGGATGAGCCGGGTTCAGTCCCGGGACTGTCGAATCTAATGGATGCGGCAATTACGGGCGGCTGCTGGCTGATATTTTTAGGGTGGAGGGCTCTCCATAACGTGGGGCTCTCCATCCTGACAACACCAGCCCCCAGCCGTGTGGCTTTACCTTGGCTGGTATCAAAATTTTGGGGAACCGCACACCATTTTTTTAAAATTATTTATTTATTTATTTTATTTACTGCACAATGTAGACACGCCCACCGGTGGCTGTGATTGGTTGCAGTGAGACAGCTGTCACTCAACGTGGGGGCGTGTCTGATTGCAACCAATCATAGGTGCCAGTGGGCGGGGAAAGCAGTGAATACTAGATGGAATAATGAGCGGCCGGCTTTTTCAAAAGAGGAAAAGCCGCCGGAGCAGTGTGAACGCCGTGCAGCACTGCGCCGGTGATCGGGGATCGGTGAGTATGAGAGAGGGGGAGAGAGGGATAGACCGACAGACAGAGAGACCGACAGAGAGACCGACATCGACAGACCTCACTCATTTGCAGTGTTTTCTGCAACATGCGATAAATGTATTTATAAAAACGGATGTCACTAGGATGGTGTGTGCCGTCCGTGTGACATCCGTTTTTTTCACGCACCCATTGACTTTCATTGGAGTGACTTGCGCGTGAAACTCACCAAAACGCAGCATGCTGCGATTTTTTTCTCAGTCCGATTTGGACTGAGAAAAAAAATAGCAGATGGGAGCTGCCTCATTGATTAACATTGGTCCGAGTGCAATGCGAGAATTTCTCGCATTGCACTCGTGCGAGTTAATCGCAAGTGTGAAGCTGGCCTTATGAGAACTCTTTCTGATCATTCTGGACTTCACAGATTCTTTTTAAATAACCGTTTTTAAACTGTGCTGGCTGGATATGGTTAAGCATAATAGCCCTCTCCTTGTGTCTTGTTATTTTTGCCAGTTTTACCTCATATTCTTCATATTCTTACTATACTTACTGTAAAGGCTTTGTTTTCACTATGCTAAGTTATGGTTGACCCAAGGTTCTTGAGGGTATCTCTTTTCTGCTATAGCATTGATTATTAACGTTACTTTAGAATTGTAAAAATCTAAAGTTCCTAAAATAAAGAATTGCAAAACACATTTGGATTGCTTTTTTTTAGACTAGATCTGATATGATTGCTTTGGTTGTTTAAATTGGGAACTTTTGGAACCTTCTGTGATCTGCACTTATAAATACAACACACACACATATATATATAATATAAATATATATATAAAGGCAAATTCTGTACATTGTTTTATTGTTTGCACGAGGCAAATAAACTAGGACAAAACTTGTTCCTAAAATAGCCACTGAAAGACATCTCGGCAAACAACACCTGGCATTCTGAAAGTTAAAGCCGCGCGCTTTGCAGTACCATAATATAAATACGATGTTTAAAAACAGAATTGTCCGGGTCTATAGAAGATCTATACGAAATCTGTCCTCCAATAACTCCTTCACCCCTGGGCAATGTTCCATTTTTCCTCCCCTTCTTCTAAGAGCCATAACGTTTTTATTTTTTCTTCATTATAGCCCTGTGAGGGCTTGTTTATAAAAGGACGAGTTGCACTTTTGAACAAAACCATTAATTCTGCCCCATATTGTACAGGAAAATGGGGAAAAAAATCCAATTGCTGTGAAATTGCAAAAAAAGTGAAATTACACGATTGTTTACACTGATTATTTACCGTTTTCACTATTTGAAAAATTAACCTTACATTATGATTCCTCAGGTTGGTACAAGTTTGTAGATACCAAACATGTATAGTTTTACTTTTATCTAAATGATGAAAAAAATCAGAAGTTTGTAAAAAAAAAAAATAAATTGCGTTTTTGTTGCCATTTCCTGAAACTCGTAACGTTCTCATTTTCAGTATCTGGGGCTCAATGACAGTTTATTTTTTTGTGTTGTGAACTGGCATTTTTATTCATACCAAAAGATACGTAGATGCAATATTTTAATCGGATCACCTGTTATTGTATTTTAATGCAACATTGCGGTAACCAAAAAAACGTAATTTTGGCATTTGGAATTTTTTTCTCACTACGTAGTGTATCGATCAGATTAATTGATTTCATATTTTGATAGATCGGGCATTTCTGAACTTGGCAATACCAAATGTATTTTTTTAAAATTATTAATGTTTTATTTCAATGGGGCAAAAGGGGGTGATTTTAACTTTTTAGTTCTATTTTTAATGTTTAATACTTTTTAAAACTCTTTTTTTTTTTTTACATTTTTTATTTATTTTACTAGGTCTGCTAAGGGACTCTATGCCTGCAGTGTCCAATTGCTTCACCTGATCAGAGTGATGCTTCAGCCAAGTTTTGGCTCTTCGAAAGAGGGGTAAAAAAAAAACAACACACAACCTCGCCTGCTCCTTAACCCCTTCACAACCTTGGACATACTTGTACTTCCAAGGTCATGTCACTATCCCTTTGATGCGGCAGCTGACATGTGCCTCTAACAGGTGCAGGTGAAACTGAGATACACCAGCTCCTGTTGTTAACTTGTTAAATCCCGCTTCCAATCTCAGCCAGTGGGATTTAACGCACGCCGGCAAAGAGTATGTCAGTTCTGGCTCCCATCAGTAGCCCTGTGATGTGATCATTGGTGCCGATGGGTTGTCATTAATGATGGACGAATCTATATATATAATTCTCTAATTCTGTCTGTCTGTAACGAAAATCCTGCGTCGCTGATTGGTCGCGGGCGGCTGGCGCGACCAATCAGCGACAGGCGCATTCCGGCTGCAAATTTGCACGGGATTTGAACCACGCTTCGCTGATTCATCGCACACAGGCACCGCCGCACACAGGTACCGCCGCACACAAGCACCACCGCACACAGAAGCCTCTATATACACCTCAGCAGCCTCTATATACACCCCAGCAGCCTTTATATACACCCAGCGTCGGACTGTGGTGTCTGGGGCCCACCAGAGGAATTGACTCCAGGGGCCCACCCTACAGTGATATACAAATACCTGTTAGCCGTTGTCCCTGTTACAGTGGAGCATCGACTGTGAAGTACAGGCGGCTCCTGCACATCTCCTGTGCACACAATAACGGATGTACAATTACAGTAGTTTAAAGTAAGGGGGGTCTTTGGTGAAAACAAATGATCACCGATCCACAGGTTAGTTAGGTGATCACTTATTGAATGAATGCATCAGGGACAAGTCGGACATGAGCTCCACTTTCAAGGGGATAAAAGTTGCACAATCAGTGCAGGTCCCAGCAATCGGTCCCCTAGATGAATAGTTATCACTTACCCTTAGGCCATGTTCACACGTTCAGTATTTGGTCAGCATCTGACATCAGTAATTCTAAGCCAAAACTAGGATTGGGTGAAAAATGCAGAAGTGTTTCTATTATACTTTTCCTCTGATTTTACCACTCCTGGTTTTAGCTACAAATACTGAGGTAAAATACTGACCAAATACTCAACGTGTGCACGTGGCCTTAAAATAGGCGATTACTTAGCGTATTTGTGCAGTGTAATAGTCACAGGACAGGGAGGGGTTAAACATTCAAGTATTTAATCTCTACTGCAAATAATCTTCCCTTTATTGAGTGAGAGAAAAAGTGACCTCCAGAAACAACACAATCCACTCTACCAAGACCAATAATACCACATACAAGGGAGAAATACCGTGACCAATAACATATTACCACCACATAATAACCGAATACAACCCCATACAAGAGAGAAATACCGCCACACCATAATCAGAGCACATAGTGACCGAATATTACCACATTCAAGGGAGAAATACACCTCAACACTACGACCAGACCACATAAATGACCAAATACCACATGCAACAGAGAAATACCACCATATTGTGGCCAGACCACATATTACCACCACACAGTGCCCGAATAATACTACAATAATGATCATAAATAAAAACCACAATACTAATAACACTAACATTACCATCAGTGCCTTTATACACAGGAGCTCTGCATAGTGTCAGTGTACAGGTAATACAGTGATCACCAGTGACATGAATTAGTGACATTATACACAGGAGCTCTGTATATAGTGTATAGTGTGTGTGTGTACATGTAATACACTGACTTACCAGTGACATCTCTAGCTGACGTTATTCATCTTTACTTTTCCTCTTCATCCGGCACTGACCGCCATCAGTTCTTCCTGCCATGACGCGACTCTGCAGAAAATAACACAGTCACCTATAGCCAATCACTCCCAGAGCACATTCCTCACTTTTCCCCCACAGCAAGTGAAGCCAGGAGGCTTACTGCAGGGGGAGACTCACAGCAGGGGGAGGCTCACAGCAGAGAGAGGCTCACAGCAGAGAGAGGCTCACTGTAGGGGGAGGCTCACTACAGGGGGAGGCTCACTGCAGGGGGAGACAGGAGGCTCACAGCAGGGGGAGGCTCACTGCAGGGGGAGGCAGAAGGCTCACAGCAAGGGGAGGCTCACAGCAAGGTGAGGCTCACTGGAAGGGGAGGCTTACAGCAGGGGGAGGCTTACAGCAGCGGGAGGCAGAAGGCTCACAGCAGCGGAAGGCAGAAGGCTCACAGCAGGGAGAGGCTCACAGCAAGGGGGAGCCTCACAGCAAGGGGGTGGCTCACAGCAAGGGGGAAGCAGGAGGCTCACTGCAGGGGGAGGCTCACTGCAGGGGGAGGCTCACAGCAAGGGGGAGGCTCACAGCAAAGGGGAGGCAGGAGGCTCACTGCAGAGGAGGCTCACTGCAGTGGAAGGCTCACAGCAAGCGGGAAGCTCACAGCAAGAGGAGACTCACTGCGGGGGGAGGCTCACTGCAGGGGGAGCTCACAGCAATGGGAGGCTCACTGCAAGAGGAGGCTCACTGCAGGGAGATGCTCACTGCAAGGGGGAGGATCACAGCAAGGTGGAGGTTCACAGCAAGGGGAGGCTCACTGCAGGGGGAGGCTCAAAGCAGGGGGAAGCTCACAGCATGGGGAGGCAGGAGGCTCACTGCAGGGGAAGGCTCACTGCAGGGGGAGGCTCACAGCAAAGGGGAGGCTCACAGCAAAGGGGAGGCTCACTGCAGGGGGAGGCAGGAGGCTCCCAGCAGGGGGAGGCAGGAGGCTCACAGCATTGTGAGACTCACAGCAAGTGGGAGGCTCACATCAAAGGGGAGGCTCAAGCAAGGGAGAGGCTCACTGCAGGGGGAGACTCACAGCAGGGGGAGGCAGGAGGCTCAATTCAGGGGGAGGCTCACAGCAAGGGGGAGGGTTTCAGCAAGAAGGAGGCTCACAGCAAGGGGAGCCTGACAGCAAGGGGGAGGCAGGAGGCTCATAGCAAGGCAAGGGGGGGCTCACTGCAAGGGGAGGCTCACAGGAAGGGGGAGCCTCACAGCAAGGGGGAGGCTCACAGAAAGGGGGAGGCTCACAGCAGGGGAGGCAGGAGGGTCACTGCAGGGGGGAGGCTCACAGCAAGGGGGAGGCTAACAGCAGGGGGAGGCAGAAGCGCTTACCTGGTGCCTGTGCGTCCTCTTCTTCCGTGTGGCCTCAGGGTTGATGGATGTCGGTGCAGTGCTGAGGAACTCCTCTGCCTCAGTCCTGGCACCGCACCGTTCAAATGTACGTGCGCCTGAAAGACGCACGTGCATTTCAATATGAGAGGCACAGTCTGCAGTTCCTTCGCACACCTCATTTTGTGCAGGCCTGAAAAATGGTATAAGACACAAAAATAAGCCATCACTGAGCCCCAGATAATGAAAAATGCGAGTTACTGGTCTCAGCAAATGACGAGAAAAGTGCAATTCTTTTTTATGACAAAAATTCTTAATTTCTTTTCACCACTTATATAAAAGTTAAACTACACATGTTTGGTATCTACGAACTTGTACTGACCTGAGGCATCAAAATGCCAAGTCAGTTTTACCAAATAGTGAACAACATGGTACATAAAACCCCCCGAAAAACAACCGTACAATTTCACCTTTTTGGATTTTTTTTCCTGTTTTTCAGTACAATATAGGGATAACATAATGGTGTCATTCAAAAGTACAACTTGTCCCACAAAAAAACAAGCTCTCATATGGCAATATTGATGGGAAAAATAAAAAAAGTTATGGCTCTTGGAAAAAGAGGAGGAAAAAACTAAAACTAAAAACGGAAAATCGCACAGGGAGTGAAGGGGTTAATGTGCTGTATGGGCTATTCCCTCATTGATCCATTGTCAATTAAGCAGGTAAAAGGCCTGGAGCTGATTCCAGGTGTAGCATTTGCATTAGAATTAGCATTTGGAAACTGTTGCTGAGAACTGACAACATGCGGTCAAAGTAGCTTTCAATGCAAGAGAAATAGACTTTCATTAGGCTGAACTAAAAGAATTCCATCAGAGAGATAACAGATATGTTAGGAGTGATCACATAACTTGAAAGTGGCAAAAATAATTTTCAATTAAATTTACTTAACAGCAACTAATGAAACAAAAACATTGCTCATGTATTGTCGTTCAACAGAAAAATGTTAAAAGGATACTAAGTAATGGTTTAGACAACTTAATTTTTTCCCCCCTAGGTAATTTTCCTTTTTTCCTTCCCAAGAGCTATACATTTTTTATTTTTCCATCAATATACGTAGCCATATGAGGGCTTGTTATTTCCAGATTGAGTTGTACTTTTGATTGACACCATTCCTTTACAATATAGTCTACTGTAAAATGGGAAAAAAAAATTCCAAGTGCATTGAAATTGCCAAAAAAGTACAAATACGCAATTATTTTTATTATTTTCTATTTAACATGGTAAATTATTGTAAAACTGACCTGGCAGTGTTAGTCTCCAGGTCAGTGTGAGTCCGTACCAAATATGTATATATTTTTTTTTTATTATTTAAGTGTTAAAAAAAAATTAGAAATTAGTATATAAAATTTTTTTTGCTTGTGTCGCTATTTTCCATGACCAGTAATGTTTTTCTTTTTCAGGATATGGGACTGTTAGACCCGCAACACACATCCGTTTTTTTTGTACGTGTGCAGTCCGTATTTGCACGTACCGGAGACACGGAGACACGGAGACCCATGTTATTCAATGGTAGATGGCACACACACGTAAAATCACACGGAACGTGTGTCCGTGTGGTAAGTACGTGTGTGCGCTTTTCTACATGGACGACATGTCCGTTTTTGGCCGGCAGCACGCAGGCACGGACCCGCTTTAGTCTATGGGTCCGTGCCTGCACGGACCGCACACGGAGTATGTCCGTGTTCAGCACGTATCGTCCGTGTCCGTTTTTCATCACAAAATCTGAAACACTTGTTTCCAATCTGTCAGGTCAATTGAAAGCAAACAACAACACCAGGATCTCATGATGAATGATTAAAATCGTTAATTGGGTAAGAATGCGGACCTTTAAAAACGGACAGCACACGGACAGCACACGTACGTATTTTATGTTAATACGGACATTCCACACGCACACACGGCTCGCATACGCCATCACACAGATGCCATATGTACCGGAGAAACGCCCCTAAAAAACGGAACACGGACCCGAAAAACGGACCGTAAGACACGTACGTTTTTTTTGCAGAAGTGTGTTTTAGGCCTTAAAGCTTATTTTTTTCTGAGCTAGTGTTATTACTGATACCATTTTGTGGTAAATACCATGTTTTCATCACCTCTTATTGTATTATATTACAATGTTGCTTTGACCCCAAAAAAACGTAATTCTGGAGGGGTTTTTTTGTTTCTTGTTTACTGATTGGATTAATTTATTCTATATTTTGATAGATTGGACATTTCTGAAAGCAGTGATAACAAATGTGTATTTTTTTTAAATTGCTTTATTTTTAACCTCTCAACCTAGGGCAAACCTATACGTCCTAGGTCATATTTGTCCCTTTAATGTAAGCTCGCATAAAAGTTCAGAATTTTATTTCACCATTTAGATTAAAGTAAAACTATACATGATTCGTATCTATAAACTCATACTGAATCATACTGGCAGGTAAGTTTTACCATATATTGAACATGGTAAATAAAGTAAAAAAAATAGTGCAATTGCACTTTTTTGCTACTTTACCTCACTTGGAATTTAAAAAATACAACTCCTCCCACAAAAAAACAAGCTATCATATGGCTATATTGAAGGACAAATAAAAAAGTTATGGCTCTTTGAAGAAGGGAAGAAAAAAACAAAAACGAAAAAACAGAAAATCGTTGGGGGTGAAGGGGTTAATAGGGCAAAAGGGGGATGATATTTAACTTTTTTTTATTATTTCTTTCATATTTTTATAAACTTTTTTTCTTTACTTTTTACTGTGCCATACAGAGCAGTGCCACAGTAGAGCTCTGTATAGCAGAAATCACTATTTCTTATGAATTCCAGCTCACAGCCGGCATTCACAGGTGGATGGTAATGACAGACACATGGGTCATCAGCTGAACTCTGGATGTCAAGAAAATCCATTGGCGCACCGCGATCCCATCACGGGGCACTGCCAATGGGAGCAGGGAATGACGCGGCCTCCTGCCAAGGCGTGTTAAATCCTGCTGTCAGAGATTGATTGGTTAACAGCTGTGGGAGGCTCTCCAATCCATCAACCGCATGACAGCTGATTAAATGAGCTCTCAAGTGCAGGGAATGAAGCAGACTCTGAGTGTGAGCCTGCATTAAAGGCAGGGACACGACTTTAGACTTAGACATATGTGGCGCCCCTGTGGCTTCAGGCACCACAGGGTACTGCACCCCAATTAGGGTGTAGTACTTATCCCTGGTCCAGGGAAGGTCGGTGCCGGTTTCAACTTACACAAACATACAGTAACACTGAGGGGGGAGCCAGCACTGCCTATGAATGGCATGCAACAATAAAAAGTGTAAAATTCACAAATTTTTTCTACTGTAATAAAGCAAATGACATTTTTTTGCAAACAATTGATCAATGATTTGAGCCCCCCTGCCACGTCACGGCAAATCTCTATATGGGGGTCTCTACTCTATATTATAAATTACTATTGTGCCATACGGTCTCTTATATTGAGCATTACCATATAAAAGCAACACATACCTGAGACATATCTGAACTGCTCCCATGTTGCAAGGACAGACAACTGCAAATAAAGGCAGTCCTGGTGCCAGCATTTGCAGTGTTGTGTCCCATGAATAGGAACAACCTGTTGTATATATTTCTTCCTTTGCATATTTTTCTTCCTATCAGGAAATTCCTTTATTGTTACTAGGTAGATTTAGACTGTATGAAGATTGTCCATATGTTCCTCGCTTAGTTAGCTTCTGTTTAGAATGCTCCTCCCTTCTTCCTCCTCAGTTTAGTCTAGAGGAACCATTGCTGAAGACACATGTGTACACCTTGTGCAGATTATTCCTTTTCATCTGTCTTTACTTTGTACTTAATACAAGATTCTAGAACAGGGTTCCCCAACTCCAGTCCTCGAGGGCCGCCAACAGTGCATGTTTTCAGGATTTCCTTAGCATTGCATGGGTGTTGGAATCATCAACTGTGCAGGTGATTAAATTATCACCTGTGCAATACTAAGGAAATCCTGAAAACATGTACTGTTGGCGGCCCTCGAGGACTGGAGTTGGGGACCCATGTTCTAGAAGAAAACTACAGCGTTTTTCCTGGTCTTCCTACAAGTCATCGTTTCTAGCTGAGTTGAACTATCTGTGGATGCCGGTAGTGTGAGTACAAGCATACAGTTATCTAAGAGACTGATAATTAGAGCGCTTGGGATTCACAGCTTATAGGGAGAGACAGAACAGTGAAAAGGACTAGCTGTGACCAGGATTAGTATACATATATCAGTAAAGAACCTGTTACCAGGAGTGCTATACTGCATATAATCCAGAGAAAGGATTACCCCAAGGGGCTGATAACAAGCCACAGCATAAAACTTTATAGCAGCTTGCAGACAGAAAGTGCCCTGTAAAGTATTAACCTGTTATCAGAACTGTGTGCAGCTATAAACCTAGAATCACCCATAAGCTAATTGTAAGTTGCAGCTAGAGACTGCAAATACATTCTGCAAACACAGGCTGATCCCCCAGCTAAGATTGCAACATTGTATTGGTCTCCATGACAACCAGTGCAGAGCAGCATTCACCCTTCTTGATGGAGGCAAAAAGAACAATTTCACTACCTGCTCTAGAGCAACAAGAGAAAGACATGGACTCACACTTAAATTACAGTGAAAGATCTAAGCGGTTAACCAAACCAATATGGAAGGTTAAAGAGAACCTAGAAACAGCCAGAAGTGAACTGCTTACCCACACAACATTATTGTGGCAAAGAGTGCAAAAACAAGTGACTGTTTTATCTGCGCCCGGTGCTCATGAGCTACCACCAGAGGGAGCCCTTGAACAGCTGTACTCAACATACTAGTCCTACAAAGACATTTGTAAAAAATATTCCTCTACCCTGCTGGGATCAAATACGTCTGACTCTCAAAAAGAACTACAGGACTTCCAACAGCTTAATGCTGAACGAGACCGCACCGTGCGCAACATTGTGAGCGAGACTGAAGCAAAAATGGCGCAAATGTCAGGAGCGGCAGCTTACAAATCCAGGTCCGTTAAGAACTCAAGGCACTCACTCAAATCAGGCTCATCAAGGTACTCAACCCTCAACGAGCAGCTCATAAAGGCGCGCAATGAAGCAGAAACAATGAAAGTACAAGCCATCTTCGCTCAGACAGAAGCAGAGATGAAAGCAGAATCCGCACGCAAGGAAGCAGAAACAATTGCAGAATCTGCACGCAAAAAGGCAGAAATTGAAGCCTTACAGAAGGAATGGGAACATGTGGCGGCCATGGTAGGGCTAAAGGTCTTTGAGCAAGCTCTGGGTGGGAGCCAAGAGCAGCGCCAGTTCGTGTGATCTCGACATAGAAGACTCACTTAAGCATACAAAAGATTACGTGCTGAGCCAAGCCAACGAACTGCCAACTACCATCAACATTCCCGTCAGTGCCAACACTTCTCAAGAGCTTCAAGACACTGATCCACCTACAGCTTCCAACCATCCAGGTCAGTCCAATGCACCTCAGACTTTCAAGCCTGAACCTGCTTCATATTACAATGCACAGCCACATCCTGCGCATCAGCAACCTCCGTACGCCCATGTCTATATGCAACCTAACATGCCGGCAAGGCGCTACACTCCCAAAAACTGTGTAGTTCCGGCCCCGCATACAACAGAGACTGTACACACTAAACCGGTCGCTGGTCTAAATGACTGTGCCACTCCGTATTTTCCCACATTCCTGAACCAAGAAGCTATGAACTACGCAACCAACACGACGCAGTCAACAAATGTGCCCCCAAGGACGGAAAGAACAGACATGTCCGACTTTGCAAGGTACATGATCCGCCGAGAACTCATCAACACCGGTCTCACAAAGTTTGATGACCTGTCCGAAAACTACAGAGGGTGGAAGTGTGCCTTCAAAACCGCAACGCATGACCTCGACATTATGGCTGCTGAAGAGCTGGACTTGCTAATCAGTTGAGTTGAGCGATGTTCGATGTTCAAGGTTCGCCAATTTCATGTTCAAGTGATTTTGGGGGGTGTTCGAGATCAAACTCGAGCTTTTTTGCTAAAAGCTCGACAGTTCGAGTTAGGTTCGAGAACGGTTCGATCAACAAAAACGTGGCTTTTCACAGTAAGGCTATGTGCACGAATGCATGCGTCCTGCATCCCCAGGACAATCCCTTTCTCTTTCCTACTCACCGATCACGGGCGTCTCGCTGCACGGCTGTCAGAAATCTGCGGCGTCTTTTCCTCTTTAGAAAATGGCTGCCGCTTCATTATTCAATCAGGTATTCCGTGCTTTCCCCGCCCACCAGCGCCCATGATTGGTTGCAGTCAGACACGCCTCCACGATGAGTGACAGCTGTCTCACTGCAACCACAGCCGCCGGCGGGCGGGTCTATATCGTGCAGTAAAATAAATAAATAATAATAAAAAAAAAATGCGGTTCCCCCATATTTGATACCAGCCAGGATAAAGCCACACGGCTGGAGGCTGGTATTGTCAGGATGGGGAGCACCATATTATGGGGAGCCCACCACCCTAATAATATCAACCAGCAGCTGCCCGTAATTGCCGCATCCATTAGATGCGACAGTCCCGTGACTCCACCCAGCTCATCACGAATTGCCCTGGTGCGGTGGCAATCGGGGTAATAATGAGTTTAATCATGCCAGGCGTCTCCCCGAGATACCTTCCATGATTAAACTGTAAGTGAAAGTAAAGAAACACACACAACAAAAAATCCTTTATTTGGAATAAAAGACAAAAAAAATCCTCTTTCACCATTTTATTAATCCCAAAACAACAATCCAGGTCCGAAGTAATCCACACGACACTGTCAGCTCTGCTACATGTAGATGACAGGGAGCGATCTGTGCCCTCTCCACGTAGCACATGAAGAGAATCGCGCTGTAATCTGAGACTTCAGTCTGCAATGCAGAAGTCAAGATTACCAAATCTGCCCATGTTTTTCATTAGAGACAGTAGCTCAATGGTTCAGATGCATTAGTTCACGAGTTCTAGCCCCCCTGACCGTCCTTGTAAAAAATGTAATTTATTTTTAAATTAGAATTATTTATTTATAATTCTAATTTAATTTAATTATGTACTGAGGGAAGGAGCCAGACATCAGCTGTGAGCCACACCTTGGAGCAGTTCATAGAATGAGGTTGCATTGCTCTATCTCTTTTTCTCAGTCAGTCAGTCAGTCAGTCTCAGTCAGTCAGTCAGTCTCAGTCAGTCAGTCAGTCTCAGTCAGTCTCAGTCAGTCTCAGTCAGTCAGTCAATCTCAGTCAATCAGTCTCTCTCTTTTTCTCTCTCTCCTCTCTTCTCTCTCTCCTCTCTTCTCTCTCTCCCCTCTCTTCTCTCTCTCTCCTCTCCTCTTCTCTCCCCTCTCTCTTCTCTCTCTCTTCTCCCTCTTCTCTCTCTCTCCTCCCTCTCTTCTCCCTCTGTCTTCTCTCTCTCTCCTCTCTCTTCTCTCCTCTTCTCTCTCCTCTCTCTCTTCTCTAACTCCTCTCTTTCTTCTCTCCTCTTCTCTCTCTCATCTCTCTCTCCTCTCTCTCTCTTCTCACTCTCTCCCTCTCTCTTCTCTTTTATCTTTCTTTTCTCTCTTTTCTCTCTTTTTTCTCTCTCTCTTTTCTCTCTCTTTTTTCTCTCTCTCTTTTCTCTCTCTTTTCTCCCTCTCTTCTTTCTCTCTCTCAAAGACCTGGCGATGATCAGCTGATGCGGTCACCTGACGGCATCAGCTGACACTATAAGTTGAGCGGTAAGGCCGGCTTTTTACTGCCCGGCCGGCTGAACAATCAGCTGATGCTGTCGGACAGGAGTCTGCACAGAAGTGTGTAGTTTTGTTTTGCACTGATGCATCACCTGATTGTATGAAAGCCGTTTATACAATCAGCTGCTGTGTCTTGTGATTCAGGCCCTTGAACCTGACACATCATCTGATCACTTTGCCTTCCAGCAAATATTTTTCTGTGTTGTGTTTTTTTTTCTCTGTACTAGAAATTCATGGTGGCCATGTCTAATATTGGCATGACACCATGAATTTCGGGCTTAGGGCCAGTTGATAATATACAGCTAGCCCTAACCCCGTTATTACCCAGCGAGCCACCCGTCACAAGGGCAGCTGGAAGAGTTGGATACAGCGCCAGAAGATGGCGCTTCTATGAAAGCGCTCTTTTCTGGGGCGGCTGCGGACTGCAATTCGCAGCAGGGGTTCCCAGAAAGCTTGGGCACCCTGAGCTGCGGATTCCAATCCACAGCTGCCTAGTTGTACCTGGCTGGACACAAAAATTGGGCAAAGCCCACGTCATTTTTTTTTTTCAATTATTTCATGAAATTCATGAACTAATTAAAAAAAAAGGGCTTTCCTATATTTTTGGTTCCCAGCCGGGTACAAATAGGCAGCTGGGGGTTGGGGACAGCCCGTAGCTGCCTGTTGTACCTGGATAGCATACAAAAATATGGCGAAAACCACGTAATTTTTTTGAGGGGCAAAAAACTCCTGTATACAGTCCTGGATGGAGTATGCTGAGCCTTGTAGTTCTGCAGCTGCTGTCTGTGCGGTCAAAGGAGGGTGAAGGCACATATAATATGCACCACTGCCCCATCCCATCGGCGCGGTGTGGTTTCAGCACCACGGTGATGGACAGCGGCTGTGCATATTATATGAGCGGGAGCTGGAGGCCAAAGGCTCCCTCCTGCAGCTTTCACAAGCACCCATCACCGCTTCAGAGCTGCCCCCACCTCCCCTGGACCCTGCAGTATATATATATATATATATATATATATACAGTGCCTACAAGTAGTATTCAACCCCCTGCAGATTTAGCAGGTTTGATAAGATGCAAATAAGTTAGAGCCTGCAAGCTTCAAACAAGAGCAGGAATTATTAACAGATGCATAAATCTTACAAACCAACAAGTTATGTTGCTCAGTTAAATTTTAATACATTTTCAACATAAAAGTGTGGGTCAATTATTATTCAACCCCTAGGTTTAATATTTTGTGGAATAACCCTTGTTTGCAATTACAGCTAATAATCGTCTTTTATAAGACCTGATCAGGCCGGCACAGGTCTCTGGAGTTATCTTGGCCCACTCCTCCATGCAGATCTTCTCCAAGTTATCTAGGTTCTTTGGGTGTCTCATGTGGACTTTAATCTTGAGCTCCTTCCACAAGTTTTCAATTGGGTTAAGGTCAGGAGACTGACTAGGCCACTGCAACACCTTGATTTTTTCCCTCTTGAACCAGGCCTTGGTTTTCTTGGCTGTGTGCTTTGGGTCGTTGTCTTGTTGGAAGATGAAATGACGACCCATCTTAAGATCCTTGATGGAGGAGCGGAGGTTCTTGGCCAAAATCTCCAGGTAGGCCGTGCTATCCATCTTCCCATGGATGCGGACCAGATGGCCAGGCCCCTTGGCTGAGAAACAGCCCCACAGCATGATGCTGCCACCACCATGCTTGACTGTAGGGATGGTATTCTTGGGGTCGTATGCAGTACCATCCAGTCTCCAAACGTCACGTGTGTGGTTGCCACCAAAGATCTCGATCTTGGTCTCATCAGACCAGAGAACCTTGAACCAGTCTGTCTCAGAGTCCTCCAAGTGATCATGAGCAAACTGTAGACGAGCCTTGACATGACGCTTTGAAAGTAAAGGTACCTTACGGGCTCGTCTGGAACGGAGACCATTGTGGTGGAGTACGTTACTTATGGTATTGACTGAGACGAATGTCCCCACTGCCATGAGATCTTCCCGGAGCTCCTTCCTTGTTGTCCTTGGGTTAGCCTTGACTCTTGCCTGGCCTCGGCACGGGTGGAAACTTTCAAAGGCTGTCCAGGCCGTGGAAGGCTAACAGTAGTTCCATAAGCCTTCCACTTCCGGATGATGCTCCCAACAGTGGAGACAGGTAGGCCCAACTCCTTGGAAAGGGTTTTGTACCCCTTGCCAGCCTTGTGAACCTCCACGATCTTGTCTCTGATGGCCTTGGAATGCTCCTTTGTCTTTCCCATGTTGACCAAGTATGAGTGCTGTTCACAAGTTTGGGGAGGGTCTTAATTAGTCAGAAAAGGCTGGAAAAAGAGATAATTAATCCAAACATGTGAAGCTCATTGTTCTTTGTGCCTGAAATACTTCTTAATACTTTAGGGGAAAAAAACAGAATTCTTGTGGTTTGAGGGGTTGAATAATAAATGACCCTCTGAATAAACTTTTCACAATTTAAAAAAAAAAATAAAAAAAGAAATAACATTCTTTTTTCCTGCCGTGCATTTCACACTTCCAGGCTGATCTACAGTCCAAATGTTACAATGCCACTTTAATTCCGAATGTGTAAACCTGCTAAATCTGCAAGGGGTTGAATACTACTTGTAGGAACTGTATATATATATATATATATATACTAGCTGTACTACCCGGCTTTGCCCGGGTTAATAACTACTGTTAACAAAATAGAATGTATTAACAAGAGGTAGTAATGGCAGATACTATAACAGCTTTTAAAAAAGGGCTGGATGATTTCCTCAGTACACAAAACATTGTTGGTTATAAATGACTTAGTGACTAAATATAGAACTGGTGGAGGAAGGTTGAACTAGATGGACCTAGGTCTTTTTTCAACCTAAGTAACTATGTAACAAAAATGTATTCTGCACACAAAAACCACAAAACAAATAGATATAAATGTAATTATAATGTCTGTCTCCCCCTCTGTATATATCTCTCTGTCTCTTTCTCTATCTTTTTGTCTGTCTGTCTCTTTCCCTGTCTGTCTCTTTCTCTTTCTCTGTCTGTCTCAATCTCTTTCCCTGTCTGTCTATCTATCTCTTTCCCTGTCTGTCTATCTATCTCTGTCACTTTCCCTGTCTGTCTCTTTCCCTCTCTTTCCCTGTCTGTCTCTTTCCCTCTCTTTCCCTGTCTGTCTCTTTCCCTCTGTCTCTTTCCCTGTGTCTGTCTCTTTGTCTGTCTCATTACCTGTCTTTGTTTGTCTCTTACCCTGTATGTCTGTTTCCCTCTCTTTCCCTGTCTGTCTGTTTCCCTGTGTCTTTCTCTGTCTCTTTATCTGTGTCTGTCTCTTTACCTGTCTCTCTCTTTCCCTGTCTGTCTCTTTCCTTGTCAATCTGTCTCTTTGTCTGTCTCTTTGTGTCTGTCTCTTACCCTGTCTATGTCTGTTTCTTACCCTGTCTGTGTCTGCCTCTTTCCCTGTCTGTGTCTGTCGCTTTCCCTGGCTGCATTGTGACACGCCAACATTCCATTTAAGGACGTGGCAGCGCATTCTTCTGAAGTTCTGGCTGCACTGTGGCTCCCAGCTCCATTCGCTTTAATGGAGGCAGGTTTTTTGGTGAATAACTGTAAAGCGCGGGGTTAAAATTTCCCCTCAAAACATAGCCTATGACGCTCTCGGGGTCCAGAAGTGTGAGTGTGCAAAATTTTGTGGCTGTAGCTGCTACGGTGCAGATGCCAATCCCGGACATACATACATACATACATACATACATACATACATACATACACACATTCAGCTTTATATATTAGATATACACCCCCCGTATATTCGGATTATAAGACGCACCCCCTACTTTCCCCCAAAATTTGGGGGAACAAAAGTGCGTCTTATAAAGCGAAAAATACGGTAAGTGCATTTAGTGTGACAGCACGGGTCACGTACAAGCGCTCCTGCACCCACGCCTTCTCCTACCACAAGTCATGGCAGGGAGAGTACAGGCCAAGCTGCAAACCACCTCACAGTATCCTCCTCGTGCATCGAAGTCTTCAGAGAAGATCTCTGGAACAAGTCGTGTGCGAAAATATGCCTAGTAAGTGTTTATCCCAAAGGTCACCCAGAAAAGGCCGTGAAGTTGTACAGCATCCTGGACGACCAGAGTAACAGGTCACTGGCCAGGTCTGAACTCTTCGACTTGTTTGGCTTAAAAGGAAATGCCTACCCTTACACACTAGGTACTTGCAGAGGCATCTCAGATGCTTGCGGAAGAAGAGCCAGTGGTCTTGTGGTAACATCTCTTGAAAATACCATAGAGATACCTCTACCGACACTCGTCAAGTGCAACCAGATACTGGCTAACCGGAAAGAAATTCCAACACTGGAGGCAGCTCTTCACCACCCTCACCTGAGAACTATCGCCAGCAAGATCCCTGCTCTCGATCATAGTGCAAAAATCCTGATTCTGCTTGGAAGGGACATCCTCCGGCTACACAAAGTACGCCAACAAATCAATGGGCCACATGACACGCCATTCGCTCAGCGCTACGACTTAGGCTGTGTGGTCATAGGAAACGTCTGCGTGGGAAGAATGAAGAGTCCCGACGCGATCTCCTCCTACAAGACGCTCATCCTCCCAAACGGTCGCGGCACTCACTTTCAACCATGTCCGCATCACTGCTGGGTGAAAGAGAGGCTGAGCGATATCAGGTGGTGACAGCAGCAGCCCGACTGCGCGGACGCAAACCATCTCTGGGATGACGACTTTGGGTCGACAGTGTTCGAGTCTACAAATGAAGACAAGTTCGCACCGACGAGAGAAGACAAGGAATTCATAATGATTATGGATAAAGAGTTCTCTTAAAATGACTCTAACAGTTGGGTAGCCCCATTACCCTTTCGGTCTCCAAGGCCAAGGTTGCCAAACAACTTCCAGCAAGCAACAGCAAGGTTCTCCTCTCTAAAACGCACCTTGAAAAGAAAACCAGAGATGGACAAATACTTTGTCGACTTCATGCAAAATATCCTCGACAGAGATCAGGCTGAACAGTGGCACCACATTCCCACTGAACAAAACCCAGCTGACCTAGGAACGAGACTCATTGCTGCGTCTAAACTCGGCAACAACATGTGGCTGACACCCCCAAGTATTTTATACGAGGAGACCTTCGATAACTGATGACAGCATCACAAAGGGTGTTAACCTTTCCAAAACCAGTTCGCTCTTCAACCTGAATCCAGTGCTCAATCACAAGTTGCTATGAGTGGGCGGCCGGATTGGAAAATCTGATCTGCTTAACATGGAACAGAACCGTATTATAATTCCCGGTCGACACTACATTGATACCTTGTTAGTCTGACACTATCATGAATAATTGCAGCCTCAAGGTAGACAGCTTACCGAAGGCAGGATCAGGTCCACCGGTTTATGGATCGTTGGGGCGAAAAGGTGTGTCTCTTCAGTGCTTCATAGATGCGTCAAGTGCCAAAGGTTAAGAGTAGAGATGAGCGAACCTCTAGAGGCTCGAGTTCGACTCGGTTCGTCGAACGGAGGCTGCGTTCGAGTTCGGTTCAGCGAGCCATTTGACGAACCTCTCGAACCCCTTTGAAACCAATGGGAGGCAAACACAAACACATAAAAACACATTATAAATGTACACATACAGTTAAAAAACATTGCCATAACACTTACCTGTCCCCGCGATGTGTCCTGCACTCTGTCTCCCACCGCTTTTCCTTCCGATAATCGCTGCGTCCTCCCGGTAACCAGCACCAGCATAGGACCTATCGTGACGTCAAAATAGCCATGTGACCAGTCACATGTCTATTATCTCATTGGCTACAGACTGGTCACATGGCTTTGACGTCATGCTAGGACCTGTCAGTGCATCTCTCCAGTACGCGGTGATCGTTTGTGTATCTCCGTGTACCGGCGACATGCTCTGGCACACGGTCGACTTCCCGTTCTGCTTCCCCATTCTGTTATTAACCGGCTGCCACAGCCAGTCAATAACGGAGATCACCGTTGCTATAGCAATGCACCTTTCAGCGGTGACGTCACAGCTTACAGGCAGCAGCTTCTGGTCACTCATGGAGTGAAAAGACTGCACGGGAACAGCAGCGTTTTTCCTCCCATGCAGCGCTGCTGATGTAGCAGAGCTGCATGGGTTGAAGGAGAAAGAAGACAGAAGAGCAGGATAGTGGAGGGATAAGAGGGAGTAACAAACATGGAGTCTCTAAGTGTGTCTGTGTATTTATTTCTATTAAAGTATTTTTTCTCTGTGTAGTGTCTTTTTTTTAACCCTTTATTGGAGATTCTTAATGGCTGGGTCAAACTTGCCTGAGATTAAGAATCTCTGACTTAATACTAGCTAGTAAAACAAAGCTAGTATTAACTCATAATTACCCAGCAAGCCACCCGGCTCCAGGGCTGTTGGAAGAGTTGGATACAGCGCCAGATGATGACACTTCTATGAAAGCACCATTTTCTGGGGCGGCTGCGGATTGCAATTCGCAGCAGAGGGGCCCAGAAAGCTAGGGCTAACCTGTGCTGCGGATTCCAATCCCCAGCTGCCTAGTTGTACCTGGCTGGACACAAAAATGGGGCGAAGCTCATGTCGAATTTTTTTTTAATTATTTCATGAAATTCATGAAATAATTAAAAAAGGGCTTCCCTATTTTTTTTGTTCCCAGCCAGGTACAAATAGGCATCTGGAGGTTGGGGGCAGCCGTACCTGCCTGCTGTACCTGGCTAGCATACAAAAACATGGCGAAGCCCACGTCATTTTTTTGGTGGGCAAAAATCTCCTGCATATAGTCCTGGATGGAGTATGCTGAGCCTTGTAGTTCTGCAGCTGCTGTCTGCTCTGCTGCATACACTAGTGAATGGAGCATGCTGAGCCTTGTAGTTCTGCAGCTGCTGTCTGCTCTCTTCCATACAGACAGACAGCAGCTGCAGAACTACAAGGCTCAGCATACTCCATCCAGGACTGTATGCAGGAGTTTTTTGCCCCCCAAAAAATTATGTGGGCTTCGCCATGTTTTTGTATGCTAGCCAAGTACAGCAGGCAGCTACGGGCTGCCCCCAACCCCCAGCTGCCTATTTGTACCCGGCTGGGAACCAAAAATATAGGGAAGCCCATTTTTTTAAATTATTTCACTTATTTCATGAAATACTTAAAAAACAAATGACGTGGGCTTTGCCATATTTTTGTATGCTAGTCAGGTACATCAGGCAGCTACGGGCTGCCCCCAACCCAGAGCTGCCTATTTGTACCTGGCTGGGAACCAAAAATATAGGGAAGCCCGTTTTTTTTAATTTCACTTATTTCATGAAATAATTAAAAAACAAATGACGTGGGCTTTGCCCAATTTTTGTGTCCAGCCAGGTACAACTAGGCAGCTGTGGATTGGAATCCGCAGCTCAGGGTGCCCAAGCTTTCTGGGAACCCCTGCTGCGAATTGCAGTCCGCAGCCGCCCCAGAAAAGGGCGCTTTCATAGAAGCGCCATCTTCTGGCGCTGTATCCAACTCTTCCAGCTGCCCTGGTGATGGGTGGCTCGCTGGGTAATAATGGGATTGGGGCTAGCTGTATATTATCAACTGATCCTAAGCCCGAAATTCATGGTGTCATGCCAATATTAGACATGGCCACCATGAATTTCTAGTACAGATAAAAAAAACACACACAGAAAAATATTTTTATTATAAATAAAATACAACGCAATTAGTGACTCCACCTTTATGGAAATAAAGAACCCCCCTCCACAGTAATCCTGGGTAAAGGGTCCTGCACCCTCCAATCCGGATCCAATATCATCTGATCGGTTTGCTGGAAGACAAAGCGATCAGATGATTTGTCAGGGTCAAGAGCCTGAATCACATGACACAGCAGCTGATTGTATAAACGGCTTTCATACAATCAGCTGATGCATCAGTGCAAAAAAATTCTCAAAAATCTACACACTTCTGTCCAGACGCCTGTCCGTTGGACAAAAAAAAAGAGACAGAGTGTAATACTTATATATGTTCTGAGGATTTCGATAGCGTAGGGCAATGACTATCAGAGACGAGTTCTTGGTACAAGATATTTTATAATATGTAACCACGGTAGATACACAACGGAAGACACAGCGGTACAAATACACACAATACTTTCCCGGAACGGAGCGAAGGGAATTCCCGGGGCCACGCACCGGACTCCCCCAGGGAGACCACCAGAGCGAACCCCTATACAGGGACTGTCCGGCAATCACCCCGGAAGGCCTAAATGCGCAGCAGCCGGGACACAAGGGGCAAGCGGTAAAAGTCCAGGAGTGTCCGTACAGGATGATTGTCCAGAGTGGTTACGAACCAGAGAGAACCGGGCAGGGTGCTGACCGAAGATGGCAGAAGGAATCCGGGCACAGCCTTGAGAAACCGGGTAGGGTCCAGAGTCGGTCGGTCGTCTTTAGGATGATCCAAAGGTAATCAGGATTAGCAGCAGCAAAGCAGGAGCACACAGCAAGCAGTATACTCAGGCACTGGACTAGGCTTAGAGGCGGCCTTTTAAGCAGCTGGACAGGAAGTAGGGCAACAGAACAGTAAACTCCATGTTAACCGAGGGCAAGCTCATTCAAAAGAGAACTGGAAAACCTGGAAACCTGACATTACTCCCCCCCCCCAGAGACGGCCTCAGGACGGATCAGGGCCTGGCTTGTCCGGGTACCGCCGATGAAACTGAGCAATCTTCCGGGGTGCCCGAATGTTACCCACCAGTTCCCAGGAATCGTCCTCGGGGGCGTACCCCTGCCAACGTACCAGATATTGAAGCCGACGACGATGGATCCGGGAGTCAATAATGTCCTCAACCACGAACTGCTCCTCGCCGTCGACCATCACAGGCGGAGGAGGAGGCACAACACGACCATGAAACGTATTAGGGGAAACGGGTTTGAGGAGAGACACATGAAAGACCGGGTGTACCTTTAGATGGTGCGGTAACCGTAGCCGACAGGCCACAGGGCTCACGATCCCGGTGATCTTAAACGGACCGATGAATTTTTGTCCCAGCTTCTGCGAAGGAACACCCAATCTCAGGTTTTTGGTGGATAACCATACAGAGTCCCCTACCTTGTACATGGGTGCCGGTTTCCGGTGAGTGTCTGCCGACCTCTTGTAACGCTCCTGGGCCGTAGCCACAGTGTCCTTTAAAACCTCCAGATTTTGTCGTAGTTCCGTCAATCTGTCCTCCACCGCTGGCACCGAAACCGCAACCGGTGACCTAGGCAAAACAGTCGGATGGTAACCCAGGTTAGCGAAAAAGGGCGTTACCTTAGTGGAGCTGCTCTGAGTGTTGTTGTATGAGAACTCCGCCAACGGAAGCATCTTCAACCAATCGTCTTGGAGATGGCTGACATAACATCGAAGGTATTGTTCCAGGGTTTGATTCGTCCGTTCGGTCTGCCCATTTGTCTGAGGATGGTATGCAGAAGACAAACAGACATCAATCTGGAGTGCCGTACAAAACCCCTTCCAGAATCTAGACGTGAACTGCACGCCCCGGTCAGAGATGATCTCGTCTGGTACCCCATGCAATCGGAATACGTTCTGGATAACCAAATCCACTGTCTCTGCGGCTGAGGGAAGACCGGTACACGGAATGAAGTGAGCAGCTTTAGTCAATCGATCCACCACCACTAAAATGGTATTGTGCCCGCCTGAGACTGGCAACTCCACAATAAAATCCATGGAGATAGACCCCCAAGGGCGAGATGGCACGGGTAACGGTTGGAGGAGTCCCGTAGGAGCCACACGAGGGACCTTGCACCGGGCACAAACCACACATGAGTGGACATAGTCCTTCACATCCTTTAAACAGGTAGGCCACCAGAAAAAACGGCTCAGAAATTCCTGCGTCTTCAGTACCCCCCTATGACCAGCCAACACGGAGTCATGGACCAATTTGAGAACCCGAAGTCTTACGGCCTCCGGGACATAAATGCGTCGCTCTCTCAACCACACACCATTCCGAAGAACAAGCGTTACATCCTTCGGGGGGGCAGCAAGAAATACGTCACCATCATAGGCCAGCTTGATGTCCTTCCACAAGTCCTGGTCCTGGATTACTCCAACGAAATTGGCATCCGATAACACGGTCTGAGACGGGGTTCCAGGCACGGAGTCCACGGCGTGGATTCGGGACAAGGCATCGGCTTTCCCATTACGTGAACCTGGACGGTATGTAACGATAAAATTGAATTGGTTAAGAAATAGGCTCCAACGGGCTTGCCGTGGAGACAGGCACCTGGCAGACTTAAGAAATTCCAGATTACGATGATCTGTGAGTACTATCACTTGCTGCGCGGCTCCCTGTAAGTGGTGTCTCCATTCCTTGAAAGCGGAAATAATCGCCAATAATTCCTTGTCCGCAATGTCATAGTTCCTTTCTGCAGGGGACAACCGGCGGGAAAAGAAGGCACACGGATGCAAGAGACTCTTGTCCCCGGTCCTTTGAGAAAGAATGGCCCCTAATGCATAGTCGGAAGCGTCGACCTCCACGATAAAGGGAAGTGCGGGATTCGGATGTATTAATATTGGCGCTGAGGTAAAACATACCTTGAGACGATGGAATGCTTCCTGGGCCTGGGCGGACCACACAAACCTCTGTCCTTTCTTGGTTAACAGAGTGATGGGACGAACAATCTCTGAAAAGTTACGGATAAAGCGTCGGTAAAAGTTGGCAAAACCGACAAAGCGTTGTACCTCTTTGATGTTTCCCGGTTCCGGCCAGTCTAGAATGGCTTGTATCTTGCTAGATTCCATGTTCAGTCCCTGAGGAGAGATGACATAACCTAAAAATTGTATTTGTGAGCAGTGGAACTCGCATTTCTCCAGTTTAATGTACAGGTGGTTCTCCCTCAGACGGGTAAGTACGGTCTTAACGTGCTCCTGTAGAGAATCAGAAAAGATTAGGATATCGTCCAGATAGATCACCATGAATTGGTCCATGATATCCCTAAAAATATCGTTAACCAGATGTTGAAATGCCGCGGGAGCGTTACAAAGTCCAAAAGGCATCACTAGGTACTCAAAATGTCCGTACCGACATCGGAACGCGGTCTTCCACTCGTCTCCGGGACGTATACGAAGCAGATTATATGCCCCACGGAGGTCTAATTTGGTGAATATTTTTGCCTGTTGGACCCTCTCCAATAGTTCAGGAATCAACGGTAACGGATACCGGTTCCGGATGGTTATCTTATTCAGTTCCCGGTAGTCAATACAGGGTCTCAGAGTCCCCTCCTTCTTTTTCACGAAAAAGATGGGTGCCCCTGCGGGTGAGGTAGACGGACGAATAAATCCCTTGGCTAGGCTTTCATCAATATACTCTTTTAGTGCTTCTAGCTCAGGTGCCGCCAACGGGTAGACATGACCAAACGGAATCTCCGCCCCTGGGAGTAAGTCTATGGGGCAATCATACGGTCTATGCGGGGGAAGCCGATCAGCTTTTCTTTTGTCGCATATATCAGCGAAGTCACGGTAAACCGGGGGTAAAACAGGTACCTGTACAGTGCCCTCCGTATTTGATGTTACTGGAACCGGAACAGTTGGACAAATGGTCGTACCACTCTGCGGTGGGAAGGATATTTCTTTAGTCTCCCAATCGATGACGGGATTTGTAGACCGTAGCCACGGAATACCTAGAATAATCGGAAAATGAGGAGAAGAAATTATCATGAAAACAAGGGTCCCCTGCTGACCTGGCTTCATCACGCATTCGAGCGGTACTGTTTCCCGATCCACTGGTCCAGAGATTAACGGGGATCCGTCTACCGTCTCCATGGTAACCGGTGAGGATCTTTGCTGAGTCCGGATACCGTGTTTCCTGGCAAAGGAAGAGTCCATGAAATTTCCCCCTGCCCCAGAGTCTATCATTGCAGAGGTAGGAATTAGCTGTCCCTCCCAACGGATCTGAATGGGGAGTGAGCAATGGGTGTATTTCCCCTCTGAGTCCTTCGGTGAGGTGGACATTACCGTCAAGGGAAATACTGCATCCAAGTGTCCACTTGCCTCAGAGATATCGGACTCTGCGTCCGTGTTGTCACACTCTGCCATGGCTGCCAATACCTTATTTGGGCGATTTGGACGTTTCGGGCAGTCGATCAAGAAATGGTCCGATTGACCGCAATAGAAGCACAAACGCTCACGGAGTCGGTGTTCACGACGTTCGTTGGTCTCTCGTTTTTGCAGAGAGTCCACTTGCATAGGTACGTCCTCAGCCTCCCGTGGCGTCCTGAGAGCGGGTTCTCTGGAAGGAAACGCAATATTGTTTACACGGTTTACAGCTGCCCATTTTTCCTGTCTACGTTCCGTCAAACGGGTATCAATGCGTACACAGTGCTGGAGAAACAGTTCAAAATCCCCTGGAGATTCGGAACGGGCTAACTCGTCCTTGATGGTACCGGACAAACCTTTTCTGAAAACAGACAATAAGGCATTGTTTCCCCAATCGGTGTCTACCACTAACCTCTTGAACTCAGTGGCGTATTCAACGACAGAACGCTTTCCCTGACGTAAGGAAAGGAGAGCCGCTTCAGCGGTAGCACGGCGATTCGGATCATCAAACATTTGCGCCATTGCGTTCAGAAAGTCATCCAGGTGATTCAAACGGATGTCCCGATTCTCTATCATGGGATTAGCCCAAGCCAGTGCTCGTGAGGTTAATAACATGATGATACATAACACCTTTGACCGATCAGAACGGTAATAATCAGAATGTACATCGAAAAACAGTATACATTGGTTAACAAATCCACGGAACTGACTACGATCACCATTGAAACGGAATGGGGGTAACCTAGGCATACCGGCAGCTGATACGGACGTAGTGGGGACGGCTTCCTGAGCCTCCACTCTGACTTGCAAATCCTGTATAGCCGGCCCCAGTACCTGGTGATCATGGCCCAGCTGTGCCTCCACATCTCTAAGTTTATTCTGCACCGCCTCCATCTCCTGCTGCAGGGAGTTAATCATGGAGAAGAGCTGGTCTACTCGTGTCTCAGTCATTGCCCCAGCGAAATCCTCTTAGGCCTGAGTATAATGTAATACTTATATATGTTCTGAGGATTTCGATAGCGTAGGGCAATGACTATCAGAGACGAGTTCTTGGTACAAGATATTTTATAATATGTAACCACGGTAGATACACAACGGAAAACACAGCGGTACAAAGACACCAAATACCTTCCCGGAACGGAGCGAAGGGAATTCCCGGGGCCACGCACCGGACTCCCCCAGGGAGACCACCAGAGCGAACCCCTATACAGGGACTGTCCGGCAATCACCCCGGAAGGCCTAAATGCGCAGCAGCCCGGACACAAGGGGCAAGCGGTAAAAGTCCAGGAGTGTCCGTACGGGATGATTGTCCAGAGTGGTTACGAACCAGAGAGAACCGGGCAGGGTGCTGACCGAAGATGGCAGAAGGAATCCGGGCACAGCCTTGAGAAACCGGGTAGGGTCCAGAGTCGGTCGGTCGGTAGTCTTTAGGAGGATCCAAAGGTAATCAGGATTAGCAGCAGCAAAGCAGGAGCACACAGCAAGCAGTATACTCAGGCACTGGACTAGGCTTAGAGGCGGCCTTTTAAGCAGCTGGACAGGAAGTAGGGCAACAGAACAGTAAACTCCATGTTAACCGAGGGCAAGCTCATTCAAAAGAGAACTGGAAAACCTGGAAACCTGACACAGAGAAAGAGAGAGAGAAAGAGGGAGAGAAAGAGAGAAAGAAAGAGAGAGAAAGAAAGAGAGAGCAAGAAAGAAAGAGAAAGCAAGTAGGAAAGAGAGAGCAAGAAGGAAAGAGAGAGCAAGAAAGAAAGAAAGAGCAAGCAAGAAAGAGCAAGAAAGAAAAAGCAAGAAAGAAAGAGCAAGAAAGAAAGAAAGAGCAAGAATGAAAGAGCAAGAATGAACGAGCAAGAAAGAAAGAGCAAGAAAGAAAGAGCAAGAATGAAAGAGCAAGAAAGAAAGAGCAAGAATGAAAGAGCAAGAAAGAAAGAAAGAGCTAGAAAGAAAAAAAGAGCAAGAAAGAGCAAGAAAGAAAGAGCAAGAAAGAAAGAAAGAGCAAGAAAGAAAGAAAGAGCAAGAAAGAAAGAAAGAAGCAGCAAGAAAGAAAGAGCAAGAAATAAAGAAAGTGCAAGAAAGAAAGAGCAAGAAAGAAAGAGCAAGTAAAAAAGAGCAAGAAAGAAAGAGCAAGAATAAAAGACCAAGAAGGAGCAAGAAAGAAAGAGCAAGAAAGAAAGAAGGAGCAAGAAAGAAAGAGAGCAAGAAAGAAAGAGCAAGAAAGAAAGAAAAATCAAGAAAGAAAGATCAAGAAGTAAAGAGAAAGAAAGAAAGAGCAAGAAAGAAAGAGCAAGAAAGAAAGAAAGAAAGAGCAAGAAAGAAAAAAAGAGAAAGAAAGAGCAAAAAAGAAAGAGCAAGAATGAAAGAGCAAGAGAGAAAGAGCAAGAAAGAAAGAAAGAGCAAGAAAGAAAAAGCAAGAAAGAAAGAGCAAGAAAGAAAGAAAGAAAGAGCAAGAAAGAAAGAGCAAGAAAGAAAGAAAGAGCAAGAAAGAAAGATAGAGCAAGAAAGAAAAACAACCAGAGAGACAGACAAACATAGATGAGGAAACACACAGACCTTGATAGATGATGTCCGGCTACTTTCCTCTGTGCATAATTAAAATTTTAATATTGCTTAATTAAATATAAATAAAGAATAATCATTGATTCATTTAAAAAAAAAAAATTCCAACACAGCCGGGATTTGAACTCATGAAGTTATGCTTCTTGCAAGCGCTCTATCCATTCAGCTACTCGCTCCAATGAGGAACATAGACAGATTTTGTTATCTTGAGCTCTGCAAAGTAGAGTGAAGTCTGAGGTGACAGGCGATTCTCTTCATGTGCTACGTGGAGAGGAGACAGAGCACTCGTGTTCTGTAGCAGAGCTGACAGTGTCATGTGGATTATGTCGGACCTGGATGTGTATTTTGGGATTAATAAACAGGTAAATGAGGGTGGTTATTGTTTTTTATTCCAAATAAAGGATTTTTGGCTGTGTGTGTTTCTTTACTTTCACTTTATAAATAAATAATAATTATAATTTAAAATTAAAAATAAAAAAATATAAAAAATTCTTTACCGGGACCAGAACTCCTGACGTTATGCTTCTTGTGCACGCACTCTATCCACTAGTCTACTGCCTGTAATGCTAAAGATAGGCAGATTTTGTAATCTTGAAGCCTGCAGTGCTGACTGAAGTCTCTGCTGACAGCGCGATTTACTTCATTGCTACGTGGACCTGATACAGCGCGATGGTGTTCTACGGTGCTGCTACATCTTCAGGGAGCAGAGCTGACAGTGTTGTGTGGATTACGTCGGACCTGGAGGGCTATTTGGTGATTAATAAAGGGGTGAAACAGGGGTATTTTTTGTCTTTTATTCTAAAATATAGGATTTTTCGCGGTGTGTTCATTTACTTTCACTTTCAGGTTGATCATAGAAGGTGTCTCGGGGAGACGCCTGGCATGATCAACCCCGTTATTACCCCGAGTGTCACCGCACCAGGGCAATTCGGGATGAGCTGGGTAGAATTCGGGACTGTCGCATCTAATGGATGCACCTATTCCAAGCAGCTGCTGGGTGATATTGATAGGCTGGAGGGCTCCCCATACTGTGGCGCTCCCCATCCTGACAATACCAGCCTCCAGCCGTGTGGCTTTATCCTGGCTGGTATGAAATATGGGGAACCGCATTTTTTTTTTTATTATTACTTATTTATTTATTTTACTGCACAATATAGACCCGCCCGCCGGCGGCAGTTATTGGTTGCAGTGAGACAGCTGTCACTTAGCTTGGGGATATGTCTGACTGCAACCAATCATAGGCGCCGGTGGGCGGGGAAAGCACAGAATAACTAATTGACTAATGAAGCAGCAGCCATTTTCTAAAGAGGAAAAGATACCGCAGATTTGTGACAGACGTGGAGCGAGACGCCCGTGATCAGTGAGTAGGAAAGGGAGAGGAATTGTGCTGGGGATGCAGGACGCATGCAGATAGCAACATGTGCACATAGCCTAAAGGGGGCTTTACACGCTACGATATCGCTAATGCGAAGTCGTTGGGGTTACGGAATTTGTGACGCACATCCGGCCGCATTAGCGATACCGTTGCGTGTGACACCTATGAGCGATTTTGCATCGTCGCAAAAACGTGCAAAATCGCTCATCGGTGACATGGGGGTCCATTCTCAATTATCGTTACTGCAGCAGTAACGATGTTGTTCCTCGTTCCTGCGGCAGCACACATCGCTCCGTGTGACGCCGCAGGAACAAGGAAGCTCTCCTTACCTGCCTCCCGGCCGCAATGCGAAGGAAGAAGGTGGGCGGGGTGTTACGCTCATCTCCGCCTCTCCGCTTCTATTGGGCGGCGGTTCAGTGACGCTACTGTGACGTCGCTGTGACACTTAACGAACTGCCCCCTTAGAAAGGAGGCGGTTTGCCAGTCACAGCGACGTCGCCGGGCAGGTAAGTATGTGTGACGGGTCTGGGCGATGTTGTGCGGCACAGGCAGCGATTTGCCCGTGTCGCACAACAGATGGGGGCGGGTACCCACGCTAGCGATATCGGTACCGATATCGCAGCGTGTAAAGCGGCCTTTACTGTGAAAAGCCACGTTTATGGTGATCGAACCGTTCTCGAATGTAACTCGAACTGTCGAGCTTTTAGCAAAAAGCTCGAGTTCGTCAAACATCTCGAACACCCTGCCAAAATCACTCGAACATAAAATTGGCGAACCTCGAACATCGCTCATCTCTAGTTAAGAGGAAGACATCAACACCAGCAGATGGCAAATCTTTCGACAGATTGTTTAAGTACAGATCAGCCATTCTCGTATGTCGGTGTGAACGTCTTTGGTCCATTGTGAGTCATCACAAAAAAAACTCGTGAAGAGCTGCAAATAGTAAGCAATGGGCTGTACTATTTACCTGTCTCAGCATCCGTGCAGTTCACATTGAAGTAATTGAATCCATGGACTCTTCCTGCTTCATCAATGCCCTAAGAAGGTTCTTCTCCATCCGCGGGCCTGCCAAACAATTCCGGTCTGACTGTGGAACTAATTTCACAGGGGCTTGTAAGGAACTGCAGCTAAACAACTTCTTGGCTGACAACGGCTGTACCTGGGTGTTCAATCCCCCATACTCGTCACACATGGGTGGATCCTGGGAACGCATGATCAGAATCGCACGAAGAATCCTTGATTCCATGCTGCTAAATCACAAGCTTCCTCTCACCCACGAAGTGCTGGTGACCTTCCTCGCAGAAGTATCCGCTATAATAAACGCCAGACCTCTGGTTCCTGTATCATAATAATAATAATTAATAATTTTATTCATTTATATAGCGCTATTAATTCCATAGCACTTTACATACATTGGTATCATCCGACCCCAACGCTCCAATGATTCTCACTCCAGCCACATGCCTCACACAGAAATTGGAGCTGTTTCAGTCTTTCCTGGGGACTTCAATCAAAAGGACATTTTCAGACGTCAATGGAAGCAAGTACAACATCTGTCCAACGTGTTCTGGCATCGGTGGAAGACCGAGTATTTGCATCTGCTACAGAGATGTCACAAATGGCAGAAGTCATCTCCTAACCTGCAAGTAGGAGACGTTGTCTTGCTGAAAGACAGAGAGACTCATCGCAACGAGTGGCCAATGGGACTCATCACCAAGGCTGTACTCGGCGACGATGGAAAGACCCGGAAAGTAGAAGTGAAGGTGAGAAAGGGCGGTTCAACCCGAATCTTCTTTCGTCCAGTCACCGAACTTGTGCTACTTTCACCAAAGGAGGACGTTACTTGAACTAATTTTGTCGTTGGACACTGCCACGGCGGGGAGTGCACCTTCTCTTACCCCTGCTGTACTGAGACACAACTGTCTGTGTGCAATTGAACCTTGAAGTTTTCCTTTGGACTAAAACTTTATCGTTGGATTATTGGGTTGGAGGAAGAGTTGGTGTACCGCCCCGCTCTCGGCAGTCGAGCTGCTCAGATCCGGTCCTTCTGTGGGTGGCTCGAGGGTCTCCAGACCCGGGGGTCTCACGGTCACTTCAAATGAAAAGGGGGGTGATGGGATGGTTGGTGTAGGACGTATACGTACGGGTTGAGCCATACGGAGTTCGTGACGCCACCCACGGTATGTGGTGATATTGGACACCACCGCTTCCATTACGGGGCACCTGGGGAAGATGTTGCGCAGCAAGTTGTTAACCCCTCCATGAGCAGGGATAGTAAACCCGGGACCCGTTGGGGACTGGTGGTGCAGGGAGATGGGTGACTGCAGGGTGCTGATGTACTCACTATTAGAAACACACATGAGTCTCTGGTAAACCAAGGTGATGGTGGTCGGTGCCCGCAGCCGGCTGCGTTCGGGTTCCCCGACCCGGCTGGTGGTCTCTGCCTTTCTCCTGCACCTGTTTTAGAATGGTGGACTGCCTGCGCTTGCAACTTCAGCAGTCTGCTCCCAGCTGGTTGTGGCCTAAGGAGTAGAGTTGAGCGCAGTTCATGGTTCGAGGTTCACCAGTTCGCGGTTCGAGTGATTTAGGGGGGTGTTCTAGATAGAACTAGAACTCGAGCTTTTTGCTAAAAGTTCGGCAGTTCGAGTTACGTTCGAGAACGGATCGATCAGCAAAAGCGTGGCTTTTTACAGCTACAGTGTGCAGGGAGCCATCACTGGCAGCCTGCGGTAAGCTGGTAAACAAGATAAATATCGGGCATCCAAGCAAAGCGCTTTGGTTAGTAACCCGATATTTGCCCTGGTTACGTGTGCAGGGAGCTGACACTTCCCCGCTCGGCTCCGCCCCCCTCCTGCACTCGGCATGTACACACACACACTCACCTGTCCCCAGCCATGCAGTCCCCGACACTGACGCCTTCAGCGCCACATGGCCCCGCTAGGCTCCACCCATTTCGCACTCCACCGCTCGCACACATGGCCCCGCTAGGCTCCACCCACTTCGCACTCCGCCACCCACACACATGGCTCCGCTAGGCTCCACCCACTTCGCACTACACTGCCCGCACACATGGCCCTGCTAGGCTCCACCCACTTCGAACTCCGCCGCCCGCACACATGGCCCCGCTAGGCTCCACCCACTTCGCACTCCGCCGCCGCACACATGGCCACGCTAGGCTCCACCCACTTCGCACTCCGCCGCCCGCACACATGGCCCCGCTTGGCTCCACCCACCTCGCACTCCGCACACATGGCCCCGCCTAGCTCCAGCCACCTCGCACTCCGCACACATGGCCCCGCTCGGCTTACCTGCGGTGATGAAGTCCTGCCCTCCCGACCTCAGCGCTGTCACTGTCCTCCATGGCCGCCGCTTCACATCTCATCTCACTGGGGAGCCGAGACTGTGACTAACGGTGACGTCACAGGCTCCCGAGATACTTGGCTGTGAAGTCGGTGGTCATTGAAGTCAGTGACAGCTCTGCTATCTGCAGTGCAGGAGATCGTCACCGCAGGTAATGTACCTCGCTGACAACAGCACTTATCATGCCCTACAGTGACCTGGGCTGACCTATTGATGTTAGCTCAGGTCACTGCTATCCCAGCCAATGGGGAACATTGTGTTCTTCATTGACTGGGACAGTGACTATGGTATGGATCGTCATGGGAACGCCTTATTGGATTACAGCAGACCTGGATTTGTTTTTCTTTCTAATAAATTGGTGAAAGAGGGAATGTGTTGAGAAGTGTTTTTTCAAATAAAAATGTGTTTGTCGGCTATTTTTTTTTTATTACTGACTGGGTTGGTGATGTCGGGTATCTGATAGACGCCTGATCTCACCAACCCCAGGGCTTGATGCCAGGTGAAATTACACATTTGGTATTAACCCCATATATTACCCCGTTTGCCACCGCACCAGGGCAACGGGATGAGCTGGGGCGAAGCACCAGGATTGGCGCATCTAATGGATGCGCTACTTCTGGGGCGGCTGCGGCCTGCTATTTTTAGGCTGGGGAGAGTCCAATAACCATAGACCTCCCTAGTCTGAGAATATCAGACTCCAGCTGTCTGCTTTACCTTGGCTGGTGATCCAATTTTTGGGGGACCCCCACGTGTTTTTTTTTTAAAATTATTTATTTAATTTAAAATAACAGCGTGGGGTGCCCTCAGTTTTGGATTACCAGCCAAGGTGAAGCTGCCAGCTGTGGTCTGCAGGCTGCAGCCGTCTGCTTTACCCTAGCTGGCTATCAAAAATAGGGGGAACCCCACGTCATTTTTTTTTTACATTTTTTTTTTTTGGTAAATACAAGGCTAAGCACCCCTTAGTGCCACATGAAAGGCACCAAAGGGTGCAAAAGTACAAAATGCAGGAGAGTGGGACATTATGTGTCTTTCTGCCATTATAATGACAGAAAAGACTGATATGAAGTATACAAGCACAAGAAAATCACCAGTGCGCTCTACGCTGTGAAAGGCAGTAGAAAATGGCACTGGAGTGAACATGTGACCGCCTCATGTAGGCTGAAGCTATGGATCCTGGGTAAATTTATGTATTTTCCCTCCTTCAGTTTTTTTGCAGTATGCAGTAACGGAAGGCACACGGATGACAATCGGATGACATACAGACCGTATACGGAACGGAAACAAATGCCACCGGATGCACCCGTGAAAAAAACGGACCGTTTTTCGCGGACTGCAAAATTGGATCGGTCGTGTGAATGTAGCCTTATTCTAATCTGCCGCTTATAAACAGCAGGCAGAAATAAGTGGATAGCGCCCCCCAGGCGTCAGAAAATCTCCGGGGTTTCAGGGGGTAGCTGAGACCCTGGAGATCATGATTCAGACCGGTTTTTCTGATCCCCGCTCACGTGATCACCGGTCTACACTGTATACCAATGATCACGTTACAGTAAATGACATCGCCGGTAAAAAATTACTTATCTCCCATCTGGCATGAACAAACATGTCAGATGGGAGATAAGTCTCCTCCCCGGTCCCCCCGGTGTCGCCAAAGTGACCCACCCCGACCCCCTCCCGGCAATCCAAGATGGCCGCGCGCACAGCAGCACGCCGGCCGCATTCTGCCTACTCCTCTGATTTCTGTCGCATGTGCCATGACACATTCGACAGAAAACTCCTCCCCAGGCCCTGCCAGGTCACCCCCTATAACCCCACCGGTGTTCCCCGGTGTCCCATAGTACCTGTGCAGCATTGATTCCTCGCGGCCCCCTCCTTCACAATAGACGCTGCCGCATGCACAGAGCGGATGTCAGCTCAGCTTCCTGTGTTCAGACACAGTAAGTGGTCGTAACCATGCATCTGTAAGCTACTGCAATGCCCTGCTCATGAGGTAAGGAACATAGTTAATCAGGAGAGCTATACTATATTTCCAAATGGAGGTATTTGATTTTATAGTTGCCCTGCTGAACGACTACCAAACATGAGAGTCCGTTATACGCCACAAGAAAACATGTCTAAATAGCGAGCTCTGTTGTTTAGTATTCATTCAGCTGGATAACTGGACTTAAAGGGGTATTCCATCTCCAAGATCCTATCCCCAATATATAGTAGGTGGAATAGCAATAATATCAGCAAATACCAATATTTGGAAATGTAGAATAGTTCTCCTGATTAGGCATGCCCTTACCTCATGAGCAGGGCATTGCAGCTTTGGTAGCAACAGTTACGACATGGACTCTGCTGCTGTGGACCCGGGGAGAGTGGGCACAGATTCATTGCACCCACACTCCTCACATGGAGGGTCTGCACTCCTAGAAAATGGGGGATACGTTCCCTGAGCGTGTCCCCCCATATTCTAGAAGGTCCAGAGTCATCGTGGGACCCCCTTATTTCTTTTCCTTACAATAAATTGGTGAAAGTAGTAGTATTGTGCCCATCCTTGACGTATTATATGCCCATCCTTGTAGTATTGTGCCCATCCTTGTAGTATTGTGCACCACTTTAGTATTGTGCCCATCCTTGTGCCCTGTAGTATTGTGCTCATCCTTGTGCTCTGTAGCATTGTGCTTATCCTTGTGCCCTGTAGTATTGTGACAATCCTTGTGCCCTGTAGTATTGTGCCCTGTAGTATTGTGCCCATCCTTGTAGTATTGTGCCCTGTAGTATTGTGCCCATCCTTGTGCCCTGTAGTATTGTTTCCATCCTTGTGCCCTGTAGTATTGTGCCCATCCATGTAGTATTGTGCCCTGTAGTATTGCACCCATCCTTGTGGTATTGTGCCTAGTAGTATTGTGTCCATCCTATTGTGCCCATCCTTGTAGTATTGTGTGCCCATCCTTGTAGTATTGTGCCCTGTAGTATTGTGCCCATCCTTGTAGTATTGTGCCCTGTAGTATTGTGCCCATCCTTGTAGTATTGTGCCTTGTAGTATTGTGTCCATACTTTTGCCCTGTAGTATTGTACCCATACTTGTGCCCTGTAGTTATGTGCCCATCCTTGTGCCCTGTAGTATTGTGCCCTGTAGTATTGTGCCCATCCTTCTAGTATTGTGCCCTGTAGTATTGTGCTCTGTAGTATTGTGTCCTGTAATATTGTGCCCTGTAGTATTGTGCCCATCCTTGTAGTATTGTGCCCAGTAGTATTGTACCCATTCTTCTGCCCTGTAGTCTTGTGCCCATCCTTGTAATATTGTGCCCATCCTTGTGCCGTGTAGTATTGTGCCCATCCTTGTGGTATTGTGACCTGTAGTATTGTGCCCATCCATGTGGTATTGTGCCTAGTAGTATTTTGCTCATCCTAGTAGTATTGTGCTTAGTAGTATTGTGCCCATCCTTGTAGTATTGTGCCCATCCTTGTAGTATTGTGCCCTGTAGTATTGTGCCCTGTAGTATTGTGCCTATCCATGTGGTATTGTGCCTAGTAGTATTGTGCCCATCCTTGTAGTATTGTGCCTAATAGTATTGTGCCCATCCTTGTAGAATTGTGCCCATCCTTGTAGTATTGTGCCCATTAGTATTGTACCCATCCTTGTGCCCTGTAGTCTTGTGCCTATCCTTGTAGTATTGTGCCTATCTTTGGGCCCTGTAGTATTGTACCCATCCTTGTGGCATTGTGCCCTGTAGTATTGTGCCCATCCTTGTGGTATTATGCCTAGTAGTATTGTGCCCATCCTTGTAGTATTGTGCCCTGTAGTATTGTGCCCATCCTTGTAGTATTGTGCCCTGTAGTATTGTGCACTGTAGTATTGTGCACTGTAGTGTTGTGCACTGTGGTATTGTGCCCTGTAGTATTGTGCCCATCCTTGCAGTATTGTGCCCTGTAGTATTGTGCTGTGTAGTATTGTGTCCATCTTTTATGCAAAAAAAAATATCCTCACCTTTCCTTCATTCCAAGGCTACGTGCCCACGATCAGTATTTGCGGTGTTTTGGAGGCAGCGTGTTTCAGCTGTGACCAAAACATTGATGTACAGTACACGCAAAGTGGATGGGATTTCTAGAAATCACGTGCCCACTGTGCGTGTACAACCCGCAGCAAACACTGACCTGTGATGCGGCTTTCAGAGGCCGCAGCACGTCAGTTCTTTGCTGAAGAGCCGCATGCATCCTCCCTAGGGAGAACATAGCGAGGAAACCGCAGCGCCCCGAACCCTGATTGTGGGCATGGGCCGCTGCAGCCTCCTGCAGAAAAGACTTGCAGCCCTGCAGGTCAGGACCTGCTGCGTCCAGAACACAGCAGGTCCTGATCGTGGGCACGTACCTTACTTGCTTGTTGCAGCCCATGACGATAGCGGCCCTATGTTGGGCTCAGCGCCGGCTGGACTTTACTACAGTTGACTCATTTGCAGTAACGCGCAGACGAGCTGTCTGCGCTGTACCAAGGGCTGTACCAATCAGATGCAAGGAGGTGACATCATAGAGCGACATCACCTCCTTGCATCTGATTGGCGGGCGGCAGCCATTGGTATAGTGCAGACAACTCCTCTGCGCTGTACCGCAAATGAGTCACCTGTAGTAAAGTCCTGCCGGCGCCGACCCCCAGCATAAGGCTGTGATCGTCAGGGGGTCTGCGAGCCGCAACAAGCAGCCTCAGGGGCCGCATGCGGCCCGCGGGCCACATGTTTGAGACCTCTGCTCTAGACCATCCATCCTCATCAACTATTGAAGGAAGGTGCAGGCTCCGGGCTGCACAGGCGCTGCACTCCTTCGCCAAGGAGACTCTGTGTGTGGATGTGACTTTGGATGGGGTGCATGACACTTAATGGTTTATTCAGACTGGTGTCTATCACCCCGCTGGCAGTCGCCATCGTGGACAGTCAGTAACTCACGCAACACCAAAGTTCACTTGGTCAACCAGAATCATTCACTTCTATTCTCACCATTATGACAGACATGGCCTTCCTTTACTTCCTTCCTCCCAGTGTGCGGTACTGCTTCTCGACCTGTTCCCCCCCACTATCATGGATTATGTCCTCAAGCTCCGAGGTCTGTGCCTCTCTCCCCCTAACTTTGTTCACTTTCGTCCCATGATGGGCCCCGACAACTTTCTAGCCAGACGATTCTCTAAAGCGGGCTTTACACGCTACGATATATCTAACGAGATGTCGGCGGGGTCACGTCGTAAGTGACGCACATCCGGCATCGTTAGTGATATCGTAGCGTGTGACAGCTATGAACGAGCAGAAATATTCACCTTCTCGTTCATCGTTGACACGTCGCTCATTTTCTAAAAATCGAACGTCCTGTTGTTCATTGTTCCCGAGGCAGCACACATCGCTCCGTGTGACATCCCGCTGGCAATGCTGAAGGAAGGAGGTGGGTGGGATGTTTACGTCCCGCTCATCTCCGCCCCTCTGCTTCTATTGGCCGGCCGCTGTGTGACGTCGCTGTGACACCGAACGTCCCTCCCCCTTCAGGAAGTGGATGTTCGCCGCCCACAGCAAGGTCGTTTGGAAGGTAAGTACGTGTGACGGGGGGTTACAGCATTGTGCGACACGGGCAAGAAATTGCGATCGCACAATTAATTGTAACGTGTAAAGCAGCCTTTAGCCCGTCGGGGTGAGCCATAGGCCGTAGGCTCTGGACCTTTGTTACCCTGACTGGTCCTAGCACCGAGGCCGCAACTTCTCAAACTTGAACCCTATTCTCTACTGGTCCCCGCTGAGCCTTCTCTCCTGTTCTCTTTCCCACCATCTGACACTCCTCCCTTCCACTACCTTAACCTTGTGTTATATAACATCTAATCTAAAATCAATTTGCTGCTAGATGGCAGCCATTGGTATAATCATATACATATAATATCAACGGTCTATAAAACATGGTACATTTACACAGTGGGGCGTAGCCCCCCTGTTACACTATAACCACCACACCGTCTCCACTTATGATATTTGGTTTCCACACCATGCCCCCTTATGAATTATAACCTCAACGCTTTATTGTAATATTAATACCCTTGTACTTCTCTATAATAATAATAATTATGCTCACAGACCCCCCCATATAGAGTATGACAACCCCCACAGCCAACTGCGTGCAGTAGGATGGCCCTCACAGCCCTCATTATGAAATATGCTGGTGCAGACAGCATTCTATATGCAGTATGATGACACCCACAGCCACCATATGCAGTAAGGTGAGCCCCACATAGCCATAAGATTGACCTTCACAGCCCCCATACACAGTATACAAAGTAATGTGGCTCCCACAACTCTTTTCTATATAAGATGTTCTCACAGCTGCCTATATAAAGTACGATGTCTCTCAAAGTTCTCTATACTCTATAATAAGTATGATGCCCCCACAGTTTCTGATATACAGTATGTAGTAGGATTGTTCACAGTATGCTAGCCCCACATTACAATCCCCCTTATGATGCAAACACAAACATAACTTCACAGGCTGCATTGCACAATAAAGTGTAGCAATATGTATATGCTGTATGGCCTCTAGGGGCCTCTAGGGGTGTCTCTACTTGTATGTGTACACAAGCAAGTGGGAACTCGCTGGTACTGCAGACAGAGTGCAGGCAGCAGAGGGAGATGCAATGGCTGACAACACCACCTAATAAAGAGCCTGAAGATCTCCACTGTGTGTGATTACTGAGAGACACAACAACAGAACATGGTGGCAGCTGGGCACAGAACCTTCATGTGACACCTGCAAATCCTCAGAGCTTGTGTGTGAGACTGGGACTGTACAGAACATCATTGCAACTGTGAGTACAGATTTCCTGTCATTATACAAGATGGAGACTGGTCTGAAGCCCCCTCAGAAACTGGATGTCTCATCATGTAATCTATCCCAGACATGGAGACACTGGAAAGAGGAGTTTATTCTGTATGTGGATTAAAAAACCCTACTTATCATAGTCTCCATCTCCTCTTCTGGGTTCTGTTGCTGTGGGCAGTGATGTCATCATGCTGCCTAAGGTCCCCTATGTGGCGTCAACTTTCAAAAGGCAGCAGGCTAGAAGTAGCCTGCATCCTGCTGGAGTAAGTAGCTGTTAAATTATCGGCATCCTGAAGACACTGATACTGTTACAAAAGTGTTGGGGGCAAGTCAATGCGTCCCACTCCCGAAACTGCTGTTGAGGATAAGAATTGAGTAACCTGAAATACTTAATTCAGCCATTTCACAGACCCAAATATATAGTTTAGTTGGCCTAACATATATATTTATGAATGCTTTTGTTTCTTACTAACACATATATACACATATATGTATATATATATATATATATATATATATATATACAGTCATATGAAAAAGTTTGGGCACCCCTATTAATGTTAACCTTTCTTCTTTATAACAATTTGGGTTTTTGCAACAGCTATTTCAGTTTCATATATCTAATAACTGATGGACTGAGTAATATTTCTGGCCCTGACTGTATGTCTAATAACTGATGGACTGAGTAATATTTCTGGATTGAAATGAGGTTTATTGTACTAACAGAAAATGTGCAATCCGCATTAAAACAAAATTTGACCGGTGGAAAAGTATGGGCACCCTTATCAATTTCTTGATTTGAACACGTCTAACTACTTTTTACTGACTTACTAAAGCACTAAATTGGTTTTGTAACCTTATTGAGCTTTGAACTTCATAGGTAGGTGTATCCAATCATGAGAAAAGGGATTTAAGGTGGCCACTTGCAAGTTGTTCTCCTATTTGAATCTTCTATGAAGAGTGGCATCATGGGATCCTCAAAACAGCTCTCAAATGATCTGAAAACAAAGATTATTCAACATATTTGTTCAGGGGAAGGATAGAAAAAATTGTCTCAGAGATTTAAACTGTCATTTTCCACTTTGCTGAACATAGTAAGGAAATGGAAGAACACAGGTACAGTTCTTGTTAAGCCCAGAAGTGGCAGGCCAAGAAAAATATCAGAAAGGCAGAGAAGAAGAATGGTGAGAACAGTCAAGGACAATCCACAGACCACCTCCAAAGACCTGCAGCATCATCTTGCTGCAGATGGTGTCAATGTGCATCGGTCAACAATACAGCGCACGTTGCACAAGGAGAAGCTGCGTGGGAGAGTGATGCGAAAGAAACCGTTTCTGCAAGCACGCTACAAACAGAGTCACCTGAGGTATGCAAAAGCACATTTGGACAAGCCAGTTACATTTTGGAAGAAGGTCCTGTGGACTGATGAAACAAAGATTGAGATGTTTGGTCATACAAAAAGGCGTTATGCATGGAGCCAAAAAAACACGGCATTCCAAGAAAAGCACTTGCTACCCACAGTAAAATTTGGAGGTTCCATCATGCTTTGGGGCTGTGTGGCCAATGCCGGTATTGGGAATCTTGTTAAAGTTGAGGGTCGCATGGATTCAACTTAGTATCAGCAGATTCTTGACAATAATGTGCAAGAATCAGTGACGAAGTTGAAGTTACGCAGGGGATGGATATTTCAGCAAGACAATGATCCAAAACACCGCTCCAAATCTACTCAGGCATTCATGCAGAGGAACAATTACAATGTTCTGGAATGGCCATCCCAGTCCCCGGACCTAAATATCATTGAAAATCTGTGGGATGATTTGAAGCGTGCTGTCCATGCTCGGCGACCATCAAACTTAACTGAACTAGAATTGTTTTGTAAACAGGAATGGTCAAATATACCTTCATCCAGGATCCAGGAACTCATTAAAAGCTACCGAATCCCGAACCCCGAACGCTGCCTATCTGCCATCCTGACAGTCCGTTCCATCTCTGATCCCTGCGGTGACCCATCATCTCGCTCCATCGGTTCCGGACTCCGCCTGACACCATCTCGGCTTCCGAACCTGAGCTCCGTCACCCGGACTACCATCAGTGACTCCGTGGTCCCAGGGACTTCTCCATTCTTCTCTTGTGCACGGACTGTCCTGCTACCTTTAGTGCTCCAGCTACCGGACCCCTTACCATCATCAAGGAGTTCGGCCCAGTGGATCCACCTCCTGGGTCTGCCCGTCCACCTGGCCCTAACAGGTGCAAATTCACCCTGTATCCATTAACATACAAAACTTAGAATAAAAACATATGAGCAAATACCCTGCAGTAAGTAAATACATGCTAACAGTATGTGAAAATAACATAGGAAACTTAATTGACACGATTTTGATCAAAAGAGAATAAAAGTCATGCTACCGCGACAAGGTTAAGTCAATCAGGATGGTTTCTAACTTTTATAGATCACCTCTCGATAGGCCTCAATAGAAGGTTAGAGCAGGACCCAGGCCTGGCTGTTTTGCACCAGCCCATGGAAAGCTACATAGGCAAGATGCAGAGCCCAAAAGAGTGAAAATCACAACCCTATATGTACAGAGTACAAGAAACTAAATGGTACTTTACACGCTGCGATATCGGTATCAATATCGCTGGCGAGCGTACCCACCCCATCGGTTGTGCGTCATGGGCAAATCACTGCCCGTGGCGCACAACATTACTAACACCCATCACACGGACTTACCTACCCTGCGACGTCGCTCTGGCCAGCGATCCACCTCCTTTGTAAGGGGGTGGTTTATGCGGCGTCACAGCGACGTCACACGGCACGGTATTTCAGGCACAAAGAACAATGAGCTTCACATGTTTGGATTAATTATCTCTTTTTCCAGCCTTTTCTGACTAATTAAGACCCTCCCAAACTTGTGAACAGCACTCATACTTTGTCAACATGGGAAAGACAAAGGAGCATTCCAAGGCCATCAGAGACAAGATTGTGGAGGGTCACAAGGCTGGCAAGGGGTACAAAACCCTTTCCAAGGAGTTGGGCCTACCTGTCTCCACTGTTGGGAGCATCATCCGGAAGTGGAAGGCTTATGGAACTACTGTTAGCCTTCCACGGCCTGGACAGCCTTTGAAAGTTTCCACCCGTGCCAAGGCCAGGCTTGTCCAAAGAGTCAAGGCTAACCCAAGGACAACAAGGAAGGAGCTCCGGGAAGATCTCATGGCAGTGGGGACATTGGTTTCAGTCAATACCATAAGTAATGTACTCCACCGCAATGGTCTCCGTTCCAGACGAGCCCGTAAGGTACCTTTACTTTCAAAGCGTCATGTCAAGGCTCGTCTACAGTTTGCTCATGATCACTTGGAGGACTCTGAGACAGACTGGTTCAAGGTTCTCTGGTCTGATGAGACCAAGATCGAGATCTTTGGTGCCAACCACACACGTGACGTTTGGAGACTGGATGGCACTGCATACGACCCCAAGAATACCATCCCTACAGTAAAGCATGGTGGTGGCAGCATCATGCTGTGGGGCTGTTTCTCAGCCAAGGGGCCTGGCCATCTGGTCCGCATCCATGGGAAGATGGATAGCACGGCCTACCTGGAGATTTTGGCCAAGAACCTTCGCTCCTCCATCAAGGATCTTAAGATGGGTCGTCATTTCATCTTCCAACAAGACAACGACCCAAAGCACACAGCCAAGAAAACCAAGGCCTGGTTCAAGAGGGAAAAAATCAAGGTGTTGCCGTGGCCTAGTCAGTCTCCTGACCTTAACCCAATTGAAAACTTGTGGAAGGAGCTCAAGATTAAAGTCCACATGAGACACCCAAAGAACCTAGATAACTTGGAGAAGATCTGCATGGAGGAGTGGGCCAAGATAACTCCAGAGACCTGTGTCGGCCTGATCAGGTCTTATAAAAGATGATTATTAGCTGTAATTGCAAACAAGGGTTATTCCACAAAATATTAAACCTAGGGGTTGAATAATAATTGACCCACACTTTTATGTTGAAAATGTATTAAAATTTAACTGAGCAACATAACTTGTTGGTTTGTAAGATTTATGCATATGTTAATAAATCCTGCTCTTGTTTGAAGTTTGCAGGCTCTAACTTATTTGCATCTTATCAAACCAGCTAAATCTGCAGGGGGTTGAATACTACTTGTAGGCACTGTAAGTGCAATATGTGGGTGCACATTCGCACTGTGGCCATTAACATAAACAAAATAAAACAAATGAGCAAATACCCTGTAAATAGTAATTGTACATTTAAATAACAGAGTGTACTTTGATGACACTAATTTGATCTTGGTAATATGCAGCAGACTTACTACAAGCAAATCTGTAGCAAAATATCCACTGGGTATTGGACCTATGTTTACATATCCTTAGGGTCTTAATGGTAGATTACACTTCTATATACTCATCCAGGCATGTACACAATTACTTAAATTATTACACACACAGAAACACTCAGGCAGACACATAAGCATCTTTCACATGCAAAAAGTCTTCTACACATGGCGGAATGATTTCATCTACCTATTTCTACACACAGAAATATTTTTACACTTATTTGTTTTACACACAAGGACGCCTTCCCAAGCATACTTCTGCTCATAATGGCAATTTTTTTACTTACTTGCTTCATATGCTGACCCTCTAGCAGGTACAACCCCAATTTCCAAAAAATCTGGACGTTTTTTAAACTGTAAATAGAACAAGAAGTTGAAAGTTAGACATTTTTCCATTTTATTTTTCACTGTGCACAGATAACAAGCTGGATGGTCCCTCTCCTTCTAGAATCTCCAGGCAGGGCTGCCACCAGGGGGGGACAAACAGGACTCTAGTCTGGGGCCCCAACAGAAAGGGGGCCGATTCGCGCTTCATTTATTGGCTTACAAATCAGAGTGGAGGCGGAGCAGGGATGGAGACGGAGCTGAGGTGGAGTCTCAAAGGGGCCCCAAAATTATGCCAGTCGGGTCCTGAAATTCCTAGTGGCAGCCCTGCTCCAGGGCATAGAATCCAGCGTTTCCATAAAGAATTTCAATTTTTTTTCCATTTCGCCTCAGTCCATTTTAAGTGAGAATGCCCCAGAAAAAAAAACACAGCATTTCTGCTTGTGCACATAGATTTCACCAGAATCTCTGAATTGTTTGCTGACATTATGTACTGTGGATGGTGAGATATTCAAAATCTTTGCAATTTTACAGTGAGGAACATTTTTCTGAAATTATTGCACAGTTATTAGATAAAAAAAACTAGGTAAGGTCCTTGAAGCTGTAAACCCTGGTAATCGATATAACCAAACTGTAAAACCAACTTGCTCCCAGCCGTTACATACACCGACTCGGGAGCACCAACACACGAAGTGTTATTTTCTCCATTAACCAAAACACACACGGGGGCCGACAAACTTCGCCAGGATCCCCCTCCCCAAAATCACCAGGTAACCGACCATTCCTTGCCAATGAGGGGATCCATACCCAGACGGATCCACCCAACCAATTTACACAACTTCAAGGACCCACCAAAAACCACTAAAATCCACTATGACCCGATAGCTTCTCCCTGTAAAGTGAACAACCCACTTGTACAAAAATATTTTATTTCGGGAGGGTGGGTGGAATTCTCACGTTGTCCCTAAAGAGCAGGAATGGTGCCGCTCCACCCCCTTGTTCCCCTTTTAAACCCCCTGTAGTAACCCCCACTTTTCCCCCACAAGGGATCCTCTCCTCCCCTCCAATCCAGGTCATGCTGGCCTTCGCCTATGGCCCTGGGGGTAGTGCTACGGCCTATCTTGACCCTAGAATTGTAGATTCCGGAATTACCCCGTAACTACATCCCACCCTTCTGTTTCCCTTTAATCTAAAAATAACTCTGACACCATTTGTTGGATATTTTGGCCATAGCAGCCATTTATTAACAAATACAAGCATAAAAATTCTGTAAAAAACTAGGTAAGGTCCTTGAAGCTGTAAACCCTGGTGATCCATACAACCAAATCGTAAAACAAAATTGCTCCCAGGCGTTACCCACAGCGGCTAGGGAGCACCTACACACGAAGTATTATTTTCTCCAATAACCAAAACACACATGGGGGCCCGACAAACTCCGCCGGGATCCCCCTCCCCAAAATCACCAGGTAACTTACCATTCCTTGTCAATGAGGGGATCCATACCCAGATGGATCCACAGAACCAATTTTCACAACTTCAAGGACCCAGTAAAAACCACCATAAATTCCTCCTCCCTCTTCTCCAGCTCAAAATGTCGGACTGTGACCCCGACATTACGGCTATACAAACTTGGATATGGCCCTGTTCAGCTTAACCCATGCCTTATTCAACTTCTCCACTGACCTCGCTTTACTCCAAGGTCTCCTAGGAACCATTTCTCATCAAACTGTTACCATACCTTGGAAGGATGCCCACAAGTGCAACAAATCATGCTTAATATCTTTTATCAAAATTTGAAAAAGACGTACTTGTAAATTGTTCCCCCCAATGTGCAACACAAGAATGCCAGGAGGCTTGTCCAAATGAAAATACCTGTTAAACTCTTGCAGCACCCTATTCCATCCCATACCCCTAAATCCTGATCCACCTGATGAGGGCAGCTTCCCCAGTAAAGCTGAGCTGTCTACCGTTTCTGCTAGCATCCGCTCATAAAGCTCCCCAATAAACATAGGAATGGCCCAAAATCCAAACAAGACAAGGGGGTGGCTCTAAAATACAAAATTAAAAAACACAACAAAGTAACAGACTAACTTAGTCCCACCCCTCGGTCAAAAAAGTGGCAATTAGCTGCCATCCACAACTGGAGGGCGGACATAGGATTTGAAACGCTGAGACGTCCATTGTCCAATTCTCTGAATCGCATCAGCAGATAAACCACAAATTGAAGCCTCTGTCGCGGCCCCAATGCTAAAGGAGTGTGAAGCAAAACTTCTCGCATCCAAAACCAGCGATCTCAGACATGCCCGAAAGACGCTAGTGAAGTGATATCTGAAAAGAAAGGAACCATCCTCATGACATAACAAAGGGCCGTCATGACTAGGGCGGACCTGTCCAAAAAGGCAGAAAACACTTTAACGGACACATGCCTGAAGAAGAGACAGCACCTAAGCACACTCGCCATCCTGAACCAGCTTGATCCATTTTCGATTTTTAAATCCAGAATTTAATGCAATCATTGAAGGCGACAATATCACCATGTCCTAAACCCCCAAAAGACTTCTTACTAGGGGACACCAATTCACTCAAACGCATTGCCCCGACAAAAGCCAGCGAAAAAGCTAGGCATAACAACAATTCCTCAAAAACTGTTGTACAAAACTGACCTTAACTCCCTGCCCAACCGTTCCAGCAACCTAAAAGACACAGGCCGTCTTCCATCAGTCGACTAATGGCCATTATGGAAATCCTTCAATGCTTGCCTGACCCAGAAAGTCTTTGACAAATCCCGCAAACCACACCTCTTGAAACCAAATGCCAGGCCAGCAATAATACAACTCACTTTCGAGGAGGAGCAACCTGCAGCCGCCATCTCACTCAACCTTTCCAACAATACTCTTATCTGTTCTTCCTCAGACAACTGAGCAGCCGCTCCCATCCACTGCTCCCAGAGAACCCATGCCGCATGATAAGCTGCCCATGTGTTACCGGCCAGAAATGCACAAATCAGCGGTCCTGCTGCTTGAATACCACATTCCAAAGCTGCGCCGGGCACTTGCCACGCCGCACGTTGGCTTCTGCTTCTGGGGCAAAAACCCGAAAACGATCCCACTGAAAGCGAGAGAGGGAATCAGCAATTATATTCTCCACTCCTGGCACATGAGACCCCGAAATGCATGCATTGATCGACAAACAAATCAATACCAGCTGCCGCAACACCCGAATGACCGGCGGTGAAAATGCTGAGACGTTATTAATCGCCAACTACACCCCCTTGTTGTCAAAATTAAAACAAATTCTCCTGTTCGCCAGCTGATCCTTCCACAAATGCAACGCAACCAAGATTGGAAAGATTTCTAACAAGGCCACTGACCCTGAAAATAGGCCCCGAAACTTGAGCTACCTGCTGCATCCGTGTACAAATCGAGTTCAGAATTGTTGACTACATCATCCACAAGCAGCGAGCGACCGTTTTACCAGAAACTCACTCCAGATCTATATGTCCACTCTGTGTTCTGCGGGCAATCGAATGTAGTGGTGGGTGCGCGCACCCCTGCTGTGGCACAAGCTATTCTCCTAGAGAAAACCTGGCCCATAGGCATCACCCGGCATGCAAAATTGAGTTTCCCCAAGAGAGACTGAACCTCCCTCAACTGCAGCTTCTTCACCCAGCATGCCCTTACCACCTCATCTTTCAACAAAACAACTTATCATGTGAGAGTCGAAATTCACAAGACACCGAGTCTATCACAATGCCCAAAAAACAGATACAAGTAGTCGGGCCAACGTTTTTTTCAGACGCCAGGGGATTCCCGAAACACCTAGGTTCCCACTCCATGGATCCAAGAATGTTCTCGCATTGCACCAAATCAGCGGATCCTACGCACAAAAAATCATTCAAATAATGCACGAGCGAGTACAGGCCCGAAACGTCCCAAACCACCCATTCCAAAAAAGTACTAAAGGTTTTAAAAAAAATGCTCAAGATATCGAACACCCTATGGGTAAGCAATGATCCACAAAAAACTTCCCCTCCCAAAAACAAACAAGTAACTTAACACTGTCCGGATGCAGCGGCAAGAGCCAAAAAGCTGACTCAATGTCTGTCTTTGCCATCAATGTGCCCCTGCCACATTTTATCACCCACTTTGTGGCCTCATCAAATGATGTGTAGACCACCGAGCAAAGCTGTCATTGACTGACTTGCCCCAAGGTTAAGATAAATGGTCAATCAGCCAAAACTTACCTGGCTCTTTCTTAGGCACGACCCCCAAAGGCGAAACCACCAAGTCAGGAAAAGGAGGTACCTGAAATTGGCCCACCATCCTCCCCAACACTACTTCATTCCCCAGTTTCTCAGATACAACTGCTGCATGTTGATATGCTGAGGGAAGGTTCTTTGTTGTCCCTGGAACCACAAAGGCAGGGGCAGGAATTCTGAAACCGTCACCAAAACCCTGCCTCAAAACTTCCACTTTCTCCCTATCAGGGTACCTTTAGGTACAGCAGCATCGCGGTTAGCTTCACTGGCGTCTGCCCCTTGGTATTGTTGACAGCAGGCTTGGGCTTTCCCTTTTTGAATCTCCAGGATGCTCCGTGAGATGCTCTGCTGCAATGTGAGCAGAGATGCTTGAACCGGCAGGTGGTGCTGAACGTACTTTGGCCTTCATTAAACTGCCAACACAAACCGGGCTTTTAAGACGCTGCCTGACCATATTGATTACCGGACCCCTGACTACCTGACTGGCCTTAAGACCCGGCCCCACCCTGAAAGGAATACTCATACCTGGCAGGCGCCATCACCCTCAACCCCAATCCTATGTCCTTTTGATCCCATTTGATGGAAGGACAAATGGCCCTACGCTGATGAAACTGTTCATCAGAGTGGAGCCAAGTCTGCCCCCAATAAACGCTGTACGCCTCGCCAATCAAGTCTATGTAACAGAACAAATGAGAGCAATTCTCAGGTGCCTTTTCACCAATTATGCTAGCTAATATCGCAAATGCCTGCAATCAATTAGCAAACATCTGAGGAATCAGGCACCATCGGCGCTTCTCCTCTTTCTTACTATCTTCCTTCTTTCACTAGTCCAAATTAAGTTTTACCAGTGGGAGGAGGGAAAAATCTCGACATATTCGTCTTTCCAGATCTTTTCCATCACTTCCTTCTTAAGATGGGAACCTAAGGGGCCCTCAAAACATACATAAACTTCGCCCCACGCCCGATCGTCCAAATGAATGCTCTCCTCCGTAGCTTTTTCTGTTTGAACTGAGACCGATACCGACGCAAAATTGTTAGTAAGCAACACCGCTGCAGAAACATTAGTAACCGTGGCCTTGTTTCCCCCACTAATAGGCGGAGGAATCCAAGCCGACAACTGAGCAGGTGGTTTACTAGGCCCCCAACGCGAGCCAGCATATCCAGAACACTACCCAGCAACTTCACCAGCCCACCACCTGCACCTGACGTGAACCCCCCAAGACCCGTCGACATCACCGGCCCAAAGCCAAACTGCCCTGTCTCTTCCTCCACACTGTGTACCTGACTAAAGTGTGAAAACAAATATGACATAGACCTATACTCACCAGGCTGCGCAAGGGCAGAGACCTTGCCAGCCGGAACTCCGAATCCCGCTGTCCGCCCTGTCGTTGCATCCCGGAATGGCATCTCGAAGATGGCATCCCGGCGTGAATATGTGATGCTGTAAAGCCGGAGGACCCCCCAGGTTGCAAATCCCACTGCTGCTGCCAGTCTATGAAGCTGACTGGACCAGAGGGCTGCACACTCCGTCCCATGCTGCTTGAAGGCTGCCCTCCGTACGCTCCCCACAAAGTCCCAACCCCAGGCACGGCCTCAGGCAACCCAGGTTCTGGTCCCCAAACTCGACCATCAGCTGACAAATGCACACGCGATTTGCCCGACTCCTTTTCTCTGGCTCCGGTCCTGTTCTCCCTCATTGCAGGGCCTGGCTGAGAGTACTCAGCAAGGATATCACCAGAGCACCCCGCCGCAGTGCTAATGTCACTCGCTGAGAAGGCAGACGCAGGTCCCGCTCCTGCTTCCAGCGCAGGCCTGCTAACTGCTGCTGGGCCGAGCTGCTCACCTGAATTCCTCCCAGGCCGGCGCCTGCAAGTTCTCTTCATGCGCTGCGCCCGGCCTGGAGGGTCCCTGGAGGGGCTTCTACGATGACGCTGGGCCCTGGGTGTCAGGTCAGGTGACATCCTAGCTGATGGCCTAGACCTTTGGGAGCGCCACTCAGGAAGAGTTGAGCTCCCCACCGCTCCCGGACTCCCACCCATGATGCCCCCAATGGTCTCCTGCAACCAGCCAGGGGGATGGTCGGCGGCAGTGACTCTGAGCCACTCCAGGAGATAATCTACGGTCTTCATTCCAGGTATGCAGAAGGGGGGTAAGGGGACTCTCACGTTGTTCCTAAAGAGCGGAATGGTGCCGCTCCACCCCCTTCTTCCCCTTTTAAACCCCCTTTAGGAACCCTCACTCCTCCCCCACAAGGGATCCTCTCCTCCCCTCCAATCCGGGTCATGCTGGCCTCTGCCTATGGCCCTGCCGGTAGTACTACATCCTGTCTTGAGCACCACTTCCTATTCCAACCATTTGGTAACTCTATACCAACTTATTGAGGCATGTCTCTGCTATCATTTTCTAAATAAGTTAATTTTTAAAACATTATATCTGTAGAAAAAGACATGGATGACACATTCAAAATGTATATGTGGCGTTCCTGAGGCTTCAGTCGCCACAGGGTACTGCACCTCACTAGAGGTGCAGTATTCATCTCGGATACGGAGGAGGTCATCGCTGGTAAAACCACCACAATCCACCAAAACACACAGTTAGATGCCCTTTCACTGGGACTGGGCTATGGTAGAGACATTGGAGGTTGGCCATCACTAATGTAGTGGACCCTCTGTTCACTAGTTCAGGAACCTGGGGGGAGGAGCTAGACACTGGGGAGCAAGGTGACACACACACACTTACAAACAGTCTAGTCCAGGACAGGAAACATGTGAGACGCAGGAGGACACGGTCGCTGAGGGGAGAGCTGATAGGTCCCTAGGGACCAGCGCCCACTTCAGGGTGCGGAGCTCTAGGCTGGTGGGTACTGCAAGTCCCACCAGCAGAATCCACCGGGCAGAGGATTTCAATTCTTCTAGCCCACACACAGCACCCAGGGCAAAGCAGAATATAGAGACAGGAGTCATGACCATAGGGTGGCTCCATCTACGAACTCGCGCTGCCTGCTATACGGGACAGGAAACAGAACAACCCCAAGGACTTGGGTCCTAGCGTAGCTTCAAGCCGCAGGGACTCGCACAACACATCGCAGGGAGGAAGGGCTTACTGACTAAAACACCGGTTCTGACCTCCGAACTATCCGGGATCGGCTGGTGCGCATGACAGTGGAGACCGGCAGTCCAAAGGTGGTGACATCTCAGTGAGTAAAAGAACTTGAACTGCAACTACTGTGTCGTCCGATCCTTCCTGCGCCCCGCGCTCCTGCATTAGAGTGGACAACTACTCCCCACATCCTACCTGGGGCCTAAGGTCTGCCTGTCGACAGCTTTACCATCTGAGCTGTGTTATCATCCGCCCTGGAGAAGGCCTCCCACAGCGGCGGGTAATACCTGGCCGCACACCACAGGTGGTGTCATGAATACCTACTACTTCCATCATCTTCCCCCTTCATTTGGTTGACACCGCGGGATCACGGAGCCGGGCCTGGCTGCTGTGACATCCCAAACCCTACACCGGCCCGGTGATTAGTAACCCCCAAGACCTCATGGGCGCGTCATATATATTCATCCTTTGCGGCTAAGCAAAAACCTGAATATGAGGTTTTGGTTTAACATTCTAATCAGACTATATGAACCCCACTGCCACATCAGGGCTAACCTCACAGTGATCTCCTGACCTTAAAGATGGAATGTCATGCACTAATCCCTGCAACAGTGCACCAGTATGGGGAACAATCTGGTGACCCACCACACCAATGTTGCAAGACTGAGCCCCCATAACTTCAGGCCACATCATTCTACAGGCTCAGCTCCACAGCAACAATGGCTGACACAAAGCACCTACACCAACTGACATGCTAAAAAGAATAACCTTCCACATGTTCTCAGATTGCGATCTGAAAGCAAAAATAGGCAGTACCCCTCTTGTCGTCTCCTGTTAATTAAAATGACTGAGCCAAATGAAAGGAGTACTGGTCCAAGTAAATCTAAAGATGAGGGGACAGTAATGCAATATATCATGTCTGTAGAAAAAAGTAATTGATCCCACATCCAAAACTTATATTCTAATGTATTGTGGCTAAACACAAAATGTACAAAACTGAACATGAGGTTCTTAGCAGAACAATCCAATCAGACTGAATGAAGTCCACTGCCATATCATTGCAAGCTCTTAGTGGGTTCCGGTGGTGCCAACCACAGCCACAGCAGGCCTAGTAACCTGGTGCCCCACAGCACCCAGGCTGCATGGTTGTGCACCCTTGACTTCTGGCCACGCAACCCCACAGGTACAGCATCAACCACCACAAAGCACAAACACTAAGTGACAGAATCTAAAAAAACAAACAGCATGGCTTCCCACAAGAAAAGTTCTAGTGATAAACTGTCTGCCTGCAGTTTGGACCTTTGACCATTAGAAAACATTTGGCGCATTTTGAAATGAAAAATCTGGTAAAGAAGATCCAGTGCGTTGAGTAGCTGGAATCCTTCGGCAGACAAGAATGGGACAATTCTTTTACTAAAACTCCAGCATTTGACCTTCTTACTTCCCAGATATTTACTGATTGATATAAAAAGAAGAGGGGATGCTACCACAATGGTAGACATCGCCCAATTACAACTTTTCTGACATGTGTTTCTACCATCAATTTCTATAAAAGTTAATTTTTAAAATGAAATAGAAAAAGAAAAAATCTGTGTTTCAACTTCTAATATGTTCTGTTGAGAATAAAATATGGTTATCAGAGATTTTCAAATCATTAATTCTTGTTTTCTTTACATTTTACAAAGCATTCAACATTGTTGAAATTGACGTTGTATATTGCACGCTGTTTGTTTCACAAAGGTCTCATCTCGAAGTGGCATCATGGTGATGAGGAAGCCTCCTGACACTCCAACTAAGACTGCTTTCACACATCCGGTTTGAGCCGTTCGGCTCAATCCGGCTGTGAAACCTATGCAACGGATGCGGTGAAAACACCGCATCCTTTGCATAAGTTTTTTACATGCGGCCCGTCCGGTTTTTGCCGCTTGCGGCATGCTACTGAGCATGCGCAGTGGCAATAACCGCATGCGACGGCCGGATGCGGTTTTTGCCGCATCACGCCACATCCGGCATCCATAGGGATGCATTGGGAAAAGCACCGCATCGGCCGGATGCGGCGCGGTGCGGTTTTTTTTTGCCGCACAAAAAAACGTGCCAGGCAACAATCCATCCGGCCGCCGCATCGGCTAAATTTGCCGCATGCGGCAAAAACCGGACGGAACGCAAGGCCATGCGGCACTAATTAAAGTCTATGCAGGAAAAACGCAACCGGCAGCAAAAAAAACGGAGGCGTTTTTCCTGCAAAGTGCCGGATTGTGCCGCATAGCAAAAACCTGATGTGTGAAAGCAGCCTAACAGGGCCTTTCACTGAATGTGTCAACATGGTTTGATTTTAACGAAATCGTGGCAAAAAAAGCCACATTTTGCAGCAATTTTGTGAAAATCAGAGCATACAGACACAACTTTACCATGGTGAGAGTAGCATCTGTGCAGCAGGGATAGCTGATACATCTAATGAATATTGACATTCCTTTTCTAGTAGAAAGTGGGGTCCAAGGAGAGAACACATGGGTCCCGCATGCTCACAAAGGGTGAGGTAAAATGTCAGCTTTATCTTGCCATTGCTTCTTCTCCCTGCAGGGGAGCTTAGTAGCAGATCTTATTAAAAGCTTTTGAACTAGTCGGTTTAGGGGTCCTCCAGGGGATTTACCGACTCCCTGGTGGGCCAGTCCAAGCCTGGATGAATGTCAGGCTTAACTGCTGATTTAAATAATTTATTGTGTATGGGATTGTCCTGAATCTCCCAGATGGTAGATTTGGATGTTTGATTTCAATAAGTTTTGTCCTCTTATTCTGGCTGCAGATAAGCCACCCCCAGAGATTATTGTCAGCCACATACATTGCTTTAACCATTGAGAACACATGCACTTTCGGTGGAGCTATTCCAAGCTAGTATTGTATATTCAAGCAAAATAAGTGGTGAGATTTTTCTTTATTTTACCTGCAATTGTAGATGGGAACCATACACACACTTCCTTTCTGTTTTCTGTTTGCCTGTATTCACAATGATTATGATTTATGCCCATTTTATTAAATAAGAAACAAGGATAGTGAAATGTTAAAAGAATAATACAGTGGCAAAGAATAAATGTCCAGATAAAAAAACCTTTATAATATTGACACTAGGCAGTGGCAGGGAAACTACATAGTGTTATTATCCTACCTACATCTCCAGAATTACAAAAAGGTGTAATCTGTTATTAAAGAGGTTGTTTGTTTAGGAAAATACAATAGCCATGCAGAGGTAATGTCTGACAAAAACAAAATAGCATTACTCACATGTTGAAGTCTCTTCTGCTCCCTGGAGTTCTTAGTTGACTACACTACAGTGGTGACATCCCATCTGTAATTTGTGACCACTAAAGACAATCACTGCCAACTGCAGTCATGCCATGGTTGACGTCATAAGACTTCAGAAGGCCAATGATGATGAGATTTTTGTGGTGACTATTCCAGGCTCCACATCAATTTGACAATAAACCAAAAGGAGCCATTTTACAGAAGAAATCCATTACCAATTAGAAGTTGTTAATCTCTGAGCAGGAAGCTAATTGGAAATATTTTACGTTGAGATTTTGGTCCAAGGTTTGACTGGAAGGAGCAAAGGTTGAAAAACATCCAGTAACAGAAGTAAAAGGAAATCCCAATTGATATTGCCATTTCCCAGGTCTTAAGCGGGCTTTACACACAACGACATCACTAGCGATGTCGCTAGTGAAAGCACCCTCCCCCATCGGTTGTGTGTCAAGGGCAAATCACTGCCCGTGGCGCACAACATCGCTTACACCCATCACACATACTTACCTCCCTAGCGACGTCGCTGTGGCCGGCGAACCGCCTCCTTTCTTGGGAAAGGAACGACGTGTCAACGATCAATGACTAAGTAAATAATTTTGATCGTTAGCGGTCGTTCCTGCATTTCACACGCAACGACATCGCTAACGAGGCTGGACGTGCGTCACGAATTCCGCGACCCCAACAACATCTCTTTAGCAATGTCGTTGCGTGTAAAGCCCGCTTTACTGCCAGCAGTTCATGGGTTTTCTTATCAACGATCGTGGTCACGGGAGAGACATGGATTAGGAATTTGACAGGGAAATAAATTGGTGAAAGAGGGTTTCTCTTGTCTTTTTTACTTTACTAATGTTCTCTCTTTATGTCTGCCAGGTTCTCCTTTGGGGAATGTCGTGAGACATCGCTATGGATTATGTCTGAACTTTTTGGAATTTTTTTTAATAAATAGATGAATGAGTGCTTGAGTCAGGGAGGGTTTGTCCAAATATTTTTTTTCTTTTATTTTAACTACAACTGGAATTAGTAATGGGGGTTATGACAACATGGACTCTCATGGGTTAAAGTTTCTTAACATTCATCCAGACGGGATGATAGATTGTTTATAGACGGGGGATAAGTCCCTCATTGTTTTTACAAGACTCTTTTGGACTCATGTAATTGTGTTGGCCACTGAAAGCCAGACATATTGTTTCTCCAGACTTTTCCAGTAATCATTGTATTGTAGTTGTGTATTGCTAATGTAATTACCTTAGTAGCCATTGTCTAGTCGGTGACTCCCAGACTACATGTATACCCTCAGTCTTTCTGTAGACATCATTTGGATGAACATTGTCCATGAAGCTTGAGATTCATCCAATGGGAGAGGCGCTCTTGTCCAACCAATCGATGAGGACGCAGTGTATCTAAGTGGAAGGCTGTGGATATAAAAGGGACTTCTTTAAGCCACCAGGTTGTTGATGGATGCTGATGGATCCAGTCTAAGCTCTTTGGAGCTGACTAGAGGATCAGGATATCTTATGGCTTCAATCTAGGGACTCCGGTTCCGGTTGGAGACCATATCCACAGCCTAGGGATTTCGACTCCGGCTGCCAGGATTGTAACATCATATCAGGACTACCTAAGGAGGACACTCAGGTTGGGACAATCCGGTCACCTGGCTACAGACTTTGCAGACGTCAGCCAGCTTCCTAAATCTGGCATTATTCCTTTCTCGGTGGGTGCCCGCCAAAAGCGGGGTGCTGCTGGATTGGAGTAAATAGCCCTGGAACCTCTGAGGCATGGACATTCTAAATCTCTGGTGAGCCAGCGGAAGGGTGAGACTCTGTTGCCTGTTACATTTGTGTGTTTTGCTGGTTATGTGTTATGTGCCGTTAATTGTTTGGGGATCCAATAAAGTCTAATTATTGTGGTTCCCTCACCCTGTGTTGTCTGAGTAGTGTTACGCCCACGGTTAAGGAGGCCGGCGTTCAGTTGGGATGAGCCCTGAGCCACGCTGTCTTTCTAAAGGCGGTGGGTTTTAGTGGACGAGAGCACCCACTGAGCCCCGTGTCTCCACAATTGTTGGCAGCAGTGGGATACTACTCAGCCTGGTTTACCCAGGGGAGCTGAAGCGGACTGGTGTTTTCGGACACCGTCCAGGGCTCAACAACCAGGGAGGCACATAAGCATACCCAGCAGGCCATAGGGGAGGCATTCAGGTTTCGGACGCTGCCATGTCCAACCCCACCAGCTCAGCCATGGGACAAGGACAAGAGAGGAGTTACGACCGCTGCAGTAAATGGATGCTACAGGATCTGTGCTAGAGGCGAAAGATTATCTACTGGAACGCTGAGACTCGGTCAGACTTGATCCAGAAATTAGTCCGTTGGGATGCCCAGAATGATGCAGAGGACGATGAGGATCCCGCCGATATTGACCCAGAGGATTTAAACTATGTCCCACATCATGGATCTAGTGACAATCGGGAATCAACTTTGTCCAAAATGGCCCAAGCCACAGCGTTGTTGGATGCATTGGGGCCTAGATCCTCAAGAGAAGAGAGGGCTTATGTTCTGGAATATGTTTATGGGATTCCAGCTGCAGTACTGCTAACACCAGCCGGTCGAGAAGGATGGTCCCGCTACCCAGCAGAAGCTGCGCCAAAACAAAGGACTACAAACAGGGCCTGTGACTCGCCCAATCTATGGCGCTGTTATACATGTGGGTGCCATGGACATATAGATAAAGATTGTCTCCAAAACCGAGGCCGCATGCTTGGAGCCCATCTACCAGCTCAGCCAGTCAAGAGCCAGGGACTACGAGACACTGGTTCCTCCATTACCCTGGTAAGCCCAGTTATTGTTTCCCCAGAAGACCCTGTACCAGATTCACAATTATCCATCTCCCTGGCTGAGGGCCAGCGCTCAGACATTCCTCTGGCATGTGTGCAGTTGGACCTAAGGACCGACCACGGAGAGGTCGAGGTGGAGCTTGTGGACAGCCTCCCCACACCTGGTATTTTGGGGACCAACCAGTAAGTGATCGATGTGGGGATTGTGAACAGCCTCCCCATACCTGTCATTGTGGAGACTGACCAGAGCAAGGCTGATGTGGAGCTTATGGACACCGTCCCCACACCAGTTACTTTGGGGTCTGACCAGGAAGAGGTCCATATGGAGTTTATGGACAACCTCCCCACACCTGTTGTTTCGGGGACTAGCCAGGAGGAAGTTGAAGTGGGGTTCATAGATGGCCCCACCAAGCCTGTTGTTTCGGATACCACTCAAAGGGAAGTGAAAGTGGGGCTTGGGAATTACCTGCTCACACCAGTCATTTTGGAGAGTGACCTAGGACAAGGACTATCCAGTCAGTTTGAAGGAGCCATCACCCACCTCCAAGTCAAGCAGGACCCTGATGTGGATCTTTCTAACATCTTTTCCAGGGATGGTTTGCGTTCCCGGTCTCCATCATCCACTTCTGAGCCAAGAACCGTGAGTAAGCCTAACCACACTGTGACTATTGACTGGGGGAGGATTGATAGTGGGAGATTTGTGCAGGCCCAACTCATGGACCCCACCTTAGTGCTTGTCCACAATATGGCTGCTCAGCTTGGGGGAGGTAATCAGGAGAGGTGTATAGATGGGACCCTCTGTTGCTGACCTCACCATTAAAAAGGACAATGCCGTCAAGAGGAGAAGGATGATCGGAAGCCTATCATGTCTGGCTAATATTAAGAAGGGGGAGGAATGTGACGACATGGACTCTCATGGGTTAAAGTTTCTTAACACTCAGCCAGACGGGATGATAGATTGTTTATAGACGGGGGATAAGTCCCTCATTGTTTTTACAAGACTCTTTTGGACTCATGTAATTGTGTTGGCCACTGAAAGCCAGACATATTGTTGCTCCAGACTTTTCCAGTAATCATTGTATTGTAGTTGTGTATTGCTAATGTAATTACCTTAGTAGCCATTGTCTAGTCGGTGACTCCCAGACTACATGTATACCCTCAGTCTTTCTGTAGATATCATTTGGATGAACATTGTCCATGCAGCTTGAGATTCATCCAATGGGAGAGGCGCTCTTGTCCAACCAATCGATGAGGACGCAGTGTATCTAAGTGGAAGGCTGTGGCTATAAAAGGGACTTCTTTAAGCCACCAGGTTGTTGATGGATGCTAATGGATCCAGTCTAAGCTCTTTGGAGCTGAATAGAGGATCAGGATATCTTATGGCTTCAATCTAGGGACTCCGGTTCCGGTTGGAGACCATATCCACAGCCTAGGGATTTCGACTCCGGCTGCCAGGATTGTAACATCATATCAGGACTACCTAAGGAGGACACTCAGGTTGGGACAATCCGGTCACCTGGCTACAGACTTTTCAGACCTCAGCCAACTTCCTAAATCTGGCATTATTCCTTTCTCGGTGGGTGCCCGCCAAAAGCGGGGTGCTGCTGGATTGGAGTAAATAGCCCTGGAACCTCTGAGGCATGGACATTCTAAATGCCTGGTGAGCCAGCGGAAGGGTGAGACTCTGTTGCCTGTTACATTTGTGTATTTTGCTGGTTATGTGTTATGTGCTGTTAATTGTTTGGGGATCCAATAAAGTCTAATTATTGTGGTTCCCTCACCCTGTGTTGTCTGAGTAGTGTTACGCCCACGGTTAAGGAGGCCGGCGTTCAGTTGGGCTGAGCCCTGAGCCACGCTGTCTTTCTAAACGCGGTGGGTTTTAGTGGACGAGAGCACCCATTGAGCTCCGTGTCTGCACAGGGGTGTCTACTAGACACTCACCCATCACTAATACCAGGGCTTGGTGCCAGTTGGTAATTCATAGCTGGTTTCAACCCCATATATTACCCCATTTGCCATTGCAGCAGGGCAACGGGAAGAGCAGAGAACAGAACCAAATTTGGCACATCTAATAGATGTGCCATCTCTGGGGTGACTGCGGGCTGCTGTTGTTAGGCTGGGAATGACCAAATAGCCATTGCCACTCTAATAATGTCAGCCCCCAATTGTCTGCTGTCCCTTGGCTAGTTTTTTTAAAATGGAGGGGACCCCCACTCCATTTTTTTAAATTATTTGTTCCAATAATTAAAAAAATAAGAGTGGGATCCCCTCTATTTTGGATAACCAGCCAAGGTACAGTTGACAGCTGAGGGTTGCAGTCCGTAGATGGTGCTGTACATGTGTTGGATATGAAAACTGGTTGAGGACCGCACGTCATTTTTTTCTAAAATTAATTTTAAATTCAGCTAAACTGCTGTCCAGGCTATCTAGCTATCGCTCTATCGCTCTATTATATCTATGTATTGTGTCCTATCTATTTATTCTATCTATTTATCTATCTAACTATCTATCTATTATCCTAACCTATTTTATTGTACTCTATTCCATCTATTTAGCATTTATGGGCAACGGATCCGTTATAGTGTAAGGGGTGGGCAGACCCCTTACAAATAAGCAGTCTACCCGGAACGTTGTTGATATTAATAAAAATGTTTTTATTGTTATTACATTGTCTTAGTGGGTTCCCCTAGTGGCCGGGTGGGACGGCTGTCTCACAGAAACAAGTGGTAAGAGGAGCCGGCAAGATGAAGGGGAGGGAGAGAAAAGATGTGGAGGAAAAAGTGGGAGTAAGCAGGCAGTTGAGTCCGGGACGGGAGAGAAGAAGCAGTGCAGGGGCAGAGTGTGGGAGCTGGATAAAAGGGAAGCCGGAGAGAAAAGGAGCGGGCGGAACCTCAAAGTGCGAAGCGGTACCGGTGTGGGTCCGGTCTGTGGGTAGCCGTAGTGGGAGCCGGATGAAGAGGATTAGCCGGGCACATCCCCACTGGAGGAGACGTCAGGGCAGGTTTTCCCCCAGCTAAAGGAAGTGTGAAGTGTCATCTATAACTGCCGGTTGTGTGAAGAACTGTGAAATAAAGAATGCCTTTTGTTTGCACCGAATCATGCCTGGAAAGTGTTTGTACATCGGACGACATCTGCACCACCACACTCTGCCCCACCAAGTCATCTCCTGTCTCAAAAGTGACGGCGGCACCAGGGGTAAGCCTAACAAAAGGGGCCACGACTACAATCCCCGAGGCACCCCTGGCACCCCGTTACAATAGCATAATGGGAGTCTATGGGCAACGAATCCATTAAAAGATTGGTGAATGGAAGCTTTACTAACAGATCTGTTGTCGATAGAGTCCTGTTATGCTATAACGGATATGTTAGTCATCCGTATTTGGATCCATTCATGAAAAGTTATGCTTGCAGGACTTTTCATCCGTCAAACACAATGGACGGATGATGGATTGTACTTAATGGGTGACACATTTTGTCACATCCGTTAGATGTGACAAAATGATAGATCATGCACCATGAAAGTTAATGGAGAGCCAATCGATCCATTAACTGTTACGTTTTTGCAATTTCCAAACAGTTCCAAAAACGGAAATGATTACAGGACATGGGAACACAGCCTTAAACAGCCAACACGCATCGGTCATTGTGTGACCACAGGTCCTAAAGCCAGCTCCATAAAACTGCATCCAACGTACAAATTAAGGCCACATCTCACTAAGCAACATCGCTAGCAACATCGCTGCTGAGGCATGACTTTTGTGACTGAACAGCGATGTTTTTAGCGATGTTGCTGTATGTGCAATAATATAAAGAACCTCAATTACCAGAATAAAATGTAACCTTTATTAATATCTAGATTTAGTTAAAATACACCCAGTGACTGTGAGCACACATAGGGGCATACAAGCAAAAAAGGGGCATTACCAAATGGGATCCCTCTAAATAAGGAAGAAAGGGACTGCCCTTAGCTGTGGGGAATTATATGCTGGCGTGTGTGTAGCATACACCCCCTTTTTTAGAAAACTAATTATTTCTTGATGCCCCCCAGATATCAAAAAGCATTCATTACACCATAGGTGCACAAAAGGGTAGAAGGGGTGGACAGTCTCTATGGAGTCCCTATCTCACCCTATACATGCTTGCTCCTACCTACCGACGGGGGGTTTGACGCCGTAGCTTTTTGGGCGCCCCCGTTCCACGTCGGCTTACCCTTATGCACCCTACCTCAAGGTGAATGATTACTAAACAATTTTTAGAAATTCAAAAATTTCAAACATTCATGGATCAGAGCAAATGCAATTATTGTACAATCTGTACGAAAAATATGCAAAGGGACCTAAATGACTAATCCTCAATGCATTCTGATCATCACATAATAATTGAAACCCTTTCCACTTTACTCCGCCCCCTTGGTTTCAATTATTATGTGATGATCAGAATGCATTGAGGATTAGTCATTTAGGTCCCTTTGCATATTTTTCGTACAGATTGTACAATAATTGCATTTGATCTGATCCATGAATGTTAGAAATTTTTGAATTTCTAAAAATTGTTTAGTAATCATTCACCTTGAGGTAGGGTGCATAAGGGTAAGCCGACGTGGAACGGGGGCGCCCAAAAAGCTACGGCGTCAAACCCCCCGTCGGTAGGTAGGAGCAAGCATGTATAGGGTGAGATAGGGACTCCATAGAGACTGTCCACCCCTTCTACCCTTTTGTGCACCTATGGTGTAATGAATGCTTTTTGATATCTGGGGGGCATCAAGAAATAATTAGTTTTCTAAAAAAGGGGGTGTATGCTACACACACGCCAGCATATAATTCCCCACAGCTAAGGGCAGTCCCTTTCTTCCTTATTTAGAGGGATCCCATTTGGTAATGCCCCTTTTTTGCTTGTATGCCCCTATGTGTGCTCACAGTCACTGGGTGTATTTTAACTAAATCTAGATATTAATAAAGGTTACATTTTATTCTGGTAATTGAGGTTCTTTATATTATTGTCTTTAAAACTCAATTCAACTGAACTGTTTTTTTGATAAAGATTTCAAGGTTTCTATGGCGGGTTTCTTATCGGGACCTATTGGGGCAGATGACTGGCTAGAGGATGCGGTCCAAGCATTCTCCACTGAGGACAGTAATTTAGGGTCAAATTCTCCATCTTTGAAAAGTACCTTTAGGGACCTACAGGATCTCTATTCAGAGAACCTGAGGTCCTGGTGGGAGGTTAAAGCCCTTGAGAACTATATTAAGCAAAGTATCGTCCCGAGGGGATTACGAATAAATATAAATCCGGCTCCGAGATTACAGGACCCTGAGTTTCTGTCCAACTGGGAGAAAGAATCAATAGGCTCCTCGCTGAGGTTTATGCAATTGCTCCTTGAAAAAGAAAAATTGAATTATAACGAATCTTTGACCAAATTGGACTCATTGAGAAAAAAGGCCTTGGAACTAAAAAGTGATCCTGATTTTGGGAGGAAAGAAACGTCGTTGCAGAATAGTATAGAAAAATATCAAGCAACATTAAAGAAACGTAAGCATAAACAATTCTTACGTGATTACAACGACTTTAAGGATAAGAGAGCATATAATTTTACAACATCAAGTGAATCTAAATTATATACGGATATTTCCTCGTCTGACCAAGAATATTCAGACTCCGAAAAAGTAGGTCCTTCACATTCAGGAGACTATTATAGAGGTAGGGGATACACGAATAGACCACCACGGAGACAGCGATGGCGCAACCAGAGAGGAAATTACTTTTCCCATGGTCCAAATACAGAAACAAGACCAATCCGAGGTCCACTGCAGTCTCCCTCTGGTTCTTCCTTGCCTCACTTACCCTCATCATCTGGTACCCCCTCTTTTTTAGAGAAGGGAATCCCCAACTCTTACAATCTGAGGAGTCGGGACCAGCGAAACGTAAAGATCTAAATGATACCCAAATAATAAACCTCTCCCCGTTTGCTCTCACAAAGGATATGCTATCTGTCCTCAGAAGGGGGTTGTCCTTCGTACCGACACAGTCATTTGATAGGTTTTCTTGGACTAAGGACATCAACCTCTTTTGTAGGAAACTGAAGTGGAAAAAATTCTTCAAAAACAATGATAACGAGAGATGCAAACAATTGGGGATTGAGGTTTCTGACTTGGAGGGGGTTAATATCTTGGCAGAGCTCCTTGAGGAGGGTGAACGGAATAGGGGTTGGGGACCCTTTACGGAATTGAGTAATAAGAGTCAAAGGTTGCCACCAGTAAGTGAGTTATCAAGTATTGACATTTTCTTGAAATTAGTAGAAGAGGATATTGCAAAATTACGGGGTGGTTTTGACTCTTGTAATCTCACCGAGGGTGAAAGAGATGCCCTGAGACTACTTAAAGACAATCAGATGGTCATAGTAAAACCATCGGACAAAGGTGGAAACCTGGTTATAATGGATCATGATCTGTATAGAAGTATGTGTAAAAATCTTTTAGATGATAGAGCTACCTATGGGGTCCTTGAAACCGACCCCACAGGTAAGTATCTATCAGAGCTTACAGTGATCTTAGATGAGGCTCTTGAGACACATTTGATCTCCAAAAAGGAGTATGAATTTATGTTGCCAACTAAACCTTCAATAGCCACCTTCTATACACTCCCGAAAATTCACAAGGGGTATCCCCCATTGAGGGGACGCCCTATTGTTTCGGGAGTAGGATCAATAACCCAAAACATTGGTATTTATATTGATGTGATTCTCAAACCTTTTGTTCTTGCTTTACCATCCTATATTCGCGATACCTCTGATTTGCTCTCAAAAATGGATGGAGTTTTTGTTGAACCAGGGATGTTCCTAGCATCAATTGATGTGGAAGCCCTGTATAGTTCTATACCACACTCCAAGGGCATTGATGCAGTACGTCACTTTCTTCGGTCTAGAGCGGTGTATTTACAACCCCATAATGAACTTGTATTAGAGCTCCTGACATATACTTTGATGCATAATTTTTTTCTTTTTGACGGTAAGTACTTCCACCAGCGCAGGGGCACTGCGATGGGGAGCTCCTGTGCCCCATCGTATGCCAACTTGCTCCTGGGCTGGTGGGAGGAAACCGTCATTTTTTCCGATGACTCCCCCTGGTGGATGAATTTTATCCACTTTTGGGGGAGGTTCATTGATGATATTTTTTTGATTTGGTCAGGTAGCAAAATTGATTTCCACAGGTTTATTAGAGAGATAAACACCAATGACTTTGGGTTGTCATTTACAAGTGAAATTGAAACATCATCACTGTCTTTTTTGGATATTGTCTTTACGGTTGACAATTGTGGTCATCTTTCTTCACGGACGTATAGGAAGCCGACGTCAACAAATAACCTGTTAAGATGGGATAGTTTTCATCCAGTCCCTCTTAAGCGTGGCATACCGAAAGGACAGTACCTCCGGATGAGGAGAAATTGCTCTAATAAAAGAGATTTTTTTGAGCAATCTAATGATTTGCAGAACCGCTTTAAGCGAAGGGGTTACCCGGATGAGGTTTTGAAGGGAGCTTTCAAGCATGCCCTATATTGTGATAGAGATTCACTGTTACGACCACGGGTGAGAACGATGGAGGATGACATCATTAGAGTTATTGGCACCTACGATTGTCAATCAGATAAAATCTATGGCATACTTCGAAAATACTGGGGAATCCTCCGTGCCGATCCGGATATCTGTGACAACGTCTCTCTTCGTCCCTCGATCACTTATAGGCGTGGAATCTCCCTTAAGGACCAATTGGTTCACAGCCATTACCAAAGACCTACCCCCCCTGGTACTTGGTTGGATAGAAGACCTATAGGTTGTTTCCGATGTGGTGACTGTAAATATTGTAATTGGATTGGTACGTCAAAAAGCTTTTGCAGTGCTAGCACCGGGAAAAGATATTGTATCAGGGACTTCTCGAATTGTAAAACAAGCGGGGTGGTCTATATGGCCACCTGTAATTGCCCCTTAAACTATGTAGGTAAGACTACAAGGGAACTACGTAGACGCATTGGGGAACATCTAGGGGATATAAAACATAAAAGAGACACCCCCCTGGCCCGACATGTTTGGGAATTCCATCAGGGTGACAGTAGATCTATCTCCTTCATTGTTATTGAAGTGGTTAAACCTAGCCCCAGGGGTGGTAACCTTGATAAGATCATCCTGCAGAGAGAATGCAGGTGGATTTATTCCTTGAAAACGCAAGTTCCATTAGGCCTTAATGATAGATTGACATACTCCCCATTTCTGTAGTTCTAAAATTTATACCTTATTTTCTCTTTGTCTCCAATTGGTCACTGATTCACTAAACTTATATATATAAAAATAAAATAATAAAAAATATAATAAGATATCGTCCCGATTTTTATACCCCACCCGTCATTGCCCCGCGAATGGGGATTCACGGGCATTTGTCTACACACCTTTATCTTTAGGTGTTTGTCTCCTGGTTATAATATTTTGTCTCTACGGTTGTTTCTGCAGTTGTTAATTTATTTCATCTCCCAATTCCCCTATGCCTCCTCCCCTCATCATCTTTCTCCTTCTTCCCCTTAGCTCCTCCCCCCCTCCCTCCCCACCCCCTTCATTTAGATGACGTAGCATGATGCGTCTTTGACATTAGGTGCTAAGTATACATGTGTGGTGGTACTCCCTTATGATCTTTTTGGGACAGAGATGAGCCATCATTATGGGCAATATGTATGAATGGAATAAAATATACACATCCCTTGTATAATGTGCTCCCCACCGGCCTGGATTGATTGACTGTGGGAGGAGTTAGATGTGGGCGTGGTTAATAATGCCGGCAGATTTGTTTCAAATGTGCGGCTAAAAATCATCTTTGAGAAGGGGATGATTTCCTACACGCCCCTCATGTAAGTTAATCTTGTGCCATATTAGGAGATCTTATTAGGCGTATCTTATAATATAAGACCGATAGATCAGTGCATATGTGCGGGGTGTCATCTTGCCCCGGAAATCTAAATGTAACTGAGCGCCGCACTGGGATGTCGGTGGTGGGACAGGAGACTGAATGGAGCATGCTCGGGAACATCATCAGACAGGTACGCATGCGCTGTTACGTCACCTTGCCCGGAGAATTTAACTGGGCGCCGCATTGTTATGCCATCAGTAAGATAGGATACTAAATGGGGCGTGGTGTGTTATATTGACAGATCAGTACGCAGGCGCGGTTACGTCATTGTGCCCGAGGGATTTGACTGGGCGCCGCGCTGCGATGCCTTTGTAAGTAATATCTGTGGGGCCGGCAGGCTTGCACACAGACACACCCCGTTTACTTCCGGTCTTTAATCAGATATCTGTGAGTAGGAGGTATATGCCCTGGAGGCGTTACCTCACTATGACTGTGATGGTGGGAGGTTCTGAGAGACGGATTGATGACGGGAGTGGTGACCTAGAAACAGGGGCGGTACTACTTTTAGCTGCCGGTTTCTTTGAAGGTGCACGCAACTTCCTTGTACTTGCGTGCATTTATGTAATCAAGTCACTCATTGGCTAGAGCATGAGTGACATGTGCAGTAACAAATGTAGGAGATGAGATAGCCAGGGGCTGCTATTGGTTGGTGGCTCCATGTGACCTATTGGTGCCGATTTTTAAACCCTGCACTTCCTGTGACCAGGGCGCACAGCCATGGATCACCATATCTGACAGCTGGAACCTTTGCCTCCTGATGATCCTTATATCCATAAGAAAGGGGAAACGCGTCGAGGCCACATAGAAATGATCATCTGAAGGGAAGTAACTGCATCTATATTCCCTTTTTCTTTTATATATATATTTTTTGTGCAATCTGTACGATAAGTTATGGTAATCAGAAATTTACCCTATCACCTGTTTCAAGGGATGACCTCTTGATTTTCAGTAAACGCTCTGTAATATATCAGTGAAAATCTTATCTGAACTGTAGGATGTATATGTGCAGGTCCTTTTTTAGAATCATGTGTGATTTTTGAAAAACTGTTTAGAGAGTGTTCACCTTTGAGGCAGGGTGTATCAAGGGAAAGCCGACGTGGAACGGGGGCGCCCAAAACAGTTACGGCGTCAAACCCTCCGTTGGTAGGTAGGAGTTAGTGTGTATAGGGTGAGATAGGGACCCCATAGAGATTGTCTCCCTTTCCACTTTACTCCGCCCCCTTGGTTTCAATTATTATGTGATGATCAGAATGCATTGAGGATTAGTCATTTAGGTCCCTTTGCATATTTTTCGTACAGATTGTACAATAATTGCATTTGATCTGATCCATGAATGTTTGAAATTTTTGAATTTCTAAAAATTGTTTAGTAATCATTCACCTTGAGGTAGGGTGCATAAGGGTAAGCCGACGTGGAACGGGGGCGCCCAAAAAGCTACGGCGTCAAACCCCCCGTCGGTAGGTAGGAGCAAGCATGTATAGGGTGAGATAGGGACTCCATAGAGACTGTCCACCCCTTCTACCCTTTTGTGCACCTATGGTGTAATGAATGCTTTTTGATATCTGGGGGGCATCAAGAAATAATTAGTTTTCTAAAAAAGGGGGTGTATGCTACACACACGCCAGCATATAATTCCCCACAGCTAAGGGCAGTCCCTTTCTTCCTTATTTAGAGGGATCCCATTTGGTAATGCCCCTTTTTTGCTTGTATGCCCCTATGTGTGCTCACAGTCACTGGGTGTATTTTAACTAAATCTAGATATTAATAAAGGTTACATTTTATTCTGGTAATTGAGGTTCTTTATATTATTGTCTTTAAAACTCAATTCAACTGAACTGTTTTTTTGATAACGATGTTGCTGTATGTGACATCCAGCAACAACCTAGCCCCTGCTGTGAGGTCGCTGGATGTTGCTGAATGTCCTGGACCATTTTTTAGTTGTTTCTCTCCCGCTGTGAAGCACACATCGCTGTGTGTGACAGCGAGAGAGCAACAACTGAATGTGCAGTGAGCAGGGAGCCGGCTTCTGCGGACGCTGGTAACCAATGTAAATATCGGGTAACCAAGAAGCCCTTTCCTTGGTTACCCAATATTTACCTTCGTTACCAGCGTCCGCCGCTCTCACGCTGTCAGTGTCGGCTCCCTGCTCCCTGCACACATAGCCAGACTACACATCGGGTAATTAACCCGATGTGTACTCTGGCTAGGAGTGCAGGGAGCCAGCACTAAGCGGTGTGCGCTGGTAACCAAGGTAAATATCGATTTGGTTACCCGATATTTACCTTAGTTACCAAGTGCAGCATCGCTTCCTCGCGTCGCTGCTGGCTGGGGGCTGGTCACTGGTTGCTGGTGAGATCTGCCTGTTTGACAGCTCACCAGCAACCCGTGTAGCGACGCTCCAGCGATCCCTGCCAGGTCAGGTTGCTGGTGGGATCGCTGGAGCGTCGCTTAGTGTGACGGTACCTTTATTATTCCGATCTGATACCGAAACGAAAGGATATTTTATGCTATGTTGTGGGGGTTCGGGTCTTGAGTAGTCCACAATTTTCAAAAAGCCACTCTATTGTGCACTAAAAATGAGGCAAAAAATACTGAGATCATGCATGAGTGTGCACACAGATTCGATTACAGCCCAAGCAGAGAGCAGTGAATTGCTCATAACATTTCTATTGACTCTGTATGTACACTTATGCAGGAGCTCAGAGCTTTTGCTTTCTGAGCAACGTGTTAAAGCTTAAAGCTGGTGTCACACATAACGACGACGACAACGACGTCGCTGCAACGTCACCATATTCTGTGACGTTGCAGCGACCTCAACAGCGACGTCGCTGTGTGTGACACATAACAACGATCAGACCCCTGCTGCGAAATCGTTGCTCGCTCCTGAATGCTCGAAGTCATTTTTTGATCGCTGCTATCCCGCTGCGCCATGCTGATAAGCTGATAATCCTTGTGTTTGACACCGCAGCAGCGACGCTACGCTACGTCTGAAACCACACAACGACCGTCAACGTCGCTATGATCGCTGCTCCATCGCTGCTTTTTCTAACATGTTTGACAGCTTACTAACGATCATCGATGGTCGCTGCTACGTCACAGAATATGGTGACGTTGCAGCGACGTCGTTGTCGTCGTCGTTATGTGTGACCCCAGCTTTACAGTGCAGATGTCTGAGCGTTCAGTTGGGATATCAGAAACTGGACTCCCAATTATATGAATGATTATTAGGGTAAAGATGTAAAAAAAAAATAATAGGTATCTATTAAATCCCAATCCAGTGTAATGCTTGCTGGGGCTTTGAAAAATCTGCCAATGTAAAGGAGTGGAAGATTGTAGACACCCCCTGAATAGATTTGCTGATGTGACTTAATGTTTTGGGTTTTTTTTTACTGCTACATGATATATTATTACATTACATTAATGCAAGGTACTGTGATTTTATCCCATTTCATTCTAATCCTTTTATGCAACATTTTTGGGAGAATAGGCAGTTGGACAGGGAAGAGTTATAGTGAGTCAGCCCTGCAGCTGCAAGGAGGCTTTGGATTGTGAAGGGATATAACTAGGTGATTCAGTTCAAAGTTTGCAGTGTAAAGTCCATAAGAAGAGTGTGACAGTCTAGGGAGTCTAGCTTTTAGTAGCTGGATTGTGGAAGCAGTAGTATGGATTTTAAACATGGTTAGATTACCCTTGATGCCCTGGAAAGTGGAGCAGAGAGAAAGGAGAGCTTATATATATACTTACCGAGGCTCCCACGGGGCTGTCAAACTACTTCCGGGTCCGATCATTAGCTCTCATGTATATTCACTGCCTTCCATGTCCACCTTCTGTGAGATCGTCTGTGATTGGTTGTGGTCAGACTTCTGGCATACTGGCATTTGTCATTGGTTGTGAAGTGTAAAAATAAATAAATAATTGGAAAAAAAAGACATAGGGTCCCGCATATATTGACACTCAGTGCAGATAAAGCTGATGGTTACAGGCTGCAGCCCCCAGCTGTGTGCGATATCTTGGCTGTGTATCAAAATACGAGGAACCCTATGCAGCTTTTTAAAAATGATTTCAATAAATATTTTAAAAAATTGCATGCATTCCCTCCCAATTTTGATACCCAGCCAAGATAAAGTGGACAGCTGGGGGCTGGTATTCAATAAATTGGAGAAAGAGGGTGTTTTTTTGTTTGTTGTTCTTTTTAAAAAGGATTTTTCTCTGTGTTTATTTCTTTTTACTTACAGGGTTAGTAATGGAGGCAACGTCTCATAGACCCCTCCACATTACCAACATAATGCTTGATGACAAGGTCGCAGTGGTGAAATGTCTGATTATCTGTGATTAATGTTTTTACCACCATAAGGAATTTTTTAGGATCTTCCCTCTGTACTAAACCTAACTAAGCCTACTTTGGCTTCAGAGCTTTTATACTCTTTTTGTTCCTTTAACCTTTACGGTGCATTTCATTTATGAATTTATCAGGAAGATTAGTGGACTAGCAAAATGTAACTGTCTATATTCTTATTCAAAAAACCTAGAAGTTCCAGGTGCTCCTTGCTTGCTACTGACCTATGCAACAAATTTTGGGGTTCATGCATAGCTCTCAACTGTCTTGGATTCAGTGGGACTATCCCAATTTGAGGGCTCAGTCCCACTGTCCAAGCAGTAAGGGGACTTTTGTCCTGACTTCCTTTCACCACACCTTGTTGCTCTGTAGCTCCTCCTACTTAAGGGGCGGGCGCGGCATTTCACAGAATGAGCATAACTAAATTAACAATTCTCTTCTCTGCGCTCCCCAAGACTCAAACTCATGACCTTCATATTTATAGGCACCAACTCTACCAATGAGCCAGAGCTCACACAGACCAAGATAGGAGAATTTGGTAATCTTCATGTAATGCTAGGGCGAGCCGAAACTGGCAATATGTAATGCAGCTATGTGTAATCTTGAACAAACCCACTAGATGTCACTAGCATCCGTGTATGGATGCAATGGGATAGTCGTACAAGCCGAGGTCAGAGCCAGGAAGTAACGTAGTACAAGGGAGCAGATGTAGTCGGAGTCAAGTGAGTTGGAGGTCGGAAGTCAGGTAACAAGCCAAAGTTGGGGACCGAGAGAGCAAGTCAGTAGGTGGAGGGTACGTAGACAGAAGAACAAAACAGGGAGCAGGAGAGGGAGACAGGGAGGTCGAACAAAACAGGGAGCAGGAGAGGGAGACAGGGAGGTCAGACAAGACGGGGAGGACAGGAGTAAGGGAGATGAGGACTGGGTAGCAGGCAGTATCAGAGGGACGAGGGACCAGAAGCTCACTCTGCAGAGCAGGAACTATAACTGGCGCCGATCCTAGGAACAAGACACCAAGATAAGGCAGCTTGACCCTGGGAACGAGTCATGAAAGGATAAGCTCCTTCCACTGGTCCCAACACACAAAGCACCTATGAAGGCTCTGAAACAGCATAGTCCTACATGAATCGTGACATTTCAGTTGTATTACAGACAGTGAACTCAGATGCAGATTATTCAGGTACATCGTGATATATTATACATAGCAGTGTATCTCTATGTCCCTGTATTCTATAGCTGAAGAAAAGGTCAGATTTCTTTTTGTTCCTATAAAAATGCTACAAATAAGGAGAAACAATTACAAAAATGTCCTTTTTTATTTCTAAAAACACAGTATCTATGCTATATTTGAAGACAGCCTTAGGCCCCTTTCACACGTCAGTGATTCTGGTACGTTTGTGCTTTTTTTTTTTTAAACGTACCAGAATCACTGACATACGCAGACTCATTCTAATGAATGGGTCTGCTCACACGTCAGTGATTTGTCACTGCATGTGTCTCCGTGCGGCGTACCCGCGTGTGCGTGATTGCTGCACAGAGACATGTCCATTTTTTTCTGGCATCACTGATGTTCCACGGACCACGCAGTGGTGTGGTCCGTGAAACACGTGCCAGAAAAAAACGTGCTTTTAAAATAATAAACATTTTAACTCACCCGGCGTCCAGCGATGTCCTCTGCAGCCCGTTCTCCCTGCTCCTTCTGTGCCGGCTGATTACTGTCGCGCATATTCATTATGCGCGACACAGCCGACCCGGAAGCAGCTCCTGCAGGGGTCACCACCGGCCGGATGCTGCGTCGCGGGAGGATTCAGCACCACGGACAGCGGGAGCGGGCGCAGGTAAGTGAATCTCTAAGTGCAATCACGGGCCACGGAGAACGGAGCCCGGATTGCACTTAGACAACCCACGTGTGCCGTGATTTTCGGAAAACGCAAGGACATGTGCGTGTTTTACACGCCAGTGAAAAACGGCTGTGTTTTTCACTGACGTGTGAAACGGGCCTTACAGAGACTAAAAGCAAGTTATCAAAATGTGAAGCTTACATCAAAATGAGAAAGCTCTGGCTGCTATGACTATGAATGAATGAACAATCCTGGGTATCTGCTGAATGTCCCTCACTGTCAAATGGGTGTGGCTAGGGACATGGTCACAATTTGGCAAGGGGTGGGGTGAGTTTTCCTCTTCCTTGTATGGTGTATAATGTGTTTTTAGTTTGTTTACTTATGGTTATGCTATGAGTAAGAGCCCTTGTTCGGCTTGAAACACATAAGACGCAATGATTTTAATTATTTGTACTTTTGTACACCAATAAAATTAATAATGATTTTATCAAGTCCGTGAAATTTATGGAATTGGGATACTATATCTTCAAGTGCTGGATAAATGTTTTTTCTTTGCTTCTTTAATCCCGAATCCGGCCCGCTGACTGTCCGTGCACTGATTTCCAAAACCGGCCACAGCAAGTTTAGAGGTGAGCTGATCCTGAAAATTTTCTTTGTCTTAGTGGCGCAGCCCATGCCCCTCATAGTTTGTCCCTGTTATTCAAAAGTTGGGAGCTATGGTTCATGTGGTTAATGTACATGATCTGCAGTTGAATACAAAAATCCCTGAACATAGATGAACATGATTGCAGGGAATATACAACATTACACACTAAACACTGACTGCAGTGCTTGCTCACACATTATTCTTAGTTCTGATCAGTAGTAGTGAGAGCATGGGTCAGATACACAGATCCCCTCTTATATACCTGTAACCAGGGCCGGATTTAAGAGGTGGGTGGCCCGGGGCCCAGTTTGGAAGGAGGCCCATTTTTCAAGGTTTTGCAATATGTAACTCAAAATGAAACAAACGCAAGTTTATTTAGAAAAATCATTTACGCAGAGTAATTCAGGTAAAATCTTTCATTTTTTTACAATTCAGGCACTTTCCTTGATGTTCGTGCTGCAAAATCACTAATAACGTCACTAAAGTCCAATTCACGCAGTATATCTGACTCAATGCTCATGATAGCCAAATTTACAAGTTGTTCCTGTTTCATGGATGTCCTTGAGTGGTTTTCAATTAATTTGAGTTTTGAGAAGGAATGCTCCCCACTGCAGTTTGTTACCATCAAAATTAGATATATCCTTAGAACTATCTCAATATTTGGGAAAGTGTTCTGCACATCCTTTTCCATGATAAGTTGTACATGAAAAATTCAGTTCTGATATCTTTTGGCTCTTCGTCTGTGAATAAAATACAAAATACAGTTCACAGTTCACAACACTTCTATGCAGAGATACAAAGCAGTGAACTCAAAGGTAGCTGAACAAACTCTCATCTAATCTAATCCAAGGGAGCAATATAGCTGAATAGGTAGCACCTAGAACAGTCATGTTGAACCTTTTACAGGCCAAGTGCCCAAACTGTAGCCCTAAACCCAATTTTTTTTCCGAAGTGCCAATCAAACCTATTATGTAAATAATTGATTTTAACCTTACCTTTACAGTTTTCTCTTCTCTTCAGCAGAGGGCATGACAGTCAGGCATGCTTACCACACATTGAAGCTGAGCCTCTCCCACTGCCCTTTCCAGACATGGCAGTTGGATTTATCTTTCTGGAAAAAATTGCAGCATATAAGAGAGACAGAGATTTTAGCATGGAATGCAATCAGATTTCACCCTGTAATCCACATCTACATTTCAAAGTCTGAACATCTTGAAATCCCATAAAGATGTACGAGTTGCTCCCCTCCCCTTTAATTGTATAGTTATGTCCCCCTGCCTGGGCCACTTCCTGGTAAACATGTCCCCCATCCTGATATATATTTCCAACATTCTCGTATATTTGTCCCCATCATGGCCCCATCCTGGTAAATGTACCTCATCTTGGTAAATGTTCCCCCATCCCGGCATGTACCCCATTCCTGATAAATGTCCTCCATCCTGGTAAATGTCCTCCATCCTGGTAAGTGTACCACATTCTGGCATGTTCCCCCATGCTGGTAAATGACCCTATCCTGGTAAATGTCCCCCTTCCTGTTAAATGTACCCCATCCTGGCATGTTCCCGCATGCTGGTAAATGTACCCTATCCTGGAAAATGTACCCCCTGTGACGACATGGACACCCAATGCCTCTCATGGGTTAAAGTTTCTTAACATTCAGCCAGACGTATTGTTCTATTGTGTATTACCTCATGTTTGCTTAGCTTTTGTTTCTACAGACCCTTCCAGTAACCATTGTATTGTAGTTGTGTATTGCTAATGTGATTACTTTAGTAGCCATTGTCGAGTCTGTGACTTGCAGGCTCCATGTAGATATCCTTAGTCTTTCTATGCACACCATTTAAATGAACATTATCCATGCAGCTTGAGATTCATCCAATGGGAGTGGTGATCTTGTCCAACCAATCGATGAGGACGCAGTGTATCCAAGTGGAAGGCTGTGGCTATAAAAGGGATTTCTTTAAGCCACCAGGGGGTTGTTGATGGATGCTGATGGATCCAGTCTAAGCTCTTAGGAGCTGACTAGAGGATCAGGATATCTTATGGCTTCAATCTAGGGACTCCGGTCCCGGTTGGAGACCATATCCACAGCCTAGGGATTTTGACTCCAGCTGCCAGGATTGTATCATCATACCAGGACTACCTAAGGAGGACACTCAGGTTGGGACAGTTCAGTCACCTGTTACTGACTTTGCAGACCTCAGTCAGCTTCCTAAATCTGGCATTATTCCAGTCTCGGTGGGTGCCTGCCGAAAGCGGGGTGCTGCTGGATTGGAGTAATTAGCCCTGGAACCTCTGAGGCATGGACATTCTAAATCCCTGGTGAGCCAGCGGAAGGGTGAGACTCTGTTGCCTGTTACATTTGTGTGTTTTGCTGGTTATGTGCCATTAATTGTTTGGGGATCCAATAAAGTCTAATTATTGTGGTTCCCTCACCCTGTGTTGTCTGAGTAGTGTTGCGCCCACGGTTAAGGAAGCCGGTGTTCAGTTGGGATGAGCCCCGAGCCACTCTGTCTTTCTAAAGGCGGCGGGTTTTAGTGGACGAGAGCACCCACTGAGCCCCGTGTCTCCACACCCCCATCCTTGCATGTTTCCCCCATGCTGCCATGTTATCCCCATCCTTGCATGTTTCCCCCATCCTTGCATGTTTCCCACATGCTGCCATGTTTTCCCTCATCCTTGCATGTTTTCCCCTATCCTTACATGTTTTCCCCTATCCTTACATGTTTTCCCCCATCCTGTCATGTTTTTCCCCATCCTGCCATGTTTTCCCCCATCCTGCCATGTTTTCCCCTATCTTGCCATGTTTTCCCCATCCATCCTTGAATGTTTCCCCCATCCTGCCATGTTATCCCCCATCCTTGCATGTTTTCCCCAGTCCTTGCATGTTTTCCCCTATCCTTCCATGTTTTCCACCATCCTTTCATGTTTTCCTCCATACTGCCATGTTTCCCCCCCACCTTGACACAGCCACACACAGTTTAAAAGAAAAGCAAGAAAAAAATGCCTCAACTTCCAGCACTCACTCCACCACCGCGCAACGCTGGGTCAGGTCCTCAGTTCCCACGCTGCCACCAGTCGTCACTACGCTGGCGCAGCTTACTGACGTGTTATGAACATATTTGGACTGGGTTCTGGTTTGGGACTCCCTCTTGTGGCCAGTGCTGGTAGTGGAGTTGGTCTGCTTAACAGAAGCCAGACAGCTGATGATGATTGGGAAACAGGTTGTTCAGACAGGGCCTATATAACTGAGTAGTTTTCTCTTGCTCTGGGCCGGTGATCAATGTTGCTTCCTGTGGTTATATGGACATTCTGAAGCCTGCTCTATCTTGTTTCTACCTGAACTCCTAACAGATACGTTTGGTCTTGTACCTCTGCTGGTTTTGTTTCCATTTTTCCTGTTGTTTAATTTGAAGGTACTAAGGCTTGTTCCCTGATTTTTCTTCTGGAGTTCTGGATGGAGTTGGATCATTCCCTGCTGGGAATGTCTGTGTACAGATGAGCTTTTTGTATTTCTCTCCCTTTAGGAAGAATTAGTTCTCCGGCTGTGTCGAGGCGAGTAGGTCATCATAGTCTCGTCCCACGGCTACTTCTAGTTGTGTTGTCAGTGTGAGGTCTGCAGTCAGCTGAGTTTCCAACCTCTCTGGTGACACTCTGGATTTCCTAGTTTTTGCCTTTTTTGATCCTCCTCGGTCACTGAATCATAACAGTATCACCGGCCAAATTTAAGATACAAGGGTACTCGATAGAAGGGAAAAAAAAGTGTGTCAAAATTTTTATTTTTTTTTTTATTTTTCCTCTTTTTCTCTGGGTGTTGTGGAGGATCTTGTGCTGCAATGGATGTTACACAATTGGGTGATCGAGTTGATCATCTTGCTTCTCAGGTTAAGGATATGTCCGATTATCTTGCTCAGACACTTACTGTAGAGCCTAAGATTCCTGTCCCTGATTTGTTTTTGGGGGATCAGTCTAAATTTTTGAACTTTAAGAACAATTGTAAGTTATTTTTTGCCTTGAAACCAAAGCCCTCAGGGGTCTTCCATGCAGTGAGTTCAGATTGTTATCTCCCTGTTGCGTGGTGGTCCCAGGATTGGGCCTATTCCCTGGCTCCTGGAGATCCAAATAAGCTAGGAGTTTTCTGTGGAGACGCCTCTCATACTATTCCCGTCTGCCCTAAGCACGAAAAACGATTTGCCTGTTTATTTACTTTGGGGAATATACAGCCTGTTTCTTGTGTCAATTTTGTTGATTTGTTCTCTGTCGTCATTTTCGGCTATGGCTTTTATTAATTCAGGAGCTGCCCTGAACTTTATGGATTTTGGGTTTGCTGAGCATTGTGGTTTCCCAATGGCACATTTGCAAACTCCTATTCCTTTGAGGGGTATTGATGCTACTCCTTTAGCTGAAAATAAGCCCCAGTTTTGGACCCAGGTGACAATGTGGGTCGCACCAGACCACCAGGAGGATTGTAAGTTTTTGGTGTTTCCTAATTTGCATGACACTTTGGTACTGGGATTCCCTTGGTTGCAAACTCATAATCCAGTTCTGGATTGGACATCTTTGTCTGTGACTAGTTGGGGCTGTCAATGTGTGCATAGTGATACTCCTGTTTTGTCTATTTCGTCTCGGACACAGGAGGTCCCTGACTACTTGTCGGATTTCATGGATGTGTTTAATGAGACTGAGGCTGCGTCATTGCCTCCGCATAGCGACTATGATTGCCCTATTGAATTAGTGCCTGGATGTAAATTTCCCAAGGATGGCTTTTCAATTTATCTGTACCTGAACATGTTGCTATGCGGACTTATATTAAGGAGTCATTGGAGAAGGGTCACATCGGACTGTCATCTTCACCTCTGGGTGCTGTGTTTCTCTTTGTGGCCAAGAAGGATGGCTCTTTGCGACCCTGTATTGACTATCATCTCCTTAATAAAATTACGGTTAAATATCAGTATCCATTGCCTCTGATTTCCTGTTTTCCAGAGTGAAGGGTGCTAGTTGGTTTACTAGGCTCGATCTTCGGGTGGGTGTATAATCTCATTCGCATTAAGCAGGGTGATGAATGGAAGACGGCGTTTAATACCCCTGAGGGGCATTTTGAGTACCTGGTGATGCCCTTTGGGCTAACTAATGCCCCTTCCGTCTTCCAGTCTTTCATGAATGATATTGTCCGGGACTTTGTTGACAAGTTTTTGATTGTCTATTTGGATAACATTTTGATTTTTTCTGATGACTGGGATTCTCATGTTGAACAGGTTCGGACAGTGTTTCACGTTCTCAGGGACAATGCGCTATATGTTAAGGGATCAAAATGTCTTTTTGGTGTAGGAAAGATCTCTTTTTTGGGGTTCATTTTGTCCCCATCTTCTACTGAAATGGATTCGGTCAAGGTCCAGGCCATTCATGATTGGGTTCAGCCTGCTTCTTTGAAAGCCCTTCAGAAGTTTTTGGGTTTTGCTAATTTCTATCGTAAATTCATAGGCAATTTATCTGGTATTGTAAAGCCATTGACAGATTTGACCAAAAAGGGAGCTGATGTTGTAAATTGGTCTCCAGAGGCAGTCTTGGCTTTTCAGGAGCTTAAAAGGAGGTTTACTTCTGCTCCAGTCTTGCGGCAGCCTGATGTGTCTCTTCCATTTCAGGTGGAGATTGATGCGTCAGAGATGGGAGCAGGGGCTGTCTTGTCTCAAAAAGATCCTGTGACTTCTAAACTGAAACCTTGTGCCTTCTTTTCCCGAAAATTTTCACCACCGGAACAACATTATGATGTAGGGAATCGGGAATTATTGTCTATGAAGTGGGCTTTTGAAAAATGGAGACATTGGCTGGAGGGGGCAAGACATCAAATTGTTGTACTCACCGATCATAAGAATTTGATCTATCTCGAATCAGCCAGGAGGTTGAATCCCAGGCAGGCTAGATGGGCCTTGTTTTTCACGCGCTTTAATTTTGTGGTCGCTTATATTCCGGGCACTAAGAATATTAAGGTGGATGCCCTCTCTAGGAGTTTCTTTGCTGATTCTCTTGATCTGACTGAGCCTGCTACCATCCTGCATGAGGGAGTGGTTCTCTCCGCTATTTCACCCAATTTGAGACTAGCTCTTGAGAAATTTCAGGAGGACAAACCTGAAAGATGTCCTGTGGGGAAATTGTACATTCCTGATCAGTGGAGGAGTAAAGTGATGTCTGAAATTCATTGTTCGGCGTTGGCTGGTCATCCTGGGATTTTTGGCACCAGGGATTTGGTGAGTAGGTCCTTTTGGTGGCCTTCTTTGTCTCGTGATTCGGTTCGTGGTTCTCCAGTTCGCGGTTCGAGTGATTTTGGGGGCTGTTCTAGATCAAACTAGTACTCGAGCTTTTTGCTAAAGCTCGATAGTTCTAGTTACGTTCGAGAACGGTTCTAGCAGCAAAAAGCCAAGCTAATTACTAGCTGGCTTTCCGCTGTAATAGTGTAAGTCACTCTGTGACTAACACTATTATGAAATTTCAGCGTATAGTGTGCGGGAACAGCGCATTCAGATCACTGCTGCTGGGATAATGGCGATCACCATTTTTTTTTTTCCTTGTCTTCCTTCCCTAAGCGCGCACGTGTAGTGGGGCAGGCCAGCATGTCAGCCAATCCCAGACACACACACAGTTAAGTGGACTTTTAGCCAGAGAAGCAACGGCATGTGTGATAGGATGTCCATGTCACATGTCCCTGCATTACAAAAACGGGTATCTGCCTGTCCGGACGCCATTATCTGCCTTCTGCGTCTGGGTGTCAGTCACCGCTGGCATAGCTCCTGTGTACGCTCTACACACAGCGCTATACAGAATAGGGATAGAAGTTTCTATTAGCCCTTGTAAGGGCTAATAACAGCAGGCTCAGAGCCATAGGTGACAGTCAGGTCTGTGGAAACAGATTTTAACAGCTACAGCAGATAACAGCGTCTGTGTAGCTAAGCTCAGGGACTTCCTCGCTGCATTTCCCCATTAGGAGGGATAGAAAGTGAGGCTTCCTTTCCTGTACACTGACCCACAACCCTGCCACTGTACCCTCCTGCCCTTTGCACACTCAAGCTCATTGTTACTAAGCCATTATACTAGCAAACACTGAGTAAACTTAGTGGCATCCTAAAAGTGGCTGTTGGACTTCCATTAGTGTCCCACTAGTGCAAATCTATTTGCAGCACCTCTGCATTGCACACTCAAACTCATTGTTACTAAGCCATTATACTAGCAAACACTGAGTAAACTTAGTGGCATCCTAAAAGTGGCTGTTGGACTTCCATTATTGTCCCACTGGTGCAAAGCTATTTGCAGCACCACTGCATTGCACACTCAAGCTCATTGTTACTAAGCCATTATACTAGCAAACACTGAGTAAACTTAGCGTCATCCTAAAAGTGGCTGTTGGACTTCCATTAGTGTCCCACTGGTGCAAAGCTATTTGCAGCACCTCTGCATTGCACACTCAAACTCATTGTTACTAAGCCATTATACTAGCAAACTATGCTGCCAGTTTAAGGGCCGTAGTTGCATTGTCAGGGATAGTTATTGTTGTTTATTCCGCTGTTAATAAAGATAGACCACCGCTGCAATCTACACCACCTCTCAATTTTTACTACCACATTTTAAGTGCACAATCTTGTCGCAATCAAAATGAGTGGCAAAATGACAGATGCTGGTGGAAAGGGGAAGAGGCGTGTTGGAAAAGGAAAAAAAGGGTTTGTCCGTGGGGAAGGTGGCAAAGCTCCATTAACATCTGCTGAAGATAGACCATCTTCCAGCAAAAGTAAGATGTCTACTACTTACCGTGGACAATCCGATGTGCTCCCTTTTTTACGGACACAAACAACTGGAACAAAGGTAGATGATGGCCAAAAAAAAAAAATGCTTGAATGGATCTCAAGTTGTCCAACAAGTGCCCTCTCCGCCACCTCAACTACCGCATCCAAAAAACACCAGTCCTCTGAGTTGTCATCCCAATCACACTTGCTTTCTCCCAGCTCTGAAGTCTCCATCCGCCCTGCACAGTATGGTGGAACTGAAATGGCTGAGTCTGCAGAGCTGGTCAGTCACACTATAGCCTGGGAATCAGAGGTCTGCTCCCAAGCTACAGTGAGTACAGACCAGGAAATGGTCTGCAGTGATGCCCAGAACCTTTGTGACTCTGATTCAGGCCATGAGGACCAAGTTTCTGAGCATAATGTTGACCCTTATTCACAAACTGTAACACCTGTTGTTATAGACAATGAGGAACATACTGATGACGATGAGACGCAGATACCAGATTGGGATGACAACTTAAATATTGGTTCACGTCAGGAAGAGGCTCGGTCTGAGGGTGAGGGGAGTGCAAACACAACGCTTGATGAGGAAGTTCTAGATTCCACCTACTGTCAACCCACAGTCAGGCACTCGAGGATGTCAACAGAGGCGGTGGAGGAGGATGCTACTGACGACGAAGTTACCTTGCGCCTTCCTGGACAGAGGAGTAGTACTAGTAGCACGTCTACAACTGCATCCTCAGCCACCACTCTGCCTCTGAGCACTAGTCGGGGGGGCTCAGCAGGTCGCATGCCCTCTAAGCCTTGCCTAGCCTGGACCTTTTTTGACATAGAAAAAGATCGCCCAAATCATGTGATATGTAAAATTTGTCGTAATTCTGTTAGTAGAGGGCAAAACTTCAGGAGTTTGACAACTTCTTCCATGAATCGTCACATGAATAAATATCAAATGTCCCAGTGGGAAGCTCACCGTGCTGCAATGCGGTCTACCGGAACCATCCACCACCTGCCCCTTCAAGTGGATCCGCGCGCTCTTCATCTTCAAGGACTGTGGGGACAGCTGTCACACCTGGTTTTCCACACACAACTTCCACCACTGTAACCGCAACAGGCAGTTTGCTTGGTAGGTCGTCATTTGGTTTGGAAGGGGAAACAAATGCGTGTGTACAGCTCTCTCAGACATCGATAGCATCAACGTTGGATGAAGGCAACATCATGTCTACGCCTGCACTTTCCTCACAAACCTGCATTTTTTCATGGACACCCTACTCACCACCGTCTACACACAGCAGCCAGATCTCTGTCCCTCAGATGTGGACAAATAAAAGGCCATTTCCTGCGACCCATGACAAAGCTAAGAGGTTGACTTTATCCCTCTGTAAGCTCTTGGCTACCGAAATGCTGCCTTTCCGCCTATTGGACACAAAGGATTTTAGAGACCTTATGTCTGTCGCTGTGCCCCAGTACCAGATGCCCAGTCGCCACTACTTCTCTAAGAAAGGTGTGCCTGCGCTACACCAGCATGTCACACACAACATCACCGCTTCCTTGAGAAACTCTGTGTGTGAACGGGTACATTTCACCACCGATACTTGGACCAGTAAGCATGGACAGGGACGTTACATGTCGCTGACTGGGCACTGGGTAACTATGGTGATAGATGGTGGAGGGTCTGCTGCACAAGTCTTGCCGTCCCCACGACTTGTGTGTCAATCCTCTGTCTGTCCAAGTTCCGCCACTGCTTCTGCCTCCTCCACCTCGTCTGGGTCCTCCACCTCCGCCCCAAGCCTGCCTGGTCAGGCCACCAGCGTTGTAACTGCGCAGAAGGAATCATGCACCCCTCATTACTATGCTGGCAGCAGAGCGCAACGGCATCAGGCGGTCTTTAGCTTGAAATGTCTTGGAAATAAGAGTCACACAGCGGCTGAGTTGTGGGCAGCTCTGGAGACTGAGTTTAATAAATGGTTGTCTCCACTCAACCTGCAGCCTGGTAAGGCCATGTGCGACAATGCTGCAGACCTGGGTGCGGCCCTTCGCCTGGGCAAGGTGACAAATGTGCCTTGTATGGCTCACGTGTTGAACCTTGTTGTCCAGCAATTTTTAACACACTATCCCGGCCTAGATGGCCTTCTGAACAGGGCACAAAAACTGTCTGCTCACTTCCGCCGTTCAACCACTGCCGCTGAGCGACTTGCATCGCTCCAGAAGTCTTTCGGCCTGCCGGTTCATCGCCTGAAATGCAATGTGCCGACAGCTGGAATTCGACTCTCCACATGTTACAGCGACTGTAGCAGCACCGTCGAGCCCTGGTGCAATACGTCATGATGTATAGCCTGGGCCAACGAGATACAGAGGTGTGTTACGCTCACCGAGGAGCGGCGAGCGTCCGGAGGTGGACCCACTGGACCGTGCACCGGACTCCCCTGAGAAGGCGACCAGCAGCGAACCCCTATACAGGGACTGTGCGGCGCCTCCCCAGAAGGCCTAAATGCACAGCAGCCAGGAACCGGTTGTAGGAGTCTCTGTAGGGCCAGGTGTAGCAAGGTTGTGACGTCCACAGCCGGCAGGACACGGAAACTGCACCGGAGATGTTCACAGCAGGTGACGTCCGCCGCAGGTACGGCACGGATAATGTCCACGGCAGGTAGGGCACGGTGACGTCCACTGTCGGTATGAGCGGTGACGTCCACAGCAGGTACGGCACAGATAATGTCCACGGTAGGTAGGGCACGGTGACGTCCACTGTCGGTATGAGCGGTGACGTCCCCAGCCAGAATGGTACGGATGGCACTACGGTGAGACAAGGGATTAGAACCAGGTATCAATACACAGAAAACAGATAACGGCACAAGAGGTCTGGACACTGGCAAGGCTCTAATGGAAGCGTTGCTCGGGCGCCTGCTGCTGGGGGAGGTGAACCTAAATACCCATTAGGTAACAGGTGACCTCTGAGGTCACTTCCAGAAAACAGGGCATACCGCTTTAAGAAAGGGGGCGTGGCCTCGCGCGCAGCCTAGAGTCACTTACTGCAGCTCTGTATAAGGAAGGGAGACAGGAAGAGGCTGCAGCATGCCTGGGAGCAGGAGCAGCGCCTGCAGAGCCATGGGACTGGTAAGAGGAAGGCCGTCGCTGCCTGGGGCTATGACTGGGAGTGCTAGTGGGAGCCATGCTGGGACTGGGCACATGTGAGGGAGCGCGCCCCCCACGGGGTCTGGTGGGACCAGGTGCTACATTACCCCCCCTGAAGACCCCCCCTCCTCAGGAAGCTCCAGAGGAGACGAGGAGCATCCACGTCCTCCGCAGGTACCCACGTCCTCTCCTCAGGACTGAACCCCTTCCAGTCCACCAGATAGTAGGTTCTACCTCGGACCTCCTTAGCCGCAAGGATGGCTTTTACCTCATAGATGTCGTCACCACCAACAGGAGGAGGCGTATTACCAGAATCACTGTGGAAACGGCTCAGGACCACCGGCTTGAGGAGGGACACATGGAAGGAGTTCGGGATGCGAAGTGTAGACGGCAGCTTCAACCTGTAGGACACCTCATTGATCCGTCGGAGCACTTCAAAGGGACCAATAAAGCGGGGACCCAGTTTGTAGGACGGCATCTTCAGGCGGACATACTTGGATGAGAGCCAGACTTTATCTCCGGGTTGAAAGAAAGGAACATCCAGACGTTTCTTGTCAGCGTGTTTCTTCATGCGGACAGAGGAATGTTCCAGAGCCGACTTGGTCTCAGCCCAGACGGCGGAGAAGGACCTCACAAGGTCATCAGTTGCAGGGTTGCCGGAAGAACATGTCACAGGGCACGGCACTTTGGGTCGCTGTTCATACACCACCTGGAACGGGGATTTAGCAGAGGACTCACTGTCATGATTGTTGTAGGAGAACTCAGCCCATGGAAGCAGGTTGACCCAGTTGCTATGGTGTTCGTCCACGAAGTGGCGGAGATAATTAGTCAAGACTTGGTTAATGCGCTCCACTTGCCCATTGGACTGAGGGTGGTAGGCAGACGAAAAGTCCAATTGTACCTCCATCATTTTGCAGACTGCTCTCCAAAACCGAGCGGTGAACTGGACCCCTCTGTTGGACACGATATGGAGAGGCAAGCCGTGAAGCCGGAAGATATGTTGAATGAATAAGTCAGCAAGAACCTGAGCGGACGGTAGCCCGGAGAGTGGTGTAAAGTGGGCCATCTTGGGGAACCGGTCCACCACCACCCAGATGACTGTGCAGCCAGACGATTTTGGCAGGTCCGTGATGAAATCCATGCCGATATGTTGCCATGGAGCGGATGGTACAGGTAAAGGAAGCAAAGGGCCCGCCGGAAGAGTCTTCGGGACCTTGTTCCGGGCACAGGAGGAACAGGATGAAACAAAGTCCTGGACGTCTTGACGTAGCCCTGGCCACCAATAATATCGGGATATCAATTGCAGAGATTTCTTTTGACCCACATGACCTGCTATTCGGGAAGAGTGTCCCCACCGGAGTACACGTTCCCTATCGACCTCAGCAACAAACGTCTTACCGGGAGGAAGGTGGTGCATGTCAACTGGTGCCGCCATTAGCTTGGAAGGTTCAATGATGTGCCGAGGTTCCTCTTCCTGATCCTCTAACAGGAATGATCGAGACAGCGCATCGGCCTTCAGGTTCTTCTCGGCTGGACGGAAATGCAGAACAAAATCAAAGCGGGCGAAGAATAATGACCATCGGGCCTGTTGGGGGTTTAGCCTGTGGGCTGTCTGGAGATATGCCAGATTCTTGTGGTCAGTATAGATGGTAACTGGATGTAATGACCCTTCCAGCAGGTATCGCCACTCTTCCAGGGCCAGCTTGATTGCCAGCAACTCACGGTCTCCGATTGAATAGTTTTGTTCTGCTGGGGAGAAAGCCTTAGAAAAGAAGCCACAGGTTACTGTCTTACCCTCTGACGTTTTCTGTGTAAGAACCGCACCGGCTCCGGATGAGGAGGCATCTACCTCAAGGATAAACGGCTTGTTAGTGTCGGGTCTGTGTAAGGCTGGAGCAGAAGCGAAGGCTTGTTTAAGGGACATGAACGATTCTTCAGCTTCCAGGGTCCATTTCTTAGGGTTCTCCCCTTTGCGAGTGAGAGAGGATATGGGACGCACCAGAGACGAGAAGTGTGGAATGAATTGCCGGTAATAGTTGGTGAATCCCAGGAATCGCTGGATAGCCTTCAACCCTTCCGGACGGGACCAATTCAGTACGACTGATACCTTATCGGGGTCCATCTTTAGGCCAGTATCAGAGACTATGTGGCCAAGGAAGGGTAGCGAGGTCTGCTCAAACAGGCATTTCTCGAGTTTGGCGTAAAGGCGATTCTCTCTCAATCTCCGCAGGACAAGACGGTCATATCTTCGGTGGATATGCAAGTCCGGAGAGAAGATAAGGATGTCGTCTAAATGCACAACCACACAGGTGTATAGAAGGTCACGGAAGACGTCCTTCACAAACTCCTGGAAGACCGCTGGAGCGTTACTGAGCCCGAAGGGCATCACTCGATATTCATAGTGCCCATCCCGAGTGTTGAACGCAGTCTTCCATTCGTCTCCCGACCGAATGCAGACCAGATTGTACGCACCCCGGAGATCTAATTTGGAGAAGATCTTGGCACCTTGAAAGCGGTCAAACAGTTCCGGTATCAGGGGTAGCGGGTATCTGTTCTTCACCGTGATCTTATTCAATCCGCGGTAGTTAATGCAAGGCCGTAGACCCCCGTCCTTTTTCCCCACAAAGAAGAAGCCCGCTCCGGCAGGAGAGGAGGATTTTTGGATGAAGCCTCGTGCTAGATTTTCCTTTATGTAATCAGACATGGCTTGGGTCTCTTCTCGGGACAGAGGGTAGATGCGCCCACGTGGAGGGGTTGCCCCGGGAAACAGGTCGATGGGACAATCGTAGGGTCTGTGTGGCGGCAACGTCTCAGCCTCCTTCTTGTCAAAGACATCGGCATAGGCCCAATAGGCAGGGGGTAACCCGGGAAGGGTGACCGGTTCAACGGGTCGGTGCGGAGGATGCACTGGTTTCAGGCAGTTGCTGTGGCAAGACGCACCCCATTGCAGGATGTCTCCAGAATCCCAGTCCAGTACTGGCTTGTGCGACCGAAGCCATGGTATTCCCAGTAGTAGGGCATGCGTCATGCCAGGGAGTACGTGGAAGGCGATGGTCTCAGAGTGTAGCAACCCCACTTGCATAGTACAGTTCTCCGTGATGTACCGGATGGGTTCGGATAGCGGTTTTCCATCCACGGAAGAAAGACTGATGGGGGTAGCAAGACATTGGACGGGAATCTGGTGTAGGTCCACCATGGCTTGTTGGATAAAGTTCCCGGCAGAGCCTGAATCCAGGAACGCATGCTCTGACAACCGGATGGAACCACAGGACAGGGATACAGGTACATGGAGAAAAGGAGAGGACTTGGCATGACCTAGGGTGGCCTCTCCGATGGACCCTAGGCTCTGTAGTTTCCCGGCTTTACTGGACAGTCCTGAATCAGATGTTTGGCACTTCCGCAGTAGAAGCACTCTCCTGCCATTCTCCGATTCCTCTGTCGCAGTCTGGACTCACTGACGCGATCGACCTCCATGGGCTCGTGCGGAGCAGTAGGCCGGGTGGAGGGAGGTGACAACTGCCTTTAGAAGGTGGGTGCAAGGCGCGGGGTTCTTCTCGCCCGGGTGACTTCTCTGGCACGCTCTTGGAAACGGAGATCAATACGGGTAGCCAGAGAGATCAGCTCTTCCAGGGTGGTAGGTACATCCCGGCCGGTCAGTTCATCCTTGATTTTACCGGATAACCCTTCCCAGAAGGCAGCTACGAAGGCGTCATTGTTCCACTTGAGTTCGGAGGACAGAGTGCGGAATTCGATTGCATTCTGTCCCACGGTGAGATTCCCCTGGTGGATTCTCATGAGCGAAGAGGCAGTAGATGAGAGACGGCCTGGCTCATCGAACACCTTACGGAAGGTGGTCAGAAAGACGGACAGGACTTGAACGGTCGGGTCATTCCTCTCCCAGAGCGGATTCATCCAAGCCAGAGCCTGACCAGTCAGATGAGACATGATAAATGTAATTTTCGAGCGATCAGTCGCTCGCTGCAGCGGCGACAGCTCAAAGTGCAGGGAGCACTGGTTTAAGAAACAGCGACACAAACGGGGATCCCTTCCATACATGGGTGGGGAGGCCAGGCGGGAAGGAGACATGCATGTCGATAATCCCGCAGAGTCGGGGGTTGTTGAGGAGGCCGGATTCTGCAGGGCGTATAGACGGGAATCCACGGACGCCATATATTCGGCCATGTGTCTCTGGGCCTCATGCTGGCGGGACAGTTCCTTCTGTAGTTCACTTAACTGGGAGCCGTCGGAGGATCCGGAGGTTTGCATGGATGCCAGACAGGATTCCACAGACTTCATGTGAGCCACTAATCTTGCTTGGGTCTCACGTTGGCGGGATAGCTCCTGTTGCAGGTCAAGCAGTGGGTTAACCTTGATCCCGGCGGAGTCCATGGCCCGAGCAAACTGTTACGCTCACCGAGGAGCGGCGAGCGTCCGGAGGTGGACCCACTGGACCGTGCACCGGACTCCCCTGAGAAGGCGACCAGCAGCGAACCCCTATACAGGGACTGTGCGGCACCTCCCCAGAAGGCCTAAATGCACAGCAGCCAGGAACCGGTAGTAAGAGTCTCTGTAGGGCCAGGTGTAGCAAGGTTGTGACGTCCACAGCCGGCAGGACACGGAAACTGCACCGGAGATGTTCACAGCAGGTGACGTCCGCCGCAGGTACGGCACGGATAATGTCCACGGCAGGTAGGGCACGGTGACGTCCACTGTCGGTATGAGCGGTGACGTCCACAGCAGGTACGGCACAGATAATGTCCACGGTAGGTAGGGCACGGTGACGTCCACTGTCGGTATGAGCGGTGACGTCCCCAGCCGGAATGGTACGGATGGCACTACGGTGAGACAAGGGATTAGAACCAGGTATCAATGCACAGAAAACAGATAACGGCACAAGGGGTCTGGACACTGGCAAGGCTCTAATGGAAGCGTTGCTCGGGCGCCTGCTGCTGGGGGAGGTGAACCTAAATACCCATTAGGTAACAGGTGACCTCTGAGGTCACTTCCAGAAAACGGGGCATACCGCTTTAAGAAAGGGGGCGTGGCCTCGCGCGCAACCTAGAGTCACTTACTGCAGCTCTGTGTAAGGCCTGAAACACACATCCGTGAAACACGTGCGTGTTTGGTCCGTTTCCGTGTATACTGGAGACACGGCCAAACGTGCACCAATGTTATTGAATGATAAAAGCTCCACGTACGTTTTTGATGCATGTCCGTTTGTCCGTGTCCGTGATCCGTACCTGTGTGCATTTTGCACGGCAGCATGTCCGTTTTATGCACGCAACACGCAGCACGGACCCATTGAAAGTCAATGGGTCTGTGCGCAAGTCCGAGTGACACGAACGCATCTCTGTTTGCTCCCGGTATGGTTTGTGCTTTTTTTCATGTGATGTCGGTCTTTTTTCTTTTTCTGTTTCGTTCTCTCCCTCAGTCCGTCGGTCGGTCTCTATGTCTGTCGGTCGGTCTCTCTGTCTTATCTGTCCCTCTAGCTGTCTGTCGGTCAGTTCCCTCCCCTCTCTCATACTTACCGTTCCCCGATCTCCGGCGCGGCGCTGCACTGCTGTTATAAAAGCTCCGGCGGCTTTTACTATTTTGAAATAGCCGGCCGCTCATTAATCAATCTCGTATTCCCTGCTTTACCCGCCCACCGGCGCCTGTGATTGGTTGCAGTCACACACGCCCACCACGCTGAGTGACAGCTGTCTCACTGCACCCAATCACAGCAGCCGGTGGGCATGTCTATACTGTGCAGTAAAATAAATAAATAATTAAAAAAAATGGCATGCGGTCCCCCCCATTTTAATACCAGCCAGATAAAGCCATACGGCTGAAGGCTGGTATTCTCAGGATGGGGAGCCCCACGTTATGGGGAGCCCCCCACCCTAACAATATCAGTCAGCAGCCGCCCAGAATTGCCGCATACATTATATGCGACAGTTTTGGGACTGTACCCGGCTCTTCCCGATTTGCCCTGGTGCGTTGGCAAATCGGGATAATAAGGAGTTATTGGCAGCCCATAGCTGCCAATAAGTCCTAGATTAATCATGTCAGGCGTCTCCCCGAGACACCTTCCATGATTATTCTGTAAGTGACATTTAAAAAACACACACACACCCGAAAAAATAATTTATTAGAAATAAAAAACACTAACAAAGTCCCTCATCATCAATTTATTAACCCCGACAAAGCCCTCCATGTCCGGCGTAATCCACGGACCTCCAGCGTCGCTTCCAGCTCTGCTACATGCAGGTGACAGGAGCTGCAGAATACACCGCCGCTCCTGTCACCTCCACACAGCTAATGAAGGCAATAGCGCGATCAGCTGAACTGTCACTGAGGTTACCCGCTGTCACTGGATCCAGCGGTGGATGCAGCGGTGGCCGCGGGTAACCTCAGTGACAGCTCAGCTGATCGCGCTACTCACCTCAGTTGCTGCGTGGAGCTGTCCGGAGCGGCGGTGAGTAGCGCGATCAGCTGAGCTGTCACTGAGGTTACCCGCGGCCACCGCTGCATCCACCGCTGGATCCAGGTAACCTCAGTGACAGCTCAGCCGATCGCGCGGCTGTCTTCATTAGCTGCGTGGAGCTGACAGGAGCGGCGGTGTCTTCTGCAGCTCCTGTCACCTGCATGCAGCACAGCTGGATGCGACGCTGGAGGACTGTGGAGTACGCCGGACATGGAGGGTTTATCGGGGTTAATAAATTGGTGATGAGGGACTTTGTTAGTGTTTTTTATTTCTAATAAAGGATTTTTTCAGTTGTGTGTGTTTATTTACTGTAATTTACAGATTAATCATGGAAGGTATCTCGGGGAGACGCCTGACATGATTAATCTAGGATTTAGTGGCAGCTATGGGCTGCCAATAACTCCTTATTACCCCGATTTGCCAACGCACCAGGGCAAATCGGGAAGAGCCAGGTACAGTCCCAGAACAGTCGCATATAATGTTTGCGGCAATTCTGGGCGGCTGCTGACTGATATTGTTAGGCTGGGGGGCTCCCCATAACGTGGAGCCAGGGCCGGATTATAGGCGGGGCAGGCGGGGCTTCAGCCCAGGGGCCCCCACCACAAGAGCTTCTGAGGGGGCCCCCACCACCATCAGTGTGAGCGCCATTTTATTAAGGTTCAGGACCACACTGTACCTTTAAGAGAATTTCAATCCGGCCATCACTATGCTGCAGACACGCCCACTGCATGCTGTGTGGGCTGAGTCTGCAAGGATGACGTCACCGCGCTGCTGCTTCTTCGTGCCGTACAGGAGCTTGTGGGAGGACCGGAGCAGAGGCCTCGGTGGATGATGGTGAGTGACGTCATCCATCATGGTGCCGGGCAGGAGGCTGCAGTGAGGAGGGAGCAGGACGGGATTTCATAGTGTCAGCGGCAGCTCTGCCGGCAGGACCAGTGTGAGTTATTGCAGGAGTGTGAGCTGCTGCAGATCAGGTCGGGCTGTCAGTGCCGGGTCTTCAGCCTCATCCCTCCCCTGCAATAACTCACACTGATCTTCAGCAGAGACATCACTACACAGAATCCTGCACTGATCACATCTGAGCCTGCAGCACACATTACACTATATGGCCCATATTACATATAGAATATGTGAGGTCCTGTAGGCCCAGGTGTGATCAGTGCAGGGCATTGTATATCTGTGTATATATCACATCCAGTGTACAGAGTAGTGTGATATACTGTGTACATTATATATCACATCCAGTGTACAGAGCAGTGTGATATACTGTGTACATGGTATATCACATCCAGTGTACGGAGTAGTGTGATATACTGTGTACATTATATATCACATCCAGTGTACAGAGCAGTGTGATATACTGTGTACATGGTATATCACATCCAGTGTACAGAGCAGTGTGATATACTGTGTACATTATATATCACATCCAGTGTACAGAGCAGTGTGATATACTGTGTACATGGTATATCACATCCAGTGTACGGAGTAGTGTGATATACTGTGTACATTATATATCACATCCAGTGTACAGAGTAGTGTGATATACTGTGTACATTATATATCACATCCAGTGTACAGAGCAGTGTGATATACTGTGTACATGGTATATCACATCCAGTGTACGGAGTAGTGTGATATACTGTGTACATGGGATACCACATCCAGTGTACAGAGCAGTGTGATATACTGTGTACATGGGATACCACATCCAGTGTACAGAGCAGTGTGATATACTGTGTACATGGTATACCACATCCAGTGTACAGAGTAGTGTGATATACTGTGTATATGGTATATCACATCCAGTGTACAGAGTAGTGTGATATACTGTGTATATGGTATATCACATCCAGTGTACAGAGTAGTGTGATATACTGTGTACATGGTATACCACATCCAGTGTACAGAGCAGTGTGATATACTGTGTACATGGGATACCACATCCAGTGTACAGAGCAGTGTGATATACTGTGTATATGGTATATCACATCCAGTGTACAGAGTAGTGTGATATACTGTGTACATGGTATACCACATCCAGTGTACAGAGCAGTGTGATATACTGTGTACATGGTATACCACATCCAGTGTACAGAGCAGTGTGATATACTGTGTACATGGTATACCACATCCAGTGTACAGAGCAGTGTGATATACTGTGTACACACATCAGATGACATATAATGTGTATATTGTATAACATCTGGTGTCTGTATCACAGTAAACCCGGTCAAATGCCGGGGCCCTGAGCTGCCGGGGGGCCCAATCGCGGTGGCAGGAGTGGCGTACCGCTAGTCAGGGGGCCCAGTGCTAGCGCTGTCACCAGCCTCCCCCCCGCCGAGGATCGCACTTTCAATTGTATCGGCATCGCAGTTGCCGATACAATTGAGAGCAATGATGAGATTGGGCGGCTCTCTCTCATGATTCTCCTCACTGTCTCTGTTGGCGCTCTGACAGCTCTGCAGCGGAGCTCGGTGACGTCATCACTGCGCGCCTGCTGATAGGTCGAACGACAGCAATGGACGCGCCGAGGAGACCGGAGCAGCGGGGGAACGAGGAGAAATGAGTATGTACAATCACTGTGGCCAGACGACCATGGGGGTACATTAAATGATATGGCGGCTGTACACTAAATGAGGATGCCTATTGCTATCTGGTTCTCTGCACTGTGCTATATACTGGCTGTATACTACATGAGGGTGCCTAATGCTAACTGGCTCTGCACTGTGCTATATAGGGGCTGTATACTACATGAGGATGCCTAATGCTATCAGGGTCTGCACTGTGCTATATAGGGGCTGTGTACTATGTGAAGGTGCTTAATATTATCTGGTCTGCTCTGTGCTATATAGGGGCTGTGTACTATGTGAGGATGCCTAATGCTATTGGCTCTGCACTGTGCTATATAGGGGTTGTGTACTACGTGAGGATGCCTAATGCTATCTGGGTCTGCACTGTGCTATATAGGGGCTGTGTACTACATGAGGATGCCTAATGTTATATGGGTCTGCATTGTGCTATATGGGGGCTGTATACTACATGAGGGTGCCTACTGCTATATGGGTCTGCATTGTACTATATGAGGACTGCTTATTGTAATATGGGGGCTGCATAGTGCCATATGGGGGCTGCATAGTGCCATATGGGGGCTGTATACTACATGAGGGTGCCTACTGCTATATGGGTCTGCATTGTACTATATGAGGACTGCTTATTGTAATATGGGGGCTGCATAGTGCCATATGGGGGCTGCATAGTGCCATATGGGGGCTGCATAGTGCCATATGGGGGCTGCATAGTGCCATATAGGGGCTGCATAATGCCATATGGGGGCTGCATAATGCCATATGGGGGCTGCATAATGCCATATGGGGGCTGCATAATGCCATATCGGGGCTGCATAATGCCATATCGGGGCTGCATAATACTATATGGAGGAATATTGAGGCTGCATAATACTATACCCCCAGAGTTGTATGTCCCTTCCACCCCAGAGCTGTATACCCTAAGAGCTGCATGTCACCCCCCCCCACCTCAGAGCTGTTTGTCTCCCCACCTCAGAGCCACTGCCCCCCTCTAGAGCTGTATGCCCCCCATTGCTCCATACCCCTTTCCTTAGTAATATTTATGCCCCCCCAGTAATGTGTATGTCCCCAGCCTCTCATGTGATGTGTATATACATCGGTGTTAGTGTGCTCTATGTGCGGCCATGTCTGTTAGTGACTGCCACCAATCAGCGTGGCACAGACACATGCCCAGGAGGAGTTGGATGGAGACAAGCGGGGAGGTGAATGAGACTGTTGCCGGCTTCCCAATATTAAAAATATATATAAAAATGTAAAAATGTGTCTGTGTGTGCATGTATGATGTGTATCTGTGTATGATCTGTGTATGTCATCTATGTATGTCAGTGTATATGACTGTGTCTAGATTTATGTCTGTTTATATGTGTTTTTGTGAATTTCTCTTTAAATATATATGTATACATATGCCTGTATGTGTATGTATCTGTGCATGTCTATTTGTGGATGGGGCCCACTGAGACTCTTTCGCCCAGGACCCACAAAAACCTGGAGCCGGCCCTGCGTGTACCAGTCATGTATTCTCCTGTACACTGTGCAGGGGCGTACCTTTGGGGGGCATGCGGCATATTTGCATATTTATCAAAGGGGCACCATTGGAAAGTGTGAGGCAGCAGTATGGTGGGAGAAAATTGTAAGTAGACAGTATTGGGAAAGAAAAGTGTGAGGGGCATAGAATAGAGACTGGGTAGTGGTGGGGGATAAGCAGTATAGAGAAGGGGCAGCATGGTGACCAGTGTGAGGGCACAGTATGGAGGGCACAGTATGCTGAGGAGGGGGAATGTGAGACGGAGGTACAGTATAGTGACTGGATAATGAAGGAGATAGGCAGTATAGATAGGGCAGCAAGGTGGCCAGTGTGAGGGCACAGTATGCTGAGGAGGGGGAATGTGAGACTGAGGTGCAGTATAGAGAAGGGGCAGCAAGGTGGCCAGTGTGAGGGCACAGTATGGAGGAGGGCACAGTATGCTGAGAAGGGGGAATGTGAGACTGAGGTGCAGTATTTATATCTAAATGCTACAGTGCGTGCTCTACTGTTACGGCTAAAATTGTTAACGTTATTGGGCCCCCACCAGATTTTCTGCCCAGGGGCCCCCACCAACCTTAATCTGGCCCTGCGTGGAGCTCCCCATCCTGAGAATACCAGCCTTCAGCCGTATGTCTTTATCTGGCTGGTATTAAATTTGGGGGGAACCGCACGCCATTTTTTTAAATTATTTATTTATTTATTTCTATACTCCATAGTGACACGCCCACCGGCTGCTGTGATTGGGTGCAGTGAGACACCTGTCACTCAGCGTGGTGGCGTGTCTCACTGCAACCAATCATAGGCGCCGGTGGGCGGGGAAAGCAGGGAATACGAGATTGTTTAATGAGCGGCCGGCTTTTTCAAATTAGAAAAAGCCGCGGGAGCAGTGTGAACGCGTGCAGCGCCGGTGATCGGGGATCGGTGAGTATGAGAGAGGGGGGAACACTTCAGTCACTCGGGGGATTAGCGGTCACCGGTGAATCCTTCACAGGTGACCGCTAATCAGTACACGGCACAGACAGAGCCGCGGCAAGACAATGAAGTCGGGTGAAGTTCACCCGAGTTCATTCTCATCCCGCTACTCTGTCTTCCGACATGTAGTAACGACATTTTGCATCACACACATACATTTCACACGGACAATACACACACATGTCAGTCATTTCACTCACGCACACACGGACATTCCACACGCACATACGGTTAGCATACGGGATACACACGCTGGCCACACATACCATAAAAACGGACCTAAAAAACGAAAAACGGACCCGAAAAACGGCCCGTATCACACGTGCGTGGTTTTAACGGATGTGTGTTGGAGCCCTAAGGAAGGGAGACAGGAAGAGGCTGCAACATGCCTGGGAGCAGGAGCAGCGCCTGCAGAGCCATGGGACCGGTAAGAGGAAGGCCGTCGCTGCCTGGGGCTATGACTGGGAGTGCTAGTGGGAGCCATGCTGGGACTGGGCACATGTGAGGGAGCGCACCCCCCACGGGGTCTGGTGGGACCAGGCGCTACAAGGTGTGGCAGACCACCCTGGAGTGGTCTCAGATCAAGGACCTATGCACCCTTCTGCACAGTTTCGACATGGCGACGAATATGTTTAGCGCTGAAAATGCCATTATCAGCATGACAATTCCAGTCATTTAAATGCTGGAGCACACGCTAAACACTATTGGGAGTCAGGGGGGATACAACAGGAAGGGGAGGAACTACAGGAGGATTCATATGCACAAGACACAACAACATCACCAAGGTCCAGACGTTCATCATCACCAAAGCGGCAGGCATGGGACCATGGGGGACAGGGATCAACAAGGGCGCATAGTAGCAGATGAAATGCTGAGGAAGGTGCAGGAGAACATGAAGAAATGGAGGACGAACTGTCCATGGACATAGAACACTCAGCGGATGAGGGAGACCTTGGTCAAATTTCTGTTGAAAGAGGTTGGGGGGAGATGTCAGAGGAAGAAAGAACGGTTAGCACCTCTATGCCACAAACACAGCGTAGACTTGGTCCGCATGGCTGCGCAAGACACATGAGCGCCTTCTTGCTGCACTACCTCCAACATGACCCTCGTATTGTCAAAATTAGAAATGATGATGAGTACTGGCTTGCCGCACTATTAGATCCCTGGTTCAAGTCCAAATTTTGTGACATATTTCCAGCCATAGAAAGGGACGCACGTATGCAGGAGTATCAGCAGAAGCTGTTACTCGATCTTAGCTCGGCTTTTCCACCAAACAACCGTGGTGCACGGAGTGAATCTCCCAGTTGTAACTTGACAAACATGGGATGGTCTCGTCATCTTCAACAGTCTACCCATACCAGTAGGACCGTATCTGGTGCTGTCAACAGCAATTTTATGGAATCTTTTCATAATTATTTTAGACCATCCTTTGCAAGGCCACCAGAGACAACAAGTCTGACACATAGTCAACGGCTGGAGAGGATGATACAGGAGTATCTCCAAATGAACATCGATGCCATGACTTTGCAAATGGAGCCTTGCTCATTTTGGGCTTCAAATCTTGAAAAATGGCCAGAGCTCTCCACTTACGCCTTGGAGATTTTGTCGTGTCCAGCTGCCAGCGTTCTCTCTGAACGTGTCTTCAGTGCTGCAGGGTGTGTGCTGACAGATAAGCGCATGCGTCTGTCCAGTGACAATGTGGACAGACTAACGTTCATCAAAATGAACAAGTCATGGATCCACAAGGAATTTACTACCCCTGTGTCATCCTGGGGAGAGTAAATGCTTGTGGATTTTGAATGTGCTTGATGCAAATCTACCTGTGAAGTGTACAACTGGGGCACAAGTGCTGCCACTGGAGAGGTGGATGTGTGTGGGGCCAATTTTTGGAAAAAAAAGGGAGACTCCGCTTGGAGTAACCCTTGCTTGCTGTGTTTTTTTAAAGGAGCCAAGATGAACAAGTCATGGTTCAGCAAAGACTTTGCTACCTACCCCGGGGTCATCCTGGGAACGGTTAAGGATGGCGTATTTTTGAATGTTCTTGATGCAAATCTAGCTGGGAAGTGTACAACTGGGGCACAAGTGCTGCCACTGAAGGGGTGGGTGAGTGTGGGGCCCAATTTTTGGAAAAAAGGGAGACTCCGCTTGGAGTAACCCTTGCTTACAGTGTTTGTAAAAATGATCCAAGATGAACAGAGCTGGGATCAGGAAAGACTTAGCTACCTACCCCGGTGTCATCCTGGGGATGGTTAAGGATGGCGTATTTTTGAATGTGCTTGATGCAAATCTAGCTGTGAAGTGTACAACTGGGGCACAAGTGCTGCCACTGAAGGGGTGGCTGTGTGTGTGGCCCAATTTTTGGAAAAAAGGGAGACTCCGCTTGGAGTAACCTTGCGGTGTTTTACATGATTTTAGAAGGGCATGCCATGCCTATATCTGTGTCTCCTCCTCTTTTTCCTTGTCCAGCTCTTTTGTTTTCGCATGAGTATATGTCCTTGTCACTTTCCCATGTGTTTGTGTTGTGTTGTGAGTTGTTTGTCACCTTTTGGACACCTTTGAGGGTGTTTTCTAGGTGTTTTTATGTGTGTTTGTGATTGCCTCCCATTGTTTCCTATGCGGTTCGAATGGTTCGCCGAAACGGTTCGCCGAACCGAACTCGAACGAGACCTCCGTTCGGCGAACCGAGCTCGAGCCAAACCACGACCGGTTCGCTCATCTCTACTCGTGATGTGAAGAGTTTTATGCAATCCTGTGGTATTTGTTCTAGATCCAAGCCTTACTGTTCTCGTTCTAGTGGATTGTTATTGCCATTGCCGGTGCCTAAGAGACCATGGACTCACATCTCAATGGATTTTGTTTCCGATCTACCTGTTTCTCAGGGGATGATGGTTATTTGGGTAATCTGTGATAGATTTTCCAAAATGGTCCATTTGGTGCCACTGCCTAAGTTGCCATCAGCTTTGAAGATGGTGCCCTTGTTTCTCCGTCAGGTGGTTCGTTTGCATGGTATCCCTGAAAACATTGTGTCTGATAGAGGAGTCCAGTTTGTGTCTAGATTTTGGAGAGCTTTTTGTTCAAGGCTGGGAATTTCGTTATCTTTATCCTCTGCGTTTCATCTTCAGACCAATGGACAGACTGAGACGGCTAACCAGACTTTGCAAACCTATTTGAGATGTTTTGTGTCAGCTGATCAGGATGACTGGGTTTCTTTTTTGTCTTTGGCTGAGTTTGCTCTTAATAATAGGGCTAGTTTGGCCACTTTGATGTCTCCTTTTTTTGCAATTTCGGTTTTCATCCACGGTTTTCTTCGGGGCAGATGGAGGCTTCAGCCTGTCCAGGCATTGATTCGGCGGTAGAGAAAATGCAGCAAATTTGGGATCAAGTGGTGGATATATTGTCCCACTCCCAGAAAAATGTCCAACGGTTTGCCAACCGGCGTAGGACTGTGGGTTCCCAGTTTAAGGTGGGGGACTTGGTCTGGTTGTCCTCCAGACATGATACTATGAAAGTTTCTTCTCCGAAATTTAAGCCAAGGTTTATTGGGCCTTATAAGATATTGGAGATGATTAATCCTGTTTATTTCCGTTTGGCTCTTGCAGAGACTTTCAAGATTCACAATGTCTTTCATAAGTCTTTGTTGAAAAAGTATGTTGAATCGGTAGTGCCCGTGGCTGTGCCTCCTGATCCTGTGTTGGTTGCAGGGGATCTGGAATATGTTGTGGAGAAGATTTTGGATTCCTGTCTTACTAGACAGAAGCTCCAGTACCTGGTCAAGTGGGAAGGTTATGGTCAGGAGCATAATTCATGGGTGTTTGCTTCTGACATACATGCTGATCGCTTGGTCTATGCTTTTCATCGGGCCCATCCTGACAGACCCAGGGGCTCTGGTGAGGGTTCGGTCCACATTTGGACTGGGTTCTGGTTTGGGACTCCCTCTTGTGGCCAGTGCTGGTAGTGGAGTTGGTCTGCTTAACAGAAGCCAGACAGCTGATGATGATTGGGAAGCAGGTTGTTCAGACTGGGCCTATATAACTGAGTAGTTTTCTCTTGGTCTGGGCCGGTGATCAATGTTGCTTCCTGTGGTGCTGTGGACATTCTGAAGCCTGCTCTATCTTCTGTTTCTACGTGAACTCCTAACAGATAAGTTTGGTCTTGTACCTCTGCTGGTTTTGTTTCCATTTTTCCTGTTGTTTAATTTGGAGGTACTAAGGCTTGTTCCCTGATTTTGCTTGTGGAGTTCTGGATGGAGTTGGATCATTCCCTGATGGGAATGTCTGTGTACCTTGCTCCATATTCTGCAATGTATTTCTGTTTTGTCATGCTTGGTATTAATTTTAGACCTTCCTCTATATTAATGTTTTGCTTGGATCCCAGTAACACCAGAGTACTGATATAGTTGGGGGAGGTTGTGTGGTCTCAGCTTTTTTCCTATCAGGTGTGTTGGTTTTTCTAGGGTATTGCGCGGCTGCAGACAGTGCTCTTTTCTGTCCTTTCCTATATAGATAGTTTGGGCCTCATCTTTGCTGAATTTGTTTTCTACCTGAGTACTGTGTTTCATCTTGTCTCCCCGGTTTTATGTTTGGGGGCTATCTATATCTTTGGGGAACTGCTCCGAGGTAGATGAGCTTTTCGTATTTTTCTCCCTTTAGGAAGAATTAGTTGTCCGGCTGTGTCGAGGCGACTAGGTCATCGTAGGCTCGTCCCACGGCTACTTCTAGTTGTGTTGTCAGTGTGAGGTCTGCAGTCAGCTGAGTTTCCAACCACTCTGATGACACTTTGGATTTCCTAGTTTTTGCTCTTTTTGATCCTCCTTGGTCAATGAATCATAACACTGATGCTCCCGTTGTGTCCTAGGCAACAGGCCTGCGGCCTAGGAGAGGAGGAGTGTAAGAGCGAGGAGAAATGTCTCCTCTGCTCCAACACAACTTTGAACTGCCGTTGCGATCACACCAGCAGTTTAAAGTGGCTGAATTAGGCGACAGCGCGCATGCCGACAGAAAGTGCTCTGCGTGCCCTGTCTGGCACGCGTGTCATAGGTTCGCCATCACTGGCCTAGAAGCTTCTGTTGGGATCGGAGAAGGCTGTCGCATGCCATAAGCTAGGTACAGGTACTAAGGAAGTCTGGGTAGCCAGGTCAGTGGATGCTGACGCAGGTGCCATGACTTTGTGCCTGCCACTGAAATGTAGGACCGTAGCCAGGTCCCTAGACTTTCAATAGGTTCTCTTTTGTTAAATGTTCCTTATCATTAGAAACAGTTCACAGCAAAGAGACGTGTATTTTACATGTTTTGAGATATATATCCCTATATTGGTGGGAGGCCCACGCTTAAACATACCCTTATTCCTGTGCTTCCAAGGGTGCCTGTTCTTCTACGTAGTTGAAAGTGCTATTCTACACACCTAGATCAGCCGTTCCAAGTCAAAGGTGCCGATCTGCATACTCAACTCTGCTGTTCCAAGGAGCCTCTGCCATAGTCGCTCCGCTGTTCCATAGCATACTCGGTTCTGCTAATTAGAGATGAGTCAACCAGAGGTTCTGTGTTCGTGCCGAACACAGACTTAACAAAAAAAAAAATACAGCTCAGGTTCGGAGTTCGGGTGCTTTACATATGCAAACCACTGCAGCGAGCATCACCGTGCTCAGGTACACTCTGTGCTCAGCCCGGTGCGGTGCGAGCCGTGTACAGTGTTTGATCAGCTCGCACTGGGGTAACAACAGCATGATCAGATGTAGAGTGCACCAAAAAAAAATAAATAAATACCCTGCAGTGGAAATGCTCTGCTTATGGCTGGCTGTATGTGAGTGAGCATCCAAACTGGCCAAGTAGTGACTGCCAATGGGATTCAGGTTAAGTCCGGGTCCCACACGAATCATTTTCAAAAGTCCAGCTTCATCTGCCAAACCAAACTTCCACGGGTCCACTCATCTCTACTGTTGATGTGTCTGCATATCCATCTCTGCCATCTATGACCATGGTGCCTTCCAACATGCTCAGCTCAGTCGTTCAAGGACCATTGTGCCATCTTGCTTGTCCAGCTCCTTTAATCCATGACTAAGGTTTCAGCATATTCAAAATTGTCATTTCTCACCTCAGGTGCAGACCATCAAATTCAGTCCCACAATTACGAGCTGCTATATGTGCCATCCAGCATATCTTGTGTTGCGCCCCTGAGGCTCTGGTTGCTACAGGACACTGCACCTCAATTAAGGTGCAGTATCCATCTCAAGTAAGGGGGAAGGTTTAATCACCGGTGTTCCATATTCACACTTTACATACAGCTTAGGAGCCTTCACACGTTGTGGGATGACTCAGGGAAGTGACCCGCCCCCAGAGCTTGGGGTACTCAGTCCCGGGCGTGTGCGACACCCAGGGGGAGAGTCGTGGTCATGGCCGGTGCCCGGTCCTGGACCCTGGGGAGGGGTCAGTCCGAAAATAAAAGGGGAATGAAAATAAAAAGGGGATTGTAGTGACTTCGCCTTTTGCGGTGTGCAGCCAGATTTGGCGGCTGCCGCTGCAGAGTTCTGCTGAGGATGATGGAATGTGCAGCTCTGATGACCTGGGCCCTCCGCAAGTAGGGCTTTTCCCCAGCAGGTGATGATGGTGGTATTAGTGTTTGGAGCTGGTGTTACGGTGCAGTGTGCCGGCCATGATTCAGTCGACACAAGTGCTGCGATTGATGTCACTTTTCTCACGGTAAAAGGTGCAGCTGCCCGGTACTGTGTTCCACCAAGGTGGACTCCAGGGAATTCCTTCTTCTCAGACTCCCGTGCCGTTACCATGTGAGATGAACCCTTATGCACCTTTAGTTTCACCAGCGGTTAACAGACAGAACCTGGGCTGAGCTCCAGTTACCAGCCCCAGGCTACACACAGGTCTTCAAGCAGCTTCAGGCCCTTTTAGCTCTGTGGCTGCCGCGCCACCAGACCATCTGGCCTCTCCGGCCCCTCACTGTTCTTTTGTCCTCTCCTTCTCTCTGACTGCTCCTATGGTCCACCCGACACCGGTGGCCAGGCCGGACCCCAGTCCACACATTGCCCAGACTCCGGGTCCCACAGAACTCTCCCTTCAACCTCTTGTTCTTCTTACACCTCACTCCTGACTGAACTCTTTCATGTCACAGACTTAACTGAATTCACTTCCTGCCAGCTCCCATCTACCACACCACTGTTCCCTCCCCCTGCTGGGTCTCTCCCCACAGATTGGATGCCCATTTAACCAATGAGTGCCAATCCCTGTCATCTGTTGCTAGGCAGTCTCCCAGCCTGGTGTTGGGGTGTAGGTGTGTACCTGATGGTGCTGGTGTGTTGTTAGTGGCTTTTACTGACACAGGAGTACTTAGAATACAGGATGGGTATCACACCTCCAGGAGATGCATTACCCTGTGGCAACCTGGTCTCTCAGGGGCGCCACAGTAGGCAGGGGGGTGGCCATCACGATGCATGGGACTTCCCCGGTCACTGAAGCCAGCCACCTGGGGGGCGGGTTCCATTTGAGGGTAGAAATAGGCTCACTCACACAAACTGAGACGAGTCAGGACCATAGTTCTGAAAAGACACCTCTGGAACTCTTGGACTTTACTACTTTACTAGGCCCGGGGCTTGGAGCGGGAGCTCAGCCCGGGTACCTAACTGCTGAGGGGGACATCCTAGGAAAAGGACATTCTCTGTCTTTTCAAACACCGGTGGTGAGCCCTTTCTTGCTTGGGATTGACCGGAGCCCACGACGGCAGAGACCAGCACCTGGGTGCAGCTTTAAATCAGTGAGTAAAATAACCTGCAACCGCAGTTGCCGACTCTGACTTCAATTAACGATGCCGTCACCCCGCGCTCCGGCGTTCTGGCACTTCCCAGGTGACTGCCATACCCTTCGTCATCCTCCCAGGCCCGCCTGTGGGGAGCGACGCCATCCAGGCTGCCATAACACCTGCCCCGGCGAGGAATTCTGCAGCGGCGGTTACTCCTTGGCCGCATACCACAGGTGGCGTCACGACAAACTTTCCCCAATCACCCCGCTTTCGATTCATTTACTGCACTCCCCGGGGCAACGGAACCAGGCAAGTCCACCTGTGACATCGCCTGACCCGACTTGCAATGACCAGGCAACGAGTAGGTTAACCAACTGCCCCGAGGGGCGCTGCATTTGGTGTCATGAGCAGGATATCATGCCTATTCAAATGGATACTCTGCGCCTACAGAACTGAGTTAAGCATGTTAATTTGGCGTTGACGAAAAAAGCCGGTCGACATTATCGGCAAAGCACGGAAAAAGAAGAGGCGTGTCTTCGTAGGCGGAGCCCAGATAAGCGCGTGAAGAAGAGCCCCGCTGCCGGAAATTACCAGGAAACCCCATGTCTCCAGCCAAGAGCGGGAACTGTTTTCCAGGATAGATTGTACAGCTTATTTGAATTGCAACTCTAGATTTTGGAACTGAGACAAGGTAATGCAGACCAAACCAGGGTCCCAGCAACCGGTGACCATTGAACTGGCTTCCAGTGCTGAGGATCTCCCCTGTCAGCAACGTGGATAGAACCCGCCGCCCTCCGTGACCGATTGTTACGATGCTGACGGGCAGCCCATTTGCGCCATTACGGCAAACCAAAACATTATGCCAGAGGATGTACAGTGATCGTGCCAAACCAGGGTGTCGGAATCGGCCCTCTGGAAACACCAGCAACCAAGCAAGAATAATTGTTAATGTTTTTCATGTGCAGAATGTTTTCTAATTGCTGATATATGCTTGCCTTGAAATGTTTTAATGACCTGTGACCGGTATTGTTGAAAATGTTTGAAACGTTTTGAAATAATTGTTGCTTCCCATAAAGGGAAGGATGTCTTCTTGTTAACCTGTTACATGCATATAAAAATTGCAGTGTTAACTGTGTTTTGTTGCAGCCCGGGAGTGCTGCCATTTGCCGCAGGGGAATGTGGCACCCCTGAGGCTCTGGTCGCACAGGGTACTGCTCCTCAATTAAGGTACAGTGTTGTGAATGTTAGTTATGTCTTGGCTGCTGGGTGACCAGGAAGGGTTTGGACAGAGACCAGGTGTGTTGTGCAGTGGGTGTTTCCTTTCCTAACTCTCTGCTTATTTAAGTCCTGGTCTGATTGCAGGCTGTTGTCGGATGTCAGTTGTTCTTTGTATCTCCAGCCTGCTTAATCCTGCTCTACATCACATCCACGCCAGATAAGTTCTTGCTCTTTATTTATTGCCTGGTTCTTTTGCTTATCTGGGTTTGTCATTTGTTGAGATTGGTTTCAGTTTATTTCCTTCCAGGGATTTTCCCCCTCAGTGGATTGTTGAGGAACTCCCTGCAGTTCTGTGTGGAGTATAGCTCCTTTGGGTCCATGTGTTTATGGCTTGTTGAATTTGTTATAATTCTTGTTTTCTGTTCATTGGTATGACAAGGGCACCTGGTATAGGACGGAGTTCAGATAGAGCGATCTGAGGGCCTTTTTGTACTATCAGGAAGTTGGTATTTTGCAGGGTTTTTCTCTGACTACCATCAGTCCCTTTCCTGTCTTTTCCTATTGTAGTCAGCGGGGGCCTCACCTTTTGCTAATCCTGTCATCTACCTGTGTATCGTGTTTTTCCTATATCACCGCAGTCTTTGAATGTGGGGGGCTTGCTATTTTTGTCTATTTTCTGAGGCAGAGAGTTATTCATCTTTCCTACCTTTAGGATAGTTAGTTCTCCGGCTGGGTTCGCGGTGCACAGGATGTTAGTTCACCCCTCGGCTACTTCTAGTTGTGTTGGTTAGTAAGGGGATGGCGGCCAGATTAGTTGCCAATGCTCTTGTCACCTTTTTGCCAATGATTTGTGGTGATCTTCCATGGTTCCGGATCATAACAGTACAGTATCCATCTCAGGTAAGGGGGGGTTTAATCACCGGTGTTCCACATTCACACTTTACATACAGCTTAGGTGCCTTCACACAGGGTGGGATGGCTCAGGGTAGGCAGGGGTGTGGCCATCACGATGCATGGGACTTCGCCGGTCACTGAAGCCAGATACCTGGGCGGCGGGTTCCACTTGGGGGTAGAAATAGGTGCAACACACTTACACAAACTGAGACGAGTCAGGACCATAGTTCTGACAAGACACCTCTGGAACTTTTGGACTTTACTAGGCCTGGGGCTTGGAGCGGGAGTACCTAACTGCTGAAGGGGACATCCTAGGAAAAGGACATTCTCTCTCTTCAAACAACGGTAGTGGCTCCCTGTCTTGCTTGGGATTGACCGGAGCCCACGACGGCAGAGACCAGCACCTGGGTGCAGCTTTAAATCAGTGAGTAAAAGAACCTGGAACTGCAGGTGCCGACTCAGACTTTGATTAGAAATGCCATTGCCCTTTGCTTCAGCGCTCCCAGGGGACTGCCATTCCCATCGTCATACATTTGGGGCCCACACCGCCAGTGGGGAGCGACACCATCACCACTGCCATAACACCTGCCCCGGCGAGAAATTCTGTAGCGGTGGCTACTCCTTGGCCGTATACCACAGGTGGTGTCACAACAAACTTTCGCCAATCCCCCCGCTTTCCCTTCATTTACTGCACGTCTCTGGGCAACAGAACTGGGCAAGGCCACCTGTGACATCGCCTGATCCTACCCGCAACAGTCCGGCAACGAGTAGGTTAACCACCTGCCCCATAGGGCGCTGCATTTGCTTTATTGTTGCATGCTATCTTATGCACTAACGCCTCTGGCTCATGCTGCTCTATTAGACCTATGAATCCACCTTACCAGGTGAATACAGTATAACACCATGGCTGTCAAACTGCATTGGTGAGTACATGAATGCTCAGGCTCCGTGTTACTGCATGCAATGGAGGTAATTATGGAGGGATGACTCTGGCAACTAGCAGCAGTGATAAGCTTCTTAAGTGCTCAGGGTCTTTGGTTTTGTTGTCTAGAGGTGAGATGGCCGCCTGCCAGCGTCCGTAATAAGCTTCTTAGAGGTTATAGGTGCCTTCAATTTTTTTATTAACAATAATTTTTGCAATAGGGTTTACTTAAAAACCATGAGCCATTTCATGTACACTGTCTTTATATATCATAGTACCATTCATAGTGCAGAATGAGTTATCAGTGAATCCATCAGTGATCCCGTTTGTTAACTCCATCTTCATTGTCCCTATTTCTTGTAACCTGATTAATAACCATATCAAGGTGACTTTTAGTGTCATAAATTGGCTTAGAAATTAAAAAAGTAAAAAGGAAATTAAAAAAGACATAACCATTACAAACCCTGCTGTGAGACAAATTCACTGACAGAATCACTGCTAGCAAGGTGCCTCAGTGGTTAGCACTGCAGTCTTGCAGTTCTGGGGTCCTTGGTTCAAATCCCACCAAGGACAACATCGGCAAGGAGTTTGTATGTTCTCCCCGTGTTTACGTGGGTTTCCTACGGGTTCTCCATTTTCCTCCCTCACTCCAAAAACATACAGATAATGAATTTACATTGTGAGCCCCAATAGGGACAGTGTTGCCATTGTATGTAAAGAGCTATGGAATTAACAGCGCTATATAAATGAATAAATATTATTTTTATTATTAACTCTTTCTCCAGCTTATACACTGTGATATATAGAGGTTGTAGAAGCCAAACAGATGAAAATTTTTAATCAAACCCTAATGGTGAAGTGACTGTCAGTCAGTGCTTGGAGCACAGTTACAGCCACTGCTCACTATACCCAATGCCGTCCAGTTTATCATTTTAGATTATAGGGTCAAACCTTCTGAGTAACCTTAAGCCTACCACTTAAGGTGATTTTTAATTTTCTATTAGCAGGTCCCTGCCCACCCATAAAATTGTAGGCTTTTTAGCCCAGGTGGAGGCATTTAGGGACCAAGCATAAGATATACGCCTGGATGCTGGATGCTGGGCTCACATACAATTGGCCTTTTTTATGTTCTAAGCATCTCAATTTTAAAATGTATTTCCTTAGCAGTGCTGCATGTCTAAATTCCTGTATCCAATGTTTGCATACCTTAGTGTCTCAGAGTGCAACATTATATTTAGTACACTATACCCAGAGCGGTGACTGAAGCCTTGCCGGCACTACCCAGATGACTGAAAGCCGAAGCTGCCGGGAGCAATAGAGTTCATTTCCTCCCCGCAAGGAGGCTCTCAGTGCCAGCGACAGGCTGCTTCAGAATGCTATTAACCTGCAGATTAACTCCATATGTGCAGGTTAATAGCATTTTTTAGCTGACATGACAAGTTCCCTTTAACAGCAACTGGCTTGGAGATCACAATCTATGGAATGGCTTGTTTTGAGAAAAGGAATAAAGTGAGTCTTATGGCTGAGCTGTACATTTTTCTCAATCTCCTCAGACTCAGTCCCCAAAAAAGAAAACGGAGCAAAAGAAAGATGAGAAGAAATTAAGGGTAAATACGAGGGGGTGGAGAGCTTTCACACTCATTTACCATACCCTACTTTACTATTTTCACAGATTTAACTAATATTGTCATACTGTAAAAAAAAAAGGAAACATTTCTGATTTATGGGTTTTTTTTCAATTGCAATATACGGTAATACAATGGGTTGGTCACCACATTTTTAATTATGCTTATGTGAGTAACAAATGTTTTCATCCTTGGAGCTTTAAGTATGTAATGGTATAACATGTTTCTATTATTATAAGTATAGGAATATTTAACATACGGCGGGTGAAATAATTTTTGAACACGTCACCAATTTTCAATGTAAATATATTTCTAAGGCCCTGTGCGCACTAGAAAAAGGATTTTTCTCAAGAAATTTCTCAAGAAATTTCTTGAGAGTGAAGGATTAGTGCACCTGCATTAAAAAAAAAATGCACCAATAACGCACCAAAAACACATGCGTTTTTACCGCATTTTTGTGCGTTTTTGGTGCGTTTTGTTACAGGTTGGTCCCTGCGTTTTGTAATGCTTTAACAGCAATAAATAATATAATATAAATATAGAAAATTTCAGACACAGAAGGGAAAAGAATTATCAGACTTGTCCCAGAGCTAATAATCACCTGTGGAGATCTAAGGAAAGACCTGGAATCAGCAAGTAAACTTGTTTCAAAGAAAGCAATAAGTAATACACCCAATCTTCAGGGCTTTTATGCATTCTCACCTTGCAAGACTCCAGTGCTGAACAAAAAGCATGTTCAAGTGCATTTACAGTTTGCGCAACAACATTTAGACAAGCCTGTGAAATAATTGGAGAATATGGTCTCGTCAGATAAGACGAAAATTGAACTGTTTGGGTGCCATAATATACACCACTGTCTCACATGCCACAGACCAGGCTTACCTTGGAGGGGCATGATTAAGTTCTTAATGGGTATTCACCAGAGTCTCTGATGGTGAGGTTGGGCTTGGCTGCTGAAAGACACCGGTTCCACTCCAGAGCAGTTCCCGGTACTGCAGTAGGTGACTACTGTGTTCAGCGACACAAGTATGTGGCTCAGGTTACCGGACAGGATCAGGATCACAGGCAGGGTGAACACAGGTACTAGTTCAGACTGGAGGGCTGATACTGACAGGATGGCTAGATCAGACATGACAGCTTTAATGGTATGCTGGCTGGCAGGATGAACACAGTTTCAGGCAGACTGGACAAGTTTGACTTCTAACTGGCAGGTCAGGCTTAGGTTCAGACAGGCAAGACAGGTATGGGTTCAGGCTGACAGGACAGTTTTGTGTGACACCCTGGCCGGGCCAGGTAGTCACAAATAGGGCCCCGCATTACACCTTTCCCTCACAGGTAAGACACTACTAACCACAAAACCCTAGTCACCTCCCTCGGGGCTTGATAGACACACCAGGGGGCGGAACCAGGCGGTTGGAAGACGCCCACCGAGGAGCTTTAGACAGCCCGAGGGCGGGAAGGAGAGAGTTGAGAGTAGTCAAGTTCAGAGACAGATGAGGTGTGGAGTTCAAGGAGAGTGGAGGTCAGGCCTGTGTCTGGGCCTGAAGGAAAACTAACAGGTACCAGGGTAGGAGCCCTGGTGCCTTTGGCTAGGAGGCAGACGGTGGTCTCCATCTGCAGGAGTCGGAAAGACGGCTCGGTGGAACTGAGGTGGACCGGGACAGGGTTGTAGCCCGCTGGCACCAACTCAGGGAACCGACTCGGAAACTGGAGCACACAGGGGGGTACTCAGACCCTGAAGCTAGGTCCAGAAGTGACTGGAACTGGTTAATTAACTGATTGCGGCCAGTATTAGAGGTCCTGTCCCACCCAAAGTCCCTAATAGAAGACAACAGCCCACCGAGGGGGATAAAAAGGCCACCGCCACTGCTCAGAGATCCCACGGGCCAACGTCCGCGGGCAAGGGCTCCTTAGGCCACATCCAGCCAGGAGCGGACTCCTGGAGTTGCAAGCACAGGCAGTCCACTGTTCTAAAACAGGTGCAGGAGAAATACAGAGACCACCAGCCGGGTGGGGGAACCAGAACACACCCGGCTGCGGGCACCGACCACCATCACCTTGGTTTACCAGAGACTCGTGTGTTTTCTTAATAGTGAGTACACCAGCACCCTCCGGTCGTCCTTCTCCCTGTACTGCCAAATCCCAACGGGTCCTGGGGCCACCATCCCTGCCCACAGAGGGGTTAACAACTTGCTGCACAACATCTCCCCCGGGTGCCCCGTAACTGCAGCGGTGGTGTCCAAACTCACCACATACCGTGGGTGGCGTCATGAACTCCGTACGGCCCAGCCCATACATATACGTCCTACATCCACCATCCCATCACCCCCCCTTTTATTTAAAGTGACCGCGAGACTCCCCGGGTCCGGAGACCCTCGAGCCACCCACAGAAGGACCAGATCCGAGCAGCTCGGCTGCCGAGAGCGGGGCAGTACATTTGGGTTCAGGGACCTCACAATTAACTCCCAGGCACAGGACTAACGAGAAACAATGTTGCTCACTCACCTTCCAACTGGGGAATGTGCCTTAAATACCTAGTGCCTCCCAGCAATAGGCTGGGTACACTTCCGGTTTGCAGGCGCTGCCCCATTGAGAATCAAGAGAGAGCACCCTAAGGTTGCGAGGAGACCTGCATGGCATGTACAGGCCCTGGGAGCAGGGGACTGCAGCTGGGGCCAGCACACATGGAGGAGAGACAGCAGGATGGTTGTGACAGGGAGTATGTCAGAGATGCTGGGGCCAGACCTGCAACCAAGTTTGGAGGAGAAATGGCACTGCATATCACCTTAATAACATCATACCAACAGTGAAATTTGGAGGTGGGAACATCATAGTGTGGGGCTGTGTAGCACCCAGGGGTATGGAGTACTCAGTTGTGGGCAGAATCTCTATTGGGACTGTCACAGTGGTGGCAATTACCCGGTTACGTGCCTTGGGCCCTTTTTGTAATGGGGATATTTACAGGTGATTAGTGAATACATTTTATATGTGACGCCACTTGCAGTGTTGTGGCTAAGTGTAGGGAGCCGCCGCTGCAGAATGTCTCTACTGAGGCTGATAGTATTGGCAGCTAGTATGGTAGTCCCTCCGCAAGTAGGGTTTTGCCCCAGCGGGTGTATGGTGCGGTGGGCGTCGGAAGAAGGAGTCCAGACAGGTATTCAGTGCAACTGGTTTACTCACTTGAGATGTTAACTGGTTGCCCAAAGCCAGCTGGTTTTGCCTCCAAGTCCCCTTCATCCCAGTGCCAGTCTGGTTCCTCTGGTACCTTGTTCCCCTGCACCTGTCTCTGGTAAGTTGGTCCCCGTGGTATAGAACACTGGGGGTCCCCGTTCTGTGGTTTGCCCACTTCTGTCCGCTTGACGGTAGCATGAACCCTGTGGGGTTGCAGTCTCTGGTCCTGTCGCCGGTTCTCCCTTTGCTACTGAGTCTTCGGATTCTTTAGGGTCAGCAAGGTCCTTGATGGTCCCCTTGGTGTGCAGGTGTTAACAGGTCGGCTTGGATTTATTTCCTGTCCTAGGGTCCTGTACCCCATTGGTACGTAGTTCTGGGAATACTCCACCGTACTCCACCGGCAACTACTTCTCCTGGGTACCAGGTCACCGTTAACCCGAGTCAGGATGTCTTTTCGCTTCCACCTTCACTCCTCACCTGTCTGACACTTGTCTCTCTACAGTCACTGCAGTTCTGACTACTGACTTCCTGTGTTCTCTCTGTCCACAGTCTGGCACTCCCACCTGGTCAACTAGTGGACTACATTGGCTTGATCTCTAGGCGGCCATCCATAGTTCCACCCTATCTGGGTACCATTGTATGGAGGATTGTTGGGGAAAACTGGGATTACCTGGGTTATTGTTGGTACCGGCACTGGGGTTCTGGGTCCCTAAGGCGGGGTAGGCCCTGCATCCTTGTTGGGATGCAGAACCTTGTCGCACCCTGATGGTTTCAGGAGCGCTACAAACTTGATGCCAGCATGTTACATATTTGGAAGCCCAGGTAACTGATCTAAATATACAGCTTACAACACTCAGGAGCATTGCAAACATGGATAGAAGTTTAGAGCTCACTGAGCATGCTCTGGCTGGGGCAAGTGCTATGGAGGAGGGTGGAGAAGGTCAGGTTCCAGAGGTAGGTAGATGGGCAAAAGTTAGAAGAAGAGGTAGGAAGAAAAGTGTCAAGGAGCCTAGTCCTAGGCTAAACCTAGTAAATTTGCCTGTTTGGCTGATTTTAGAGATGCATGCCCAGGACTAGGATCACTACAGCAAAACGTTGCCCCTAGCAACTTGGAAAACGACTGCTGTGTGAAGAAGGGAAATAGGAGTGCAGCAAAGGCCAGACAGATGTTGGGGTAGGGGACTCTATAATTAGGCAGACAGACAGGGTCATCTGTCGCCGGGATCGTGAATGCCGAACAGTGTGTTGTCTGCCAGGTGCTCGAGTTTTGCATATTGCGGATCGGATAGAAAGATTGCTGGGTGGGGCTGTGGAAAACCCAACGGTCATGGTGCACATTTGTACCAACGACAAAGTTAGAGGCAGGTGGAAGGTCCTTAAAAATGATAACAGGGAACTAGGAGAGAAGCAGTCCAGGACTGCCAAGGTGGTGTTTTCAGAAATACTACCGGTGCCAAGAGCGTCACTAGAAAGACAGCTTAGGGAGATAAATACATGGCTTAGAAATTGGAGCAGGAAGGAAGGATTTGGGTTCATGGAGAACTGGGCCGATTTCTCAGTCAGCTACAGGCTCTACGGTAGGGACGGGCTGCACCTCAACGGGGAAGGTGGAGCTGTGTTGGGGGAGAAACTGGTCAGATGGATGGAGAAACTTTTAAACTAGGGTCTGGGGAGGGAGGTTAGTGGTGTAAACAATGGCAAAGATAGAGCAGATAGAGACAGTGAGACAGTAGGGGTCAATGAAGGTTTTGGGGTGCTGGGACATTCAAGGAAAGTAGGGAGGCAAAGAGTAAGGAATGAGTTACTAGTATGAAATGTCTACTGGCAAATGTACTCAGTGACCACGTAGGGGGGGAGTTATGACAATGTAGAGTCAGTATGGGTACAGTGCCTTGCGAACGTATTCAGCCCCCTTGAATTTTTCGACCTTTTCCCACATTTCAGGCTTCAAACATAAAGATAAAAAATTGAATGTTATGGTGAAGATTCAACAACAAGTGGGACACAATTGTGAAGTTGAACGAAATTTATTGCTTATTTTAAACTTTTGTAAAAAATAATAAACTGAAAAGTGGGTCGTGCAATATTATTCGGCCCCTTTACTTTTAGTGCAGCAAACTCACTCCAGACGTTCATTGAGGATCTCTGAATGATCCAATGTTGTCTTAAATGACTAATGATGATAAATATAAGCCACCTATGTGTAATCAAGTCTCCATATAAATCAGGGGTGGGCAATTAATATTCCCATGGGGCCGCATGAGAAATTGGGACGGTTTTAGAGGGCCGGACTAATATAATTAACTCAGTTTTACCCAATACTGTATACAGTATATATACTATCCCTTCATAAACAAACAGTAAGTTACAGACTGTGTGACCCCTCGTGGCCCTGCACGCACACACGCAGACATGTCCATTTTTTTCTCCAGCAGCACGGGTGTCACACGGATCGCATACTGATGTGATCTGTGTGACATCAGTGTGACAAATACCAGAGAAAACAAGGGTCTTTTTAATAAAAAGATTTTCTATATTTACCTCTCTCCAGCGCTGCTGTCTCTGGCTCTGCTGCCTCCCGCTCCTTATAGTCGGTAATTATACTCACTGAATATTCACTGCAGTGAGCAGCTGGAAGCAGGGACAGCGCTGTGGACCGCATCGCTGGGTGAGTATACAGGTGTGTGTGTGTGTGTTGAGAACCTGGAAGCCGGAGCACCTCGGGGACTCGTCACAGTTCCCAATGAACTTTGATGAACCCGTGAAGCTGTAGCGTGGGTGTCGCAGGGGGGTCATCAGAGTTCATTTGAAACTCCGATGACCTCCTAGAGGTCACTGTGCTTGCAGAATACTCACCTGTCCCTGCGGTGATGTCCTCAGTGGTGCTGTGCCCAGCGCTGTCACCGTGATGCTCCGGCTTACAGGTCCTGAGTGCGGTGAATAATCAATGAATGAGCGGGGGTCAGGAGCGGGAGGCACTCCTATATACTGCACCTGTAACATACATCACTACACTCCTATATACTGCACATGTAATATACATCACTACACTCCTATATACTGCACCTGTAACATACATCACTACACTCCTATATACTACACATGTAATATTGTCACGCTCCCCGGGTCCTCACCCCCGCTCCCCGGCTCACCTGCCACGCTGCCCGCTCCTCAGCCCCCGGATTCCGTCCGTCCCAGGCCCCCTGGTCCCCGATCCCGGCGCCCGACGGCTTCCCAGGACCTGGCCGGCTCTCCTGCGTCCTCCTCTCAGCCTCCTTCCCTGGCTTCTGGCACCCGGGCGGCGCGCATGCGCGTTAGGGCGCGCGCGCGGTCACTGACCCTTTCTTAAAGGGCCAGCGTCCATTAACAGGAAATGAGGTTGAACAGGTACTGGGTATAAAGGGGGTTATTGTCCAAGGGGGCGGGGCCTGATCTTCGTGTTCCCTGAGCTAGGAGTCAGGTCTCCTGGTGTTTATGTGCCTGTACTCACCTATCTCTCTTTGTAGAGCCGTACCTGCCTCGCCATCCAGTCAGCCGTATCCTGAACCCCGCACACTGTCCGTCTGCCATCTGACAGTCCGTACCATCTCGGATCCCTGCGGTGACCCGTCATCTCGCTCCTGAGGTTCCGGACCCCGCCTGATATCATCTCGGCTTCCGAACCTGAGCTACGTCACCAGGACTACCATCTGTGACTCCGTGGTCCCAGGGACTCCTCCGCTGCCTTCACTTGCACGGACTGTTCTGCTGCCCATCAGTGCTTCAGCTGCCGGACTCCCTACCACCATCTTCGAGTTCGGTCCAGTGGATCCACCTCCTGGGTCTGCCCGACCGCCCGGCCGTGACAGTAAGATCAGGCCATGGATCCCGCTGCAGCACTAGCGGCCTTGCAAGAGGAACTCCAACGTCAGCATGAAGTCCAGACCCGCATGTTGCAATTTATGACCTCCGTGGACACCCGCCTGTACACGTTACAAGCATCAATGACGCCTGCGGCACCCAGGTCCCCAGCTAGGCAAGCCATGGCTCCCGCACCAGTGGCAGCCTCTTCAGATGCTTCCCGTCTCCGTTTGGCGTCACCACCTCGTTATGCTGGAGATCCCAAGACCTGCAGGGGCTTCATAAACCAGTGTTCCCTTCATTTCACGCAGCTGCCACATCTGTTCGCCTCTGACCAAGCCAAGGTCGCCTTTATACTGTCTCATCTGGAGGGCGAGGCGCTGGCGTGGATGAACCCCTTGTGGGAGAAGGAGGACCCCATGACCAAGAACCTTCAAGACTTCCTGCAGGCCTTTCGCAGCACCTTCGACGAGCCGGGACGCGCCTCTGCGTCTGCTTCATCCCTCCTCCGCCTACGTCAAGGAACACTGACGGTGGGCCAATATGCCATCCGTTTCCGTACTTTGGCTTCTGAACTCGGGTGGAATAATGAGGCCCTGACAGCCGCCTTCTGGGAAGGACTCTCGAGTCGCATCAAGGATGAGTTGGCGGGTCGTGACGTGCCCTCCACCCTAGATGCCCTGATTGCCCTAGCCACTCGAGTGGACATTCGTTTCCAGGAACGCTCCAAAGAGCTGTATCGTGAGAGACGTGCAGTACGGCACTCCCCTCCTCCACAGAAGTCCTCTGTGCCTCACTCATCAACAGCTGGGATTCCTGTCCACGAGCCCATGCAGGTTGACCGAGTACGACAGTCTGACCAACGTAGAGCAGAGCGGCTCGCCAAAGGCCTCTGCTTTTACTGCGGAGAGGGCACTCATCTCTTACGCTCCTGTCCGGAAAGGCCGGGAAACTCCAAAGCCTAGGGTTGGTAGGAGAGGCCACCCTAGGTGCTGGGACTCTCTCAGACCCAGTTATGTGGACGGTACAAGTGTCAACAGGAGAGACGCGTTTCACGGCTGAGGCATACCTCGACTCCGGAGCAGCAGGCAATTTTATCCAGCAGGCCACGGTGGACAAGTACCAGCTGCCTGTTACTCCACTCGATAAGCCCCTAGTGATTGCCTCGGTGGATGGGAGACCCCTCTCTGATACCATCTCCTGGATCACCAAGCCGGTGGAATTGCGTATAGGTGCTCTGCACACCGAGAACATCGCTCTCTACGTCCTTCCACACATGTCCCATCAAATCCTGCTGGGACTTCCTTGGTTGCGGACACACGAACCATCAGTCAGCTGGGGTACTGGCGAAATCACTCGTTGGGGCTCTGCCTGTCATGAGAGATGTCTAAAGTCCCTACAACCAATCCGACGTCCCCCGGCTCCAGAGAACCTACCGGAACTGCCCTCGGCCTATTGGTCCTTCGCGGACGTTTTTGACAAGAAGGAGTCTGAGGTACTTCCGCCACACCGTCCCTACGATTGCGCCATCGACCTGCTCCCAGGAACAACACCACCTCGAGGACGGATATATCCGTTGTCTCCAGCTGAAACCAGGGCCATGTCCACATACATCACGGAAAGCCTGGCAAAGGGATTCATCCGGAGATCCTCCTCTCCTGCGGGAGCAGGCTTCTTCTTCGTTAAGAAGAAAGAGGGTGACCTTCGCCCATGCATTGACTACCGGGGCTTGAATCAGATCACCATAAAAAACAAGTACCCCCTACCGCTCATCCCCGAATTGTTCGACCGGCTCAGAGGAGCCCGTGTGTTCACCAAACTGGATCTTCGGGGTGCCTACAACCTAGTTCGTATCCGCTCTGGGGACGAATGGAAGACCGCGTTTAATACTCGTGACGGGCACTACGAATACTGCGTGATGCCCTTCGGTCTGTGTAACGCTCCTGCCGTATTCCAAGAACTGGTGAACGACATTTTCCGGGACCTCCTCTACCTCTGTGTAGTAGTTTATCTGGATGACATCCTTGTCTTCTCTCCGGACCTCCAGACCCACAGAGAGAACGTAAAGCTGGTTCTACAAAGACTGAGAGAGAATCGTCTCTACGCCAAATATGAGAAGTGCGTCTTTGAGCAGTCTTCTCTTCCTTTCCTGGGATACATCATCTCGGGTACTGGGTTGCAGATGGATCCAAAGAAGGTCTCCTCCATACTCAACTGGCCTCCTCCTTCTGGACTGAAGGCAATCCAACGGTTCCTGGGATTCGCCAACTACTACCGCCAGTTTATCCCGCACTTCTCCGCCCTGACTGCTCCTCTCTCCGCTTTGACCAAAAAGGAGGCTAAACCAAAGGACTGGTCACCTGCGGCCGACGCCGCGTTTTGCTCTTTGAAGCGAGCTTTCGCCTCCTCTCCTGTACTCCACCGACCGGAGTTAAACCGCCAGTTCACCTTGGAGGTGGATGCCTCCTCCTCAGGAGCCGGAGCAGTGCTCATGCAAAAATCCTCCTCCGGGAAGATGGTGACTTGCGGTTTCTTTTCTAAGAGCTTCTCAGCACCTGAACGGAATTACACCATCGGTGACCGAGAATTATTGGCGGTCAAACTAGCTCTGGAGGAGTGGCGCTACCTCCTGGAAGGAGCAGTGTACCCCGTGACCATCTACACGGACCACAAGAACCTGGAATACCTGCGGTCCGCTCAGCGACTGAACCCACGGCAAGCCAGGTGGTCCTTATTCTTTGCCAGGTTTGACTTCCAGCTCCACTTCCGACCCGCGGACAAGAATGTACGCGCCGATGCCTTGTCTAGGTCCCTCATGCCCATGGAGCAGGAGGAAGAGACTATCCAACCTATCATCCCTCCTAGCAAGATTGTTCCGGTGGCTCCCGTCACTCTGGCCCAAATACCACCCGGGAAGACCTATGTCTCGGAGACCGACAGGCTAAAAGTGTTACACTGGGGTCATGCCTCAAAAACAGCCGGCCATGCAGGCCAGAAGAGAACATGGGGTGCGATTGTACGCCATTACTGGTGGCCATCCCTTCGCACTGACGTCGCCGCCTTTGTCTCTGCCTGCTCCTCTTGTGCCAGGAACAAGACGCCCAAACACCTGCCCTATGGCCGTCTTCTGCCTCTACCGATACCCTCAGTTCCGTGGCAACACATAGCTATGGACTTTATTACGGACTTGCCATTGTCATCCGGACACACAGTCATATGGGTCGTGGTGGATCGGTTCTCTAAAATGGCCCATTTCGTCCCTATGGCTGGACTGCCCTCTGCTCAGGAACTCGCGGACGCCTATATACAACACATCTTCCGCTTGCATGGCTTTCCATTACACATCGTATCAGACAGAGGAACTCAGTTCACTTCCCGCTTCTGGAGGGCTCTCTGTAACCATCTGGGAGTGACTCTGGACTTTTCATCTGCATACCATCCTCAGTCTAATGGCCAGGTAGAGAGGGTCAATCAAATCTTGACCTCTTTCTTACGTCACTACGTCAATGCCCATCATGACGACTGGTCCGCCCTTCTACCTTGGGCTGAATTCTCCCACAACCACCACTTCAGTGAGTCGTCCTCCAGCTCTCCCTTCCATGTTGTTTACGGGCTTCAGCCTTCCATCCCATTGCCTGTATCCCCCTCTTCGGATGTCCCTGCTGCAGATACAGTAGCCCGTGACTTTGCGAACATTTGGGACTCTGTCAAATCGTCCCTTGGGCGTGCTTCCCTGCGGATGAAAAGACACGCCGACAAGAGACGTCTGGACCCTCCGTGTTTCTCTCCTGGAGACCTCGTCTGGCTTGCTTCCCAGTACGTCCGCCTGAAGATACCATCATACAAGCTGGGTCCTCGCTACATTGGGCCGTTTAAAGTCCTCAGCAAGATCAATGAGGTTTCCTACAAGCTACAGCTCCCGGCCACGATGAGGATACCCAACTCATTCCACGTCTCCCTGCTCAAGCCGGTTATCCTTGGTCCCTTCTCCGATGCTGCCAGTCCGGCCCCTCCACCTATTGCCGATGACGACATCTATGCGGTAAGGGATATCGTGGCCATGAAGACCGTACGAGGTCGGCAGTTCTTCCTGGTGGACTGGGAAGGGTATGGTCCTGAGGATAGGTCTTGGGAGCCCAGGGAGAACGTGGGCACTCCTCTTATCCGTGCCTTCATGTCCCGGTTGCGGGGTGGGGGGCGTGGGGGGGGGGGTACTGTCACGCTCCCCGGGTCCTCACCCCCGCTCCCCGGCTCACCTGCCACGCTGCCCGCTCCTCAGCCCCCGGATTCCGTCCGTCCCAGGCCCCCTGGTCCCCGATCCCGGCGCCCGACGGCTTCCCAGGACCTGGCCGGCTCTCCTGCGTCCTCCTCTCAGCCTCCTTCCCTGGCTTCTGGCACCCGGGCGGCGCGCATGCGCGTTAGGGCGCGCGTGCGGTCACTGACCCTTTCTTAAAGGGCCAGCGTCCATTAACAGGAAATGAGGTTGAACAGGTACTGGGTATAAAGGGGGTTATTGTCCAAGGGGGCGGGGCCTGATCTTCGTGTTCCCTGAGCTAGGAGTCAGGTCTCCTGGTGTTTATGTGCCTGTACTCACCTATCTCTCTTTGTAGAGCCGTACCTGCCTCGCCATCCAGTCAGCCGTATCCTGAACCCCGCACACTGTCCGTCTGCCATCTGACAGTCCGTACCATCTCGGATCCCTGCGGTGACCCGTCATCTCGCTCCTGAGGTTCCGGACCCCGCCTGATATCATCTCGGCTTCCGAACCTGAGCTACGTCACCAGGACTACCATCTGTGACTCCGTGGTCCCAGGGACTCCTCCGCTGCCTTCACTTGCACGGACTGTTCTGCTGCCCATCAGTGCTTCAGCTGCCGGACTCCCTACCACCATCTTCGAGTTCGGTCCAGTGGATCCACCTCCTGGGTCTGCCCGACCGCCCGGCCGTGACAAATATACATCACTACACTCCACATACTGCACCTGTAACATACATCACTACACTCCTATATACTGCACATGTAATATACATCACTACACTCCTATATACTGCACATGTAATATACATCACTACACTCCTATATACTGCACCTGTAATATACATCACTACACTCCTATATACTGCACATGTAATATACATCACTACACTCCTATATACTGCACCTGTAACATACATCACTACACTCCTATATACTGCACATGTAATATACATCACTACACTCCTATATACTGCACCTGTAATATACATCACTACACTCCTATATACTGCACATGTAATATACATCACTACACTCCTATATACTGCACCTGTAACATACATCACTACACTCCTATATACTGCACCTGTAATATACATCACTACACTCCTATATACTGCACATGTAATATACATCACTACACTCCTATATACTGCACCTGTAATATACATCACTACACTCCTATATACTGCACATGTAATATACATCACTACACTCCTATATACTGCACCTGTAACATACATCACTACACTCCTATATACTGCACCTGTAACATACATCACTACACTCCTATATACTGCACCTGTAACATATATCACTACACTCCTATATACTACACATGTAATATACATCACTACACTCCTATATACTGCACCTGTAATATACATCACTACACTCCTATATACTGCACCTGTAATATACATCACTACATCCCCATATACATCACTAGACCCTTATAATACTGCACCTGTAAAACTACATCACTACACCCAAATATTACTCACCAGTTACCCCCCCCTATTGTCCCCTCAGGTTATTACTCATCACTCCCTTCTCAGGTACCTCCGTACGGGCCGAGATGCTTCTTCTCTTGTACGGGCCCCCGCCGCTGCTGTTCTTGTAGTGGCCCCGCCACTGCTGTTCTTGTAGGGTCCCCGCCGTTGCTTCTCTCCGTACGGGCCCCGGCTTCTGCAGCTTCTTCTCCTGCCGGGCGGGAACTTTTCAAATGACACACACGTGCGCCGTACTGACAACATCAGGGCGCGCGTGTGTGTCACAGAGAAAGTTGCCGGGCAGGGAACAGAGGACAGATTCTTGCGTTCCACTGCCTACACTGTGCGGCGCTGCAGGATCTGTCCTCTGTTCCCTGCCCGGCACGCAGCGTGTGATGAGGGCAATCTGACCACGGGGCTCCCGGAGCCTGGAACTCTGGACAATAGGTCAGATTGCCCTCATCACTGACCGGCCAGCAAGGACGCCCTAAGCCAGGCGGGCCGGTCACAGAGAGTAGGCGGCCGGATGTGGCCCACGGGCCGCCCCTTGCCCAGGTCTGGTATAAATGCACCTGCTCTGTGATAGTCTCATTCTTCTGTTTAAAGCGCAGATAGCATCATGAAGACCAAGGAACACAACAGGCAGGTCCATGATACTGTTGTGAAGAAGTTTAAAGCTAGATTTGGTTACAAAAAGATTTCCAAAACGTTAAACAACCCAAGGAGCACTGTGCAAGCGATCATATTGAAATGGAAGGAGTATCATACCCTGCAAATCTACCAAGACCCGGCCATCCATCCAAACTTTCATCTCAAACAAGGAGAAGACTGATCAGAGATGCAGCCAAGAGGCCCATGATCACTCTGGATGGACTGCAGAGATCTAAAGCTGAGGCAGGAGAGTCTGTCCATAGGACAACAATCAGTCGTACACTGCACAAATCTGGCCTTTATGGAAGAGTGGCAAGGAGAAAGCTATTTCTCAAAGATATCCATAAAAATGTTGTTTAAATTTTGAAACAGGCCACCTGGGAGACACACCAAACATGTGGAAGAAGGTGCTCTGGTCAGATGGAACCAAAATCGAACTATTTTGGCACAATGCCAAATGATATGTTTGGCGCAAAAAGCAACACAGCTCATCACCCTGAACACACCATCCCCACTGTCAAACATGGTGGTGGCAGCATCCTGGTTTGGGCCTGCTTTGAAGTCTGCAAAAGACCTTAGGGGCACTTTGCACGCTGCGACATCGCAGGCCGATGCTGCGATGCCGAGCGCGATAGTGCCCGCCCCGGTCGCAACTGCGATATCCTTGTGATAGCTGCCGTAGCGAACATTATCGCTACGGCAGCTTCACATGGACTCACCTGTCCTGCGACCGTCACTCTGGCCGGCGACCCACCTCCTTATTAAGGGGGCGGGTCGTGCGGCGTCACTGCGACGTCACACGGCAGGCGGCCAATAGGAGCGGAGGGGCGGAGATGAGCGGGATGTAAACATCCCGCCCACCTCCTTCCTTCTGCATATCCTACGGAAGCCGCAGTGACGCCGGTAGGAGATGTTCCTTGCTCCTGTGGCTTCACACACAGCGATGTGTGCTGCCGCAGGAGCGAGAAATAACATCGGACTGTCGCGTCAGCGTAATCATGGATTACGCCGACGCTGCAGCGATGATACGATTACGACGCTTTTGCGCTCGTTAATCGTATCATCGAGCCTTTACACACTACGATGTCGCATGCGATGCCAGAAGTGCGTCATTTTCAATTTGACCCCACCGACATCGCACCTGCGATGTCGTAGTGTGCAAAGCCCGCCTTAGACTGGGATGGAGATTTGTCTTCCAACAAGACAATGATCCCAAACATAAAGCAAAATCTACAATGGAATGGTTCACAAATAAACGTATCCAGGTGTTAGAATGGCCAAGTCAAAGTCCAGACCTGAATATAATCGAGAAACTGTGGAAAGATCTGAAAACTGCTGTTCACAAACGGTCTTCATCCAACCTCACTCAACTCAAGCTATTTGCAAAGGAAGAATGGGCAAGAATTTCAGTCTCTCAATGCGCAAAACTGATAGACACATACCCCAAGCGACTTGCAGCTGTAATCGCAGCAAAAGGTGGCTCAACAAAGTATTAATTTAAAGGGGCCGAATAATATTGCATGCCCCAATTTTCTGTTTTTTACTTTTTAAAAAAGTTTAAAATATGCAATAAATTTCGTTCAACTTCACAATTGTGTCCCACTTGTTGTTGATTCTTCACCATAACATTAAAATTTTTATCTTTATGTTTGAAGCCTGAAATGTAGTAAAAGGTTGAAAAATTCAAGGGGGCCGAATACTTTCACAAGGCAATGTAAATGTACATGGCGAGGGGAATAATGGAAAGCTGCTAATTGAAATTTGCTATAAGCCTCCTAACATACCTGAACAGGTAGAGGGTGAAATGCTGCAACAAATTGAAAAGCCAACTAGTAATAATAATAATTGGGTCCTTATTATGGGGGATTTCAACTATCCAGACATACAGTGGAACATAGGGGTACTTTACACGCTGCGGCATCGCTAGCGATTGCTAGCGATGTCAAGCACGATAGCACCCGCCCCCGTCGCACATGCGATATGTGATGCTTGCTGCCGTAGCGAACATTATTGCTACGGCAGCTTCACACGCACATACCTGGTCGGCGACGTCGCTGTTGACCGCCGAACAATCCCTCCTTCAAGGGGGAGGTGCGTTCGGCGTCACAGAGACGTCACCGTGACGTCACTAAGCGGCCGGCTAATAGAAGCGGAGGGGCGGAGATGAGCGGGACATAACATCCCGCCCACCTCCTTCCTTCCGCATAGCCGGTGGAGGCAGGTAAGGAGATGTTTTTCGTTCCTGCACCAGATGTGCGTCACTAACGATGTGACCCCGACGATATATATCGGCAGCAATGTCGCAGCATGTAAAGTACCCCATATAATCTTCTGGTTGTGCTAAAAGCTGTAAGTTCTTATCTTCCATACAAGACAATTTCCTCTCTCAGATGGTCGATGAACCAACCAGGGGAGATAATTTGCTAGATCTGGTCCTGTCAAATAGACCGGATACAATTTCAGATCTACAGGTCTGGGAGCACTTGGGCACCAGCGATCATAATATGGTAAGCTTTAAAGTAATATTCAATAGAGCATTTCAAAGGGAAAATGCTAAAACCTGGAATTTTAGGAAAGCTGACTACAACAAATTAAGGGAAAAGCTTAATTATGTAGATTGGTCCAATGTCATGGTAACTGGGGACACCGAACATAAATGGGGTAAGTTTAAGGATATACTCCTAGAGTCTTGTAAAAAAATTATAACCTCTGGTAATAAAATGTCCAGGAATAAAAAGAAACCACTATGGATAAATAAGACTGTACAAAGTATAAGAAAAAACAAAACAAAGGGCATTTAAAATCTTGAAGGCTGAGAATACAGAAATAGCATTTCAGGAGTATAAAGATATCAATAGGAAATGTAAAAAAGAAATCAAACAAGCAAAATTAGTTACTGAAACAAAAATCGGCATTAAAATAAATACCAAACTTTTTTTTATAAATACATTAATGCCAAAAGGAAAACAAAGGATGGTATCGGCCCCTTAACCCCTTCACCCCCGGGCAAAAAAATTGTATTCTTCCCTCCTGCACTCTCTGGAAATACATTTCAAAGTTTCAAAGTTTGTAGTTATTTAGTTTCTTTTTCTAAAATTATTTCATATGTATTTCTGTAGCTCTTGTTTTTTTTTTTGCTCCATGTTACACCAGTCTTTCAGTGAGACTGAGGTCAGGAAGCTGACTTAGCTTTTATAAAACTATTTCTTCTCCTCTTGGCTCACTTATGTGTTATAGATTATTGTCTTATTACATGATCCAATCTTAACATTTTAGGAATCACAGTCATACCCTCTGGCACTCATCTATATAATTTGCTAAGAAATGCTGGAATTTCTATGATTTCTCAGTGATTATATACTTTGCAGCCCATTATGATTCATTGCAGGAGGTTTCATAGTTGATGTTTTGGCGTTGTAATTAGAGATGAGCGATGTTCGAATCGAACCGTTCGCCAATTTCAAATTCGAGTTGTATGGGCGGTGTTCGAGTCGTTTGACGAACTCGAAAGATTCGCTTCACGTTCGACAGTTCGAGTTAACGTTCGATAACGGTTCGATCACCAAAAGCGTGGCTTTTCACAGTAAGGCTATGTGCGCACGTTGTGTATCTGCATACGTCCTGCGTCCCCAGCATAATCCCTCTCTCTTTCCTACTCACCGATCAGCTGCACGGCCGTCACAAAGCTCTGGCGGCTTTTCCTCTTTTGAAAATAGCTGCTGCTCATTATTCAATCTGGTATTCCCTACTTTCCCCGCCCACCGGTGCCCATGATTGGTTGCAGTCAGACACGAATTGCCGCATCCATTAGATGCGACAGTCCCGGGACTCTACCCAGCTCATCCCGAATTGCCCTGGTGCGGTGGCAATCGGGGTAATAAGATTAGGTTAATTATGACAGGCGTCTCCCCAAGATACCTTTCATGATTAACCTGTAAGTGAAAGTAAATAAACACATACACCCAAAAAATCCTTTATTTGGAATAAAAGACAAAAAACCTCCCTCTTTTACCACTTTATTAATCCCCAAATACCCCTCCAGGTCCGAAGTAATCCATACGACGCTTTCAGTTCTGCTACATCAAGCTGACAGGCAGCACCGTAGAACACAACTGCTCTGTGTCAGCTCCACGCAGCAACTGAAGTGAGCCGCGCTGTCAATGGAGACTTCACTCAGGTAGTGCCTGCGTGTGTGCGAAGATGATGATGAGTGCGGTAGTGTCGGGGTGTGTGTGGTGATGATGATGATGAGTGCGGTAGTGCCGAGGTGTGTGCGGTGAAAATGATGTGTGTGGTAGTGCCGGGGTGTGTGCGGAGATAATGATGAGTGCGGTATTGCATGAGTGTGTGCGGGGATGATGATGAGTGCGGTAGTGCCGGGCTGTGTGCGGAGATAATGATGAATGCGGTACTCCCGGGGTGTGTGCGGGGATGATGATGAGTGCGGTAGTGCCAGGGTGTGTCCGGTGATGATGATGATGAGTGCGGTAGTGCCGGGGTGTGTACGGTGATGATGATGAGTGCGGTAGTGCCGGGGTGTGTGAGGTGATGATGATGAGTGCGGTAGTGCCGGGGTGTGTGCGGGGATGATGATGTGTGCGGTAGTGCCGGGGTGAGTGTGGGGATGATGATGAGTGCGGTAGTGTCGGGGAGTGTGCGGGGATGATGATGGGGGTGGTAGTGCCGGGGTGTGTGCGGGGATGATGATGAGTGCGGTAGTGCCGGGGAGTGTCCGGGGAGGATGGGTGCGGTAGTGTCGGGGTGTGTGCGGGGATGATGATGGGGGCGGTAGTGCCTGCGTGTTTCTCTCTCTCTCTTCTCTCTCTTCCCTCTCTCTTCTATCTCTCTCTCTTCTCTCTCTCCTCTCTTCTCTTTCTCTCCTCTCTTTCTCTCTCTCCTCTCTCTCTTCTCTCTCTTCTCTCCCTCTCCCCTCCATCTCCCCTCTCTCTCTGCTCTCTCTCGCCTCTCTCTTTCTCCCTTCTCTGCTCTCTCTGTTTCTCTCTCTTTCTCTCTTCTCTCTCTCTCCCTTTTCTCTTTCTCCCCTCGCCCCCCTCTCTCTCCCCTCTCTCCCCTCTCTCTCCTCTCTCTCTTCTCTCTCAGATCTGGCGATGATCAGCTGATGCGGCCACCTGACGGAATCAGCTGACACTATAAGTCGAGCGGTTTGGCCGGCTTTTTACCGCCAGGCCGGCTAAACTATCAGTTGATGCTGTCGGACAGGAGTCTGCACAGACATTTGTAGTTTTTTTTTGGGGGGGGGTTTGCACTGATGCATCCGCTGATTTTATAAAAGCCGTTTATACAATCAGCTGCTGTTTTATGTGATTCAGGCCCTTGAACCTGACACATCATCTGATCGCTTTGCCTTCCAGCAAACCGATCAGATGATATTGGATCTGGATTGGATGATGCGGGACCCTTGACCCAGGATTACTGCGGAGGGGGGTTCTTTATTTCAATAAAGATGGAGTCACTAATTGTGTTGTGTTTTATTTCTAATAAAAATATTTTTCTGTGTGTTGTGTATTTTTTTACTAGAAATTCATGGTGGCCATGTCTAATATTGGCGTGACACCATGAATTTCAGGCTTAGTGCCAGTTGATAATGTACAGCTAGCCCTAACCCCATTATTACCCAGCGAGCCACCCGTCACCTGGGCAGCTGGAAGAGTTGGATATAGCGGCAGAAGATGGCGCTTCTATGAAAGCGCCAATTTCTGGGGTGGCGGCGGACAGCAATTCGCAGCAGGGGTGCCCAGAAACCTTGGGCACCCTGCGCTGCGGATTCCAAACCCCAGCTGCCTAGTTGTACCTGGCTGGACACAAAAATTGGGCAAAGCCCATGTCATTTTTTTTTTAATTATTTCATGAAATTCATGAAATAATTAAAAAAAAGGGCTTCCCTATATTTTTGGTTCCCAGCTGGGTACAAATAGGCAGCTGGGGGTTGGGGGCAGCCGGTAGCTGCCTGCTGTAGCTAGCTAGCATACAAAAATATGGCGAAGCCCACGTCATTTTTTTGGGGGGCAAAGAACTCCTGCATACAGTCCTGGATGGAGTAAGCTGAGCCTTCTGGTACTGCAGCTGCTGTCTGTCTGTATGGAGGAGAGCAGACAGCAGCTGCAGAACTACAAGCATCCTCCATCCAGGACTGTATGCTGGAGGGAGAGGCAGGGGGAGCAGAACCCCAAGGCTCAACATACTTCATCCACTATGTATTCAGGAGAGCAGACAGCAGCTGTAGAACTACAAGGCTCAGCATGCTGCATCCAGGACTGTATGCTGGAGGGAGAGGCAGGGGGAGCAGAACTACTAGGCTCAGCATGCTCCATTCACTAGTGTATGCAAGAGAGCAGACAGCAGCTGCAGAACTACAAGGCTCAGCATACTCCATGCAGGACTGTATGCAGGAGTTTTTTGCCCCCCCAAAAATGATGTGGGCTTCGCCATATTTTTGTATGCTAGCCGGGTACAGAGGCCCTGATGCCGGGTGGCTCGCTGGGTAATAAAGGGTTAATACTAGCTTTGTTTTACTAGCTAGTATTAAGCCAGAGATTCTTAATGTCAGGCAAGTTTGACCTGGCCATTAAGCATCTCCAATAAAGGGTTAATAAAAGACACCACACAGAGAAAAAATACTTTAATAGAAATAAATACACAGACACACTTAGAGACTCCATGTTTATTACTCTCTCTCACCCCTCCACGATCCTGGTCTTCTGTCTTCTTTCTTCTTCAACCCATGCAGCTCTGCTACATCAGACAGCACTGCATGGGAGAAAGACGCTGCTGCTCCCGTGCAGTCTAATCACTCAGTGAGTGAGCAGAGCCTGCAGGTTGTAAGCGGTGACGTCACCGCTGCCACCGGTGCAATAGCAACCTGACAGGCGGGTTACTATAGCAACGGTGATCTCCGATCAGCTGATTCCCGGCACCGCTATTCACCGGCTGTGCTGTGGCATCCAGTCCCTGCATGTGGGCTGACTTTGTAAAGAGCGCCAATATGCAGGAACGGGGAGCCAAGCATGTGCCCAAGCATCTCGCCGGTACACGGAGATGGTCGAACGAGCACCGCGTACCGGAGAGATGCACTGACAGGACCTAACATGACGTCTAGCCATGTGACCAGTCTGTAGCCAATGAGATAATACACACGTGACTGGTCACATGCTATGACGTCACAGAAGGTCCTATCATCAGTGCTGGTTACAGGGAGAGCACAGCAATGATCGGAAGGAGAAGTGGCGGGAGACAGAGTCTGCAGGACGCGTCGCAGGGACCTGTAAGTATAATGGCAATGTTTATTAGCTGTATGTGTATATGTATAATGTGTTTGTATGGGTCTGTGTTTACAGACTCCACCAAAAACGCAAAGCTCAGCTTGGCGAAGCTTTTGTGTTTATTAATGATGAGCCAGCACTACAATGCTCTGGTGATTAGTGTGGAGACACGGGGGACAGTGGGTGCTCTCGTCTACTGATCCGGCGCCTTTAGAAAGACAGCATGGCCAAGGGCTCATCCCAACTGAACGCCCAACCTCCTTAATCGTGGGCGGAACACTACTTAGACAACACAGGGTGAGGGAATCACAATATTAAGACTTTATTGGATCCCCAAACGATTAACGACACATAACACATAACCAGCAAAACACACAAATGTAACAGGCAACAGAGTCTCACCCTTCCGCTGGCTCACCAGGGATTTAGAATGTCCGTGCCTCAGACCTTCCAGGGCTACCTACTCCACTCCAGCAGCACCCCGCTTTCGGCGGGCACCCACCGAGAATGGAATAACGCCAGATTTAGGAAGCTGGCTGAGGTCTGCAAAGTCTGTAGCCAGATGACTGGATTGTCCCAAGCTGGATTCCTTCCTTAGGTAGTCTTTGATATCAAATCCTTGCATTCGATGCTGAAGTCCATATAGTGTTATAATCCAGGGTTGGTTATGGCTTGCCAATCGAATGCGCAGATCCTAGATTGGTAGCATGTATCAAGAGTCTCCCTGGGCAATGGACAGTCCTCCTTCTTATACCCCTGAGCTCTCCATTCAGACCATTGGGGTCTTCACGATTGGTGGATAAGACTGGGCTCTTATTGGCTAGATTTCAAGCCGCCATATTCAAATATCCAGAGACAGGATAGACAGGTAAGTTACATCACATCTAGCAATTCACTTAGTAATACAATGGGGGGTTCGCATAATTGATTTATCTGTGTGTCTGGCCTTCATTAGCCAAGGCAATTACATGAGTCAACAAGAGTCTTGTAAAAACTATGAGGGACTATCCCCCATCTATAAACAAACTATCTTCATGTCTGGCTGAATTTTAAGAAATTTAACCCCTGCTAGGCACTGACAGAGTCCATGTCATCACAATTAGCACTTGAAACAGCAGGTCAGACACTTGGATGGCTCTACTCGAGTACTGAGGTTAATGGAAGTCTATGGGAAACTCAAGAATTTTTCGGTAAGTTACGCAAAACAATCAGGTAGGACACTTAGGGGTACTTTGCATGCTGCAACATCGCTAGCCGATGCTAGCGACGCCGAGCGCGATAGTACCCGCCCCCGTCGCACATGCGATATCTTGTGATAGCTGCCGTAGCGAACATTATCGCTACGGCTGCTTTACACGCACTTACCTGCCCTGCGACGTTGCTCTGGCCGGCGACCCGCCTCCTTCCTAAGGGGGCGAGTCGTGCGGCGTCATAGTGACATCACACGGCAGGCGGCCAATAGAAGCGGAGGGGCGGAGATGAGCGGGACATAAACATCCCGACCACCTCCTTCCTTCCGCATAGCCAGTGGATGCAGGTAGGAGATGTTCCTCGCTCCTGCGGCTTCACACACAGCAATGTGTGCTGCCGCAGGAACAAGGAACAACATTGTACCGCCATTATGGAAATGACCGACGCTACACAGATCGCCGATTTACGATGCTTTTGCGATCGTTTATCGGCGCATCTAGGCTTTACACGTTGCGACATCGTTACTGGTGCTGGATGTGTGTCACTTTCGATTTGACTCCGACGATATCGCAGTAGCGATGTCGCAACGTGCAAAGTACCCCTTAGGCTTGACGCAGGTACTGAGTATATTGAAAGTCAATGGGAAACTTGAGCATTTTTCAGGAAGGTGCTCAAAATGAGCAGGTCAGATGTAGCACCCCACGGGACCTGCAGGGCTTACTCGTCACCGGGTCAGTGGTTTTGTGAGGTTGCTGTGAATGGCCTGACCTGACTCCGTGTCCCCGTCGGCTACAGGCAAAGAAAGTCCAAGGGGGGCATGGGGGTTTGCTTTGGAGCACCACCCATGGTGCGCGGCCAGGGATTAGCCGCCGCTGGGAGATGTCGCTCTCCTCCGGGGCTGATGTTACCACAGCTCAGATAGTCCAGCTCCCCACAGGTGGAGCAAGCCCCAGGGAGAATGGTGGCGATGGGGGGAAGGGCCGTTAGCGTCGAAAGGCGGGGCGGCAGCACCGGCAAATCAGAGTCTCACACAGGGGCTGTGGTTCCAGATATATTACTCACAGTTTGTGTGCTGCACCCGCAGAGTACCGGTCATCGCCATGATGGGTCCCAGCAAATCCCGGATGAATCAAAGGTCACCACCGGTGTTGTGAAGCATGTGAGACCTTCTTCCTTGCGCCTTGTGGTGTGGATCCCCGTGGCGTGAAGCTACTTGGGGACTCCAGTGTCCTTGGCTTTACTTACCGTTCCATACACAGGCAGTGCAGAACTTGTTATGGACCCTACCGTGGCCGCGGCTCCTGTCTGTATATCCTGCTGGTGCTCCGTGACTTTTGGTGGTGAGCAATGGGATGTGAAATCCCCCGTCCCTGCAGATTCTGGTAGTCCAACGTGAAGTATGTTCTACCCCAGGGCTCTGCACCCTGTGTGGTGCTGGTCCCGAAAAAGCGCAATAGGGTCTTACCCGGTATGAGGGTAGAGAGACAGAAAGAGATACACTCACCTGGTAGGGTTGTGCCAGTCACAACCCCCTATAATCGAATGTGAGTGTTTTTATGTGGTTTAGCAGCGGCCCCGGAAAGCAGGTTATCATATTAATCAAATAGAAAAACGGTTTTAAATGCCACGCTAAAAACCACAGATGTTGTAGATAAAGAGATTTCCTGTATTTCACAGTTCTACACGTTTCAGAGACATCTCCGTCTCCTTCCTCAGGAGAAGAAATCATATCATATGATTTCTTTTCCTGAGGAAGGAGACAGAGATGTCTCTGAAACGCGTAGAACTGTGAAATAAAGGAAATCTCTTTATCTACAGCATCTGTATTTTTTAGCGCGGCATTTAAAACCGGTTTTCTATTTGATTTATATGATCACAGCTCCACCCAGTAGTCTCCTGCTTCTCTCCGTCTGCCCGCTACCCGGTCGGCCCCTCTGGGGGAAGCCATTCAGCATCCTTCCAGAGGCCTTGCTCTTCTCTGCCTCAAGCTGTTCTCTCTCCTGCGTCCAAACTGTTCTGAGGTAAAACTTCTGATGTGAAACTGTGTGTTTGCTCACTTCTCCAGAGAGCCCCCACTTTTCTGATGACTCACCAGTGCTGGGGAAAAACCCGTTGTTATGGTGCCCACCTGTGTTGTGTAACAGCTGGCTGTGTTGTGTAAGCTAAAAAACACCAGTGGTTAACCTCTTCTTACCCAGATGAGTATTGCATCTTAAGTCAGATGCAATACCCTGTGACGACTAAAACCTCAGGGGCGCCACACAGAGACTTGGACAGGTTAAATTTGAGAATCAAGTACAATAGAAGTCAATGGGAAACTCGAGCATTGTTCTGAAAGATCTTCCAGCAAAATGCTCGTTTCCCATTGACTTCTATCATACTATCATGTCCCCCAAGTTTAGCCCGTCCAAGAGTCCGACCTGCTTTTTTTGTGTACCGAGCACCTGAGCATGGTAGTGCTCACACATCACTAGTGTTTATTTCAATGGGAAGACACTTCCGGCAGTGGCTACGCAACTTTTAGTATTTTGTATTAAATTCTGCTATGATAAGAAGGTAATAAATACACTGCTCAAAAATTAAAGGGAACACAACTAACACATCCTAGATCTGAATGAATGAAATATATGTCGCGGGCGGGGAGGAGGGTGTCAGCACACCGCGCTCACCCCTTCTGCTCGGGTCCGGCAGCTGCTCCTGGTGGCTCGAGCTGTGGGCCGGATCCCGGGGTTTCTCAAGCGACACTCCTCGCCCGTGAGTGAAAGGGGGTTGTTTGTTGGGTGTGGGGATTGTTATAGTTCGTGACGCCACCCACGGTTGTGGTGATTGCACCACCGCTGCTCAGTGTGGGGGTCCCGGGGATGGTGATGCGGAGCAGCCAGGTGTTGTGTTGCCCCTCCGTGGGTAGGGGTTGGTGATCCCGGGGCCCGGTGATGAGATGTGAAGTGTAGGGCCAGGAGGGCGCAGGGACGCGGGGGCAGCGCTGTGCCTTGCGGCACTATGGTACTCACTCAGCCTGACACACGGACACAGTTTGTACGGTAAACCAACGGCTGGTAGGACGGTCCCACAGACGGCTGCACCTGCACTCCCGGTAGGTGACGGTGATGTCCCTCTTCCTTGCACCTGTGTTGACTGATGGTAGCGGTGGATTCCCTCCGGTTACCCGCTCCCCGACTGCAATCTGGGCCGGAGGAGCTCTACACTTTGCCCGCAGGCGCTGGCCCTGGGGAAACTGGTGCCCTGGCGGTGGCGGTGTCTCCCCGGTAATGGTCGGGCTGTTGCCGTCAATCGGGACTTGGTTGTTGGGGGATCTGCGTCCCCGTCACTGACGGATTCGGCAAATTTGGCGACTCCTAGCCTTGCCGGGGTCCGAGAGGCCCCTGCCCTGGTGCTGACTGTCCTTCGGAACACTGCTCCAGACCACCGGGCACACAGCCAACGGGGTCCTTCCAGGAACTTCCAAACGGTCCCCCTCCAGACAGTCACCGCCGTTGCTGACCTTGCTGTTCTGGCCCTCACAAAGCTGGACCCTTCAGGCTGTCTTTCTCTTCTGTCACTTTACTTGCTTTTCCTCCTTTTCTACTTTCACTTTCACTTAACTCCTAAACTGAACTCTCCTCTTTACTCTTGCCCTGCCTGGGCTCGACTTCACTCCTTCCACTTCCTCCTCCCTGACTCTGACTCGCCCACCCCAGGGCTATGGGACACCCGGTGCCGGGCCGGACTAGTCCGGTGGTAGTCAGTGGTGGCTGGGCCCGGCTCCGTGGCCCTGGTGGGTGTCAGTTGAATATGTGGCGGATGACTTTAAGTTTGTATTCGTGACGCCACCTGTGGTCTGCGGCTATTAAGCCGCCGCTGCTGTGTGAGGCCACCGGGATGATGAAGTGGCAGCAATGGTGGTACTGCTCCCCACAGGTGGAGCAATGCCCGGGGCACAGTTGGTGATTGTGGAAGTCTATGGTGCTGTGTGACTAACACGGTGCAGGGCCGACAAGCAATGAAAGAAACAGGCACAAACAGTAGTCTCTTTACCTTCTCCTCTTTTACTCGGCAGAAACTTAGTCCAGGGAGACCGTCACAGATGTTAAAGATGATCCAGCCGGCCTGGAAGTGCCTGGGGTGATCTTTGGCCAGTTGAGTATGAGGCCTACTCCTTAATCTTTCTCTGCTGTTTTAGGACACTGCACTTTAGGTTTGCAATTGCCCTCTTGCTGCTGGGACTTGTTGTTCGTCCCCTTTTCTGTGTGGTAGACTGCGCAGGCCCTCTCTGGTGCTTTTCTGCTGGAGCCCACACCAGGCCCTTGGGATGCAGTTGTACCTTCAGATTGCTTCTGGGACAGGGGGCTTGCAGCTCTCCTGCCCTCCGGATTCAGCTACCAGGGATGGATTTTATGCCCTGGCAACTACAGACTCCGATGTCTGAGTCTCTGCTGTGCCTCTCTGCTCCCCTTGCTTCACTGGGCCAAGCTATCCCAGCTCTAGGCCCCAGTTTCACAAGGCAGCACTACCCTGCGTCTGCACTCTTTCACTCCTGTCTCCAGACTAACTACTACTTCCTCCCTTCAGCCAGACTTAAGGAATCCTCCCTGAAGTTCCAGGTTCAGAGCTCCCTCTGCTGGCCGGAGGGAGAATTGTGTTGAGTGTTAACTTACTGGCCAATAGATCTCCCAATTACCTCCAGGCTCAGCATTAACCCTTTGAGAGGGCAATGCTGTTGTGGCGACCAGGTCCTGGGGCGCCACACTCCCCCTTAGTTAAATTCAGTACTCCCGGACTGTAGAAACAAACATGACATGTTAGAACATTTCATCCCATTATGGGAGGCGCAAATACTTTAACGTTACAAACTTAAACATTACTATAAGAGTCCAGTGTGGCTCCCTGCCGGGTGTCCATTACACTGCTCCATGGGGGACCCGCCGCGATCAAACCCCCAACGTAGGCTCTGGGCGTGCGTCAGAGCATTGATGACCCCACTCTATGCACGCCGGACGGGTTTTTCTTCAGGGGTGTCGAGCACACTGGTGGTAACTATGAACAATTTAGGTGTTGGCCACCCATAGTCCAGTGGCCCAATTGTCCATTTTCGCAATCAAAGAAAAGAAAAACATTTTGTACGCAACCTTACAGACATTTTGCATAACTATGTACATTCTAATAAATACTCCTTCTTCTTCCCTTATACAGTTGACTCTCTATACCTTGGAGGGGGTTGTCCCCGAGTGCTGCGCTGGGACCTACGTAGCTCTGGTGTTTGCCCCTGACTACGTGGTGCGTTTTCTATCTCAGCACTACAGGTGGGCCTAACCCCAATAGGTAAGCGTGATGGTTGCCTTTGTGGGCTAAGAGTCGCCAAGGGTATGACAGGTTCACCACTGACAGGGGGTTGATCCTCCTGTTCCACTGCTGGCGTGTCATCTCGTGCTGGCGCGGACGGTTCTTTAGGTGGATCCGGAACCTTTTCTGTTTCTGGCTCGACCAACTGCGGAAACGTCAAAACTGGTACCACTATAGCATTGTTTATTCGGGTCCAAGTTTTGGGGAACTTTCCAAGGATGGTTTGAATCATCTCCCCTTCTTTCTCTTGACTTTGGGGACTTCCTTGTACTCCTTCCATTTCTCTTTGGATTCTGCACCGTTCAGGGCACGCTTTCAGGCGGTCTCGGGAAATTGCTTGATAGGTCTTGCCTTCATCCTTGCTTATGAGGCATACCTTACTATTGTCAAAGTTGGAGGGGATAATGGTGTAGGGCTCGTTTTCCCACTGATCATCCAATTTATGCGTCCTCCGCTTCTTCTTGAGGACTTGTTCTCCAGGTGCTAAGGGAGTTGCTGGGGCTGTTTGATTGTAATGCTGCTCTTGTCTCGTTCTTGCTTGAGACAGGCTCCTCTCTACGCACTCCTGGACCTTACGGTACCGCTGCTGCCGTTCTGTATCCCAATCCTCTATTTCTTGAACCGCCTCAGGCGACACAGTCCCCATCTCAAAGTCTACAGGCAACTTGCCAGGCCTGGCTCGCATCAGGTAAGCGGGGCTGCAGTTGGTCGAATTCACTGGGATATGGTTGTACAGGTCTACCAGATCTGGCAACTTTTCTGGCCATTGGTTCCTTTCCTCCAGCGGTAGGGTCTTCAGCATATCAATAACCACATGGTTCATTTTCTCGCACAGTCCATTGGTTTGGGGGTGGTACGGTGTGGTTCGGATTTTCTTACAACCGTACATGTTACAGAACTCTTGGAACACTTCAGCCTCGAATGCAGGACCCTGATCAGTCAGTACCCTTTCCGGATAGCCATGAGGTCGACAAAAGGATGCCTGGAACGCTCTAGCTGCTGCCCTGGCTGTCTGGTCCTTCACAGGCACTACTACCAGGAAACGAGAGTAATGGTCCACAATGGTGAGGGCGTACACATAGCCTGACCGGCTTGGTGTTAGCTTCACGTGGTCCAGGGCCACCAACTCCAGGGGCTGCTTCGTGACAATTGGCTGTAGGGGAGACCTTTGGCTGGCATCATCCTTCCGCCTCAGGTTACACGGGCCACAGTCTCGGCACCACTTCTCGATCATCTTTCTCATGTGCACCCAATAGAACCGATCACGGAGTAGGGCCTCCAACTTCTTCCACCCGAAGTGTCCTGCGTTATCATGATACGCTGCTAGGACCATTGGAGCATCCCTCTGCGGAACCACTATCTGCCAGACAAGTTCATTTGTTCGCCAGTTGACATATCTCTTGCAGAGCTTGCCTTGGTAGGTGAACAGTCGTCCCCTCTCCTTCCACAGCTGCTGGGCTTCCTCTGGAGCGTCTGGGCCAAGATGGGTCTCAGCTTGCGCTAGCTTCTCTTTGACCAATCGCACGGCCGGGTCACCATTCTGTGTTTCTTCCCAATTATGGTGGAGTAATGGGTTGACCGAGACCTCGTGCTGGCTTGAGCGCTTCACTCCCACAGCATGCTCACACTGGGAAACACCTTGGTGATGGAAAGCCGGTAACTCTATCTCTTCGAGTTCATCCAGGTCTTCTCCAGACTCGGGTAAGTGAGGCATTCTGGACAGCGCATCAGCATTGTTATTCTTCTTGCCAGCCCGATACTTGATGGTAAAGTCAAAGTTAGACAGCCGGGCCATCCATCGCTGTTCCATCGCACCTAACTTGGCTGTTGCCAGGTGTGTCAACGGATTGTTGTCCGTGAAGATGGTGAACTTGGCCGATGCCAGATAGTGCTTGAAGCGTTCAGTCACTGCCCAAACAATAGCGAGGAACTCCAGCTTGAAGGAACTGTAGTTTTCTGGATTCCTTTCTGTGGGCCGAAGCTTCCTACTGGCGTACGCTATCACCCTCTCTCTGCCTCCCTGTACCTGGGACAGAACTGCTCCCAGTCCCACGTTGCTGGCGTCTGTATACAGTACAAACGGTTGGCTGTAGTCAGGGTAGGCCAGAATTTCTTCTCCCGTGAGAGCCCCTTTCAGCCGGACAAAGGATGTTTCCAGTTGGCTGCTCCATTCAAATGGAGGGCTCTGCTTCTTAGCCTGCTTTGGCTGGCCCACCAGGAGATCTTGAAGGGGCGCTGCTATCTTGGTGAAACCATCAATGAACCTTCGGTAGTAGCCCACCAGTCCAAGGAACTGCCGCACCTCCTTCACTGTGGTGGGTCTTGGCCAGTCCTTGATTACAGTGACTTTCTCCGGATCAGGTGCCACACCTTCTGCGCTGACCACATGACCCAGGTACTGTACCTTTGGCTTCAAGAGGTGACATTTGGACGGCTTGATCTTCAGGCCATATTTCGACAAGGACTCAAACACTTCTGCTAAGTGCTTCAGGTGGTCCTCATAAGTCTTGGAGTAGACTATGACGTCATCCAGGTACAACAGCACGGTTTCAAAGTTGTGGTGGCCCAAGCAGCACTCCATCAACCTTTGGAATGTCCCTGGGGCGTTGCAGAGCCCGAATGGCATACAATTGAACTCACAGAGGCCCATTGGTGTCGTGAATGCAGTCTTCTCCTTGTCCGCCTCTGCCACGGGAACCTGCCAATACCCACTGGTGAGATCCAAGGTGGAGAAATAGTTAGCTGACTTTAAGGCTGTTAGGGACTCCTCTATTCTGGGCAGTGGATAAGCATCTTTATGTGTAATGCGGTTAATTTGCCTGTAATCTACACACATTCTCATCGTACCATCTTTTTTCTTTACGAGCACTAGTGGAGCTGCCCAGGGGCTACAACTATCTCTGATAACCCCAGCCTCCTTCATTTCCCGTAACATTTCCTTGGCACACTGATACTGTGCGGGGGGTACAGGGCGGTATCTCTCTTTAATGGGATGATGATCACCCGTGGGGATTTGATGTTTAACCCCTTTCACCTGCCCAAAATCTAGGGGGTGTTTGCTGAAGACCCGCTCGTACTCCTGTACCACCCGGTAAACCCCATGCTTTTGGTGCGAGGGGGTGGAGTCGGTGCCTACATGTAATTTTTGGCACCAGTCTTCCGGCTGCCCCTTGGAGCCATTGTCTTCCGCCTGGTCGGACGGGATCAAGGGTTCCACTGCTTTAATGGTATTGTTGCTGACAGTGTACAGTTTTGCTACAGTGGCGTACCGGGGCAATTTGGCCTCCTCCTCCCCACAATTCAAGACACGGACGGGCACTCTCCCCTTGCGGACGTCCGCTACCCCTCTGGCTATCAGGACTGCAGGCCTACTGTCTGAATACACCGGTTCTACCAAGGCATGGTAATCCTGACCCTTGAGGCCTATTGCTGCCCGACACCATATCAACATTTCACTTCTTGGGGGTATTACAATGGGGAGGGGGTCACTTACCCTCACACTGCCAATTTCTCCTCCGGCCAGCTCTACCTGCTGCCTCCTCATCAGGGCTCTGATCTCCCTCTGTAGGACACGCTGCTGCCCGGAGCTGGCAGTTTCAGACGCCTGTTGCAACAAAATTATCACTTCGGCAATACAATTTTCTATCACATTTGTACCAATGGTTAGCAGTGGGTCAGATTCTTTGCGATCAATATCTACAATTATCATCCCCTGACATGGCAATTCCACCCGCCCCACTTTAATGGTTACTTCTTTGTACCCAATTTGAGGTAAGGGCTGACCATTACTGGCCACAATTGTTAAATCATCATCTGGGCCATGGTCAATGTCTGAATCAGCCCAATATCTTTTGTACAGTTTGTGGGGGATGGTTGTTACCTGGGACCCCGTATCCAGGAGGTCATTCAAAGGGATCCCATCCAGCACAATGGGAAGGACCGGTCGTCCTCCCACATACTTGCTGCGGCTGTGGTTTGAGCCGGGCTTCCTTACACCTGGGGGTTGGCTCCTGGCCCCAGGCTCAGCCCATTTAAAGGACAGCGTCGTGCAATGTGGCCCGCCTGGTTGCAGTGGCGGCAGATCGGTTGTCCTGTTGAATCATACCGGTCTGTGTCTCTGCCTCGGGTCGGCGGAATCCTCCTCTGTCGCATCCATGGGACGTCCTCTGGGCTGGAGGCCAACTCGATTTTTGCAGGCGAGGGGGTCATTTGTAGAGACTGCACGGTCTTGGCAAGGGCAGCCACAGTCTTGGTCAGCTCCTGGAACTGCTGTCTGAGCTCTGCAGTGGGATCCTTATCCAGGGACTGCGCCTCAGCCCCTGCAGTGGCTCGTGTTGCAGGCACCACCCCGGGGTACGTGATAGCAAGAGGCCGGAGGGGTACTGGGTCATTCGGTGTAGATTCTCTCAGTACCCTGATGGCCTGGTCCTTAAACTTGGCAAAGTCCAGAGCAGGGTTCTGCAGGACCAGGATACGCAGCTGGGTCCTGTGGGCATCTGACAGGAGCCCCTCTATGAACTGCTCAGTTAGGAGTTTGTGTTCTTCACGTACACTCTCTGGATCCACCTGTTTAACTGCTTTCAGGGCCTCCTGCAAGTTTAAGGCATAGTCCCTTATGCTGTCTGTGGCCCGCTGCTTGCACCCAAAGAATCTCATCTTTATCTCTGCTGCGGTGCGGGTGTCAAACGTACTCTTTAGCTTGGCCAGTATCTGGGCTGCTGTCCCTTTATCTGTATCAGGCCAGGACTTCGCTTCACGCTGGGCTGCGCCGGCTAGCTGTCCCATTACTATGCCCACCTTCTGGCTCTCAGTCAGCGGATACACCCGGAACAAGCTGTGCAGGCTTTCTCTGAAGTCACTCAAGGTATGGGACTCCCCGGAGTACTGCGGCAGCCATTCTGCTCCCGGTATGTACGGCATGGTGATCGGCATTACCGGCGCTACAGTGGGGGCCGGGGCGACGGCGACGGGGACTGCTTCGGCCGGTGCTGCGGCGCCTTGGGCGATGGCAGCCACCTGCTCTCCCTCTGAGTCGGACATCTTCCTCCCCCTTAGTGAACCTTACCAGGCTCCGTTCACTTTTCAAATTTCCTTCTGGGTCGCGCGGGGTTAACAGCGCTCTGCTCTGATGGCGCGCTCCCTTCGCGCTCTTTTTCAGGCACGCCCCCCTTCTTCCTGCGCTCGGCGAGGCTAATGGCGGCGGCGGTTTACAGACAGTACACAGTCTTTTAAGCACAATTCCTGCAGGCGCACAGTACCCGGTGTGACCAGGCACGAAATCCTGTTCGTGACGCCAAAAGTTGACTCGCCCACCCCAGGGCTATGGGACACCCGGTGCCGGGCCGGACTAGTCCGGTGGTAGTCAGTGGTGGCTGGGCCCGGCTCCGTGGCCCTGGTGGGTGTCAGTTGAATATGTGGCGGATGACTTTAAGTTTGTATTCGTGACGCCACCTGTGGTCTGCGGCTATTAAGCCGCCGCTGCTGTGTGAGGCCACCGGGATGATGAAGTGGCAGCAATGGTGGTACTGCTCCCCACAGGTGGAGCAATGCCCGGGGCACAGTTGGTGCTTGTGGAAGTCTATGGTGCTGTGTGACTAACACGGTGCAGGGCCGACAAGCAATGAAAGAAACAGGCACAAACAGTAGTCTCTTTACCTTCTCCTCTTTTACTCGGCAGAAACTTAGTCCAGGGAGACCGTCACAGATGTTAAAGATGATCCAGCCGGCCTGGAAGTGCCTGGGGTGATCTTTGGCCAGTTGAGTATGAGGCCTACTCCTTAATCTTTCTCTGCTGTTTTAGGACACTGCACTTTAGGTTTGCAATTGCCCTCTTGCTGCTGGGACTTGTTGTTCGTCCCCTTTTCTGTGTGGTAGACTGCGCAGGCCCTCTCTGGTGCTTTTCTGCTGGAGCCCACACCAGGCCCTTGGGATGCAGTTGTACCTTCAGATTGCTTCTGGGACAGGGGGCTTGCAGCTCTCCTGCCCTCCGGATTCAGCTACCAGGGATGGATTTTATGCCCTGGCAACTACAGACTCCGATGTCTGAGTCTCTGCTGTGCCTCTCTGCTCCCCTTGCTTCACTGGGCCAAGCTATCCCAGCTCTAGGCCCCAGTTTCACAAGGCAGCACTACCCTGCGTCTGCACTCTTTCACTCCTGTCTCCAGACTAACTACTACTTCCTCCCTTCAGCCAGACTTAAGGAATCCTCCCTGAAGTTCCAGGTTCAGAGCTCCCTCTGCTGGCCGGAGGGAGAATTGTGTTGAGTGTTAACTTACTGGCCAATAGACCTCCCAATTACCTCCAGGCTCAGCATTAACCCTTTGAGAGGGCAATGCTGTTGTGGCGACCAGGTCCTGGGGCGCCACAACTCCTCTGCCTGGTTTCTTCCTGCCTCCAGAGTTGTGAGCTCCTTGGTGGGCGGAGCCAACCGCCTGGCCCACCCCCTGGTGTGCATCATCAACCCCTGGAGGAAGGCAACAAGGATTTGTGGTTAGCTGTGATGTGCCTACCTGGAGTGTGGGGTGTGGTGGTGTTGTGACCTGTGTCCCCTGGCTTGCCCAGGGCGACACATATACTCCTTGAATACTTTGTTCTGTACAAAGTTCAATGTGCTGACAACAAAATCAAACAAAAATCATCAATGGAAATCAAATGTTTTAACCCTTGGAGGCCTGGATTTGAAGACACACAAAATGAAAGTCGAAACAAGTCAAAATGAAAATCAAGACAAGACAAAACAAGACAAAATTAAAGTGGAAACAAGTCAAAATGAGTCTCAGTATTGTGTGTGGCCTCCATGTGCCTGTATGACCTCCCTACAATGCCTGGGCATGCTCCTGATGAGGTTGAGGATGGTCTCCTGAGGGATCTCCTCCCAGTCCTGGACTCCTTGACAGTCTGTGGTGCAACGTGACGTTGGTGGATGGAGCGAGACATGATGTCCCAGATGTGCTCAATCAGATTCAGGTCTTGGGAATGGGCCAGTTCATTGCTTCAATGCCTTCATCTTGCAGGAACTGCTGACACACTACAGCCACATAAGGTCTGGCATTATCCTGCATATGGTCTCACAAGGGGTCTGAGGATCTCATCTCAGTACCTCAGGCTAGCACATGCAGGGCTGTGCAGTCCTCCAAAGAAATGCCACCCCACACCATTACTGACCCACTGCCAAACTGGTCATGCTGAAGGATGTTGAAGGCAGCAGATCGCTCTCCACAGCGTCCTCAGAATCTGTAACGTCTGTCACATATGCTCAGTGTGAACCTGCTTTCATCCATGAAGAGCACAGGGCGCCAGTGGCGAATTTACTAATCCTGATGTTCTGTGGCAAATGCCAAGCGTCCTGCACGGTGTTGGGTAGTGAGCACACCCCCATCTGTGGACGTCGGGCCTTCATGCCATTGTTATTGAGATGATTTCTAACCATTTGTGCAGACACATGCACATTTGTGGCCTGCTGGAGGTCATTTTGCAGGGCTCTGGCAGTGCTCCTCCTGTTGCTCCTTGCCCAAAGGCGGAGGTAGCGGTCCAGCTGCTGGGTTGTTGCCCTCCTACGGCCCCCTCCACGTCTCCTGGTGTACTGGCCTGTCTCCTGGTAGCGCATCCATCCTCTGGACACTACGCTGACAGACACAGCAAACATTCTTGCCACAGCTCACATTGATGTGTCATCCTGGATGAGCTGCACTACCTGTGCCACTTGTGTGGGTTGTAGAGTCCGTCTCATGCTACCCCGAGTGTGAGAGCACAACCAACATTCAAAAGGGACCAAAACATCAGCCAGAAAGCATTGGTACTGAGATGTGGTCTGTGGTACCCACCTGCAGAAACACTCCTTTATTGAGTGTGTCTTGATAGTTGCCAATAATTTCCATCTGATGTCTGATGTATTCCATTTACACAACAGCATGTGAAATTGATTGTCAATCAGTGTTGCTTCCTAAGTGGACAGTTTGATTTCACAGAAGTTTGATTAACTTGGAGTTATATTCAGTTGGTTAAGTGTTCCCTTTAATTTTTTGAGCAGTGTATATACTGTAGATAGCAGCCAATTGGGCTGCATATCTATTTCCATTAATCCTAGAAAAGTGAATGGGAGTTATGAGAAAAAAAATTGAACAGCAAGCTATATTGTTTCCATAGATCTCTTTTACATGAAATAGCAGGGGTGCACTACCTTTTTTAGTCAAAGGACCACATTGTTATATTTAAATATTTTGTAAGACCACAATGTCTCTTCAGTGAAAAAGTAGAGGAACTCTAGTGCCATCTATTGGAGGTAGCAATCCTAAAAGTCAAAAGTGACCCTTTAACGAGCCTTGTCATATGACTTAGTAGAATAGCTTCCCCTTTAGAACCTGTCTTAGCCTCTCATACAGCCAGATCAGATTTCACACTTTGCCTTGACGAGGAACAACAATCCCGAAACACCGTGTCTGCAAATTGAGGTTGTGATCTGGCATAAATCCAAAGTCATATGACAAGGCTTAAAGGGTTTCTTATGAATTTTAGGATTGCTACCCCCAATAGGTGGCACTAGAGTTTGTTTACTTCCTCACTGAAGAGTAAATTTGCATATTTTCCAGAGGTGCATTGCGGCTTAAAGTCTTCTCACCACTGGAATGGTGTGTCAGACTCCGTAAGGAGAATAGCTTCTCCAAAAGACCACAATAAAACGTAAAGTGGCCTTACCTTTTAGGAGGTTTAATGCACATCAAAAGTATATGCCATAAATGTCTAAGGGGTACTTTACATTTTGCGACATCGCTACCACTATATCATCCGGGTCACGTCGTTAGTGACGCACATCCGGCGCCGGTAGCGACATTGCAACGTGTAAATCCTAGGTGGAACAATGAACGAGCACAGAAGCATACAATCTCGCTGATCTGTGTAACGTCGTTCATTTCCAAAATGTCGGGTCGACCGCAGGTACGATGTTGTTTGTCGTTCCTGCAGCTCAACGCATCGCTGTGTGTAAACCAGCTGGAGCGACAAACATCTCCTTACCTGCGTCCCGACGGCAGTGCGGAAGGGAGAAGGTGGGCGGGATGTTATGTCCCGCTCATCTCCGCCCCTCCGCTTCTATTGGCTGGCCGATTAGGGACGTCGCGGTGACGTCTCTGTGACGCCGAACGCACCTCCCCCTTGAAGGAGGGATTGTTCGGCAGTCACAGCGACGTCGCCGAGCAGGTATGTGTGTGTGAAGCTGCCGTAGCGATAATGTTCGCTACGGCAGCAATCACCACATATCGCATGTGCGACGGGGGCGGGTGCTATCTCGCTGGACATTGCTAGCCGATGCTAGCGATGTCGCAACGTGTAAAGTACCCTTTAGAGTAGAGGATTACACTGCCAGGACTGTCATATATTGGGAGAATGGGGGTGGTCTTCTACCTCAATCAGTATTCTAGAGAGGAATAGATCCCACAGACTTGCACACATGGAAGACTACGGGTGTTGCAATAGCTAGCTGTGTAGTACAATTCCTAAAACTACATTCCCATGACAAGTATTTGGTGAGTTTTTGATGTTGCAGATTTTCTGCACTGATTTGTTAAAATTAGTTTTCTTTTTTTCATTGCATTTTGGATCATGTTGTTTAAAGCCTGCTTTACGCTTTACAATTAAGCATACGATATCCTATGCAATGTGACACGCCTCCATCAAATGTGCGACACGTTCAATTTGTTGACCGTGTCGCACAAACAATTATTTGCCGTCACACGTACTTACCCTTCCATACGACCTCGATGTGGGCGGCAAACATACACTTCCTGGAGTGGGAGGGACGTTCGGCATCACAGCGACATCACACAGCAGCCAGCCAATAGAAGCGGAGGGGCGGAGATGAGCGGGACGTAAAGATCCTGACCACCTCCTTCCTCACGCCTAGCCGACGGGAGCCGCGGGACTCAGGTTAAGATCTGTTCATCGTTCCCGGGGTGTCACACACTGCGATGTGTGCTGCCTCGGGAACATTGAACAACCCGACGTGCAATTTTTAGCAAATGAACGACGTGTATGCGATGAACGGTTTTACATTCAATCGCAATCGCACGTAGCTGTCACACGCAACTACGTCACTAACGCTGCCGGATGTGCGTCACTTACGACGTGACCCCGCCGACACATCATTAGATATGTTGTAGCGTGTAAAGCCCGCTTTACATGCATTTATAACTTTTTTGACTCATTTTGGTTTGCTATATTTTTGATACTTCCTGGTATTTGGCTTTGAGAAAACTTTATTGTTGCAGTCCCATGTAGATTACAGTTTTTTAGAGTATTTCGACAGCAGAAATGTACTAAATACACAAATGTGTTTCTTTCCTGCAGATTTTCTACATCAAATGCATTTGTATGGGGGAAATCTTCACATAAAGATTAGCGTACCGCAAGAGAAATGAACATGTTGTAGAAATGAAACACACACCATAGATCAGTTTACGCTGTATTAAAAAGAAGCACAGTGGGCAGGAGCAGGGCGTAACGATAGTGGTCTCGCAGAGGTCGCCATCGCAACCGGGTCCGCAGGGTTAGGGGCCCGGCACCAGCCCTGCAGATCAGCAGCCGATTGTTTTGTGTGACAGAGGAGGTGCCCTGCTCTGTGGCAGACCACCCGGCCGCTATATGGCCCGTGAGTCAGAGGGGCCCAGTGTCAGCGGCGTCGGTACCATGCCTCCCTCACCCGTCATCGCACACAGCAATAATGAAACATCTAGCGGAGCGCTCTGTTCCATGTATGGTCATTCTCCCCCTGTGCCTGCGCTCGACATGTCAGCATGGTGACGTCACCACTGCACGATTGCTGTGCTGAGAATGCAGAGCGCAGAACGCAGGATGCGAGGATGCTCTGACCAAAGCAGCGGGGGAATGAGGAGAGGTGAATACTTGTTGTTTGTTTTTTTTTAATCCGTGAGTACACGGTGGCCCTATCGGCTGCATTATACATGGAGGCCTATGGGGCTGCATTATACATGGAGATCTATGGGGCTGTATTATACATGGAGGTCTATGGGGCTGTATTATACATGGAGGTCTATGGGGCTGCATTTTACATGGAGGTCTATGGGGCTACTTTATACATGGAGGTTTATGAGGCTGCATTATACAACATGAAGAACACCTTATACATGGACTATAGGGGTACTTTATATATAGAGGAGTAAGGGGTTGCATAATGTAATATGAAAGACAACTTAAACATGACTACAGGGGTGCATTATACATGGAGGACTATGGGGCTGCATAATGCAATATGAAGGACACCTTATACATGGACTATAGGGGTTCATTATACATGGAGGACTATGGGGCTGAATAATACAATATGAAGGTCTATGGGGCTGCATTATAATACATATAGGACTATGGGGGTGCATTATAATATATGGAGGACTATGTGGTGCAATATAATATATGGAGTACTAGGGGGTGCATTATAATATATGGAAAACTATGGGGTGAATTATAATATATGAAGGACTATGGAAGTTGTATTATAATAATTGGAGGGCTACTTTCTATATGGAGGACTATGGGAAATGCATTATAATACATGGAGGACTATGGGAGTGCATTCTAATATATGAAGGGTTATGTGGGACCCTTTATGCTATATGGAAGGCCATTATTGTATTTTGAAAACTATATACGAGGGGGACAAAGATAAAACCATGGGATGTGAAAGTTTTGTGCTGAGGGAAAAAGGTTCTTCCCCTCAGCACCCAGCTTTCCCATGCTCTGATATGGAAAAGCTGGTTGCTGAGGGAAAGATGTATAGCAGAGCATGGGGAAGCTGAGTCTCTATTTACAAGATTGATATCAGAACATAGTAAAGCTGGGTGCTGATTGAAAGAGGGATTTCAGATCATGGGAAATGTGGGTGCTGAGGGAAAGAGCCAAGTGTCACTGTCATTATCCCATACCCCGAGTGTCGACGTCATCCCATACCCCGAGTGTTGGTGTAAGTGGAGGGGGTGCCCAGGTCCAAAGTTTTCACTGGGGCCCATCAAACTCTAGTTACGCCACTAGGCAGGAGATTTCTAGAAATCCCATCCACTGTGCTGGAACTGTAAGAATGGCATGATGGGCCACAGGCTGGGTGCCACTGTTTTGTAAGAATTATGGAGACAGCACTGTAGACCTCAATTTCTTGTTTCTTCCGCACCAACCACTTGAGACTAGCGCGTAGACACTGTTATTCCCATCTTGGTCATGGATGGCTGATATGGAAATTTCCCTTTACCTGCCCTAGATTTAGGAACATTTAGGAACTTGGCTCTTATATGCTCTTGTGTTATAATAAAAATGTTGCACAAATCCTCACAGGTAAAATAAGCTTGAAATAAATAATACTCCATACAGCACAATGTAGGAGTATGAAAGTTCCAGATTTTTATTCATATTGCACATCTGGTTGCTATGTTAAAAAACAAAATAGACAAACTGCACCCTGGCTGACATTTTAATAAGACATCTAGAAGATAACATGGCAGTCTGTGAACCGACTAATTTATAAATCTAATGAGCTGTGGCATCAGGATCTTTTCTGCTCTAACGAAATTCTAACCTATTTATTTTGTACCATCATAATAGAGATTTTATTTGGACAGATCTCTCAATTTTAGTTTATTCGAATTTGGTACCAAACACATATTGTACAGCTTTTATTTGAAGCCTTTAAAAGGGTGTTCTGGTTTCAGCTATAATGAAAAATTATAGACAACGTTCTAATATTTTGTGACATTTACTAGTATAAAGGTTTTTGCTTCGATTTATTTCATAGGAGCTTTCAAAATTTACAGTTGTGTGCTGGACATAGAAGTGCAATGTTGTGTGGCCACGATGAGGTTTTAGTAAGTTTTTGAAAGTGCATAATTTTGTTGCATCAAAAATGCAGTGTATTAGGCAGGGCATACATAGAAATCATGGGGCCCATAGCAGAAGTTCTAATTGTCCCCCCTAAAAGGTGGGCACAGAAGAGCATATCTCACAACTTTGCAGCCCTTTACAATGTAATTTTACTCCTATTGAAGCCCCGAGATTCCCCCTTTCACTGCCTCATGAAGTAAGATGCCAACAAAGGGGCCTCCAAACACAGTATGATACCCCACAATGAAATCTTCCACAGTATCCTTCACATACACAGTATGATGTCCTAACTGTGACCCCCCCCCCACACAGCGCCACATAAAGTATGATGGCCCGCCATACAGTATATTTGTGCTGCCCCTGTGCCAGCAGCAGGCGCTGCTCGGATCCGGACCTTCAGGGGTGATGGCTCGAGGGTCTCTGGACTCGGAGGTCTCGCGGACACGCCGAATAAAATGGTGCTGTTACAGGGCACCCGGGGGAGATGTTGTGCAGCAAGATGTTAACCCCTCCATGGGCAGGGATGTGGCCCCGGGACCCGATGGCTCTGGTGCAGGGGGAATGGCGACCGCAGGGGGTGTTGGTGTACTCACTTTCAGTAAAACACATGAGTTTCTGGTAAACCAAGGTGGTGGTGGCCAGTGCCGCGGCCGGTTGCGTTCGGGATCCCCCACCGGGTGGTGGTCTCTATCCTTTTCCTGCAACGTTTTAGTAGAAAAGACTTCCTTGTATGAAACGTAGGAGTCTGCTCCCGGCTGGATGTGGCCTAAGGAGCCGTGCCCGCAGACGCTGGCCCGTGGGATCTATGGGCCTTGGCACTGACCTCTTATCCCTAATCGGTGTTTAACTGTCCCTAAGGGGAATGACTAGGGTTTAATGGTTGGCTGTGTGTTTCCTAATGAGGGAAGGTGTAATGTGGGGGCCTATCTGTGACTACCTGGTTTTGCCAGGGCGTGGTTAAACACAGACCGTCTGCGGGCTGTCCGACCACCACCGGTTTATTTTTACTGCAGAAAAGATAAAAGAATAAAACATTTTATAAACATAATAACATATTTACAGTTCATGAATACTTTTTTTTCTTCCTTTACGGGAGGCAGGTTGCTTAAACGTTGCATAACATAACCGGGATGGGACGGGACCGGGTCCTTCTCGCCTTTACCACCCAAACAAACCTAACCCTGGTGCCACTGCTAAGCACTGGTGCGCACCCTTTGCCCAAGTCCAAGTTAAGTCCGGGTGTTGTCCTTTTCAAGGGCCCCACGTCCAGGGGACCCCTGACCAGGAGGATAGTCACTGTGTTACGGTTGCTGCGAGCACTGGAGACTATGTCCAGATTTCTTGCTACTGCACATGTGCGAGCGCTGGAGACTAAGTCCAGATTTCTTGCTACTGCACATGTGCGAGCGCTGGAGACTAAGTCCAGATTTCTTGCTACTGCACATGTGCGAGTGCTGGAGACTAAGTCCAGATTTCTTGCTACTGCACATGTGCGAGCGCCGGAGACTAAGTCCTATCTTGGAGCCATTGCACATGTGCGGGTGACATCATCGCTGACACGAGGTCACATGTCTCTGACACCTTCTATGCCGATTGGTCGCTGGTCATGTGCTTGTGATGCCTTGCTCGGTGATAGGCCAGCATGACGTCACTCCTGTCGTTCTGGCAGCGGATTGGCTCTGGTGTCCTCCATCTTGGATGAGGCACAGAGTCTATATAAGACCCTGACACATGCCGCATGGCGCTCAGTCCTCTTGGTTCATGCATAAGAGTAGACGCTCTGTGCGCGTTCCTCTAGGCATTCCTCTGTCTATGCTAGGTGAGCGCTACCGGCAGGGTAGCGTTCTTATACCTTACAGCTTCGGCTGCTGTCCGTATCCTTACCTCTTAGGGGAGCGGACATAGGCAGGTGCCTGAGGCACATGGTCTGGCTGGGCCTTGTGGTTCGACTCGTAGGTGGACGTTGCCGCTAGGGTAACGTTCCTTATACTGCGTCTGGCAGTTGTTCGTATCCTCGCACACTAGGGGAGCGAACAGAGGTAGGAGCTTTGTGCGGCTTACGCTGCTGTTCGTCTCTTTTGCACCACTAGAAGAGCGGACCTAGGCAGGTGCCATATCTAGTGGTTCGTGTCCTCACACACTAGTGGAGCGAACGCAGGTAGGAGCTTTGTGCGGCTTACGCTGCTGTTCATCTCTTTTGCACCACTAGAAGAGCGGACCTAGGTAGGTGCCATTTCGCACACATTGCCTTTGTCTCTGTGATTATTAACAGAGATCATTCCACACACCCTCCAAGTAAGGGAGGAATTGCTTTACTTACTTATTATATCCTTCTGTGAGTTAACAGAGGTATTGCACTCTGCCATAGTCTGCAGCAGAGTCTTTGCACGGTGGACCCTGACTGTCTGATACTCCTTTAAGTTATTATCAGACAGCCCCCCGTAACATTAGGACTGAGCCAAGGGTCTGGCATTTATGGCAGAATATCAGCAGTTACACCGTTACATACAAGTACTTGAGTCACGGCTCAAGAGTATAGAAGATAAACCTCAGACCATGGTGACATCTGCACATGATCCTCGACTTGCTCTGCCAAACAGATATTCTGGCGATGCCAGATCATGTCGTGGTTTCATTAGTCAGTGTCAGATACACCTAGAGGTCAACTCTTCTCGCTTCTCTACGGAGAGGTCCAGAGTAGGCTTTATCATCTCCTTACTTCAGGACAAAGCCTTAGAATGGGCGACTCCCCTATGGGAGCGCTCTGATGTGGTTACTCTGAGACATCAAGACTTTCTTGATGCTCTTAAGGCGGTATTCATGGGTCCGCAGGTTACCCATGATGCGGCCCTGAGACTGTTAGATCTATCTCAGGGTTCGTTATCCACTAGTTCTTATGCCATTGCTTTTAGAACTCTGGTGGCAGAACTAGATTGGCCAGAGAAGGTGTTGATTCCTATCTTCTGGAGAGGGTTGGCAGGCTATGTCAAGGATGCTCTTGCTACTCGTGAGGTCCCTGCTTCTCTGGAGGACTTGATCACAGTAGCAACGAGGATCGATGTACGCCATAAGGAACGTAGACTCGAGGTCTCTTCCTCACGCCCTAAGCATCGGCCTATTCCAGTTGTTGAGGGTCCACTACCATCTTCCTCAGCATCTGAAACATCTCCCACTCCTATGGAGTTAGGTCATACGTTCTCCAGACTACGCAAGTCTGGTCCTCCTATATGTTACGTATGTCGTCAGGCTGGGCACTATGCCAACAAGTGTCCTAGTCATCAGGGAAACTCCCTGGCCTAGTAACCATTAGAGGGGGGTTACTAGAGACGTCTTCTGCACCCTCTAAGTGTTGTATCCCAGGTCAGCTCTCGTTATCTGAGAATACATGGCCTATTATGGCTTTTGTGGATTCCGGAGCTGATGGGACTTTTGTGTCCTCAGGATTTGTAAAGGGACACAATATTCCCTCTATCATGTTAGAGGCGCCTATTCCTGTCCGTGTTGTTAATGGAACTATGTTGTCTGACTCCATTACATTGAGGACAGTTCCCTTGCGCCTTTCCCTGTCTCAGGGTCACATAGAGGAGATTTCTTTTCTTGTTTTGCCTGAGGGTATAGACGACGTCCTTCTGGGTCTCCCATGGCTTCGGACTCATGCTCCTCACATTGACTGGGAGTCTGACAGCATTATTAGTTGGGGTTCGAAATGTCAGTCCCGATGTCTTCCCTTACCACCTAAGGTCATTGCGGTTGCATCTACTGATCTCTCTTCCATACCTACACCCTATCTGGATTTCGCTGACGTGTTCTCCAAACAGGGTGCTGAGGTTCTTCCACCCCATAGGCCGTATGACTGTGCCATAGACCTTATCCCAGGTTCGGTTCCACCTAAAGGCAGGGTTTACCCCCTGTCGATACCTGAGTCGGAGGCCATGTCGACCTATATAAGAGAGAGTTTAGAGAAGGGGTTCATTCGTAAGTCTGTCTCTCCTGCGGGAGCTGGGTTTTTCTTTGTTCGGAAGAAAGAGGGTGATTTGCGTCCCTGCATAGATTACAGGGGTCTCAACGCAATCACAATAAAGAACAAATACCCATTACCTTTAATTTCGGAGCTCTTTGACAGACTGAGAGGAGCTCAAGTTTTTACGAAGTTGGATCTGCAGGGTGCGTATAACTTGGTACGAATTCGAAAGGGTGACGAATGGAAGACCGCTTTTAACACCCGAGACGGTCACTATGAATACCTCGTCATGCCTTTTGGGTTATGTAATGCACCCGCAGTATTTCAGGACTTCGTAAACGATGTGTTCAGGGATTTACTGTTATCCTCAGTAGTGGTGTATCTGGACGACATCCTGATTTTTTCTCCTGATCTGGAGACTCATCGTCAGGATGTCGTTCGTGTCCTTTCCCGTTTAAGGGAGCACTCATTGTTTGCTAAACTCGAGAAATGTGTATTCGAGCAGTCCTCATTGCCTTTTTTGGGTTACATTATCTCACAAGAGGGCCTGGCTATGGATCCTGCGAAGCTCTCTGCTGTCCTGCAATGGTCCGAACCTCATTCCTTGAAGGCGGTGCAACGCTTCTTAGGATTCATAAATTATTACAGGCAGTTCATACCCCATTTTTCTACTTTGGTGGCCCCTTTGGTGGCCTTGACTAAGAAAGGTGCTAATCCCAAAGCCTGGTCTACTGAGACATCTCAGGCTTTTGAGGCAGTAAAAAGACACTTTTCAACTGCACCCGTTCTTCAAAGACCCGATGAGAGTAAGCCCTTCCTCTTAGAGGTTGATGCCTCTTCAGTGGGTGCTGGTGCGGTCTTGTATCAAAAGAACGATGCAGGTAGAAAAAGGCCGTGTTTCTTCTTTGCGAAAACCTTTTCACCGGCAGAGAGAAACTATACCATTGGGGATAGGGAACTGCTCGCCTTGAGATTAGCCTTGGAGGAGTGGCGTCACTTGCTGGAAGGAGCGAAACATCCTTTCCAGGTCTATACAGACCATAAGAATCTGATGTACTTACAAACCGCTCAGCGTCTGAATCCTCGCCAAGCCCGCTGGTCCTTGTTTTTCTCCCGCTTTCACTTCTCCATCAACTATCTGTCTGGGAGTAAGAATAACAAGGCAGACGCCCTGTCTCGCTCTATGCTTTCTACCCAGGAAGAGATTGACGAACCTCGTCTTATTCTTCCCTCCAGGGTTTTTCATACGCTCTCCCCTGTGACGTTAGACCAAATCCCACTGGGCAAGACCTTTGTTCCGCCTGATCGACAGAATGATATACTGTCATGGGCCCACACCTCAAAGGTGGGTGGGCATTTTGGTATTAGGCGGACACGAGAGTTACTGGAGAGGTGGTATTGGTGGCCACACTTAGCCAGCCACGTCAAGAGATATGTCGGTTCCTGCTACTCGTGTGCTCGCAACCGTCCATCTTAGGATTCATGACAAATTCCATGTTTCACTGCTAAAGCCGGCAATTTTACCTCACGCTCGTGAAGTGCACTTTCCTGCCTCTGATTCCTCTCGCTCTAGCTATGAGGTACGAGCCATAGTTGGTTCTAAGATGGTTAGAGGGCGCAGGTTCTTCTTGATAGATTGGGAGGGTTACGGCCCGGAACATCGCTCTTGGGAGCCTGAGGAGGCTGTCCATGCTCCCGACTTAGTTGCCGATTACCTGCGTCGCCGGGAGGGGGGTCCTTGAGGGGGAGGTACTGTTACGGTTGCTGCGAGCACTGGAGACTATGTCCAGATTTCTTGCTACTGCACATGTGCGAGCGCTGGAGACTAAGTCCAGATTTCTTGCTACTGCACATGTGCGAGCGCTGGAGACTAAGTCCAGATTTCTTGCTACTGCACATGTGCGAGCGCCGGAGACTAAGTCCTATCTTGGAGCCATTGCACATGTGCGGGTGACATCATCGCTGACACGAGGTCACATGTCTCTGACACCTTCTATGCCGATTGGTCGCTGGTCATGTGCTTGTGATGCCTTGCTCGGTGATAGGCCAGCATGACGTCACTCCTGTCGTTCTGGCAGCGGATTGGCTCTGGTGTCCTCCATCTTGGATGAGGCACAGAGTCTATATAAGACCCTGACACATGCCGCATGGCGCTCAGTCCTCTTGGTTCATGCATAAGAGTAGACGCTCTGTGCGCGTTCCTCTAGGCATTCCTCTGTCTATGCTAGGTGAGCGCTACCGGAAGGGTAGCGTTCTTATACCTTACAGCTTCGGCTGCTGTCCGTATCCTTACCTCTTAGGGGAGCGGACATAGGCAGGTGCCTGAGGCACATGGTCTGACTGGGCCTTGTGGTTCGACTCGTAGGTGCACGTTGCCGCTAGGGTAACGTTCCTTATACTGCGTCTGGCAGTTGTTCGTATCCTCGCACACTAGGGGAGCGAACAGAGGTAGGAGCTTTGTGCGGCTTACGCTGCTGTTCGTCTCTTTTGCACCACTAGAAGAGCGGACCTAGGCAGGTGCCATATCTAGTGGTTCGTGTCCTCACACACTAGTGGAGCGAACGCAGGTAGGAGCTTTGTGCGGCTTACGCTGCTGTTCATCTCTTTTGCACCACTAGAAGAGCGGACCTAGGTAGGTGCCATTACGCACACATTGCCTTTGTCTCTGTGACTATTAACAGAGATCATTCCACACACCCTCCAAGTAAGGGAGGAATTGCTTTACTTACTTATTATATCCTTCTGTGAGTTAACAGAGGTATTGCACTCTGCCATAGTCTGCAGCAGAGTCTTTGCACGGTGGACCCTGACTGTCTGATACTCCTTTAAGTTATTATCAGACAGCCCCCCGTAACACACTGGTCCCATTGGTGACTGGGCCTCGGCCTACTCTACCGCAGGCCCATCCTCCAACCAGCCTCTCCAGAGACTGCTGCAAAGTAGAGAAGGAGGGTCCAGGATTATTTACAAGGCTCAAAAGTTTATGGGTTGGCCTGCAAGTTCTCAGCTATTGTCTTTGGTTTTAAACTTGTAAACGAGAACATTAAAGGCACATTGTCCCAACAGGGAACTTTAACTGTGGGTAGCCGGGAACCACTACCACTGCTGCATGGGCCCGTATGGCTCACTGGACGCCCGGGGGCCAGCATTCTGGGACCAGCTACAATGCATCCTGGAGCTTTGGGCGTCCATCGGGAATGGAGGTGGTATAGCAGGTGATGCCACTGCTCCCGGGAGCAGTGCCGGCCGGGCACTCTCCCATCATGTAGGGCACAGGCTCCAGCTCCGGGCGGATCAGCGAGGACGAAATGGTCTGGGTGCCTTTCTCCCGCCGTGACATTGTGCGGGTAGCTTGGCTCTCGCGGGCCCACACCACGGCCACCATCCTCCGGACCTCTGCCTTCCACTCTAGCACCTGCTGCAGGGACCGCACCCGGACGCAGAAGCTCGCCAACTCCCGCTCCAGCCAGGCAGCCGTCCCCATCGGTAAGCGACCTGCGTCGTGTCCCTCCACGGGGACCTCCACTCTACCTCGGGGCGCCGCCGCTCCAGCGGTCGGCGCAGCCCTGGCATTAGATTTTGCAGAAGACATCTTCCCGTTTCTCCCCCTCGGTCATTTGCTGGCACTTCTCTTTTAGGCCTGTAAGTTTCGTTTTTCAACTTCCGGCCTCGCTTTCTAGCCGCGTTCCCAGGGGGCGGGGCTTTGGCTTTCGCGCCCTTTTCGCGGGGAAGAAGACGCTGGGCTGTAGTTTTTCGCGACAAAATGGCGACCAAAATGGCGACTTCTGAAATTTCGGCAATGGATCACCGCTGACTGTCCAATACATGGCGCACTTCCACAAGGTAAGTGGATGGGTAAGTATCCTGTTCGTGACGCCAAGTTTCGGGGTGTGCCGCCCCCGAGCCAGCAGCCGCCGCTGCTCGGATCCGGACCTTCAGGGGTGGTGGCTCGACGGACTCCAGACCCAGGGGTCTCGCGGACACGCCAAATAAAATGGGGGGACGTAGATGTACGGGCTAGGCCATAATAAGTTTGTGACGCCACCCACGGTGTGTGGTGAGGTAGGACACCACCGCTGCTGTTACGGGGCACCCGGGGGAGATGTTGTGCAGCAAGATGTTAACCCCTCCGTGGGCAGGGATGGTGGCCCCGGTACCCGATGGCTCTGATGCAGGGGGAATGGCGACCGCAGGGGGTGTTGGTGTACTCACTTTCAGTAAAACACAAGTCTCTGGTAAACCAAGGTGGTGGTGGCCGGTGCCGCGGCCGGTTGCGTTCGGGATCCCCCACCCAGCTGGTGGTCTCTATCCTTTTCCTGCACTGTTTTAGTAGAAAAGACTTCCTTGTATGAAACGTAGGATTCCGCTCCCGGCTGGATGGGGCCAAAGGAGCCATGCCCGCAGACGCTGGCCCGTGGGATCCTGGGCCCTGGCGGGCACCTCTTATCCCTAATCGGTGGGCTGTTGTCTTCTATGAGGGACTTTGGGTGGGACAAGACCTCTAGTCCTGGCCTCAATCGGTTAATTAACCAGTTCCAGTAGGTTTTGGTTCCTGGCTTCAGGGTCCGAGTGCCTCCCTTTGTGCTACGGTTTCCGGGTCGGTTCCTTATGTCAGTAGCGGTTGGCTCCAACCCTGGCCCGGTCCATCTCGGTTCCACCGAGCTGTCTTCCCGTCTCCTGCTGACGGAGACCACCGTCTCCCTCCTAGCCAGTGGCACCAGGACTCCTACCCTGGTACCTGTCAGTTTACTTCAGGCCTGACACACAGGCCTTACCTCCACTACTGAATTCCAAGACTGATCTGACTACTTTCCCGCCCCCGGGCTGTCTAAACCCCTGGGTGGGCGTGCACCAACTGCCTGGCCACACCCACTGGTGTGTCTAACTGTCCCTAAGGGGGGTTACTAGGGTTTAATGGTTGGATGTGTATTTCCTAATGAGGGAAGGTGTAATGCGGGAGCCTATCTGTGACTACCTGGTTTTGCCAGGGCGTCACATATTGGCCCCAACACAACCCTCCACACAGTACGATGGTCCCAGCACAACATTTCACACTCTATGATGGCCCCTACTAGCCCTCCAAACAGCATAATGGCACCCAGACAGCCCCTCAAACAATATTATGGACCCCACACAAACCTTTACCCTGTATAATTGCTAAAGTGTTGTAGCCCTGCAAACAGTATAATGGCTATGATGATTCAAGGATAGCGTCCCAACAATGTAGTACGCCTAGTCGCTGGCTGTTGGGCTTATCACAAATTGGCCAAGTTGTATACAAAGTACCTCATTTTTAACCTAGTTTCTATGGTAGTAATACAGCTCCAAATGTCTTCTATTCAAAGTTTATCTAGTATAGTATTTATATAATATGAATGCTCCCACATAGCCCTCCATATAGTATAATATACCCCACGCAGCATTCCATGTAGTTTAATGTGCCACATATTGCCTTCCATATAGTATCACGCACTGCACATTGCCTTCTATATAGTATAATGCACCCTAAAAGCCCTCTATACAGTATAATGGCCCCACACAGCCCTCCAAACAGCATAATGGCCCACACACAGTCCTTCAAACAGTACAATGACCTCATCATAGCCCTGCAAACAGTATAATAACCCCCACATAGCCTTCCAAATAGTATAATGGATCCCACAAAGCCCTCTAAATATTATGTCAACCTCATTGCCCTCCAAATATTATAATGGCTCCCGCATAGCTTCCAAATAGCATAATGAGTATGCAACCCCCCATTGCCCTCCATATAGTATAATACGGCCCCACATTGCCTTCCATGTAGTAAAATGCTCCCAACAATGCCCTCCATATAGTATAATGCTCACACATTGCCTTCCATATAGTATACTGTTATGCAGCCCCACATTGCCTTCCATATAGTATAATGCGACCTCAAGTTGCCCCCCATATAGTATAATGTGTTCCAAATTGGCTTCCACATAGTATAATGCATCAATATTGCCTCACATTGCCTTCCATATAGTATAATGAGAAACTGACCCATTGCAGATTTGAAATACACAACACAGGTCAGTTTACATTGAGTAAAATGCACCGCCCCCACCCCTTCCCCCCCCCACCAGGCATCACATTTTCAACTTTATAGGCATTTCAAGGCTGAAAGAGGGAGCGCTCTGCTCACTCACTCTCCTCCATAATTTTCCTGCTATATCTGTGTGATGACGTCACTACTGCGCGCCTGCTGTGCACAGAAGCAGAACACGCATGTAGTACCCACGAGGCAAGAGGTTAAATTACTTGTCACCGGGCCTGATGAAGTCGGGTCTGGGGATGTCACAGGGTGGCCCTTTCTGCCCAGTTTCGTGACCCCGAGGTGTACAATAAAGGAGAGGGTGGTGAAGGATGATGGTGGAGGTTGTTTTCGTGACACCACCTGCGGTATGCGTCCAGGAATTAGCCGCTGCTGCTGACGCTGTCCTCCGGGGAGGAAGGTAGTAGCAGCTAAGGTGTTTCTGCTCCCCACAGGTGGAGTGGGTCTCAGGGAGGATGATGAGGGGAGTAGTAATGGCGCCGCCGGAAGGACAAGCGGACACCGTCTCTGCGGGTTCCAGGTGTTTTACTCACAGTTCTTTAAGTAATCCGGTTGCTGCTTCCAAAGCACTGGCCACCGCTGTGATGGTCCCCAGCCGATCCTGAGCAATTCAAGGTCAACGCCGGTGTTCCCACTGTGAGTCCTTTCTGGTCGGGGTCCCTCCTATCCCAGTGTAGATGGAATATGGAATAGGTCGCAGGTGTTTCCTGCACTCTCCGCAGACCCTGGAATCCCGTGTAGCTGTAGAGAACCCGGGCTGAGCTTGAAGCTCCAAGCTATGGGTCCTATGGCGCTTCCAGAAGTGTGCAGTAGAAGAAGATTGAACCAAGGTCCTAGGTGCTAGTGATGTGTCGGTCGCGAACGATCCGACACAAAGATCAGGCTCCCTGCTGTGACTGAGCCAGATCTCCAGTGAGAGCCACTAACATCTCTAAATGGCTCTTTTCACTGCTGTAACCCCGCCCGCCCAAGGTTAAACCCTGCCCACTCAACAATTTAATTGGTCCCTTGTAAGTGGGCGAAGTTTAGCCGCGGGTGGGCGGGGTTTCATCAGCATTATTATAATCTTAAATATGTGTTCACCTGGGGTGAACACATATTTAATAGGGAGCCAAGAATGATCCGAATGAGCCGACTCTTTTTGGTGAGCGGAGCCATGGGAATCGAATCACCAAAAAGAGCCGGACTGCCCATCACTACTAGGTGCGTCTCACCCCAAGCTGTGCCCGGGGCTAACTGACTATGTGTGAAGATGCTCCTTCCCTTTTCCCCAAGTGGTGCTCGCCCCCCAGGTGGCTGTCCCAGTGACCGAAAAAGTCCCATGTTTCGTGATGGCCAACCCCCTGCCCACCTTAGGCCATCCCTCCAGTGGGAAGGCACCTGACTGTGTGTGGTTGTGAATGTGAGACTCACCAGCAATTAACCTCTTCTTACCCGGGATGAGCACTACATCTTAAAGAAGATGCAGTACCATGTGGCGACTGAAGCCTCCGGGGGCGCCACACACACCATAGAGACTGAAGCATTGGGGGAAAGAAGAGAGGTATTTATTTCTTTTAAAACCAGTGAGTACACTGGTGGAGGACTATAGGGTGTGCATTATGCTACTTGGAGTGCTATATGGAGTGCATTATAATATATGAAGGTTTATGGGGGTACATTATAATAGTTGGAGGACTATGGGGTGCATAATAATATATGTAGTACTATGGGGGTGCATTATACTATTTGGATGACCATGGAGGAGCATTATAATATATGGATCACTATGGGGGTGCAATATAATATATGGAAGACTATGGGGTGCATTATAATATGTGGAGAACTGTGGGGGTACAATATAATATATGGAGGTATATGGGGTACATTATAGTATATGGAGGTATATGAGGTGCATTATGTTATATGGAGGATTATGGGGTGAGCATTATACTATTTGGAGGCCTATGGGGGTACATTATACTATACGATGGATTATAGGGTGCATTATAATATATGGATGATTAGAGGGGTGCATTATACTATTTGGAGGACCCTGGAGGTGCATTATAATATATGGAGAACTATGGGGGGGGGCAATATAATATATGGAGGGCTATGGATGGTGCTTTATAATATATGGAGGTGTATGAGAGAGAGTACAAGATGCTATATAGGCCTATAGAGGTGCATTATAATATATAAAGGACATTGGGCTATATTATACTATATAGAGGACTATGAGGGGTGTAGTATACTATTTGGAGGGCTATAAGGGGTGCATTATAATATATTGAAGGCAGTGTGGGAACCATTGTACTATATGGAGGACTGTCGGGTGCATTATACTATATGGAAGGCAGTGTGAGACCCATTATACTATATGGAGGACTGTCGAGTGCATTATACAATATGGAGGACTATGTGGGACCCATTATACTATATGGAGGACTATGGGGGTGCATTATACTATTTGGAAAGCAATGTAGGTCACATTATACTATAGGGAGGAATTTGTGGCGCATTATTATGGGGTGCATTATATGGAACGCAATATGGGGCCAATTATAATACTGTATATGGAGAACCATGGGGAATGCATAATACTATATCTAGGAAAATGTGGGGCGAATTATACTATATGGAGGACTATGTGGGGCGAATTATACCATATGGAAGGCTATCTGGAGGCCATGACAATATTTGGAGGCTAATGTGGAGGCCATTATACTATTTAGAGGGCTATGTGGGTGCCATTATATTACTTGGAGGGCTATGTGCAGGCCACTATATTATCTGGAGGGCTATGAAAGCTTTTATGCTTTATGTGCTTTATGGAGGTTTATTTGAGGTTTGTGTTGGGGACCATTATACAGTTTGAAGAGGTCTAGGGGCCATTATACTGTATGTCGGCTCATTAAACTGCATGAAGGGCATTGAGGAGGTCACAGTTCATGATCATACTGTGTTGGGGTCACCATACTTTGCTGGAGTAGTTGACAGTGGGTACATTAGGTTCATCATAATGTGCGTGTGGAGGATACTGTTGAGGAATTCACTGTAGGGGTATCACACAGTGTTTGTGGGGCACTTGTTGGCATGATACTTTATGAGTGCAATGAAAGGGGAATATAGGGGCTTCAATAGGGGAAAATTACTTTGTAGGGGCTGTAAAGTTTTGACGTACATCCTTATGTGACAAACACAGCTGAATAATGTTTTGGGGTTTTTTTTTTCTTCTTCTTGGGGGGTAGGGTGGGTGCCCATTTAGAACTTCTGCTACGGAGCTTCATGATGTCTATGTATGCCACTGATATATAATAAATATATAAATATATATATATATATATATATATATATATGTGACACCCTGGACTAGCCAGGTAGTCACAGGTAGGCCCTTACACAAACACCTCCCCCCCTTAATAAGGTGACAGCAGCCAACCTACAAAACCTTGTCACCTCCCTCAGGGTTTGATGTTCACACCAGGGGGCGGAGCCAGGTGATTGCCCCACCCACCGAGGAGTTCACAAGCCCTGAGGCAGGAAAAACAGTGCAGTTCCCCGTGGGGAGCATTGTTGAAGGGTGTAGATTAGTTTTGACAGTGAAGTGGAGTGGAGTTCAAGTGCAGACCTGTGTCCAGGTCTGCCACAGTCTAACACCCGGTGTCTGGGTTGGAGCCCAGACACCTCTGGCAAGGAGGCAGACGGTGGTGGCCGCCTGCAGGAGCTGGGATTACAGCCGGTGGAACTGTAAGGACCGGGGACGGGTGGTGGCCCGCCCGGTACCGAACCGGGGAACCGATTGGAAACCGGAGCACCAGGACGGGTACTCAGACCCAGTACGAGGCCCAGAAGCAACTGGGCCGAGTCAAATCAACTGATTGAGGACTGGACTTTAGGCCCTTTACCACCTAAGACCCGACTGAAGACAACAGCCCAACGATAGGGGTAGAAAGTCACCGCCCAGGCATCGAGACCCCACGGGCCAGCGACTGCGGGCACAAGGGCTCTACTGGCATACATCAGGCTGGGGAGCGGACTACCGTTGCTCAGGCATAGAGGTCATCATTTTCTACAAAAGTGAGGTGCAGGAGAAAGGCGGAAACCACTAACCTGAAAAGGGGAAAAGCGCAGCCGGCTGCGGGTACCATCCACCATCTTGTTTGGTTTACCAGAGATTCCAGCGTATTTGTAATAGTGAGTACAACAGTGCTTTCAGGCCGCGCACCGCGCCGCACCACACCGACACGCCAGCAGCATCATCCATCCTCCCCGCCTCAGCGCCTCCTTCGGGCCCCCGGTTCCATCATCCCCCTACCCGCGGAGGGGGTCAACACCAAGCTGCGCAACACCATCCCCGGGAGCCTAGTCAACGGCAGCGGTGGTGTCCATCCATTCCCCACAACCCGTGGGTGGCGTCTCGAACTTAACCCCCAAAGAACCGCGGCCCCGGCCGTGGACCTCTCCACCGAACACAACCCCTTACGTAGCGCCAGCAACTCCCCCTTTCAGAAGCAACATGACCCCCGGGTCCGTGAGGAGCTCGAGCCACCCACCGACGAGCACGGATCCGAGCGGCTCGGCAGCCGGCCGAGCCCCGGGCGGTACATATATATTTTTTATATATATATATATATATATATATATATATACAGTGTAGCCTTGGATTACGAGCATAATTGGTTGGAGTGTGCTCTTAAACCAAGTTACTGTTATATCAAAGCGAATTTTCCCATAGGGAATAAATGAAAGACAGACAATTCGTTCCATAACTCAAAAATATCTTCCGTATTTATACAAACTTATTACAGTAATACAAAATAATGTCCTGTATTCATATAAAATTATTACAGTACATTAATGCAAAATACTGTACAGTACAGAAAAAAACATATAAAGCAAATTTAACTGCACTTTAGCTTATAATAAATGTGTTGGTGTGCGAGAGGTACAATACAAGCAATGTGTAGTACTGGTTAACAGAAAAAAAGTACAATACTGTATCCACAAATGCAAATTGATAGACGTGCTATATAGTATATACTGTACTGTGCAATGGTATACTGTCTACAGTATACGATGTGTGGGGCCCCGAGGTTCGGTGTCGGTGCAGCGGTGCATTACCTTCAGGGACTCCACGCGGCTGGATCTTGTCACAGGTAGGAAATCCTCTATTTTTGATTGTCGTGACGCCACTCTCAGAATTGCGGTCAGTGGAGACCGCCACTGCAGGTTAGGGGTGCCTGGGGCTGATAGTAGGTGCAGTCAGTTGTAATAGCCTCCTGAGAGTGAGGCATGCCCCAGGGTCCCGTGTAGGTGTGTGGAACTACAAGTCGCAGAATGACTCACACGCACAAGCAGGATGTCTTTCAGGGGTTTTACTCACTGATGGTGGCAGGGTGAGTAACCCGGGCGTAGCTGGGATGAACCAGGCTGGAACCAGGTGTCCTTCAGGCTGACTGATGAGGGTGGCTACCAACTCGCCTTCCTTAGCCCGTTGTGTTTTGGGGTAACCCCTGCTTGAAGCCCTGCTGGGGTCGCCCAGGGAAGTTGCTGGTGCCTCTCTCCCCTTCTTTTTGGCCCGTTTGCTTGTAGCCTGGACCAGGTCACTCCGGCTGCTTGCCTCCTGTGAGCTATGGGCCCTAACTTTGGCTACGTGGCTGCGGACTCTGTGGTGTTGTCTTGGGGGTGTAAAGTGCCCCCTCATGCAGGTTTGGCAAAGGAAAGGTGGATCTATCCCTGCACTGGGACCTGCTACCCGTTTGGGCCTGGTATCTCCCTGACAGTCTCCTTACTTTCCACTCCGTTGCTCTCTCTTTAGTCGTGGGTGGATTTCGGGCAGCACTCCCAGGTGACCGTTCTCCCCCGTCGGTAGTCACTGCGCGTACGTTGTCAGAATTGTGTAGAGCTACAGGGTCTGCTTCTGCCCTCCCTGAACTTCACCACTCAACTGTCCTCGGCTCACTCTTCCCTCCTCTCCTGTTCTTGCCTACGTCACCTAGCAACCAGGCTCTCTACCACACCCCTCGAGTGGAGATGGAGGCTTCGCCCCCTCCTGGGATCCCCAGGGGTCCTCTCCAAGGTAAATGTGTGAGACCTGATCACTATGCGCCTGTGTAGTCACACACCTCGGTCAGCCTTCTGGATTACCTGTTTTGTACTGTCCCCAGCATGGGTGCAGTACTCAGTGGTGCCTGACCAGGTCAGGGGCGCCACATTCCCCCTTAGTTATCACCAGCACGTCCTCGGGCTGCAAGACAACATTTTAAAATGCGTAAAACAGTAAAACATGGTAAAACGTTTTAAAACCATCAGGTACCATACATCACCACCTTCCACCCACAAGTCCGTTAACCCACCCTAAACCCTCTCAGGCGGCAGGTCACCGGTTTCTTTTGGTAACCAGGTCTGGGCCATCAGCTTCCCCAGACCTTTCTTCCCGTCTGCCTCTCCCGTTGGCCGCGCCTTCAGCCACTTCTGGCAGGATGTAGAGGCGGCTTTCATGGTCTGGTGGTTTCAGGGTATACCTGGCCTGGTGGAGCCGCGCCTTCAGTCTCTTCTGGCAGGATGTAGAGGCGGCCTCCACAGTTGGTGCTGACCAGGTACCCTCTTTGTGGTGGAGAGCCAGGCCCCATAAACAGGCGTGCTCCCTGGTAGTGGTTGTACCTCTGGGGTAATTATAAACACTGCGAGAGTTTGTGGCTATAGCCAGTTCATAGCCTTAAGGTTCATGGGTTAAAGTGTAAAAGGGTTTCTCACACAAGTTCATGTGGGCACGTGCTTAAACTTGTAAACGTTGCAAAACTGTACTTTAACTTGCTGTACTTCTTACTTTACTTTACATGGACTTTGCTCCTTCTTCCTCCTCACCAGGGCTTGGGCCTGTAGGGCTGTGGCACCTGTCGTCATCATCTGTAGTGGTTTCATCAATGAGTTCTTTGTATTTTCTTTCCTCTTCTTCTGTGTCTGTTTCTTTTTCTCTTTCTTTATCTTGTAGTGTTGAGACAGCAGGTTTACTGTAGGGATTCCTGGGACATGGTGTAACATCTAGTGCGTACCATCCGCGTTCTCCTTGGTGTTTGGTGAATTCTACTGAGTCTCCTATCTGTAGGTTTCTTCCTGGATGTCCTCTAGGTAAATGTGCTCTCACATCCCTTCTGTTCACAAAGATGCCCTCTTTTACACCAGGTGCTACTATAAAGCCATATCCAGACCTTAGATTGAAGTCTTCTACAACTCCTCGACAAAGTGGGCCTCTGACCTGCGATTTGGCTCTTCTCAAGGACCGCTTTTCCTCTAAGTCTCTGGCCGTGACCTCGTCCTTCTCCTCGGGAGACTGCTGTGCAGGTGGATCCCTTGTCCTGCTGCGGCGCCGTGTCCTGCGGGCTGGGTCCTGCCTGACTGCTATCTCACCGCTTGCAGGCTCCCAGGTGAGGTATCTGGACAAATCTTCCTCAGCGGAGGATGTCGGGCTCTCTTCATCCCAGCGGGAGTACGGCAGCATCTCTGGCTCTTGGACTGGTGCTGCATCCACTGCTGATGGCTCTGGGGTCAGCTTCTCAACTTCCTGGCCTCCCCCCCCCCTTAGTTCTTCTGGGCACTCCTCTTGTGGCAGCGCTAGGGATGGATTTTCATCAGCAGGCCAGGGCGGGGGACCCTTTGGCATGAATGTCGCAGGAGTCTTCCTGTGAGTATGCGGAGGGAGCAGATACCGGTCCACCATCTCCTTTGGGAAGTGGGCCTCCAGATCAGCCTTCAGCTTCCAGTATTCGGGGTCCTCCCCCAGCAGGGACTTCCTAGCAGGGACTTCCTTGGGCTGGGGAGCGGTGTCTGCCCTGGCCTTGCAGGCCGGGGTAAATAATGGTACAGTCTTGTCTTGGCGGGCCGAGCCTGGCGTGGCAGCGGCCTGGTCTTGGCGGGCCGAGCCTGGCGTGGCAGCGGCCTGGTCTTGGCGGGCCGAGCAGGGCATCGCTGCGGCGGCCTGGATTGGCGTCGCAGCTGCGATGGGATCTGTGCGGGCCGGGCTGGGCGCTTCTGCGGCCTGGATTGGCGTCGCAGCTGCGATGGGATCTGTGCGGGCCGGGCTGGGCGCTTCTGCGGCCTGGATTGGCGTCGCAGCTGCAGCCGGTCCTTGGCGGGCCGCACCTGCGGCGTGGAGGAGGGTCGCGGCGGCAGCCGGATCTTTGCGGGCCGGGCATCGTTGCGGCGGCCTGAATTGGTGTCGCAGCTGCGATGGGATCTGTGCAGGCCGGGCTGGGCATCGTTGCGGCGGCCTGGGCTCGGCGGGCCGCACCTGGCGTGGCTGCGGCCTGATTCAGCGTCGCCGCGCCGGGCATCTCCCCAGGGACCGCGGGCATGGCAGCAGGGGTCGGGGCACTCGCGCTGACAGGGGCAACACAGGACTCACCCATCGGTAACATCATCGGGGTCTGAGTCGTCGCCGCTCGGTCTGGCACTCGTCGTGCGGTTCCCCTCTCATAGGCCTGAACCGCTGCAGCCATCTCCAGAAGCTCCCTGCGTCCCTCGCTGATCTGCCATACGACCCTGGCCTCCAGTTGGTCGCAAAACTGGGCAAGTTCCCGATACCACCAGGCAGCGGAGCCTGGCTCTGGGTCTCTGCGTTCAGTCGCCATTTCCTCTGCGTCTCCTTCTTCTAGTAGCAGGCTTCTGGCTCCCTTTCTTTCCCGACGTCTCTGAACGCCTCCGCTCTCATCACTTGCGAGGCCAGGACCCTTCAGGGGATCTCTGGGTAGCCGCACCTCTTCGTGGGCGGTAACTTCTCCCAGCGCGGGCTGCTGTTGTTTTTCAGCGCGCTTTTCATGGTGGCAATATGGCGGCGCTTCCAATTTTCCAAGCGGACCGCCCAGGCACATGGTCACCTGTCTGAACAGGTCTAGTCCTTATCCTGTTCGTGACGCCAGATGTGTCGGGCCCCGAGGTTCGGTGTCGGTGCAGCGGTGCATTACCTTCAGGGACTCCACGCGGCTGGATCTTGTCACAGGTAGGAAATCCTCTATTTTTGATTGTCGTGACGCCACTCTCAGAATTGCGGTCAGTGGAGACCGCCACTGCAGGTTAGGGGTGCCTGGGGCTGATAGTAGGTGCAGTCAGTTGTAATAGCCTCCTGAGAGTGAGGCATGCCCCAGGGTCCCGTGTAGGTGTGTGGAACTACAAGTCGCAGAATGACTCACACGCACAAGCAGGATGTCTTTCAGGGGTTTTACTCACTGATGGTGGCAGGGTGAGTAACCCGGGCGTAGCTGGGATGAACCAGGCTGGAACCAGGTGTCCTTCAGGCTGACTGATGAGGGTGGCTACCAACTCGCCTTCCTTAGCCCGTTGTGTTTTGGGGTAACCCCTGCTTGAAGCCCTGCTGGGGTCGCCCAGGGAAGTTGCTGGTGCCTCTCTCCCCTTCTTTTTGGCCCGTTTGCTTGTAGCCTGGACCAGGTCACTCCGGCTGCTTGCCTCCTGTGAGCTATGGGCCCTAACTTTGGCTACGTGGCTGCGGACTCTGTGGTGTTGTCTTGGGGGTGTAAAGTGCCCCCTCATGCAGGTTTGGCAAAGGAAAGGTGGATCTATCCCTGCACTGGGACCTGCTACCCGTTTGGGCCTGGTATCTCCCTGACAGTCTCCTTACTTTCCACTCCGTTGCTCTCTCTTTAGTCGTGGGTGGATTTCGGGCAGCACTCCCAGGTGACCGTTCTCCCCCGTCGGTAGTCACTGCGCGTACGTTGTCAGAATTGTGTAGAGCTACAGGGTCTGCTTCTGCCCTCCCTGAACTTCACCACTCAACTGTCCTCGGCTCACTCTTCCCTCCTCTCCTGTTCTTGCCTACGTCACCTAGCAACCAGGCTCTCTACCACACCCCTCGAGTGGAGATGGAGGCTTCGCCCCCTCCTGGGATCCCCAGGGGTCCTCTCCAAGGTAAATGTGTGAGACCTGATCACTATGCGCCTGTGTAGTCACACACCTCGGTCAGCCTTCTGGATTACCTGTTTTGTACTGTCCCCAGAATGGGTGCAGTACTCAGTGGTGCCTGACCAGGTCAGGGGCGCCACAAGTACATATGTACAGAAAGTTTCCTCTACAGCGGGTCAGAGCGTGGTGAAAGGACAGAAGCGGAAGTGTGCACAGTGAGTATTTGCTCTTCTTGCAAAGCATTGCTCTTAAACCAAGTTACAAATTTGTAAAAAGCTTTGCTTGTCTTGCAAAACGGTCTTGTGACGCCCTGGCAAAACCAGGGTGTCACAGACATGCAGAAATCCAGCACAGAGCAGGTCATTCTCCTCCTTGGTAACCTGATCCCACACCAGTGCAGCAGGACAGACACCCCCCTCCCCAGTGTAAGAGCAAAACAGAGCAGCAGGGGAGGGGGCTGGAGCAGAGTGTGTGGGGAGAGGGAGAGGAGAGGAGCCCGGAGTTGTAGCTCCTGGACTGCTACAGAAGCGTGCTCCAAAAGGTGTTAGTGAGAAAGGAACTTGAGGTGACCGGGGCAGGGTAGTGGCCCGCCGGTATCGAGAGAGATCCCGGATCACTGCAGGGGAGTGGACTCCCCGTTCTCGGCTGAGGAGGAAAGAAAGAGAAAGAGTGGAGAAAGAGGCATCTGGCTGCAGGGGAAGAACAGGGGTCTGCTGCACCGTGTGTGGGACTTAAACACCCTCCGTACCAAAGGCTGCAGACTCCGGCAGTTTCTAGTTTACCAGAGACTCTGTGAATTTGTGCCTGAGTGAGTACAACAATGCCATCCAGCACCGCGCTGCGCTGCCTCCGCAACCCTGCACCCCAGCTACCCTGCCTCCCCGTATCACCACCGGGTCCCAGGATCACCAACCCCTACCCACAGAGGGGGACCCAACATCCTAGCTGCTCCCTGTCATCGCTCCTGAGATCCCCGTCACCAGCAGCGGTGGTGCCCATCATCACCACGACCCGTGGGTGGCGTCACGAACTATCTCCCCAAACAAACCACCCCTTTTCACTCGTGGGCGAGGAGTGCTGCTCGAGTCCCCGGGTCCGGCCCACCGCTCGAGCCACCGAGCAGCAGCAGCCCCGGACCCCAGCATAGCGAGCGCGGTCCCTCCGCCTGCGTCACTCTCAAACCAAGTTGCTCTTAAACCCTTAAAGGAGTTGTCCGACATAAACTCAAAAATTTTTGGTGAGCTAATCTGTGCTGTATTGTCATATAAAACACCCCTACATTGTTATTTCTTGTTTTCTAACTTTTGTTCCTCTTGAATTCACCCTTTATTCTCTGCAGCTCCTTGTTTATATTCAGCTCCAGCAAACTGACCACTTCCTGTGCAAAACCTCAGTCAGAGCTGGCACCGCCCGGCCTCACTGTCCAGCCCCGCCCCAGTGTCCAGCCTCGCCCCCTGCCCGCCCCCTGCACACACATTCTCTCCCTGTCAGTATTCTGCCCAGCACTGACCTGTTATCACTACAGCGTTGCAAATAACAGCCCCACATCAGGCTCTGCACACCACACGCACACATCAGGCTCTGCACACCACACGCGCACATCAGGCGCTGCACACCACACACGCATATATGGCTCTGCACACCACACGCGCACATATGGCTCTGCACACCACACGCGCACATATGGCTCTGCACACCACACAAGCACATATGGCTCTGCACACCACACGCGCATATATGGCTCTGCACACCACACGCGCACATATGGTTCTGCATACACCATACACGCACATATGGCTCTGCACACCACACGCGCACATATGGCTCTGCACACCACACGCGCACATATGGCTCTGCACACCACACGCCCACATATGGCTCTGCACCGCACACGCACACACTTATGGCTCTGTACCGCACGCGGTGCTCTGCACCGACCCCCCCCCCCCCATCCCCATCCCCATAGGAAACACATGTAGGGAATACATACTTACTCCTCTTCGGTCCCCGCCGCTCCTGCACTTTTGCGCGCTGTCTGTGCTCTGGCCATATCAGCACAGTAGTGACGTCACCGCTGTGCTGAAGAGAGCACAGACAGCGGGAGGGACAGTGATGAGAAGCAGGGCTGCGCTTCTTCTCATCAGCACTTTCAAATGTGCCGGCATCTGTGATCTGTGATGCCGGTACATTGAATGTGCGATCCTGAGCAGGGGGCCCGGTGCTGGCGCTGACACCACGGCAGCCACCGCCAGGCCCCTCCCCCAGGTCACGGACCCCACAGCAGTGCAGGGGGAGGTCGCGGGGAGAGTAAGGGGTGCGGGGGAATCTGTGGGAGGGTGCCGGGAAGGGGGCGGGGTTCATCGCACTGTACAGCCCAGCAGGGAGGCGACATGCTGTTCCAGATTTGCATGTCAACATGGCCCTGCCCATGTTGACATGAAATGACCGGAAGCCGCAAAATCGCGGCAGGAGCAGTCACATGACCACTCTGAGCCGGGGGAGAGGGGCTGACAGCAGGGCAGATAAGTGCTCTCTATCTACTTACCTGCCCTAATGTAACCCAATAGGGAAATAGAAAAAAAAGTCAAAAGAATAACCGGATAACCCCTTTAAACCAAGGTTCCACTATATATATATATATATGTATGTATGTATAAAGTTGTACATAGAAATCATGAGTCCTCCACACGGAGTAGGTGGGATCATGGCACATAGGCACAGTCGCAAAAGGACATACCGCTCATCTTGAAAACACGGGGAAATGGATATACTATGTACACAGCAATTTTACCTCTATTGAAACCATAGTGCAGGGCCAGACATATCATTGGTGCAAACTGTGCAGCTGCACAGGGGTCCAAGAGGTAAGGTGGCCCATTTCTACTTCCAAAGCAAGTGAACTAGTGCATTTTAATGAGTCATTAGACTGAAAAGGGCCCATATACTGTTCTTGCACACGGCACTTTTCTGTCTATGTCCGGCAGTGCCTTAGTTCTAACAGACTACCCTTTTCAAAGCTCCCATAGAATATAATGCTACCCACCCCCGTTTCAGTATAATGCCCCCAAAGTACCCCTAAACAGTGAAAGTAATCCGTGAGACCATGCTTTGCGGTCTTTCCTGCAATACTGCAATCTACTGTATGTCATACATTGTGGAATTGTGACGCCCTGGCCATACACCCCTTTCCCTGGACAGGTCACACCAGTCACACATTAAACCCTTGTTGCCACCCTCCAGGGTTGATGTCCACACCAGGTGGGGCAGAGCCAGGTGGTTGACCCCGCCCACCGAGGAGTTCACAGGCCTGGAGGCGGAAAAAACAGTAGTGAGTAGTCAGTGAGTAGTCGGAGAGTCCAGTTGTGGACGGTGGAGTGTGAGGAGTGTTACTGTTGGTGTCTGGGTTGGGGCCCAGACACTTCCAGCAAGGTAGGCAGACGGTGGTGGCCGTCTGCAGAAGTTGGTGAAGGTCAGTGGAACCGTAGGACTGGGGTCGGGCGGTGGCCCGCCGGTACCGAACCGGGGAGCCGATTGGAGCCAAGCACCAGGCGGGGTACTCAGACCCCGACTAGGCTCGAAGCCAACCTTTAGTCAAATTTACTGATTGCGGTCTGGACCTCAGAGGTTCATTCCCACCGAAGTCCCAATTGAAGGCAACAGCCCAACCGTTCCGGATAAGCGCAACCGCCAAGGGCCAGAGATCCACAGGGCCAGAGTCTGCGGGCAAACGGGCTCCTCTGGCACGTATACGTCGGGAAGCGGACTACCGGTGCCCAGGCATTGGAGTCAAGATACAAAACACAGGTGCAGGGAAACGACAGCCACCATCAACCCATTGAGTGAAAACACCGCAGCCGGCTGCGGGCCCCGTCCATCCAGCCGTTTGGTTTACCAGACACTCTGTCCATCTGTGTCTGAGTGAGTACACCTGTGCCATCCGGCGCTGCGCTGCACCGCAACCCTGCACCCTGCCAAAACCCATCCTGCGGAACCCTCCCTCCTACCGGGACCCGGGACCAACAGCCCCTACCCACGGAGGGGTCAACACCTAGCTGCTCCCCACCATCGCTCTCGGGAACCCCGTCACCAGCAGCGGTGGTGCCCATCATCACCACAACCCGTGAGTGGCATCACGAACTCAATCTATCCCAAACGTCCAATTCCAACCCCCCTTTTCACTTGTGGGCGAGGAGCGCTGCTCGAGCCCCGGGTCCGGCCGGTTCGAGCCACCGAGGAGAAGGCACAGGACACGAGCGCGATCTCCCCGAGCACCACCCGCGACGGGGAAGCTGGCCCCCGACAGAATCAATTAGCACTTACAGTAGTTTTGGTAAAATGGTATGGTAATAGTACTTTAGTGGCATTCATTTTGGTTTCTGAGTATAGCCGCACATAGCACTGACCCTAATCCCATTTGATACGCTCAGACGTATTTTATAATAGGTATAGTATAGTGTTGATGGAGGTGAGAAATCCTTTCTTTTGACCCTTGCTTTGGCCTCTCTTAGCCCCTGATATTTAGCGTCATCCCTTTTCCTTATTCCCTGCCATGTTTCGTCTTTGTCATTTGCTTTCGCAAATCTGCTTGTCTCCTGATGTCACACAACTGTGTCCGTCCTTGTCTCCAGCTTTGTATCCTGCTGCCAAGCAACTGTCTTGTCTTTGTCACTTTGAGTCCTGCTGCCATGCAGCTGCCTCCTTCTGTCTGTGCCACATATCTGGCCAATCGCTGTATATTCTGCAGGATATAAATATGAGCCCTATTACCAGGCATTGCATTGCTCTGTGCTACGAAGCCTTCTAACCTGTTTTTCCATTTGCACTCATATACCGCTATCATATGACTGTCTATGACCACTTCTCTCTGTCCCTCCGTCTGTCACTCAAGGACCTTTATTGCTGCTCCAATTTTTAACGGATGTATTTTTGGGTCCTTGTGTCATAGCAACGCAATCATGTGACAATTTTGAATATTCATGAGCTCCTCACGTTCCCAGAAGCAAGGGACTCTGGGAGACTGCTCACTGGGGAGACACGGAACCTATTAACTGTCATTATCATTATTTATTTAGACGAACGGCAGCCTTTTCACAATGTATGTACACAAAGTAACACTCAGCGCAGGAGCAGTGACATTTGTATACCTTATACTCTTCTGCCAACAGCCTTTACCCAAAAAATCTACCCATGTCAGATTGCAGGCAGCAGACCTGACACCACTGCTGACGACTGCCCGTCCATTCCACATATGCTTTATATGGACCCTGACTGAGAGGTAGAGGATTAGAATGACCCTGTCGCGTTTCAGGAGGAAAATCTGACAGTCAAACTGTTGTGGCCCATAACAACCAATCAGAGCTCAGCTTTCAATTATGCAGAGTAGTTTGAGAAATGAAACCTGAACTCTGATTGGTTGCTATCAGCAACAAAGTCAGCATAGTGTTGATAAATGAGGCCTATGTTGTTTAGAAACAAGCTAAGAATGAAGAGTAGTCATGATGAGGGCAGCCCCCTGCAAAGCTTTACTGGACCAGTGACAGTTTCCTATGTTATAGACTGGTAATATATCCTTAAAAATCAAATGCCATGCTGTAACATGCGATTATTTTCTCACACACATAGACTCGAATGAGTCTCATCCGATTTCAGAGTCAAAGTGCATCATGCTGTGATTTTTTTTCACAGATTCTGTTAGTGAAAAACAATGGTCATCTGCACATCATTGAATAATATGGGTCAGTGTGCTATAGAAATCAGTTAGTACACGTCCGATTCATATGCTTGCGTGAACCTAGCCTTAAAGGGAATCTGTCAACAGGTTTTTGCTACCCCATCTTAGAGCAGCACAATGTAGGAAAGGAGACCCTGATTCCAACGATGTATCACTCAGTTTACTGTGTGCAGCAGTTGTGAAACAATCTGAGTTTTTACATGTAGCAAGTAGCAGGCTCAGAAAGCTAACCACACACACACACACACGCACACACACACACACACCACAGCTTTCTGTGCACATTGTCTATGGACAGTGAGCTGATTATCAGAGGAGTAGGTGTGATTGGACTGGGGCTCATGTGCACTTTAGTCTGGGCAGCAATGATCTCCTAGTGATAAAACAATTATTGTGTTGAAATAACAGCACGCAGCCTAATAAGTGACATATCCCTAAATTCAGTGTTTTATCCCCTACATCATGGTGTCCTCAGATTCCATAGCAATAACCTGCGGACAGATTCCCTTAAAGGATATTGCTTCGTAAAAAGAAAAGTCTGACTGCAGAGTGTCGAATCATTACAGTGTGTGATTGGCATGCTGTTATTATTCCCCTATATGCCATATGCAAGTGTGAGGTCACGTGACCACTTTAGCAATTTGTATACTTTTGGTTACGTGACAACCTTTTTTTTTATAATTTTCAGTGTATTGGAGACCTCTTTTGTACTGGCTTTTTACAGACTTTTTTTTAAAATTTCAACAATGAAGAAACCTATAGCCGTTTTTAGAGCAAAAATGCTGACCTAAAGACGCCCGGAAAATACCTATTGACCCTCCCCTTTTACTGGTATTGTAAAGTATAGAGTGTTTCAGAGCAAAAAATGCCCGAAGAATGGTCAAATGGTCAGTCACTTCTTTAAATCACTTGGCGTTTTCAGAAGCCTGAAGCTCCGAAGACTCACACAGAAATTAGTTTTATTCATTCTTTTGAGCTTTTTGTTAGCACTTTTCTGACAGCGGACCCACTCCAAAACCCGCCTTCAAAAGATGTGTGAACAGAGTTTTTGTGAGGTTTTGATGCAGTCTAATATGGAAAAGCATTAAGTGAATATAAAGAAGGGAAAATATAAAAGGAATTCCTCTACATTTGGATTCACTCCATTAAGCGGTGGCTCAGTGGTTAGCACTGCAGTCTTGCAGCGCTGGTGTCCTGGGTTTGAATCCCACCAAGAACACCATCTGGAAGGAGTTTGTATGTTCTCCCCATGTGTTTGCGTGGGATCCCTCCGGGTACTCCGGTTTCCTCCCACACTCCAAAGACATACTCATAGGGAACCTAGATTGTGAGCCCCAATGGGGACAGTATTGCCAATGTATGTAAAAGCACTGTGAAATTAACAGCGCTATATAAATGAATAAATGTTATATTAAGCAAACCTGTACTATGTCCTTGCTATTCAACATTTTTCAGGCACAGCAATGAGAAGAAAGGTTGCACAAGGAGCTAAATATCATTTTAACTGTATACATACAGGTAGTAGGGCAAATATAAATACGTAAGTTGAATGATTTGTCTGGTCTCAAACCAATCACTGGGCTCAGCCCTTATACCCATGTAGATGGCGCTTGACCACAAATCATCACATATCCACAAAGACCAGAGGCAGCGGTGGAAAGATGGCACTAGAGTGCCAGTTGGCAAATACAGCTCTAATTGTTATTTTTATGTATAAAAATGTCAATGGAATAAAAAAATAGTTGAATGAACAACCCCTCTAAACTCTATGCACACACTGCAGGTTAGGCTAGGTTCGCTCTAGTACAGTGCTCTCTTAAAAGCACCATGTTGGTGTTTCTGTCGGAATTGGTGACGAGCGAACGTTCTTGCTACTGGTTGGTATTTGATCGAGCATTGGACTGCTCGGGTGCGACTCGAGCGCCGAGTATAGTGGATGTCAATGGGAAACTGGAGAATTTTTAAACTGGAGCGTACCCAAGCACCCCGATGCTCGATTGAGTTACGAGCAACAGCAAGCATGCTCCCTCATCACTAGTCACAATCTCCGATGGATCTATTCACTTGAATAAATTAGTTCTGGCATTATTAATCTATTTCGGACATGCACAAGACGTGCCAAACCACATTTTTGTGTATGTCTAAAAGACGAATATGGTCAGGACAGAGACCAGACAGTGTTCTCAGTGACTTCATTGGCTTAATCCAAGTGAATAGCTCCATCGGGGGTTCCCGTTTGAATACAGTTTTTGGGAGATTCCGGGAGAACCCATGAAGTAGTACTTGGCAAAGAGCACTGTATTAATGTGAATCTAACCTAATAGGGCATAGGCACTTATATAACCGTGTCTGCAATGGTTGTGTAACATTCAGTTGACTATATTTTTAATGATACAAAATCACCATAAGATATATACGTATATGTGCCGAATGTAACAAATGGCCAGTTATATGCAACTGTGGCACTAGTTAAAAGGGCCCTCATAACGTGGTATGATAACATTCATTTTTGGAATATCACATGAGAATGCCAGAATGGCTCAAAGAGTCTGATTTACATCCTGGTGAGAAAATCAGGAGTGTAACTTCACAGCACTAAGGATCAATTTATGGTGCAGATATCACTGTGGAAGTCACCTGTAACTGGTACTGAATGTGTATTTCCTTGTTGAAAATTTCCGCAACATATATGATGGAACATTTTGCAGCATATTCACTACAACTATATGTAGCCTAAGAATATCAGTGTATCAGAATATCAGAATGCCATTGATGTAAGGCAGACATACGTTGTTCGTTATACTGATACCCATGTACTTCTGTATGTGGAATAATAATAAGAAGCAAATATAATGTTCAAATGCAATGTACCATGTTAGAACGTGAAGACTTGTTACATGTGCCGGTCTGTGTCACACGCACTGAGATTAGATCCCCTTTGTGATAGATACACTGTGTGTTGTGTTAATCTGAGTGACTGTAGGACCCTGAGCCTGTCTGCTCCCTCACTGCAGTGCTGTGTATTAGATGGGGCTGAGCTGCTTCTCTGGTCTCCTGCTCCCTGGATGCAGCTCCGGCTCCTGCACACAGGTATGTGGCTAAATCAGACGGGTTCTGGACATAACCACTAATATGATTGCAAGGTTTACATATTCTGTATGTCATCAATACAAAAGGCAGAACAGATGAGCCTGGCAAATAGGGATACATGCAGGTATGAGACTTAAAGGGTGGTCAGATATGCAGGTGTCTTGTGGGGTGGTACATAAGACATATTACCTATGCTTAAGGTGCCATGAATATATTTGTGTGTGTGTGTATGTATATATATATATATATATATATATATATATATATATGTGTGTATATATATATATATATATATTATTTATATAGACACACATGTATGTGTGTGCATATATACTTATATAGATACACTTGTATGTGTGTGCATATATATTCATATATATATATATATATATATATATATACAGTATATACACACACAAATATACATAATGCATGTACACGCACAGTGTTATACATATACATTGTATGTGTACTAATATATGTATATACACTTGCATTTTGCTTTCTCTCTCAACCTTTTTTTCTCTGTATACACATAGTACATTTAAATGATGCATATATGCATATGTACAGTATATATATATATGTGTGTGTGTATATATATATATATATATATATATATATATATACACCCATGTATCTACCGTATGTGTATGTTAAAATAGATAACCACTCGTGCAGTAAATATCTGCCCCCCTGTATAATGTCCAACCGATTCTACATTCTACTAAGAATATATTGCATTTGATCTGTATTATATCATTTTGCTCATTTAGATTAACCCCCTATTATCTTCTCGTCCCTGCTTTCCAGGTCAAATACATTTCAAGAAAGAGTGGCCTGTTTAGATTTAAAGGATAAGTCTCTGTTTTAAAGAACCCATAAACACATGATTAATTTCAGACGCCACCAACGTTACCAGCTTTTTATCATCGGTAGCATCTTCTCAGGAAGACATGAATTCCAAGAAAATGTAATTAACCAGAAGGAGTAAATAATAATCCTCAAAATGATTACCTGCAAAATAAAAGATATCGCTATACATCTTGGTGGCATCATGAAAAGTAATGATCAGCTGAAGGAAACACTGAAGATTTTAAGAAACCTCACACTGGATTAACTGACAGCAACAGCGAACAAAAGGCCCAAACAGAAGGGGAAATAAGAAAATACTTTGCAGGAATGAAAGCAATATATCTAATACAGGAGAAATGATTTCTCACAAACTGAAATTGATGGAAGAGTATCACAGTACTTGCACAGGAAACATCTGTATGTGACAAATACTAACCTGAAATGTGACATCTTGAAAGGATCTCCCTCTTTTCCCCTATTCCCCTTTTTCATCTTGACCTTTAACCTTCCCCCATATTATTTTCTTTGCATTTCCTAGTTCCATTTCCATTTCACTTTTTAGTACAGTTTTTTCTTATTTTTCTTCATCTCCCCACTTTCTTTTTTGATTTTTGTTAATTGCTTCTGCTCTTTTCTATTTTGGCCTTTCTGCGTTTTCACTGATTCTCTCAGGTCCTACCTCGCTCTTTGGCGTATAATGGGTGATGGTCCTTTGAAAAAGAGAGTGATGGTGACCTTTTATTCAAATCATCCTCATGGATACCTCCCTTCCCTCTTTCATATGGAACGTTTCGCTCAATGCTTCAGGGAACCATATTACAGCAAATCCCCACTATGGGGCCCTTTTCATTATGCTTCTTATGGACCTATTGGCAGTAGCTGGGAATGTGGCTATCATGGGGGTCATCATGAAGACTCCATCCCTCAGGAAATTTGTTCTCGTCTTCCACTTGTGTGTGGTGGATCTCTTGGCTGCACTTACACTTATGCCCCTGGCTATGTTGTCTGGAAGTGGAGGCACTTCCCTGTATGAAATCCAGGGATTAGGGCAGATGGCTTGTCGTGCATACCTATTCTTGAGTGTCTGTTTTACCAGCACTGGCATACTATCAATCTCTGCCATAAATATTGAAAGATATTATTATGTGGTACATCCCATGAGGTACCAAGTCAAGATGACTATGGGACTAGTCAGTTGGGTACTAGCCGGTGTCTGGATTAAAGCTGTACTCACATCCCTAATCCCTGTTTTAGCATGGAGCCCTCCTGTCCCTGGACATTGCAGCTTGCAGGGAGGTGGCAACAGTGTCTTCCGAGCTGGATTTCTTCTCTTTTATTCCTCTTTTTATTTCTTACTGCCTCTTACCATCATTATTGTTGTGTACTGCAGCATGTTCAAGGTGGCACGAGTAGCTGCTCTCCATCAAGGGCCTCTACCCACTTGGATGGAGACTTCACCTCAACGCAGGCACTCGGAATCTCTTAGTAGCCGTTCCACCATGGTAACAGGATCAGGAGCCACACGTGGAACTCCTCAGCAACGTGTGACAGGGGGTGGTTCTGGAAGTGGTGGAAAGGCAGCAGCTGTTTTAGCTGCAGTAGGTGGTCAATTTCTATTATGTTGGCTACCATATTTTGGCTTCCACATATATGCTGCACTGCGCTCTCCACCTCCACCTCCTGGCTCACGAGTGGAATGGATTGTTACGTGGATGGGGTTTCTTTGCTTTGCCTCCAACCCAATATTTTATGGTTGCCTAAATCGTCAAATTCGTGAAGAACTGGGAAGGTGGGTTGGATGTTTCTTTAAACGAGGAAGCACTGGGGAGGATGAGCTTCGATTGCCAAGCAGGGAAGGCTCTATTGAAGAAAATTTTCTGCAGTTTCTGCAGGGTACTGGCTGCCCACCAGACACCAGGGCAGTTGTTCATATCACTCCTAAAGTGGATCAACCAGCTATAGACTTCCGGATTCCAGGGCAGATTGCAGAAGAAACATCTGAGTTCTTAGAGCAACCATGGGATATGACAGCGGTGGGTAAAGACTATATTAACACTGGTCCATCTCAAAAAACATGACCTTTAGCATAACTTTCCCTGCTGTTGACAATCTCCTCAAAAGTGTGATATAATGCAGACATTTCCTTGATGCATTCCTTTAAACCCATAGTACATAATTACCTGTTTATCTGACTCATTCCATGGGAATATTTACTGTCCTCTTTTTCCAGCATACTATCTAGACCAGGGGTCACCAACCTGTAGCTCAGGAGCAACATGTAGCTTGTGCACCCGTGATGAGCAGCTCATGGCTCTCTGCCAGCTTGGTGCATTAGCACCAGGTCTAGAAAACAGCTATGAAGAGCAGATCTGAATGGGGGTAAGGTAAGAACCCGTGGATCTTGATATACTGCCTTAGTGTGATTTTTGGGGAAAAAATTTTGGTTGTCATTATACAAGCAATTGGGGTTATGGGTGTCATTACTGTGAGGAGCGGGAGCTTGATATTGCTCAAAACCCTCTCTCAGATCTGAATATGGCTCTCAAGGTGAGAAAGGTTGAGGACCACTGATCTAGACCATGAAAGTTTGTTGTACAGTGTGCCCGAAGAAGAGGACAATAATTTCACTCACACTGAATGTCAGTAATTCACACTTACAAGCTGCCATAAGCCTTTGGAAGGAAGCCTATTGGATTTTAAGCTGGATAGTAGTCAGCCATGATCCAATGAGTGATAGTGAAAAATACATAGTTCCTGCACTAAAAAAAACCTAAACTTGAATAAAGCAACAAAAGAAGCTAATTTAACAGTAAAATTGTAATTTTTTTTAGCTTAAAGGGGTTGTAACTTTTGTACAGCCCCTGCTAATTAGGTACATCTCCATATACATCCAGTATCTTTGGAAGCCTTCCAATGTCCATCTTGTAACAATACTCCCCTATTACGTTTGTAGGACGGAGAGGAGGCTCAAATTTGGTTCTGTATGTAAATAGTGTCTTGGAGCCCTAGATGTAGGTATGAAGTGTATGGCTATTAAGTCAGGAAAAACTTACCTCTGTTCTTACGTGCTTCTGTAATACTAAGAGGTTCAGCCCTGCACGGTGGACTAATGTCTTCTTCCCAGCCATTAATAATAGTCTGCTTGGATCCATGATACTGAAGAGACATAAAAAACTTTAATGGAGTTAGACCTACCTGATTAATAGAGGTTGCACAAAACGTGAGACCACTTTGATTTAAAGTTGCCGCACAACTTATAGTAGATCTATATAGTGTTTTTGTCTGTGTAAATGAGTGAAGATCTGAATTTTTATTTTTGTTCAGCAAATTTCACCCCAAAAATATCCAGCAGAATACCAAACTAATTATCCAACTAAATTTGATTGTATTTATTTGTATTTTAGAGCATGTGACAGAAGTATCTTTTACTATGATGTCAAATCTGGATTTGGAACATAATGCAAATAGGTGCCAAAAATAGTTGCTGGTTGCAGAAACTGAATACAGTGTTTATGTTTGTACCAATAAATGTGTATTTTTTAATATTCACCTCATGTGGTCCTGCTCCTGCTTTTCACAGTGTTTATATGAAATATGTCTTCAATCATTGTATCTGCAGTGACAGAAGAATGTATTTCAATTCATTAAAGGGGTGGTTCACTATTCTGCGATAGTGATCACCTCTCTATAAAACTGATAGGGGAGGCTTTTTCTATGTAGTTTCATCAGCCAATTCTGCCTCTGAGCGGTGCTATCGCGGTTCGCTCATCCCCATAAAGTGACCGCCAGGGCTCCATGACCTCCGGGATCCAGTGATGTCAGGTCAACTTACAGTTGACCTGACATCACCGAGGCCGGCTCCAGTCTTCCTGAGTGACTGGGCTGTGGGCGGCGTTTCACCGCTCATCACAGCCCAGCATCATTCCAGCTTGCGGTGCTCTGCAATGAAGGAGAGAGTGTGCAAGATGCTGGGATGTGACGAGCAGTGAAACGCCGCCCACAGCCCAGTCACTCAGGAAGACTGGAGTTGGCCTCAGTGATGCAGATCAACTGGAAGTTGATGTGACATCCCTGTATCCCAGAGGTCACGGAGCCCCGGGGGTCACTTCATGGGGATGAGCGGTCCCTATCAGTTTTACAAGGATGTGGCCACTATTGCAAAGTACTGAAGCACCCTATTAAGACTGGCATTTCGTTTTCCAGTCTTGATTCTGGAGGTGCAGTAGTAAGATGTGCCTAATTCTTTAAGATTCTTCACCGCTTAATGATATAGGCACATCTTATACCTGGCATGCGTCCCCGTGCACCTCATTACTTCAGTCAGATTAAACTGAGAATACAGAGGCATAACGTTTGAAGAATTTGTCACCACACCCCCAACCCGTCCATGCTTTCGCAACTTTAAAGGATTTCACTAGGACTGTCATGGAAAAACTAAATATCGCAAAAGTTTTTTGTGACCTTATAAAAAAAATCTAAAATGCAACCTATAAATACCCCCCCTGTGTTATGTAAATTATAACGTTTTGGCCTACTTATTTTCATTCATATAATCTGTTTTTTTTCAGGAAGGGGGGGGGGTGGGCACACCCATAAACTTGAATAGACAAGCCTCATCTAAAATACTGAAGACAATAGTGGTCGCTGTAATTTTTTTTTTCAGGCAGACATTTGGTCTGTGTTAAACGCTCATCTGAACAGGCTTATTGAATAACATTGGGACATGTGCTGTCATTTTAATTCACAGACATTACTCAGACCAAAAATATGGACCCAAGAATGGAGCCTTTGTTTTTCTATCGATAAGGGAACTTGGCTTAAAATGTGTCAACAGGCACTAAGGGCCTAATTCATCAAGGTGTTTACCCTCAAATTTTGGTGTAAAACACCTTGAAATGTTGCACAAAGTATTATGACTTTCGACGTTTTTACGCCAGTCCTGGCCAGCTTTTCCCCAAATCTGTGGAGCTGTGGAAGGGATAAGTCGTGGTAAATTCTGCCTGGCAAATTTATCCAGTAATGTTCTCCAGTCCCTGTCTGGAGTAATATTTCTGGCAGAGGCACATGGCTGATGTGCCTAATTCAAGTGTTGTGTGCCTCTTAATGAATTAGGCGCATCTCACAACAGCGCTTCACTCATTAAGATGTATATGCAAGATACCAGTCTTAACCTTTTCATAGTTATGGGCGTCATTGTACATCTGTGCTAGGGTGACCGTGTGTCAGGTGCTGAGATTAATCCACATGCTGCTGATGCCGGCCATAATAAATAGCTTGTATCTGTCTCACTTGCGAGAGGATCGCATCACATCGCCCAGACTGGCAGGCAGCTTTCCTGACAGGAGCATGTCAGCTTCATGTATTTCTATATGTATTGCAGTTGACACGCTCCTGAGAGAGCCACCGGCCAGTCCCTGCGATGCGATGTGATCCTCGCGTGAGTGACACGCAAACGTGACTCCAGCCTAACAGCCAGAACTGAATCCTGACTGTGGCTATTAATCATTCAAGCCGGTGTCAGTTCACACCACACCAGCGCCCATCGGTGCCCCGTGACATTATTGCAGGATGCCAATGGAATATTATGACAGCTGAGGACCTGCTGAATGTGACAATCACCACCATCTTTGTCCTCCTTTGAAGTTCATCTATATGCTAAGCTTCAAAGGAGATACAAATTTTTACTATATACTGGAATATTGTGGTGGTATAATACAAGTGATCAGATGATCGCATGTTCAAGTCTCCTAAGTGGACTAACAAATAAAGAAAAAATAAAAATACAAAAAAAAAAATAAAAAGTTTAAATCATCCATTTTGTCCCTCAGCAATTAAAAAAAATTAAACATATTGGGTTTCACCATGTGTATAAAAGTTTGAGTAATAAAAATATAAAATTAATTAGCCAAATTGGTAAAAGCCGCAACGACAAAAAATAGAAACAACAGAATTGCATTATTTTGGTCAACATATCTCCCTAAAATGATTTAAATAAAAAGCTATCAAAACTTTAACGCTAACCATAAATGGTGTTGATGAAAATGCTGACTTCTCTCTCCCTGCCTTCGGACATATATGTAATCAACAGGAAGTGAAATCTGCGGCTGGCCGGTCCCTTCCTGTCGATTACTCATACATCCTAAGGTGGAGGGAGAGAAGCCGGCGGTGATGGAAATAGGGATTGCGTGACATCACAACCTCATGTGAGCCCCGGGAACGGTGCCAGCATGGGAGGTGAGTATAAGCTGTTTTATTTTAATGGGACTAAACATGGGGGATGAGAAGGGAACAGTTCCTAGTAGGGAACAACCCCTTTGAACTAAATATGGAAGGTTGGTATCGCTGTAATCATACTCACCTGTGGAATCAGGTTTCCAGGCCATTTTTACTGTGCAATGAATGTCGTAAAAATAAAACCCATAAAACAATGTTAGGATTACATGTTTTTCACTATTTTCACTGCACTTGGATTTTTTCCCATTATTCAGTGCAGTGTGCAGTAAAATGAATGGTGCTGTTCAAAAGTAGAACTCGTCATTAGTATGGCTTTTGTAGGAAGAAGAGGAAAATTTGAAGGTGCAAAAGTGAAAAATGTTTTTTAAAAGTTATGTGCAAAAAAAAGGATAAAAGTAAGCTAGCTAAAGGTAGTGTAAAGATAGACAATAATATCTCAAGATGCATCACATTTATTATCCATCTTGAGACTGATTTTTTTTTTACATTTTCACTGTGTAGACTGTTTTCACTGTCTGAATGCTGGACAGGATTAGCACATCTGCCACAATAACTTAATAAGCAAGGAATAAACGATGAGAGTTTTCAAAATGTCGTTCTTGAGGATTTGATGGAGATTTACAATAAGGATCATCCTCACAGTCAGTGGGTAGGAAACTGTTGAGAGCCCTGTGTATCATGAAGAGAAATGCCATCTGTAAATGTAGTTTCTAGTGACTTTTACATTTACCAATCTTCCTGCTGATGACAGTTGATCAACATTAACAATAGTAAACAACTTTAGCATTCAGTGATAATCTTCTTTTCCATTTTTACCATACTTATACATTTAGCTATGGAAAACGCTCGGTATTCGAATATGTGTGTGTGTGTCTGTGTGTGTGTGTGTGCGTGTGTTACAAGTGACAGACAGTCCTGTGGTGTCCGACATTAGAAGGTCATAGTGTTTGGCTGCTCAAAAGGCTCCCTGACTTTCTATTATTCCTGCTGTTAGTATTCAGTGTACTAGGTATCTCCTCTGCTGGATTTTCAACCTTGTCCCTTTAGGACCCTGGTGAGCTCCTCTTCTCTTCAATTGCTAATCATCTGTATTTCCCCTTGGGTTTAAATACTCTAATTATACCCTTGATTTGTGCTGGTAATATTCAGTTCCTTCACAAGCTCTGGATGCAAGCAAACGGCTTGCACTCATCTGTAGGCTTGTTGCTGACCTTTGCTGAACTTCTTCCAGAGGCATCAGGAGATAATTTGCTCATGCGCTTTCCCCCCCCGTGTGTGCTCAGTGTGTTTTTTTTAGTGTTTAGTGGGGTTAACAAAGAGCTTATCCAATCCGTTTCCTATCTAGGGTCAGCCTAGGGTCAGGTATCTGGCCAAGCACATAGATGCAGCGCCTATCTAGGGTGATGAGGGGCCCCAGGGGCTAGTGGTATGTTTGGTCAGGGGTCACCATCTTCCCCTTCCCTATACGCATGGTTTCCCTCTCCTGTTGCCGTTCACTTGGTACTCCCTTATAACTAGCGTGACAGTATGTGTGTGCGGGTGTGTGTGTATATATATATATATATATATATATATATATATATATATACAGTATATACACACTGTATATATTAGCAGAACCATGACTTGATCTGCTTGCCAAAGGTCCTACTTAAATAGAGGTTTACTCACTGTACAGAATACCTGCATACACATAAGTATTTCTCTGTACTAGTTCTCAAGAGAGTGGATGCTGGACCCTATGGACTGAATCTTATTGAAATTATATAGAAAGGGGAAAAAAATACCTTGGACAGGATTATTCTTACAATGCACATTAACTGATTAGTTCCTTTGTTCTTAAAGGGAATCTGTGACCAGGTTTTTGCTCCCTCATATGAGAGCAGCATAATGCAGGGACAGACAGGGCCGCCACTAGGAATTTCAGGCCCCCATACTGGCAAAATTTTCGGGCCCCCTTGGTACTCCGCCCAGGCTCCACTCCAGCTCCGCCTCCACCACTCAAACTTCCTACAGTCTCACTGCCACTCTTGCAAAAACATTATGTATGTATATCTATCTATCTATCTATCTATCTATGTATCTATATCTATATATTTTATACATATATATGTATATATATATATATATATATATATATATATAGATAGATATATATATACACACATTCATATATACAGTCATGGCCAAAAGTATTAGCACCCTTGAAGTTGTTTCCCTCAGAAAATTAATAATACACCCCTTACACCACTCCTCTCCATAATATCTCTCCCACACTGCTTTTATGTATAATACCCCCCTCCCCCTCACACACTGCTACTTGCAACACTTTGTTAAGAAAGAAGTAGTATAATATAATGTAATAAATATAAATAAAGGGAGGGGTACTAAAAACTATGCAAAAAAAAAATGAATTATAACATGAGAAGAAAAAAGCTGCCAAGTAAAAATGTACACACCCAGCTATTTATATATAAACATGGCTTTTATTGATACAAAACATACAAGGCTCACAAAAACAAAGATTAAAAACACAAATATCAAGAGAAAAACAAGGATGGGCCTAATAATCCTGTACATATCCCCAATGAAGTATGGGGGCACTGATAATAGAATGCACTACAAGTATGGTATATAAACAACACCCGACCGTAGAGCCTCATGTTAAAGGTAATGTGGCAATAAGTCAATAGAGGGTTGTTTTTGTCAGCCTTATACCTTTTTGTATCAATAAAAGCCAAATTATATATATATATATATATATATATATATATATATATATATAAAATGTCCCCCTCCTGATATATATGTCCCTTTCTTTGTATATATGTCCCCATTTAGGTATATATGTCCCATCGTGGGCCCCTCCTGCTATATACATCCCCCTCCTGGGCACATTCTGGTACATATGTCCCCTTCTTGGTATATATCTCCTCCTCCTAGTACATATGACCCCTTTCTGGGCCACTCCTGGTATATATGTCCCCATCCTTGTTTATTTGTCCCTTTCCTGGTATATATGCCCCACAGGTATATATGCCCCCTCCCTGGGCCACTCATGGTGTATATGTCTTCCTCCTGGTATATATGTCACATCCTGGGGTCCTCCTGGTGTGTGTAATTATATATATATATTATATACATACCGTGTATATATATATATATATATATATATATATATATATATATATATATATATGTTGCTATTATTATTATTATTATTATAATATTATTTATCCCTCTCCTGGGCACATGCGGGTATATATGTTCCCTGCCTGGTCTCTGCCCCTCCTGATGAATATGTCCTCCTCCCAGTATATATGTCCCATCCTGTGGGCCTCCTGACATATTTGTCTGCTGCTGCAAAAAAAAAAACACCCTTCCCGGCTGCCACACGTCGCATGACGTCTTCGCTAAGCAGAGAGCCGTGATCAGTGGTGTAACTACAGTTTGATAGGCCCTGATGTAGAGTTTGAGCCTGCCCCCCCGTCACATGTATGGGCCAATGTAGCATGCTAAATCCTATAAACGCATAAAAGTTGCCCCCGCTTTCATTGTATAGTAATGTCCCACATCCCGTATTATTATTATTATTATTGTTTATTTATAGAGCACCATTGATTCCATGGTGCTGTACATGAGGGGGTTACATACAGAATACATATACTGTCAGGGCCGGGAGGACTGGTGGGCCCAGGAGGTGGATCCACTGGACCGAGTACCCCACCGGGGGGCAGAGTACACGGCAGCCGGAGCACTGGCGTGGCCGGGACGGTTATAACCGGGTCACTAGGGTCACAGAGTTCTATAGGATACTGCAGGAAACAGGCACAGGTACCCGGTAGCAAAGGACAAACAGTAACAGGAAACAGGACACAGCACAAGGGGACCTGAGCACCTAGCTCTAAAGACAAGCAAAAGGACACGTTGATCAGGCCCCGCCCACATGGAAAGGCAAGTCTCATATACCCAGCACAGCCCCATGTCATTACCTGCATCAGGTGTGCTGGGCCCATAAGACCAGGAGAGTGGGCGCGGCCTGGTCCTATACAGAACCATGAGGCCAATACTCAAAGTCAGACTCCTGAGACCAGGAGCAGGAGTCAGGGGAGCAGGAGCGGGAGCGGCAGCCATGCCTGGTGGACACATGGAGTGGATCAGTGGGTAAGGAGTGGTGCTGGGACACTGGGAGCGTGACAGTACCCCCCCCCTCTAAGCCCCCCCCTCCGAGCACAGAACCCCAGGGGCACCCCGGATCGAGACACCGGGCCGGGGCCCGACGCAAAGGCGGGGAAGGACCTCTGACCCCGTACCGCCTTCTTAGCCGCACGGCGCTTAGCCGATCTACCAGCAGTGGCAGCGGGGGCAACGGGAAGAGGAGGACCGACAGAAACAGTACTGACATCGTGGAGAACCGGCCCGGGCGACTCGGACCGGGCACAGGACGGTGACTCATCCCCGGTAGCTGGTGGCATCAGAGTCTCAATCGTCGGGGACGGTGGAACGACGCTGGGGTGCGTCATCACTTCCGGTTCCGGTGGCACCACAGGCACAAGTGCCAGGATCTGTGGTACAACGCTGGACTGCGTCATTTTCTCCTGTTCTTGTGACATGATAGGATCAGGTGCCAGGGGCTGAGGGACGGGCTGAAGACAGGTATCATGGCACGAGGGACTCCAGCGAGAGATTGCGCCGGAGCGCCAACTGATGTCAGGATCATGGAGTTTAAGCCAGGGCAGACCCAGCAGGAGCTCAGGAGCCATTCTCGGGATGACATAAAACGCAATAGTCTCAGTGTGCAGGGTACCAATACAAAGTCTCACGGGTTCGGTGGTGTACCGGACAGGTTCGTATAATTGTTTTCCGTCCACGGAGGCGAACCAGAGGGGTTTTGCAAGCGGGATGACCGGTATCCGATAACGGTCCATGGTAGCTTGTTGGATGAAATTACCCGCTGCTCCCGAATCAATGTGAGCCTCTGCCGTGAACTGGGTCTTCTCGGTCGTGACCTGGACAGTCTGTGTAACCGGGACTGACGGGATTCCGGTACCAAGGGTGGCGGTTCCCACCATCCCTTGGACTTGGGGTCTTCCTGGCCTCTCAGGGCAAGAGCGGAGCAGATGTGAACCGCTTCCACAATAGAAGCACAGGCCCCGGGCGAGTCGCTCTGCACGACGTTGCTCGGCTTGGCTCAGCCGGTCTATTTGCATTGGCTCAGGAGTGGAGTCGCAGAACGGCAGTGGCGGGGGAATGGTAGACCTCTGCGGGACAAAGGCGTGACGGACTGGTCGCTTTTCCCGGGATACCTCCTTGGTTCGTTCCTGAAAACGGAGATCAATCCGGGTGGCTAGTGATACCAAAGCATCCAAGGTACGGGGAACATCACGACCGGCTAATTCGTCCTTGATGCGACCGGAGAGCCCCTCCCAGAAGGCGGCAGTCAAGGCCTCATTGTTCCAGCCTAGCTCGGAGGCAAGCGTGCGGAACTGAATGGCGTATTGGCCGACGGTCAGGGTCCCTTGGCGTAGCCGGAGGAGCGAGGAGGTAACCGCGGTACTGCGTCCCGGTTCATCGAAGGTACTTCGGAAAGCCTGCAGGAATTCCCGGATGTCGGTCGTCACCGGATCCTCGTTCTCCCACAACGGATTTATCCAGGCCAACGCCTCGCCTTCCAGGTGGGACATCACAAAGGCTATCTTGGCTTGGTCGGAAGCGAAGAGGTGCGGGAGTAATTTGAAGTGCAGCGAGCACTGGTTCAAAAACCCCCGGCAGTTCTTGGGGTCCCCGGCATACCGAGGCGGAGCAGCGAGGCGAAGTTGCGAGGCTGCAGAGACAACAGGTTCAGACGTAGAGACTGGTTGCTGCGTGGACTCAGATGAGACGGCTGTCTGTAGCGTATATAACCGGTGGTCCACGGACGCCAGGAATTTCAGCATCCGGCTCAGGGTTTCACGCTGTTGTGCCAGCTCTTGGCGCAGCTCAGCCAGCTCTGATGTTTGTGCTCCAGCGGGATCCATGGCCTGATCAATCTGTCAGGGCCGGGAGGACTGGTGGGCCCAGGAGGTGGATCCACTGGACCGAGTACCCCACCGGGGGGCAGAGTACACGGCAGCCGGAGCACTGGCGTGGCCGGGACGGTTATAACCGGGTCACTAGGGTCACAGAGTTCTATAGGATACTGCAGGAAACAGGCACAGGTACCCGGTAGCAAAGGACAAACAGTAACAGGAAACAGGACACAGCACAAGGGGACCTGAGCACCTAGCTCTAAAGACAAGCAAAAGGACACGTTGATCAGGCCCCGCCCACATGGAAAGGCAAGTCTCATATACCCAGCACAGCCCCATGTCATTACCTGCATCAGGTGTGCTGGGCCCATAAGACCAGGAGAGTGGGCGCGGCCTGGTCCTATACAGAACCATGAGGCCAATACTCAAAGTCAGACTCCTGAGACCAGGAGCAGGAGTCAGGGGAGCAGGAGCGGGAGCGGCAGCCATGCCTGGTGGACACATGGAGTGGATCAGTGGGTAAGGAGTGGTGCTGGGACACTGGGAGCGTGACATATACACGTTACAATAGACAGACTATCACAGAGGGAAGAGGGCCCTGCCCTTGCGGGCTTACATCCTAAAGGATTTTGGGGAGGAGACAGTAGGTGGGGTGTAGGTTGGGCGGCAGCTCCGCACGGTGGTGGGGCGGCAGCTCCGCACGGTGGTGGGGCGGCAGCTCCGCACGGTGGTGGGGCGGCAGCTCCGCACGGTGGTGGGGCGGCAGCGCCGCACGGTGGTGGGGCGGCAGCTCCGCACGGTGGTGGGGCAGTGAGGTCATTGTATATTATAGGCATTTCTGAACAGATGAGTTTTCAGGGTCCGTTTGAAGTTTGCAAGTGTAGTAGATAGTCTGACGTGTTGAGGCAGTGAGTTCCAGGAGACTGGGGATGCCCGGGAGAAGTCTTGGAGTCGGTTGCAAGAGGAGCGAATGAGAGAGGAGGAGAGAAGGAGATCTTGGGAGGACCGGAGGTTACGTTTTGGAGTGTAGCGAGAGATTAGTTCAGAGATATACGGAGGAGACAGATTATGGATAGCTTTGTAGGTCAGGGTTAGTAGTTTGAATTGGATACAATAGAAGATTGGGAGCCAATGGAGGGACTTGCAGAGAGGAGAAGCGGGGTGGTATTGAGGAGAGAGGTGGATCATTCGGGCAGCAGAATTAAGGATGGACTGGAGAGGGGCGGGTGTGTTAGCAGGGAGACCACAGAGGAGGATGTTGCAGTAGTCGATGCGGGAGATTATGAGGGCATGCACTAGCATTTTTGTAGATTGGGGATTGAGGAAAGGGCGGATTCTGGAAATATTTTTGAGTTGAAAACGGCAGGAGGTGGTGAGGGATTGGATGTGTGGTATGAAGGACAGGGCAGAGTCAAAGGTCACTCCGAGGCACCGAACTTTGGGTGCTGGGGAGAGCGTGATGTTATTAATTGTAATGGATAGATCAGATGGAGAGTGCAGGGGAGATGGAGGAAAGATGATTAGTTCAGTTTTGGCCACATTGAGCTTTAGGAAGCGAGAGGAGAAGAAGGAAGATATAGCCGATAGGCACTCTGGGATTCTGGACAGCAGAGATGTGACATCTGGACCAGAGAGGTAGATCTGAGTGTCATCGGCATATAGGTGGTACTGAAAGCCATGGGACTTTATGAGTTGTCCCAGGCCAAATGTATAGATAGAAAAAAGTAAGGGTCCCAGGACAGAGCCTTGAGGGACACCAACAGAGAGAGGACGGGATGAAGAGGTTGTGTGGGAATGGGAGACACTAAAAGTGCGGTTGGAGAGGTATGAAGAGATCCAAGAGAGGGCGAGGTCTCTGACACCAAGAGAAGAGAGGATCTGTAGTAGCAGGGAGTGGTCAACAGTGTCAAAGGCTGAGGATAGGTCTAGAAGTAGGAGTACAGAGAAGTGGTTGTTAGCTTTGGCAGTAAGTAAGTCATTTGTGATTTTAGTCAGGGCAGTTTCAGTGGAATGATGTGGACGGAAGCCGGACTGTAGGTTGTCAAAGTGAGAGTTAGAGGAGAGGTGGGAGGAAAGTTCAGCATGGACGTGCTGTTCCAGGAGTTTTGAGGCAAGTGGGAGTAGTGATATGGGTCGATAGCTGGTAGTAGAGGTTGGGTCGAGGGAAGGTTTCTTTAGGATAGGTGTGACTGTTGCATGCTTAAAGGCAGAAGGGAAGGTACCAGTTGTTAAAGATAGGTTGAAGAGATGGGTTAAGGCTGGAATAAGGATGGTGGTGAGGTTGGGGAGGAGGTGGGATGGGATGGGGTCAAGTGCGCATGTGGTGAGGTGTGCTTTTGAGAGAAGATGTGCAAGCTCTCCTTCGGTGATGGTGGGGAGGAAGTTTATGGGGGAGGAGCAGTGGTCTGTTATATGAAGGGGTTGTGGTGGTTCAGCAGAAAAGACTCATCTGGTTTGGTCGATCTTTTCTTTGAAATATGTGGCAAATTCTTCTGCGGAAATGTGGGAGGTTGGAGGGGGCAGTGGTGGGCGAAGGAGGGAGGTAAAAGTATTAAATAGCTGTTTGGGGTTGTGTGTTAAAGAGGATATGAGGTTTCTGAAGTAATTCTGTTTAGCAGAGGTAAGGGCCAAGCGAAATGTGTGAATTGTATTTTTGAATGTGGTGAAGTCTTCCTGGGAGTGCGTTTTCTTCCAGCGCCGCTCTGCAGCTCTAGACACTTGCCGTAGTTTTTTAGTGAGGCTGTTGTGCCAGGGTTGTCTATTGATTCGTCTTGCTCTGCCGTTCACAAGAGGAGCGACTGAATCAATAGCTGATGTGAGAGTGGCGTTGTAGAAAATGGTGGCACTGTCTGTGTCGTGGAGTGAAGATATGGAGGACAGCGGTAGGATAGAGTCAGAAAGGGTGTGTAAGTTGATGTGTGCAAGGTTTCTGCGGGGGTGTGTTAGGTGCTGGACAGGGGGGGCAGGTGAGGAGGACAGGGCTGAAAAGGTCAGCAGATGGTGGTCAGATAAGGGGAGAGGGGAGGTAGTGAGGTTAGATAGAGAGCAGAGACGGGTGAAGATAAGGTCTAGTGTGTGGCCATCTTTGTGGGTGGCAGAGGCGGACAACTGAGTTAGACCAAAAGATGAGGCGAGGGAGAGGAGTTTGGAGGCCGCTGACTGGCGGGTGTCAGTGGGGATGTTGAAGTCACCCATGATGATAGTGGGGATGTCAGCAGAGAGAAAGTGTAGAAGCCACTAATGTCCCCCATCCTGGGCCACTTCCTGGTAAATATGTCCACATCATGTCCCCATCCTGGTGCATGACCCCCATCATGGTTATATGCTGGTATATATGGTCCCATCCTGGTATACATGTCCTCTAGCATGGTCCCATCCTGGTATATATCTCCCCCCATCCTGGTATATAGCCCTCCATTGTGGTATATAGCCCCCATCCTGGTATATAGTCACCTATCCTGGTATATAGTCCCCTCATCCTGGTATATAGCTCCCCACCACGCCGCACACAGTAAAAAAAATAAACGATTGTACTATATACTATTGTACTTTCATAATGAGGCATTTGCAATTTTGTATAGATAGATAGAATGGATGTATAGATAGATGTACAGACAGACAGATAGGATAGATAGATAGATAGGATGTACAAACAGACAGTATACACAGACAGACAAAATATAGACAGACAAACAGACATAGACAGACAAAATATAGAGTAGGACCCAGCTATTGAGATTTGCCATGACGTGGCAGGGGGGCTCAAAAAATGGATCAATTATTTGCTAAAAATCTCAATTTGCATTATAGTTCATTTGGAATATGTGAATTTTTCACTTTTGTTTGCATGCCATTATCAAGCAGTGCTGGGTCCCCCTCTTTTTACAGATAGACAGTATGCACAGAGAGTATACACAGACAGAAAGTATACACAGATAGTATACACAGACAGTATATACAGACAGATAGTATACACAGACAGTATACACAGAGAGATAGTATACATAGACAGTATGTACAGAAAGTTAGTATATACAGATAGTATACACAGACAGTATATACAGATGGTATACACAGACAGTATATACAGATGGTATACACAGACTGTATACACACACAGACAGTATATACAAACTGTAGACACAGACAGACTGTATACACAGACAGACAGTATACACAGACAGACACAGTTTTTTAAGACAGACAGTATATACAGATACAGTATACACAGACAGATAGTATACATAGACAGACAGTATACACAGATAGTACACATAGACAGACAGACAATATACACAGATAGTATACATAGACAGACAGACAGCTATTATACATATTGCACACTATCCAGGACACACATATCTTATACATAACACATACAGACAGCACATACTGTAACACATGATTCACATTAGGCTACTTTCACACTTGCGTTGAACGGCATCCGTCACAATGCATTGTGTGACGCATGTGACGGATGCATTGTAAATAGTGTGATATAAAGGCAACGAATTCCTGTGAAATAACGCGGTGCGTTAAGCCGAGAGAGAGAGCTCCTATCATCACTGCACACACCCCGGCACTACCGCACTCATCATCATTACTGCACACACGCAAGCACTACCGCACTCATCATCATCCCCGCACACACCCCTGCACTACCGCACTCATGATCCTCACTGCACACACCCCGACACTACCGCACTCATCATCATCATCACTGCACACACCCCGGCACTACCGCACTCCTCATCATCATAACTGCACAAACCCCGGCACTACCACCCCCATCATCATCACCGCACACACCCAGGCACTACCGCCCCCATCATCATCACTGCACTCACCCCGGCACTTCCGCACTCATCATCACCGCATACACCGGCAGTACCGTCCCCATCATCCCCGCACATACACTGTGACTACCACACCCATCATCACCGCACATACACCAGCACTACCGCACTCATCATCACCGCACACACCCAGGCACTATCATCCCCATCATCATCACACACACAGGCACTACCGCACCCATTATCACCGCACACATGCAGGCACTACCGCTCCCATCATCACCACACATACACCGACACTACCGCACTCATCATCACCGCACACACCCCGGCACAACCGCACCCATCATCACCACACATACACTGGCACTTCCGCACTCATCATCACCGCACACACCCAGGTACTACCACCCCCATCATCACTGCACACATGCAGGCACTACCTCACTCATCATCACCGCACACACGCAGTCATTACCGCACTCATCATCACCACACACATACCGGTACTACCACACCCATCATCACCGCACACACGCAGGCACTACCGCAGTTATCACCGCATACACACCGGCACTACCGCTCCCATCATCGCCGCACACATTACCTCAGAGATTTCCCCGCTGATAGCGCGACTCACTTCAGTTGCTGCCTGGAGCTGATAGAGAGCGGCGGTGTTCTATGGACGCTCCTGTCAGCTTCATGTAGCAGAGCTGGATGCGTTGCGGGACCTCGTGTGGATTACGCTGGACCTGGAGGGGTATTTAGGGATTAATAAAGTGGTGAAAGAGGGTATTTTTTTATCTTTTATTTCAAATAAAGTATTTTTTCGGGTGTATGTGTTTATTTACTTTCACTTACAGGTTAATCATTGTGGGTGTCTCATAGACGCCTGCCATGATTTACCTAGGACTTAAGGGTGCTTTACACGCTACAATATATCTTACGATGTGTCGCAGGGGTCACGTCGTAAGTGACGCACATCCGGCATCGTAAGTTACATTGTAGCATGTAACAGCTACGTGCGATTGCGATTGAACGGTAAAACGTTCATCGCATGCACGTCGTTCATTTCCTAAAAATTGAACATCAGGTTGTTCATCGTACCCGGGGTAGCACACATCGCAGTGTGTGACACCACGGGAACGATGAACAGATCTTACCTACGTCCTGCGGCTCCCGCCAGCAATGTGGAAGAAAGGAGGTGGGCGGGATGTTTACGTCCCGCTCATCTCTGCCCCTCCGCTTCTATTGGCTGGCTGCCGCGTGACGTCGATGTGATGCCGAACGTCCCTCCTACTCCAGGAAGTGGATATTCGCCGCCCACATCGAGGTCGTATGGACGGGTAAGTACGTGTGACGGGGGGTTATTCGTTTGTATGACACGTTCAACAAATTGAACGTGCCGCACATACGATGGGGGCGGCTACGATCGCATACGATATTATATGCTTAATTGCAAGGTGTAAAGCAGGCTTTAGTGGCAGCTATGGGCTGCTGCCATTAAGGGTATGTGCGCACGTTGCTTTTTACCTGCTTTTTACCTGCTTTTTTGCTGCTTTTTCTTCTGCGCTGTTTAATGCCAAAATGGATGTGTTCTTCTATTCAAGCAAAGTCTATGGGAATTTGGGTTTCTTGTTCACACTATTGTTGTTCAAAATGCTGCCTTTTTGTGGCAGAACTTTCGTCAAAAACTCAGCTTTGCAGTGCAAAACCCAAATGGCAAAAACAATTGACATGTTGCTTCTTTGAAAAGCTGAGTTTTTGACCAAAGTTCTGCCACAAAAAGGCAGCATTTTGAACAACATAGTGTGAACAAGAAACCCAAATTCCCATAGACTTTGCTTGAATAGAAGAACACATCCATTTTGGCATTAAACAGCGCAGAAGAAAAAGCAGCAAAAAGGCAGGTAAAAAGCAGGTAAAAAGCAACGTGCGCACATACCCTAACTCCTTATTACCTCGATTGCCACCGCACCAGAGCAATTCGGGATGAGCCGGGTAGAGTCCCGGGACTGTCACATTTAATGGATGCGGCAATTCCGGGCGGCTGCTGGCTGATATTGTTAGGCTGGGGGGCTCCCCATAACGTGGGGCTCCCCATCCTGAGAATACCAGACTTCAGCCTACCAGACTTTACCTTGGCTGGTATCAAAATTAGGGGGGGATCGCACGCCCGTTTTTTTAATTATTTATTTATTGTACTGCACGATATAGACCTGCCCACCGGCGGCTGTGATTGGTTCCAGTGAGACAGCTGTCACTCAGCGTGGGGGAGGGTCTGACTGCAACCAATCATAGGCGCCGGTGAGTGGGGGAAGCAGTGAATACTAGATGAGCGGCCGGCATTTTCAAAAGAGGAAAAGCCGCCGGAGCTTTGTGACAACTGTGCAGCGCCACGCCCGTGATCGGTGAGTATGAGAGGGGGGAGAGGGGGAGAAAGACCAGGAGGGATTTTAAACGATTTTGATTGTTCTGCTGGACATGCTGAGCATGCTCAGTAAAACGTGACGGAATCCGTCACTTAGCGCATAGCGGCGGCATCCGCGACCATAGACAATCATTAGACACCTTGGCGAATTCCAACGGATTCCGTCAAGGTGCGTTATTTTAACGACCCAAAAAGCGCTACATGTAGCGTTCACTCCGCTTGACGCTGCGTCAAAATAACGACGGATGAAACACAGACACTTGCGTTACAGTGCGTCGTCAATACAAGTCTATGGAGAATAGCGCAGTGCATTAACGGACTGCGCTATTCTCCATAGCGGCGGATTGTGCTGAACGCAAGTGTGAAAGTAGCCTTATACTCACCTGCCCGTGATTCAATTCAGCGCCCTGCCGCACATCTAGCTGAGACAAGACAGGGGCTGGGGTCGGCAGGCCCCCCCAGTCTGAGATCAGCGCCCCCCTGGGCTGAGATCAGCGGATGGGCCACCTTACCACCTCACACCCCCCTGGTCTGAGATCAGCAGGCCCCCCGGGCTGAGATCAGCGGGCGGGCCACCTCACCACCTCACCCCCCCAGTCTGAGATCAGCGGGACCCCCGAGGCTGAGATCAGTGGGCGGGCCACCTCACCACCTCAAACCCCCCCCAGGGCTGAGATCAGTGGTGCGCCCCCGGGCTGAGATCAGCGGGCCGGCCACCTCACCACCTCACACCCCCCCTTCCCAGAGCTGAGATCAGCGGGCCCCCCCAGGCTGAGATCAGCGGTGCGCCCCCGGGCTGAGATCAGCGGGCGGGCCACCTCACCACCACCACCCCCCCCGGGCTGAGATCAGCGGGCCCCCGGGCTGGGATTAGCGGGCAGGCCACCTCACCACCTCACACCCCCCACCCCCGGCGAATGTCTTCAGCTCACAGCGCTTACCTGTCCCGCTGGCTGCTGCGTCCTCGCCACCTCTGCCGCTGTTACTTGCAGGAGTGTAATGAGGTCGCAGAGTGATGACTTCACCACACTGCTGCAAGGCCCAGCGATGACGCGTCGGCGCTCTGCTCTGCTCCAATGACCCTGCCTCTACTCCACCACATGGCTAATTTGCATGCTCCGCCCGTTGCATGCAAATTAGTCATGTAAGGAGGTGAAGCGACATCGCCGGGCCCCTCTGCTGCTGCTGTGACTGGGGCCTGGTGAAGAGGAGGGGCCCGTCCTGCCGGGTGCTAAATAAAGATAAGTATTTACCCCGGGCCTGTCCGGGCCCCATCTCTTCACCGGGCCCCCTCTCTTCACCGGGCCCCCTACACCAGGCACAACAGTAGTAATGCCCTGATGGTGGCCCTGGGGACAAAGACCTGATTCCAGCGATGTGTCACTTACTGAGCTGTTTGCTTTCATTTTGATAAAAACAATGTTTTCTCTGCTGCAGATCTAGCAGTTATACAGAGCTCATGAATATGCTGGACTACCTGCAGCACGCCAAGTAGTCCTCTAATGATAATCTACTGCTGATTAGACAGTGATTTTATCAAAACTACACTAAGCAGCCTTTTAAGTGACACATCACTGGAATCAGGATCCCCGCCCCTACGTTATGCTGCTCTCAGACTAGGTGGCAAAAACCTGGTGACAGATTTTCTTTTCTTCAAGCAATTCAAGATAATCTACTAATTGGTAGTGTTATAGTTAATAATTGAAATTTTTCTTTGATTATCATTTAACCCTAGAACGCATACCTGGGGTCTCGCAGACCTGCTAGGTCATTCATTTTCTATGGTAGATTGTTATGCTTGCGCGTTCTAGGGTTAAACAATTTATTTCTATGTCTCATTTTAATATCTTTATGTTTTTGTTTGTTCTGTACAAGTTTTGTTTGCAAAAGTAACAGAACTGGATATTGTTTTTTTCTGATAAGCTGCTGCAGTTGGAAGCTGGTGTAATCCAGCAGTCAGATAGCTTTTTTGTAACTTACATATCCTTTTGCGGCAGTGTACTGTAACTTCCTTTTTTCAATGACGACAATAAAAACGCCATGCATATGAGGAAGAGTCAGGCAGACTTTGCAACCAACAGACCCTTGTGTATGTTTTGTCTCGGATCAATCGATGTCCTGATTTGGTCAACACTGGCAATGTGTGAGACTCCTTGTGTCTCCCCCAATACTCTCCCTAAGGCCAGGGCCACACAGCGACTAATGCAATCCTCGCATGACACTCGGCTCACGCTGGCAGTACAGCGGGAGCCGAGTGTCATGCGAGTGTCACTGCGACTGAGGTCCGATCATGCGATCGGGGGACGGACCGGCACTGAGGAGGGGAGGGCCAGCACTGAGGAGGGACGGGCCAACGCTGCGGAGGAGAGGGAGGGAATTTATCTCCCTCTCTTCTCCACAGCCGGCTATTGCCATTCTCGCCCTGCACTCGCGGTACACCGGTGTACTGCGAGTGCAGTGCGATCATTCTCTCCCCCATAGACTTGAATGGGTGCGAGAGAAAGAGTCTCGCATTACAATCGCAGCATGTTGCGATTGTTTTCTCGGTCCAATTGGGGCCGAGAAAATAATCGCTCATGGGTGCTGACACCTAGGTTAATATTGGTCCGAGTGGAATGCGATGTTTTATCGCATTCCACTCGTTCCGATTTTCATGCCATGTGTCTTAGGCTTAAAGATTGATTTCCATGACAGTAGTGAGAATAATTTTTGGGCAACAGTTGCTCCAGGGAATACGTCACATACACTTGGACCTCATTCAGACAATCATTTTTCATGTTTGTGTTTCTATTTTTTTTCTTCACAGACAGAACACCCATAATAGGCTATGGAGCTGTTCACAGTGTCTATGGTGTTTTGGATCATGTGTCCACAGAAAATCACAGAGACATATGAATGCCACCACTGTGTGTAGCACCCACGGGGCAGGGGTTAAATTACTATTCGCCGGGCCTGGTGATGTTGGGTCTGGGGATGTCACGGTGTGGCCAGTTCTCCCAGTTTCGTGGCCCCGAGGTGTACAATAAAGGAGGGGATGGTAATGGAGGTTTGATTTTGTGACGCCACCTGCGGTATGCGACCAGGAAATTAGCCGCCACTGCTGTCGCTCTCCGAGGTGGATGGTAATAGCAGCCGAGATGTTTCTCCTCCCCACAGATGTAAAGGGCTTGGGGAGGATGATGAGGGGAGTAGTAATGGCAAGCGCCGAGGCGCTGGGCGGCGACGCCGGGAATGACAGGCGGGTTCAAGGTGTTTTACTCACTGTTCTTTAAGCAACCCGGTTGCCGCTCCTGAAGCACTGGCCACCGCTGTGATGGGCCCCAGCCGATCCCGAGAAATTCGACGCCACCTGCGGTATGCGACCAGGAAATTAGCCGCCACTGCTGTCGCTGTCCTCCGAGGTGGATGGTAATAGCAGCCGAGATGTTTCTCCTCCCACAGATGTAAAGGGCTCGGGGAGGATGATGAGGGGAGTAGTAATGGCAAGCGCCGAGGCGCTGGGCGGCGACGCCGGGAATGACAGGCGGGTTCCAGGTGTTTTACTCACTGTTCACTAAGCAGAACCTCAGAAAAAGCGGAGTCATAATCCAAAAATTGTATTAAAAAGGTATAATTTTATTCAGTACAAAATTCATAAAAAATCACACACAGTAAAAAGGGGGAAACAAAGTGCAAGGGACAGCATAAATATCGCAATAGTAGTCAATGGTGAGTATCAAGAGTTCCAAATGGCATATAGTGCACAAGGATACATCCCTCACTAATTAGAGATGGTATTTGTATAACAGTGCTAGTTTCTGGATCAGCCTGGTCATTATACACACTGCAGTAGCACCAATAAGTGTGGGGAACTGCCTCCCACCCTACAGTGTGAACTGGTATGAATAACACAGTGTATATATACAGTACGGTGGTAGAGACAGGAATCCCATAAGCTGCATATAAGAGTGCTGCCAGTGTGCAGCAATGTGCAGGCACCCCAGATTTAGCACATATAAGGGGATAAATTAAGTCAGTTATCCATCAAAGCTGCACCACAGCCATTAATGTATAGAGTTGTATAAAGTTACAAATTAATTATGGATGGTATTTGTATAATGGTGCTAATTTCTGGATCAGCCTGGTCATCATACACATTGCAGTAGCACCAATAAAGTATGGGAAACCACCTCCCACCCTAAAGTGTATGGTGGAGATAACACCATGTATATGTACAATACGGTGGTAGAGACAGGAATCCCATAAACTGTATGTACAAGTGCGGCAGCAAAATGCAGGCACCCCAGACTTAGCACATATAAGGGGGTAAATTAGATCAGTTATACATCAAAATTGCACTACAGCCACTGATGTATGGAATTGTATAAAGTTACAAATGCTCACCCATGGTGTAGAGATTGCGATAGTGTTGTCCAGGGGGCCCCGACACTGCGTTTCGCGTTCGGCTTCCACGGGGGGCCAAGCAACCCGGTTGCCGCTCCTGAAGCACTGGCCACCGCTGTGATGGGCCCCAGCCGATCCAGAGAAATTCGACGCCACTGCTGGTGTTCCCACTGTGAATCCTTTCTGGTCAGGGTCCCTCCAATCCCGGTGTATGTGGAATATGTAACGGGTCACCGGTGTTTCTGCCAGTCACTGTAAACCCTGGAATTTCATGTAGCTGTAGAGAACCTGGATGCTCCAAGCCACGGGCCCTATGGTGCTCTCAGAAGAGTGAGGTTGAAGAGAGTGGACCGAGGTCCCCAAGTGTGTCTCACCCCAAGCTGTGCCTGGGGCTAAACTGACTATGTGTCAAGATGCTCCTTCCCTGTTCCCCAAGTGGTACCCACCCCCCAGATGGTTATCCTAGTGACCGGGAAGTCCATGTGTGATGATCTGGCTTATCAGGTCGTCACAAGGGTGCCGTGCAATCTGCCCTTCTGCATGGTACCCGCTCCTCCTTGGTTACAGGTCCTGTCACTTTGGTCTTGCTACCAACAGGTGTACACAAATCCTGAGGAACACTCTGCACCACACTCACCAAACACCCATTGGGCAGCCTGAGGGGAATAGGGGCTCCCAGATGGGGGGCTGGTAGAAGTAGAGCAGAAGTGTCAGTGCAGTTGAGAAGAAGTAGAAGTTGAGCAGTGAGCAGCGGTGACAGGACAGGTCACGATGTGGAGCTGGGCTCCTGTACCCGTCCCAGGTGCCAGACGTTGGCCTGGCCAGAAGGAGTTGGACCCCGGTCGTAGGGGGTAGTGACAGGGAGCACGGTGCCGCTACAGAGAGCGGACCGGCTGCCTTGTGCTACAACCGGGCAGGGGCCAGGGCACGACGGGGTACGCGGACCCTAGGCTGGGAAGTAGCTTCACGCAGCCCAGAAATTCACCCAACGGGAACGGAATCTTCAGGAACCATTCCTCACCCACTCCAGAATCGGGGTACTAGCGCAACGAGGGGGATAGGACTTCCCACAACCATCCAGAAAATCCCAAGCGTGAACCCTGAGAGTAAACTCACCCTGCTAGCCACGCAGGTGAGCGGGACCCGAAACGCTTCAAGTGTAAGGGATCTACACATAGGACACACAGTGCCAAGGGACAAGGCTTCAGGTCAACCGGCAACACCAAAAGGGCACGGACCCAGCGTGCTCGCCCAAGGACTACAGAGTGCTCAAGAGTTTGGTTTACCTGGTGTCTCTCTCTTCTCTCTTCTCTCTTACCTGGTGTCAGCGTCAGTGACTTTGGACTGTGTGAGTAAACGTTATCTCCCTTGCACCCGACGGGCTCCCCACTCCATCCATCACCGGACCCCAGGACACCACTCCCCTACCCATGGAGGGGTTAACAACTCAAGCTGCCACACACCAGTGTCCCCGGGCTCCCCAAACCGGCAGCAGTGGTCCCTCACGTTACCACACACCGTGGGTGGCGTCATGAACATTACCCCAAAACCACAAACTATCCCCCCTTTTATTTCCGGGGGTGCCGCGCGACGCCGCCTCGGATCCTCGAGCCCCTGTGGATCCAGGTCCGAGCAGCCCGTCGGCTGTCACGGGGGCGGCACACATGCTTTGTGATGGCCACCCCCTATCTACCCCAGGCCATTCCCCCAGTGGGAAGGCACCTAACTGTTTGTGGTGTGTGAATGTGAGAATCACAAGCGATTAACCTCTCCTTACCCGAGATGAGTACTACATCTTAATGGAGATGCAGTATCCTGTGGTAACTGAAGCCTCAGGGGCGCCACATGTGCAACTTGCGTGCTCCCTGTTTTTAATATTGTAATGGATAGGAGAAGATTTGCAATATTTTTTTTTGCCAAAACTGATTGGTTGTAACTGACTTACTGATCAATTGTGATAAAAAAAAATCTCAATCAGAACCCTGATGAGAAAATGGGTCCGTTCTTTTCATGTATTTGGAAAAAACGAATGAGTGAATGAGGCCTCACTTTATCTGTACCACAAATACCTCTATATGAGCCTGTCTCAGATTCCCTCATAAGTGACTACCATAAGGGGCTTGCCACCTTTCAGAAAATCCAGGTTCCTGGATATAGTTTATTATAAAAAACAAAACCTCAGTTTATTCACCGTCTACGTGTCCACTGCTGAGTCTCCACTGCTGCAATAGGTGTCCGATATTGGCTGCGGTGCTGACGTCAAGCTGATAGCATGGCAGCCAACCACTGAGCTCAATGGCTCAGAGTGGGGATGCTCCATACACCCGAGCAGAACCGCTGAGCTCAGCAATTGGCAGCATAATTTATCATTTTACTTTTCTCACTAAAAATGTAATATTTATTTACAATTTTTTATTATTTCATAAATCAGTAGGATGGTGAAAATAAGAAACAGTGTATTGTATCAGAGAATTTGAAGCTCTCTGCTCCTGGAATAATCTTTCACTCTCAATTCACTCGAAAAATGTGTCTTCAGATTGGAGATGCTACCTGAGCACACCATGACATTGAAATGCTACTCTCAGTGATTGACAGCGGCATATAAATCCTAAACAACAGCAATTGGAGCTCACTTAGGCTGCAGCTGTTACAGACAGGTATCAACTATGCAGGGGTGTAACGATCGCAGCCGAAGAGGTTGCAACCGCGACCAGGCCTGCCAACACCATGGCCTATTTCAGCTTGAAATCTATTGCAGTACAGAGAGCCATTGGAACCCTGTACAGCAGTACATGACGCTGGCCAATCAGAGACTGGCAGCTTAAGTCAATGTAACAGGCTGTCACGATTGTCTCCCTATTTTTAGGGGCTTGTGACAGCTTTAGGACTGGAGCCTCATCTCTATCTCGGACTCAGGGGCGTAACTACCGCGGTCACAGCCCGGGATGTCAGGGGCCCGGCGGCCACCAGGCAGATCAGCAGCCATCTCCTTTCAGTGAGAGAGGAGCTGCGCTGATCTGTCACAGACCACGCGGCCGCTATATGACCCGCTGCCGCCGCCGACACCGGGCCCCCCTGCCGGGTGTCAGCGGTAGCATCGGGGCCCCCTGCCTGGTGTCAGTGGGTGCGGCGGCTCCCCCGTCACCGCGCACAGTAATGATGATGCATAGCGCGGCCAGTGTCGCGCTATGCATCATCATTCTCCCCCTGTGCCTGCGCGGTGATGTCACTCCCGTGTGACTGCTGTGCTGAGTGCACAGAATGCAGGACAGGAGGACAGGAGAACGAGGAGAGGGGAGAACGAGCAGCGTTGGAAGAGGAAAGCGGTGCGGACAGAGCAGCAGCTGGGGAACAAGGAGAGAGGTGAGGACAGCAGCGGTGGAAGGAAGAGAGAGGGTGAGAACTTGTTTTTTTTTGTTTTTTTTTAATATAAATTAGTGAGTACACGGTGGCCAGAGGCTTTGGAAGGCTGCATTATACATGGAGGCCTGGAGAGGCTCCATTATACATGGAGGCCTGGAGAGGCTGCATTATACATGGAGGTCTGGAGAGGCTGCATTATTATACATGGAGGCCAGGAGAGACTGCATTATACATGGAGGTCTGGGGAGGCTGCATTATTATACATGGAGGCCTGGGGAGGCTGGCTGCTATATTATACATGGAGGCCTGGAGAGACTGGCTGATATTTTATAGATGGGCGCCTGGGGAGGCTGGTTGCATTATTATAGATGGAGGTCTGGAGAGGCTGGCTGCTATATTATACATGGAGGCCTGGAGAGGCTGGCTGCTACATTATACATGGAGGCCTGAAGAGGCTGGCTGCATTATTATACATGGAGGACTGGGGAGGCTGGCTGCATTATTATATATGGAGGTTTGGGGGGGGGCTGCATAATACAAAATGAAGGACAATTGTATTATGCAGCCCCATACTCCTCCATGCATAATGCACCCCTATATTCCATGTATAAGGATATCCTTCATGTATAATGTAGCCCTCATAGCCCTCCAATTATTATAATGAATTTGTAGTGAGGTGTCAGGAGGGCCTCTGGCTCTGTAGTCGTGACCTTTGTTGTTTCAAGGCTTACCCCTGGCTCCATCACTACTTTAAAGTCGGGAACTGGCTTGGTGGGGCAGAGTGTGTTGGTGTCGTCGCCGGCAGCAGTACAAACAGTCTTCAGGCCAGATGTGATGCAAACAAAAGACATTTATTAACACACTTGACACACGTAGTCTCAATCCGGCGGTGGCAGACAAGAAAAACACTTCCTGGGCTGGGGGACAACCTGCCCTAACGAATCCTCCCGTGGGGCTGTGCCCTGATTACTCCGCTTCACCGGGCTCCCACTGACGGTTACACACAGACCGGACCCACACCGGTTGCTTCACTCTTCCGAGGATCCGTACACTCTCCCGTTCTCTCCGGCGTCCCCTCTTGATTCAGCCCCCACACTCTGCCCCTTGATCTTCACTCGCTCACGTCCCGGATCCAACAACCTCACACACACGCACACCTTCCCCCATACTACAGCCGGCTCCTCCTCCCCGGTGGCAACAGCCGTCCCACCCGGCCACTAGGGGTGCCCTAACACAACCTACATGCACATATAGCTAACACATTTTTATTACTAACGTACATAATAAACATCAACATTTTTATTAGTTACAATCTCCGGGCTTACTATGCTGGTTCTGGTAGGGGGTAGGCCCACCCACTACAAATTTCTCATAGTTTTCCATATATTATAATTCACCCCATAGTAGTCCATATATTATACTGCACCATATAGTCCCCAATGTTTTATAATGCACCCCCATAGTCCATGTATAAGGTAGGATCCATAGTCCTCCATATATTATAATGTAGCCCCCATAGTCCTATATGTATTATAACGCAACCCCATAAAACTTCATATTGTATTATGCAACCCCATACTCCTCCATGCATAATGCACCCCTATATTCCATGTATACATCTTCTCTCAGCACCCAGCTTTCTCCCATGCTCTGATATGGGAAACCTGGGTGCTGAGGGAAAGATGTATAGCAGAGCATGGGGAAGCTGGGTGCCGAGGACAAGATGGATATCAGAACATAGGAAAGCTGGGTGCTGATAGAGGGATTTCAGATCATGGGAAATCTGGGTGCTGTGTCTAAGAGCCAAGTGTCAGCATCATAATCCTGTACTCTAAGTGTCAGTGTCATTATCCCGTATCCCAAGTGTCGGTGTTTGTGGAGGGGGGGCCAGGTCTGATCTTTGCACCGGGACCCATCAAACTCTAGTTACGCCACTGCTTGGACTCTACATTTAAATGTTGTTTCATTTCTCTTGGTGCTGAAACAGTTATTGTCAGTTTTGCTACTAGCATCTTCCCAGCAGTGCAGGTCAGCTGCAGCTGCTCTGTAGAAACACCTATTTGTATTTAAGTAGCAGGGTTTCCCAGCAATCTTTGCTGATTATGCAAAACTATTTGTATTCTAGCTGCCTTGGTGGAAGGAGATGCTGTGGATGTGTCCTGAAGTCGTATCTTCTCCATTTTGGTTTTTATTCCCCTGTTTGTCTCACCTACCCTCTTGTTGCATTAGTGCAGCAATGGGCCTAGTGAGTCTCACCTTCCCACTCCCTAGCCAGGACAATTGAAGGGTATTGTCAGGGTTTCAGGTTTCTGCTGGCTACAGGTGTGGAGTCTGTATAGGGTTTGGTTAGGAGAGCAGGGTACAGCAGTAGGCATACACAGGAGGTATATCATCTACCCTCTCACTAGCACCAGGGCACGCTGTTATTGTGTTCCTGGTGTTCCCCTTCTTTGAGGTGTTGTTGTGGGGTGTTTTAGTTTTGTGTCAGACATCTGTTGCTCTGAACGCTGCTGCCACGTGTAATAGTGTTACACAGGCATTAGTGTTGCACGGCATTGGTGTTGCAGGCAAGCCGATGACGGCTGTCGGTCTCTGAGCTGGCTACTCCAAGATGACTCTGCACATCGTGGGAGTGGGAGAAGATGAGAAGAATGGGTTGGGGTTTTTTTGTGCATTAGAGAACAGTGGCAGAATGGGGACATATATCACAAGAAGGGGCCCAGGATGGGGTACATCTGTACCAGGAAAGATCACAGGATAGGGGTCGGACATATACAGTACAGACCAAACGTTTGGACACACCTTCTCATTCAAAGAGTTTTCTTTATTTTCATGATTCTGAAAAATGTAGATTCACATTGAAGACATCAAAACTATGAATTAACACATGTGGAATGAAATACTTAACAAAAAAGTTTGAAACAACTAAAAATATGTCTTATATTTTACTTTCTTCAAAGTAGCCACCTTTTGCTTTGATTACTGCTTTGCACAATCTTGGCATTCTCTTGATTAGCTTCAAGAGGTATTCACCGGAAATGGTTTTCCAACAGTCTTGAAGGAGTTCCCAGAGATGCTTAGCACTTGTTGGCCATTTTGCCTTCACTCTGCGGTCCAGATCACCCCAAACCATCTCGATTGGGTTCAGGTCTGGTGACTGTGGAGGCCAGGTCATCTGGCGTAGCACCTCGTCACTCTCCTTTTTAGTAAAATAGCCCTTACACAGCCTGGAGGTGTATTTGGGGTCATTGTCCTGTTGAAAAATAAATGACAATCCAACTAAACGCAAACCGGATGGAATAGCATGCCGCTGGAAGATGCTGTGGTAGCCATGCTGGTTCAGTATGCCTTCAATTTTGAATAAATCCCCAACAGTGTCAACAGCAAAGCAGCCCCACACCATCACACCTCCTCCTCCATGCTTCATGGTGGGAACCAGGCATGTAGAGTCCATCCGTTCACCTTTTCTGCGTCACACAAACACACGGTGGTTGGATCCAAAGATCTCAAATTTGAATACATCAGGCCAAAGCACAGATTTCCACTGGTCTAATGTCCATTCCTGGTGTCTTTTAGCCCAAACAAGTCTCTTCTGTTTATTGCCTGTCCTTAGCAGTGGTTTCCTAGCAGCTATTTTACCATGAAGGCCTGCTGCACAAAGTCTCCTCTTAAGGCTATGTGCGCACTAGAGCTTTTTACCTGCGGATTTACCCGCGGATTTGCCCCGGAAATTTCTTGAGAAATGTCTGCAATCTTTGTGCAGACATTTCCCATGAAATTCAATGAGAAAAAAAAATAGTTGTGCGCACTGTGCGGATTTTTCTCAAGAAAATTTCTTGAGAAAATTTTCTCGAGAAACTTTCTTGAGAAAATGTGCATGTCCATTAATTTCCGCAGGTACCTGCGGTATTCCGGGGGTATTCCACAGGTAGCAATGATGTGCGGTATACCACCGGAATAGCCGCGAATTACCTGCGGTAATGCTCATCGCTGCCTGCGGTTTTGCAGGAAGCGATGTCATTATGCCAGGAAGAGGAGGCGGAGCAGAGTAAACACAGACGTCGCACTCCCTGGACGCCGCACAGAAGCACTTCCGTGCGACCTCCAGGTGCCCGTGCAGTCTGTGTCCTGCTCCGGCCTCGCGGCTGCCTGCACTGCAGGGTGTCAGTGTCTGCCCGCAGTGTCAGCAGCCTGTCACGCGGCAGCGCAGGCAGACACTGACATCCTGCAGTGCTGGGAGCCGCGGGGATGACGATCGCTGCTGTCAGGAGGTGAGATCATTACCTGCTGTGACGATCTCCTGCCTCCTGACGTCACCGCGGTCACTGCTGTCTATGCCCGTCTCGCGAGCGGCCCGAGACTGTCACTAGCGGTGACGTCACGGGCTCTCGCGATACTTCTGACAACGCGGCGGGCATAGAAGTCAGTGACAGCGCTGACGTCAGCAGTACAGGAGATGATCACAGAAGGTAATGATCTCATCTATGCTCCTGATGGCAGCGCTCGTCATCCCCTGCAGTGACCTGAGCTGACCTATTGATGTTAGCTCAGGTCACTGCATTGCTCTCCCAGCCAATGGGGAACATTCTGTTCTTCATTGACTGGGACAGCGACTATGGTATGGATCGCCGTGGCCCCCCCCTTATTGGATTACGCCGGACGTGGAATTGATTGTGCTCTTTTCAATAAATTGGTTAAAGAGGGAATGTTTTGGGGAGTGTTTTTTCAAATAAAACTTTTTTGTTGTCTATTTTTTAATTATTACTGACTGGGTTGGTGATGTCGGGTATCTGATAGACGCCTGACCTCACCAACCCCAGGGCTTGATGCCAGGTGACATTACACATCTGGCATCAACCCCATATATTACCCCGTTTGCCAACGCACCAGGGCGCGGGATGAGCTGGGGCAAAGCGCCAGGATTGGCACGTCTAATGGACGCGCCACTTCTGGGGCGGCTGCGGCCTGCTATTTTTAGGCTGGAGAGTGTCCAATAACAGTGGACCTCCCTAGTCTGAGAATATCAGACCCCAGCTGTCCGCTTTACCTTGGCTGGTGATCCAATATGGGGGGGACCGCACGTTTTTTGTTTTAAATTATTTATATAATTTAAAATAACAGCGTGGGGTGCCCACTGTTTTGGATTATCAGCCAAGGTGAAGCTGCCAGCGGTGGTCTGCAGGCTGCAGCCGTCTGCTTTACCCTAGCTGGCTACAAAAAATGGGGGGACCTCACGTCGTTTTTTTTTAATTATTTATTTATTTTATGGCTAAATACAAGGCTAAGCACCCTTTAGTGCCACATGAAAGTCACTAAAGGGTGCCAGCTTAGAAAATGCGGGGAGGTGGAACATTATATAGGTTTTTCTCATCTATCTATCTATCTATTTATCTATCTATCTAACTATCTATCCCTCTATCTATCTATCCCTCTATCTATCTATCTATCCATCTATCCCTCTATCTATCTATCCATCTATCCCTCTATCTATCTATCTATTCATCTATTCATCTATCTATCTATCCCTCTATCTATCTATTCATCTATTCATCTATCCATCTTTCCCTCTATCCATTATCTGTCTATCGATTATCTTTATTATTTATTGCAGGGACAAACCTGCGGTAAATCCGCGGCAAATCCGCGGTAAATCCGCGGCAAATCCGCGGCAAAACCGCATGCGGATTTGGTGCGGATTTTTTCCGCAGGTCCGGAAATCTTTCACTGGCAGAGGTTTCTCAAGAAATTTTCTTGAGAAACTTCACATTTCTAGTGCGCACATAGCCTAAAGCCTGCTTTACACGGTACGACCGATTGTGCGATTTCACAATCGATCGTACCCGCCCCCGTCCTTTTTGCGTCACGGGCAAATCGCTGCCCGTGTCGCACAAAGGTAGTAACCCCCCGTCACACATACTTACCTCTCGTGCGACCTCGCTGTGGGCGGCGAACGTCCACTTCCTGGAGTGGGAGGGACGTTCGGCGTCACAGCGACGTCACATGGCCGCCGGCCAATAGAAGCGGAGGGGCGGAGATGAGCAGGATGTAAACATCCCGCCCACCTCCTTCCTTCCACATAGAGACGGCGGCGGCCGCGGGAGGCAGGTGAGCTGCTCATCGTTCCCGTGGTGTCACACGGAGCGACGTGTGCTACCACGGAAACGATGGTCAACTAAAGTAACCGATATTATGGAACCTAACGAGCAGTACCCGACTCACGATTTGTGAGCGATACTGCGTCGCTAGGAGGTGTCACACAGGCCGGCATCGCCAGCGATGCCGGATGTGCGTCACAAAAACCGTGACCCCGACGATCTATCGCACGATAGATTGCCTGGTGTAAAGCAGGCTTTACAGTTGTTCTAGAGATGTGTCTGCTGCTAGAACTCTGTGTGGCATTGACCTGGTCTCTAATCTGAGCTGCTGTTAACCTGCGATTTCTGAGGGTGGTGACTTGGATAAACCTATCCTCCGCAGCAGAGGCGACTCTTGGTCTTCCTTTCCTGGGGTTGTCCACATGTGAGCCAGTTTCTTTGCCACTGCACTTGGGGACACTTTCAAAGTTTTCCAAATTTTTCGGACTGACTGAGCTTCATTTCGTAAAGTAATAATAGCCACTCGTTTTTGTTTAGTTAGCTGCTTTAAGCTTGCCATAATACAAATTCTAACAGTCTATTCAGTAGGACTATCAGCTGAGTATCCACCAGACTCATGTACAAAACAACTGATGGTCCCAACCCCATTTATAAGGCAAGAAATCCCACTTATTAAACCTGACAGGGCACACCTGTGAAGTGAAAACCATTTCCAGTGACTACCTCTTGAAGCTAATCAAGAGAATGCTAAGAGTGTGCAAAGCAGTAATCAAAGCAAAAGGTGGCTACTTTGAAGAACCTAGAATATAAGACATATTTTCAGTTGTTTCACACTTTTTTGTTAAGTATTTCATTCCTCATGTGTTAATTCAGAGTTTTGATGCCTTCAATGTGAATCTACTGTACAATTTTCAGTCATGAAAATAAAGAAAACTCTTTGAATGAGAAGGTGTGTCCAAACTTTTGGTCTGCATTGTACATCAGGAAGAGGCCCAGAATGGGGGACATATATACTAAGATGGGTAAGATGGGTTACCATATACCAGTATGTGGTACATATATACCAGGAAAGGTCAAAGTATGGGGGATATACTGTATATACCAGTAAGGACCCCAAGATGGCATATATAGATATACCATAATGGGGGACATATATACTGGAAGGGGCTCAAAATGAAGGACATCCCTACAAGATGTGGCATTCTTACATAATGAAACTGTCAGCTGATCTATGCCACCATATCCATGAACAGCATGAATTAGACACTGGCGGTATTACTGAAGCTAGGTACAGTTAGGTCCAGAAATATTTGGACAGTGACACAAGTTTTGTTATTTTAGCTGTTTACAAAAACATGTTCAGAAATACAATTATATATATAATATGGGCTGAAAGTGCACACTCCCAGCTGCAATATGAGAGTTTTCACATCCAAATCGGAGAAAGGGTTTAGGAATCATAGCTCTGTAATGCATAGCCTCCTCTTTTTCAAGGGACCAAAAGTAATTGGACAAGGGACTCTAAGGGCTGCAATTAACTCTGAAGGTGTCTCCCTCGTTAACCTGTAATCAATGAAGTAGTTAAAAGGTCTGGGGTTGATTACAGGTGTGTGGTTTTGCATTTGGAAGCTGTTGCTGTGACCAGACAACATGCGGTCTAAGGAACTCTCAATTGAGGTGAAGCAGAACATCCTGAGGCTGAAAAAAAAGAAAAAATCCATCAGAGAGATAGCAGACATGCTTGGAGTAGCAAAATCAACAGTCGGGTACATTCTGAGAAAAAAGGAATTGACTGGTGAGCTTGGGAACTCAAAAAGGCCTGGGCGTCCACGGATGACAACAGTGGTGGATGATCGCCGCATACTTTCTTTGGTGAAGAAGAACCCGTTCACAACATCAACTGAAGTCCAGAACACTCTCAGTGAAGTAGGTGTATCTGTCTCTAAGTCAACAGTAAAGAGAAGACTCCATGAAAGTAAATACAAAGGGTTCACATCTAGATGCAAACCATTCATCAATTCCAAAAATAGACAGGCCAGAGTTAAATTTGCTCAAAAACACCTCATGAAGCCAGCTCAGTTCTGGAAAAGTATTCTGTGGACAGATGAGACAAAGATCAACCTGTACCAGAATGATGGGAAGAAAAAAGTTTGGAGAAGAAAGGGAACGGCACATGATCCAAGGTACACCACATCCTCTGTAAAACATGGTGGAGGAAACGTGATGGCATGGGCATGCATGACTTTCAATGGCACTGGGTCACTTGTGTTTATTGATGACATAACAGCAGACAAGAGTAGCCGGATGAATTCTGAAGTGTCCCGGGATATACTTTCAGCCCAGATTCAGCCAAATGCCGCAAAGTTGATCGGACGGCGCTTCATAGTACAGATGGACAATGACCCCAAGCATACAGCCAAAGCTACCCAGGAGTTCATGAGTGCAAAAAAGTGGAACATTCTGCAATGGCCAAGTCAATCACCAGATCTTAACCCAATTGAGCATGCATTTCACTTGCTCAAATCCAGACTTAAGACGGAAAGACCCACAAACAAGCAAGACCTGAAGGCTGCGGCTGTAAAGGCCTGGCAAAGCATTAAGAAGGAGGAAACCCAGCATTTGGTGATGTCCATGGGTTCCAGACTTAAGGCAGTGATTGCCTCCAAAGGATTCGCAACAAAATATTGAAAATAAAAATATTTTGTTTGGGTTTGGTTTATTTGTCCAATTACTTTTGACCTCCTAAAATGTGGAGTGTTTGTAAAGAAATGTGTACAATTCCTACAATTTCTATCAGATATTTTTGTTCAAACCTTCAAATTAAACGTTACAATCTGAACTTGAATTCTCTTGTAGAGGTTTCATTTCAAATCCAATGTGGTGGCATGCAGAGCCCAACTCGCGAAAATTGTGTCACTGTCCAAATATTTCTGGACCTAACTGTATGTTCTACTCTGAAACACTGCAGTGTTTAAGTTAAAATATACTTTGAAATTTCGGCCTTGGAGAGGGCCATATTTTCCTCTAAGAACTAGAGGTCTGGTGCCTAGGCTGTCGGGGCATGGTACTGTCTTACCAAAAGTAAAAAAAAAAATTTAAAAATCTTCATCCTCCTCCTTATGATCAACATATTTGGAGGGACAGAATTGGAATTTCCCAACATTCATTTGTATTCGCGCCTGTAAAGACACAAATAAAAATGAATATGCAAGCACTGGAACTTCAGGAATCAGCCAGTGTCCAATGTGTAGCACAATGATGTCATCTCACCATGCTGCAGACACCATCCGGGAGACAGTAATTGATCACAGTGCTGAAGGTAAGGGCTTAATATGGAGAGGAGCTAGCTTGGAGAAAGTGGTCTTAGTATGGAGATGGGGCTGCAAAAGGGAACTCTATATATAGATAAGACAGTATATGGGGGTCTCTATGGATATAGGGTAGTATGGGGGGGATATTTGGAGATGGGGCAATATAGGGGGCTCTGTATGAAGATGGGGCGGTATAGGGGGCTCTGAAAGAAGATAAGGCAGTATAGGAGAGCTCTGTATGGATATGAGGCAATATGGGGGGCTCAATATGGAGATGAGACAGTACAGGGAGATTCAATAATGAGATGAGGGGGTATGGAAGGGCTCTGTATGTAGAATGGGCATTACAGATGAGGTTCATTTTCTGCTTTTTATTTTCAATGTCCATGTTTTTCTGGCACGTGTTTCACAGACCACACCATAGTGTGGTCCGTGGGACATCAGTGATGCCACAAAAAACTGACATGTCTCCGTGCGGCAATCAAGGACACGTGTGTATGCCCCATGGAAACACGGTCATTGAAAAATCACTGATGTGTGAGGAGGCCCATTGATTATAAGGGGTCTACGTATGTTCGTGATTCTGGTACGAATAAAAACTAGCACATACGTACCAAAATCACTGACATCTGAAACAGGCCTAATGTGTATGGGTACCTTATGTACTATGTAAAGAGTATACAGCATGAATGCCTTGGATTATGTATCTCAGAAGTTTAGTCTATGGCAGGTCCGGCTTCTCCCTGTCCTCCTCTCCATGTTGGAGAAACCTGTCAGTCAAGGGCATGAGGTTGGGGAAAAGCCAATGGGATCCTGCCTCAAACTAGTCTTCTGAGATATATAGTCTCTGGCTAGGTTTTCAAAAAAGTATGTTTCCCTAGAAATGCCAGAGAATTTCAGAGTAAAAGATACACAACTCGGATAACAGAGCCAGGCTCTTATTCATGCTGACCGTGGATCAGACAGCATGGATCAGATGGCAGATTCCCTTTAATAAATCCTATTTTTGTTGTTAGGTAGATAATGATCCTACTTTGTTATGTCAAGTTATTTTAATTGTGAAATATTAAACTTAAAATAGAGAAATGCCTTATGTGAAAGACTAACTCAAATCCTAGATAGTAAAGACATTATTATGACTTTATCTTATTGTCACGTGTTAAATTTCATGTGCACAAGAGTGAATTCCCTAGTGCTGCCCTAGTGCAATATGAAATTGTAAATCAAACTGACACAGATGAACTTGCCTGCTGTTTCTAAAGATTTCATTGTAAGGGTATGAACACGAGGAGTTTTTTGGCTGGGTTTTCAGGGCAGAAACAGAGTATGAGCACATGACTTTTTTCAGGATTTTGGCACGGGAACTGTGACTGGGCAAGCCAGGGGTCACAGGTCACAACACCACATGCACCCCACATTCCCTGCAGGTACACACAAAGTCAAAACTAAAATCCTTGTTGCCTTCCTCCAGGGGCTGGTGTCCACACCAGGGGGGTGGGCCAGGCGGTTGGCTCCACCCACCAAGGAGTTCAGAGCCCTGGAGGCGGGAAAACCAGGCAGTCCAGCTAGGACAGAGAGAGTAGAAGGAAGTGGTAAAGGAGTAAGTGACAGAGTGGAAGTAGAAAGTGAAGAAGGTGACAGCAAGGAGCCTGAAGTTAGTCTGGGTGTGTGCCCCGGACTGAGACAGCAAGGTTGGCAGACGGCGGTGACCGTCTGCAGGAGAGATTGCTCGGACGTTGCCGAAAGGACCGTGGACGGGTGGTGACCCGGCGGTACCGGAGCGGTATACAAAGAACAGTCAGCACCAGGGCAGGGGCCTTTCGGATCCCGGTAAGGCTAGGAGTCGCCATAATTTGCCAAATCCGTCAGTGAAGGGGACGACTGTCTCCCAACAACCAAGTCCCGATTGAAGGCAACAGTCCGACCATTAAGGGGAGACACAGCCACCGCCAAGGCACCAGTTTCCCAGGGCCAGCGCCTGCGGGCAAGAGTGGAGCTCCTCCGTCTCATATCCAAGTCGGGGAGCGGGTTACCGGTGGGAACCCATCGCTACCAAACAACTACACATAGGTGCAGGGAAGAGACCATCACCATCAACTGCAGGGAACATCAGCACCGTAACCGTCCGAGGGACCTGTCCAACCAGCCGTTTGTTTACCGAGAACTGTGTCGTGTTTACTGGCTGAGTGAGTACCTCCGTGCCGTGCGGCACAGCGCTACCCCTGCGCCCCTGCACCTCCACAGGCCCCATCCCCGCCTGTCCACCATCCAATTCCATCACTGGGCCCCGGGATCACCAACCCCTACCCACGGAGGGGCAAAACAACAACGGGCTGCTCCATACCATCACTCCCGGGTTCCCCAGCCAGAGCAGCGGTGGTGTACACTCAATCACCACAACCGTGGGTGGCGTCACGGACAATAAACTATCCCAACAATCAAACCCCTTTCACTCACGGGCGAGGTGCGCCGCTAGAGTCCCCGGGATCCGGCCCATCGCTCGAGCCACCGAGCAGCAGCAGGCCGCAGCAGCCACGGCAGCCAGACCCGAGCAGTGGGAGAGCGCGGCATCCCCTCCTCCGCCCGTGACAACTTGGCATCACGAACAGGATCCTACCGCTCTGCTGTTTGGTAGAGGTGCGCCTTGTTGCCGCCAGAGGTGTCCGGCCGAAAGTTTTGCAAAGCCGCCATCTTGGGCGCGAAAAATTTCCCGCTCGAGCGTCTTCCCCGAGCAGGAAAGGCGCGAAAGTGGAGCCCTGCCCCCTGAAGAAGGAAGTGCTAAAAAGAAGCTAAGGGGGACGGGATGGCGTCCGGCCGCATGTGAACGCAGCTATAAAAGCAGGGACGCCAGGACTCTGCAGTCACCCTGTTCCTGGAAGGAGTTGCCAGCAGAATGTGGATGCCGTCCCGCAGCACCGTAGCCCCCGCGCCGGGAACCGCGGCGTGGGTGGAGATCCGGACCGCGCAGCTCTATCAAAGGCTGCAGGTCAAAATGCAGCTCCTCATGGAGGAGTGGGAGGCCGACATGGCGGACGTGATAGCGACCGTGCGGAGACGCGAGGAGGAAGCTGAGGAAGAGAGGGTGAGTGACCCACGCCCCGATGCCCTTGAAGGACCGGTCATCGCGGCTGCGGGACCCGGTCCAAGCCCTCTCGCCCTGTTACCTCCCTAGCCACCCGTCTCGGAAGCTGTGACCCCGCCACTAGGCCCGCTGCCACAGCAACCGGTAGCGATACCCAGCATGCCCGCCCCGGCGGGCCGACCTGTAGCCGGAGCCCGTAGCAAATCGGAGGTGCTGCCATGGAAGGCCCCGAAGTCTGCACCGGAGGCAGCCCCTGAGAAGTCCCCCGAACCGGAGCTGATAACCCGTTCCGAGCCGAAGGCCCAACCGCGGAAAGCCCCTGTGCCCATCCCCCACACCTCGGCTGAGGTTGCGCCGGGTTGTCGCTGCAAGGCGGCGCCCAAGGCCAAGACGCCGCGGGACCTGCCGCCCAGATCCCTGACAGTGGGCAGCGTCCAGAATGTCCCGCGGGGCCCGACCCGTGCGCCGGAGCTCGCAGCAGCGCCGTATTGGGACAGGGTGCCGGTACCGCTGGGCCCGGAGATCGGTGAGAGGGAAAGGAAGAAGGCGGAGTTGGTGGCCCGTGCAATCCGGGAAAAGGAGAACTTCCGTCAGGCGACCTTTCGTGTCCGGGGCCCGCTGTATGAAGGACAGGTGAGGCGGTTTGATGTCCGCCGGGGCTATGGGTTTATATATGAACCGGGCCTGGAGGCCGAAGTGTTTATAGCCCGGCGGGATGTGAATGCTCACCTACCCGAGGAGCACCCCGGTCGCAACCTGATGCCGGGAGACATAGTCCAGTATACCCGGCACTGTGGAGAGAGGGGGTGGTTTGCCCTGGATGCGAAATTGAGGGGCAGCCAGGAGGGCCGTGTGAGCTCTGCACCCCCTCCCTCAGATGAAGCCGACGATTTGGAGTAATGGCAGCGGAACCCGTTGTCCAGTCCCCGTTGGGACCACCATTGTGTTTGTTTGAAAGTTTTTGAAAAGATGAAAAAATGATGATTACCGAAAAGTAACCAGATTGTCTAACCGTGATTGGAAAACCGGCCGTTGCCGGCACCGTTGTCCCCGTGGGGACCGTTTAAAAAGTTGCATAAGGGACTCCTTATGGACAAGCCCGTGAACTTGCAGGGCAACCACAAACGTTAAGTGGAATGTAAATAAGTTGTGCTACCATCACCGTTTCCGCAGTTACCGCCTCCAGAGAGGCAGGTTGGAGGGAGGGGCCGCAGTAGAGCCGGCTGGGGCCCAGCCACCACAGGAAGTGGTGGCTACCCTCTGGAGGGGAAGGACAGATCCCACTCGGGTGACTTGGTGCAGGACTGGGGTCAAGGGGTGCTGCCTGGGCTTTAGGGGCAGCATCAGGGCCAGGTTGCTTGGGTGGGAGAGAGCGGAGACCGTAACCGTACACCGTTTGAAACCGTTTAAGTAAGAGTACCTCCCGATGTGGGAAGAAGTTATTTTAATTGTAAACATGTTACCGTTTTTTCTATTTTCACAGAAAAACAAAAAGGAAAATAAAACCGGTGTTGGACGGGCAGCCCGAGGACGGTCTGCGTTCTGCTAAGGGGGAATGTGACGCCCTGGGCAAGCCAGGGGTCACAGGTCACAACACCACATGCACCCCACATTCCCTGCAGGTACACACAAAGTCAAAACTAAAATCCTTGTTGCCTTCCTCCAGGGGCTGGTGTCCACACCAGGGGGGTGGGCCAGGCGGTTGGCTCCACCCACCGAGGAGTTCACAGCCCTGGAGGCGGGAAAACCAGGCAGTACAGCTAGGACAGAGAGAGTAGAAGGAAGTGGTAAAGAAGTAAGTGACAGAGTGGAAGTAGAAAGTGAAGAAGGTGATTGCAAGGAGCCTGAAGTTAGTCCGGGTGTGTGCCCCGCACTGAGACAGCAAGGTTGGCAGACGGCGGTGATCGTCTGCAGGAGAGATTGCTCGGAGGTTGCCGAAAGGACCGTGGACGGGTGGTGACCCGGCGGTACCGGAGCGGTATACAAAGAACAGTCAGCACCAGGGCAGGGGCCTTTCGGATCCCGGCAAGGCTAGGAGTCGCCATAATTTGCCAAATCCGTCAGTGAAGGGGACGACTGTCTCCCAACAACCAAGTCCCAATTGAAGGCAACAGTCCGACCATTAAGGGGAGACACAGCCACCGCCAAGGCACCAGTTTCCCAGGGCCAGCGCCTGCGGGCAAGAGTGGAGCTCCTCCGGCTCATTTCCAAGTCGGGGAGCGGGTTACCGGTGGGAACCCATCGCTACCAAACAACTACACATAGGTGCAGGGAAGAGACCGTCACCGTCAACTGCAGGGAACATCAGCACCGTAACCGTCCGAGGGACCCGTCCAACCAGCCGTTTGTTTACCAAGAGCTGTGTCGTGTTTACTGGCTGAGTGAGTACCTCCGTGCCGTGCGGCACAGCGCTGCCCCTGCGCCCCTGTACCTCCACAGGCCCCATCCCCGCCTGTCCACCATCCAATTCCATCACTGGGCCCCGGGATCACCAACCCCTACCCACGGAGGGGCAAAACAACAACGGGCTGCTCCATACCATCACTCCCGGGTTCCCCAGCCAGAGCAGCGGTGGTGTACACTCAATCACCACAACCGTGGGTGGCGTCACGGACAATAAACTATCCCAACAATCAAACCCCTTTCACTCACGGGCGAGGAGCGCCGCTAGAGTCCCCGGGATCCGACCCATCGCTCGAGCCACCGAGCAGCAGCAGGCGCGGCAGCCGGACCCGAGCAGTGGGAGAGCGCGGCGTCCCCTCCTCCGCCCGTGACAGAACCACCTGATACACATATCAAATTCTAGGTAAAAACAACTTGCTATGATCCAGAGAGCACCTGTGCTTGGTTTGAACAGTCATTCCATGCTGATAAAATCCCTTTAAGAACATACTAATGGTAAATTTAGTATATACTATTAATTTAACAATGTAACGTTGGAGGGCCTATTGTAGGAATTAAAGAGGAAGAAAGCTTCTCAGTTCTTCGTAAAATAATTAGCAAAGTCTGTACTAACCCCATTTCCATCACAATACCTAAACACTTCCCTCAAAAAGAACAGGATGTGAGAAGATAAAAATATCTCAATCCAAAAATGTACTTATGAACTGGTCATTGCAATCATGAAATGAACAGTATCAATCTGTATAGGGAAAGCCACAAACACAGAAATACAGTGGGACCTTGGATTACAAGCATAATTGGTTCTGGGAGTGTGCTCTTAAACCAAGTTACTCTTATATCAAAGCAAATTTTTCCATAGGAAATAATTGAAACACAGACAATTCGTTCCACAACCCAAACGTTTTTGCTGTATCTATACAAATTTATTACAGTAATACAAAATAATGTAGTGTATCTATATAAAATTACAGTACACTAATACAAAATACTGTACAGTACAGTAAAAAACATAAAGCAAATTAAACTGCACTTTAGCTTACAAGAAAATTGTTGGTGTGCGAGAGATACAGTACAAGCAATGTGCTGCACTGGTTAGCAGAAAGAAAATACAATACTGTATCCACAAATACAATTGATAGACATGCTATATAGTATTATATATTATACTGTACAATGGTATACGTGTACAGTATACAGTACATATGTACAGAAAGTTACCTCCAGTGCGGGTCAGAGCGCGGTGAAAGGACAGTGTCATGATTGACTCCTGGCTCAGCTGGAGCTGAGCCTTTTTTTTAGTTTCACTTCTAATGCAGGTCACATTAGGGGTTAATCCTTCCTGCCTCGTTCTTGGAGGTCAGGCTGCTTTATTAGGGCACTGTTTCTCTTGGACTTCACCAGTGATATTTCTGGCTCTGCTGTGTTCTGCTCTTGAGTGACCTGTTGTCTGCCCTGCCCCCTCCTGACATCCGTGTTCACCTGACCTGTTAACCTCCTGTGTTGTCTGTTTCCATCAGTGTCTCTCCCACTGTCTCCCTGTTCGTTCCTTATCTGTTTACCTTAATTCTGTCTTGTCTTCCCACTCCCCCTCGGTTCTAGGCTCTGATTTCCCGGCTACTGACTATTTGCTTCCCTCTGACTACGTTTAGACTTTGCCCTTGTGTACTTACAAGACCTCATGTTGTGACACGGCTTTCTGACGATTCTACTGCTATCTGGTGGGCTTGACTAGTATTACCTCTGCTAGGGAATTCCCTGCTCATACGTTTCCTCCACTTTTACGCCCCCTAGTGGGTTACCAGCTAACTACCTTCTCAGATAGTTTCAGGAATCCTCTCAGTCCCACATTACTGCGCTGTACTGCTATTGTAAATCTTAGAGTACAGCGTGACATTATCACTGGCCCTTACATTTTTACCCCTATGGATCCGTTACGTATCCTTACGGATCAGATGTCTAATTTGACTCAAATAATCCAGGACTTATCCATTGAGCATAGAGCCCTAGCCTCTTCCCATACTCAACTCCAGGGGGAGCTTGCTGCTGCAGTAAAGGCTTGCCAGGGTTCCATGGCTCAATCACAGCCCGGTCCCGTAGATGTATCATTCCATTCTCCAGAAACCACGGTCATGCTCCCGGATAGGTTTTCCAGAGAGAAGGAGAGGTTTCACACGTTTCGGGAGAGCTGTAAATTACTTTTTTCTCTTAGACCCCGTTCCTCTGGGGATGATAGTCAGCGGGTGGGGATAATAATTTCCTTGCTTAGGGAGGGACCTCAGACTTGGGTCTTTTCTTTACCTCCGACAGCCCCTGAGCGTATGTCTGTGGATAGGTTTTTTGACGCCCTAGGACTTATTTATGATGAACCGGACCGGGTCATGGTGGCAGAGGACAGGTTCATGGGTCTCTCTCAGGGTAGACGCACTGCAGAGTGGTATTGTTCTGAGTTCAGGCAGTGGTCTACGATGGTTTCCTGGAATGATTCTGCTCTGAGATGCCAGTTTAGGAGAGGACTCTCTGATCATCTCAAGGACGCTCTGGCCCTTCATCCTCCACCCAGTTCTTTGGAGGAGGCCATGACCCAGGCAGTACGGATGGATCAGAGGTTGCGGGAGAGAGGAGTGACCCTGCGGGAAACCTCATTATGCTCAGTCAAAGCTGAGGTTGTTCCACTTGCGGAGCCCATGGAGGTCAGTGCCACAGATTCCAAAGAGAAGGAGAGGAGACAATGACGGGAATGGAAATTGTGTTTCTACTGTGGAAGTCCGGGACATTGGAGGAAGGACTGTCCTACCTGTCCTCCTGCTACTAAACCCTGCTACTAAACCATCGAGAAACGCTTAGGTCTGGGTGATGTTCGAGGAGGTCACCCAGACCCTCAGGCACCCTTTTCCTCTTTCCAAAAAATTTTGCTTGAGGTGGAACTTGTAATAGGAGACTGTTGTATTCCAGCCTCTGCTTTCGTGGACTGCGGTTCCTCCATGAACTTCATTGACTCCAGTCTGGTTTCCAAAGCTAAGATAGGGACAGTTAGGCTAGAGACTCCGGTTCACATTATTGCTATTGATAGGACACCATTGTCACGAAATGTGGTTGAATTTGTCTGTGAGGAATTTTTGCTTAAAGTGGGGTCCCTTCATCAGGAGCTTATTTCATTTTATATCATGGATAATCTCCCTGCGGGACTGGTGCTGGGATTCCCCTGGTTGCACATGCATAATCCTGTAATTGACTGGGACTCTCGCGATATTGTTAAATGGGGTCCTAAATGTTCTAATGGTTGTCTTATCACTGTTCAGGTGTCTTCAACTAATCTGGAGGGTATTCCGGAGTACCTGAAGGATTTTGGAGACGTGTTCTCTGAAAAAGAGGCTGAGGTCCTGCCACCACACCGTCCTTACGATTGTGCTATTAACCTGGTTCCAGGTGCCAAATTACCCAAGGCCTGTTTGTATAATCTTTCTGGCCCGGAACGCACTGCCATGAAAAATTACATACCCGATAGTTTACGAAAGGGACACATCCGTCCTTCTGTCTCGCCTGTTGCTGCTGGGTTCTTTTTTATTAAGAAGAAGGATGGTGGCCTACGCCCTTGCCTCGATTTTCGGGAACTTAATAAGATCACGGTGAGAAATACCTATCCACTTCCACTCATCCCGGACCTCTATAATCAGTTATCTGGAGCTAAATGGTTCTCCAAGCTTGATCTCAGGGGAGCCTATAACCTCATTCGCATTCAGGAACGGGATGAGTGGAAAACGGCATTCCTTACCTCAGAGGGCCTTTTTGAAAACTTGGTCATGCCTTTCAGCCTTACTAATGCTCCTGCAGTGTTTCAGAATTTTATGAATGATATTTTCTCTGAATTTATTGGCCGTTTTATGGTTGTGTACCTAGATGATATTCTTGTCTTCTCGTCCAACAAAGAGTCTCATATTGATCATGTACGTACAATACTTCATAGGTTACGGGAGAATTCCCTATTTGCTAAACCTGAAAAATGTACTTTTTGTGTCCAAGAAATCACCTTTCTAGGTTTTATTCTATCTGCTGATGGTTTTCGGATGGATCCCAGAAAAGTACAAGCCATTTATAATTGGGTGCAACCCAGAGACCTCAAGGGTCTGCAGCGTTTTCTGGGTTTTGCCAATTATTACAGGAAATTTATTAAAGGGTTTTCTCAAGTGGTCAAGCCACTCACGGATCTCACCCGCAAGGGGGCTGATCTTAGGGAGGGGTCACCGCAGGCAATAGAAGCATTTCTGAGGTTAATGGAATGTTTTATGACTGCTCCTGTACTTGTTCAACCTGACCTCTCTCAGCCGTTTATTGTGGATGTTGATGCTTCAGAGGTGAGTGTGGGAGCGGTGCTCTCCCAAGGACCCGCTACTTTAACTAATTTAAGACCATGTGCCTTCTTCTCCAAATAATTTTCTTCTGCTGAGAAGAATTATGATGTGGGGAATCAAGAGTTGTTGGCCATAAAGTTGGCCTTCGAAGAATGGAGGCATTTTTTGGAGGGGGCTGTTCATCGGATCTCTGTTATTACGGACCATAAAAACCTGTCTTACATCGAGTCTGCTAAACGGTTGACTCCTAGACAGACTAGGTGGTCGCTTTATTTTTCCCGTTTTCACTTTTCCATTACTTTTCGGCCCAGTTCTAAGAATGTTAAGGCAGATGCATTATCTCGCAGTTTGGATCCGTTTTCGTCTCCCGAACCTCCTTCCTCCATTCTTCCTCATGGGGTAGTCGTTGCTGTTTTATCCTCCGGATTGGAGGCTGAGATTCGTGTTGCACAGGCATTGGCCCCTCCTTCATTGCCCGATGCCAAATTGTTTGTTCCTGTCCAGTTTCGATTGCGGGTTCTCAAGGAATTTCATGACTCTGTGCTTGGTGGTCATCCAGGGGTCTCAGCTACTCGTAAGGCTATTGCCAGGTTGTTTTGGTGGCAGTCTATGTTCTCCGATGTCACCGTGTTTGTGTCTGCTTGTGATGCGTGTGCACGTTCTAAAGTTCCCCATAACCGGCCGGCCGGGGAATTAGTGCCCTTACCAATTCCGGATAGGCCCTGGACTCATTTGTCCATGGATTTTATCACTAATTTACCTGTTTCCGCTGGCAAGACTGTTGTTTGGGTGGTGGTGGACAGATTCAGCCAACAGGCGCATTTTGTTCCCTTATCGGGATTATCTAATGCTGAGACTCTGTCCAAATTGTTTATTGAACAGGTGGTTAGATTGCATGGCATCCCTGTTAACATTGTGGCCAACAGAGGGGTTCAGTTCATTTCCAAATTTTGGAGGGCATTTTGTAGACGGCTGGGTATTGAGTTGTCCTTTTCTTCATCTTACCATCCCGAGACCATTGGGCAGACTGAGAGAACTAATCAGTCATTGGAACAAATTCTGCGGTGTCTGGCTACGTCTTAGCAGGACGATTGGTGTTCCTCACTGCCTATGGCTGAGTTTGCTTTCAATAACCGGGTCCATCAGTCCACGGGTACTACTCCATTTTTTTGTAACTATGGATACCATCCCCATTTCGGTGAATTTTCCAAACTTGATTCTGGGTGTCCTGGGGCTGATTCTGCAGTTCAGCAGTTGGACGAAGTTTGGAAGGAGGTCCGGCATAATGTTGAGGTGGCTTTAGGGCGGCAAAAGCGCTCTGCTGACAAGAGACGATCGGTAGGATTTAATTTTCAGGTGGGGAATAAAGTTTGGTTGTCTACCAAAAACATTCGTCTGAGAATTCCTTCCACTAAGTTGGGTCCAAAATGTATTGGTCCGTATGAGTTCATCGAGATTGTCAACCCAGTGGCTTTTCATCTGCGGTTACTGCAGTCCTTTCGCATTTCTAATGTGTTTCACAAATGTCTGCTCAAGCCTTTTGTTCCATCTGTTTCCGAGTGTCCTCATCCCCCTCCTCCCATTTCGGTGGATGGTCAGATGGAACACGAGATTGAGCGCATCATCGATTCTCGGCGGGTCCGTAGTTCGCTTCAGTACTTGGTACATTGGAGGGGTTACGGACCGGAGGAGCGATCCTGGGTTCCAGCACGATCTGTCCATGCTGACCAACTTACTCGTGCCTTTCATAGAAGGTTTCCTGGGAAACCTGGGGGTCCGGTGGCCCCCCCTTTAGCAGGGGGTACTGTCATGATTGACTCCTGGCTCAGCTGGAGCTGAGCCTTTTTTTTAGTTTCACTTCTAATGCAGGTCACGTTAGGGGTTAATCCTTCCTGCCTCGTTCTGGAGGTCAGGCTGCTTTATTAGGGCACTGTTTCTCTTGGACTTCGCCAGTGATATTTCTGGCTCTGCTGTGTTCTGCTCTTGAGTGACCTGTTGTCTGCCCTGCCCCCTCCTGACCTCCGTGTTCACCTGACCTGTTAACCTCCTCTATTGTCTGTTTCCATCAGTGTCTCTCCCACTGTCTCCCTGTTCGTTCCTTATCTGTTTACCTTAATTCTGTCTTGTCTTCCCACTCCCCCTCGCTTCTAGGCTCTGATTTCCCGGCTACTGACTATTTGCTTCCCTCTGACTACGTTTAGACTTTGCCCTTGTGTAGTTACAAGACCTCATGTTGTGACACGGCTTTCTGATGATTCTACTGCCATCTGGTGGGCTTGACTAGTATTACCTCTGCTAGGGAATTCCCTGCTCATACGTTTCCTCCACTTTTACGCCCCCTAGTGGTTTACAAGCTAACTACCTTCTCAGATAGTTTCAGGAATCCTCTCAGTCCCACATTACTGCGCTGTACTGCTATTGTACATCTTAGAGTACAGCATGACAGACAGAACCAGAAGTGTGCACAGTGAATATTTGCTCTTCTTGCAAAACATTGCTCTAAAACCAAGTTACAAATTTGTAAAAAAGCTTTGCTTGTCTTGCAAAATACTCTTAAACCAAGGTTCCACTGTATAATATTTCATGAATGATGGGATACAAACCCAACAATTGGCAATGTTTCTTGTGTACATTTGAATAACATGTCTAACAGATCCTAATGTATAAAGATCAGATGGAGATCAGTGAGATAAAGAAAGTTAAAGCTATGGAGAACTAAAAGAATGTATTACACATTCAATTTAAATTTCCAAGACTATTAAATCCCTGGGAGATAATTCCTCTATAACAATCTGCCCAGTGGATAAAGGAGGATGAATTACAATTCTGCATAAAAAAAGAATATAGAGAAGAAGCTAAGACAGCTTCATTATATGTTGATACTTATGAAATAAAATACAGAATGGAAAAATATTACTAGAGATAAGTCCCAAGTAGATCAAGTCAGAATTATAAACTGAGCCCCTAATACTAAATATGAAGGAGGTATTCAGTAAGTTACACTGAAAGCATCATTGTTTCATTCCTGACATCAATAAAAGCTACATATGATTTACATGAAATTTCTTCTAACGAGGGAATTACTATGCTGTAACAAGTGTAGATGACATAAAAGCATGGCGACTCAAAAGTCCTCGATGATTACGGTATATGTAGCACCCAGGGATATGGGGTACTCGGTTCCGGGCAGAGTCTCTACGGGGAATGTCACGATGGTGGCTGTTCCCGATTCCGTGCCCTGGGCCCTTTTTGTAATGGGGGATATTTACAGTGGATTTGTGAATAAAGTTATTTGTGACGCTGTCGCGGGCGGGGAGGAGGGTGTCAGCACTGCGCTCACCCCTCTGATCGGGTCCGGCTGCTGCTGCTCAGTGGTGGCTCGAGCGGTGGGCCGGATCCCGGGGGTCTCGAGCGGCGCTCCTCGCCCGTGAGTGAAAGGGGATTGGGTTTTGGGATATAGTCTATTGTCCGTGACGCCACCCACGGTTGTGGTGATTTATTGACACCACCGCTGCTCTGTATGGGGATCCCGGGAGTGATGATGTGGAGCAGCCAGTTGTTGTGTTGCCCCTCCGTGGGTAGGGGTTGGTGATCCCGGGGCCCAGTGATGAGGTGGGAGATGCAGGGCTTGGTGGGCGCAGGGACGCGGGGGCAGCGCTGTGCCTTGCGGCACTGTGGTACTCACTCAGCCTGAGACGATGACACAGTTCTCGGTAAAACACACGGCTGGAAAGACGGTTCCCATGGACGGCTGCACTTGCTTTCCCCAGAAGGTGACGGTGACGGTCCCTCTGTCCTGCACCTATGTTGATGATGGTTGCGATGGGTTCCCACCGGTAACCCGCTCCCCGGCTTGGATATGGGCCGGAGGAGCCCTACTTTGCCCGCAGGCGCTGGCCCTGAGAAACTGGTGCCCTGGCGGTGGCGGTGTCTCTCCTCAATGGTTGGACTGTTGCCTTCAATCGGGACTTGGTTGTTTGGAGACAGTCGTCCCCTTCACTGACGGATTTGGCAAATTATGGCGACTCCTAGCCTTGCCGGGATCCGAAAGGCCCCTGCCCTGGTGCTGACTGTCCTTTGTATACTGTTCCAGACCGCCGGGCCACCACCCGTCCGCGGTCCTTCCAGCAACCTCCAAGCAGTCACCCCTCCAGACAATCACCGCCGTCTGCTGACCTTGCTGTCACTGTCCGGGCACACAGCCAGACTAACTTCAGGCTTTACAAACTCCCAGCTCCTCTACCACTTCACTTCCTTCTACTTTGAACTTCCACTTCTATCTCTACTCCTCACTCAAGCCCTGCCTGGGCTAAACTGCCTGGTTCTTCCCGCCTCCAGAGCTGTGAACTCCTCGGTGGGCGGAGCCAACCGCCTGGCCCACCCCCTGGTGTGAACATCAGCCTCTGGAGGAAGGCAACAAGGATTTTGGTAGCTTGGGTGTTCCTAACTGGGGTGTAGGGTGTGGTGGCGCAATGACCTGTGACCCCTGGCTTGCCCAGGGCGTCACAACGCCACTTGCGGTGTTGCAGCTAAGTGTAGGGAGCCGCCGCTGCAAGTTTTGCTGGGGCTGATGGTATGTGCAGCTCTGATGACTTGGGCCCTCCGCAAGTAGGGTATTACCCCAGCCGGTGTATGGTGCGGTGAGCATTGGAAGAAGGAGTCCAGACAGGTATTCAGTGCAACTGATTTTACTCACTTTTTTCAAGACGTTAACTGGTTGCCCGAGGCCGGCTGATTTCGCCTCCAGGTCCCCTTCGTCTGGCTCTCTGGTACCTTCTTCCCCTGCACCTGTCTCTGGTAAGTGGGTCCCCGTGATATGGTTGTGTGGTTTGTCCACCTCTGTCCGCCTGACGGTAGCGTGAACCCTGTGGGGTTGGAGTCTCTGATCCCTTCCCCAACTCTCTCTTTGCTACTGAGTCTTCGAATTCTTTAGGGTCAGCAAAGTCCTTGATGGTCCCCTTTGCTGTGCAGGTGTTATCAGGTTGGCTTAAAGCTCTTTCCTGTCCCAGGGTCCTGTACTCCGTCGGTGCGCAGTTCCGGGAGTACTCCACCATACTCCACCGGCATCCACCTCTCCTGGGTACCAGGTCGCCATCAACCCGAGTCAGGGAGTCACTTTCTTCACCTTCACTGTCAACTCTGAACTGACTTAGTTAGACTGACTCACTACTGACTGCTCTGTCTCACTGCAGTCTCCCTTCTGATTTGTGACTTCCTGTGTTCCTGACTACTCTCCACAGTCTTCCCCTCCCACCTGGTCAACTAGTGGACTGGAGTGGCTCCACCTCTAGGCGGCCATCCATGGTCCCACCCTAGCTGGTATCATTGTATGGGAGATTTGTTGGGGAAAATTGGTTTTACCTGGGTTTTTGTTGGTACCGGCACTGGGGTTCTGGGTACCTGAGGGAGTAGGCGCTGCATCCTGGTGGGGATGCAGAACCTTGTAGCACCCTGAGGGTCTCAGGGGCGCTACATATACACTCCTCAACATTGTAATTACAACACCAAGAAAGAAGTCATGGAAATATGAAAATCAGAGGATCATAGACATGTTACATAAGGTACAAATAGTGGAAAAATGGAAACAAAATTTTCCAAACATTTTGATTTATTCAGTTTTGAGTTTGAGCTCCATATGCAGAACTACACAAGCCTATTCTCCTTGGTATGTTATCAATAAGGTTATTAAAGGGAACCTGTCAGGTGCATTATGCACCCAGAACTACGAGCACTTCTGGGTGCATATTGCTAATCCCTGCCTAACGGTCCCTGTATACACTAGCATAGATAAAGAGACCTTTAGAAAAAGTATTTCTAAAGATCTTTTAACGTCTGCTAATGAGCGAGGGCAGTAGTCCCCTGTGGGTGTGCTAACATGCTAATGAATGCACAGCATCAGAGGATGATCTCACTCACCTCTCCGCCGCCATCACCACCCCACTCTGGATTTCAGCTCAATGCGAATGACCCCGGAGTTTTGGTCATGCGCACTATGTGACGCCCTGGACACCCCATGGGTCACAGGTCATTACACTCACCACATACACCCCCGCCCCAGTAAGGTACCACCAGTCAACCAAAAGATCTGATTGCCTCCCTCAGAGTCAGACAGGTACACCAGGTGGGCGGAGTGAGGCGGATAGACATGCCCTCCGAGGAGTCTGCTGGCCTGAGGCAGGAAAACAGAAAGGGAGAGAAGTTAGGAGAGTGAAGTTAGGAGAGAGGAGTGAGAGGAGCACAGTTCTGCTTGGGGGCCTGGGTTGGAGCCTAGGACCCCAGATCAGTCAGGCAGCCAGACGGAGATGGTAGTGGCCGCCTGCAGGAGACCAGGAATACGACTGGCGGAACCGTAAGGAACGGGGACAGGGTAGTGGTCCGCCGGAACCGAACCGGGGAGCTAACTGGTTACCGGAGCACCAGGCAGGGTACTCAGACCCCGAACTAGGCTATAAGCTACCACCATAGTCAAATCAACTGATTGCGGTCTGGACCTCAGGGGTTCATTCCCACCAAAGTCCCGATTGAAGGCAACAGCCCAACCCGTCCGGATAGGAGCCACCACCAGAGGCCAAAGTTCCAAGGGGCCAGCATCTGCGGGCAAACGGGCTCCTCCGACACATATACGCCGGGGAGCGGGGTACCAGTGCCCAGGCACAGTAGCCAAGATCACATACAGGTGCAGGAGAAAGGCGGACATTACCAACCGATCTAGAGAAACTGCAGCCGGCTGCGGGCCCCGTTCGTCACCCCGTTTGGTTTACCAGTGACTCTGTGTGATTTAATCGTGAGTACACCAGTGCCCTCGGGCTTCGCACCGCACCGCAATTCCGCGCCCTGCAACCTCACTACCGGGCCCCGGGACACACCGCCCCTACCCACGGAGTAGTTAACACCAAGCTGCGCCACTACACCGATCCCGGACGAGCCCCTGTACCTTCACCGCAGTGGTGGTGTCCATCATCACCACAACCCATGGGTGGTGTCACGAACTGTACAACACAACCACCCCACAACCCCTGCGTGCACCGCCACTACACCCCTTCCAGAGCGACGTGACCCCCAGGTCCGGAGGTGCTCGAGCCACCGACACACACGAGCCTGGATCCGAGCAGCTCGGCGGTCGCAGCCGAGGCCATGGGGTGGTACAACTACTTCAGTTTGAAGCTGGCACGCGTACACCCGGTTTCATAGTGCGCAGGACTAAAACTACGGGGTCATGCACACTGAGACGAAATCCAGTGTCTGGCGGTGATGGCAGCAGAGAAGTGAGTGAGATTATCTTTAGCTAACATGCTAATGGGGCCGACTAGCAAGGGAAGCAATGCCCTTGGGACTAGTAAATGTTGTAAAAATATTGAAAAAAAAAACCAACAGAAAAAAAAAATATACCAATAAATAAGTATATTTATCTAAGAACAAAAGTAAACAAAAAAAGTACACGTTCAGTATCACCACGTCTGGAACAACCTATTTTATAAACTGTCACACTATTTAACCCCTTCAGTGAACATCATAAAAATATAAAAAAACATCCCAAAACCGCCGAACAAAAAGTGCCCTAAAATGCAATCAAAAAGATCATCTTGTCCGCAAAAAACAAAATGCCAAACATCTCCATCAGCAGAAGAAAATAGAAAAGTTCTAGCTCTATAATATAGCGGTGCAAAAACAAATAATTCTTTCTATAAAGATAGTTTTTATTGTGCAAAACATAACAAACTAAATATGGTATCTCTGTAATAGTACTGACCCGAAGAATTAAACTGTTTTATCACCTTTACCACACGGTGAACAACATAAGAAAAAAAACAATTCCTGAATTGCTGTTTTATGTTCATTCTGCCTACTAAAAATCGTAATAGAAAGCGATCAATAAACATTATGTGGTCTCAAATGGTACTAATAAAAACATCAACTCATCCAGCAAAAACAAGCACTCACATGACTCTTTATACAGATATACAGAAAAAATATAGTGTTCAAAATTTGTCAATGCATAGTTTTTGTAAAAAAAAAAAAAAAAAAAAAGCATTTTTTAGTGTGTGATTGTTGCCAAACATAAAAAACTGATGTAAATCTGTCATCGCTGTAAAGACTAAAGCCTTTTAATCACCTATACCGCGCAAAGAATGTTAGAAAAATTAAATAAAACAATTATTGACCTTGTCTTGCTTTATTTAGTCTGCTACCCAAACACCACAGTAAGGCTTGGTTCACAAACTGTACATCCTGTGCTCTACGCTGAGCGCTTACACTAGGTTTTACATGTAAATCTCTGAAATATGTGATTCAGCCAAAACCCCCAGTGACATATTCCCTATAATGAGGCAGATGGAGACACTGTGGACGCTGTCTGGCCTATGATCTAGCGGTGTCCCTATTTTTAGGCATGCACAAAAGTGCGGTCGGCCCCAGGTTTGTGCTCCTCTGAAAAGCTGGACACCATGAAAAAGAAACCAAATGTAGTCTGGAGAAACTCTGCCTGCATTATAGGTGAATGAATCCGTCAGGTTTTTCTTATGCATCTCTTGTTTCACATATTTAGATGGAAACCCCAATGTAAATATTCAGTGTAGAACACAGAAAAAATGTGAGCTGATCCAAAATGTTATCTACCCCAAAATGCCATCAATAAAAGCTTCAACTCAATCCACGAAAAACAAATCTCCACTCGGGTCCGTCAAATATTAATAGAAATATAGGAGGTATCCAAGTTACTGGTAGTACAAAGGCTATGGCTCCGACCAAAAGAAATTTAGCAAAATCTGTGCTCCTAAATCCAAATGCCCCCTCCTGTCTGATTCCCACATTGTGCCTAAACCGCAGTTAGCAGCCACATGCTTGACATTAATGTGTCGCCCAGGGAAAGGGGTACTCAGTCCCGGGCGATTGCAAATGGGAATGTCACTTCGGGTGGCCGTTGCCCGGTCCCATGCCCTGGGGACGCTTAATGAACTGGCAGGGGCTATTTACAACTGATAATGAAATTAATGTTTGTGACGCCACCTGCGGTAGTGCGGCAAGGGAATAGGTGCCGCCGCTGCTGGTTATGAGGGACTGGGGCTGATGGAATCAGCAGCAAGTGTGTTAACCCCCTCCACAGGTAGGGTAAACCCCAGTGTCCTCTAGGTGCTGGATGAGGTGGAGGCTGAAAGGAATGCAAGCAGGCAAAGTCCGAGTTGAACAGGGAGTTTTTACTGATGATTTTTACTCACAGGTTACACTCCACTGGTGCTGGGGACAGTTTCCTGGTTCCCTTTGTCCCGGCTCTGTCTGTTTAGCCTGGCTAAGGGCCCTCCATGCACTTCTCTAATGGTGCAGCTCTCTCCTGGCCTGCACCCAGTTGTGTGCATAGCTCTGTCAGAGTCCCTTGCAGACCCCGCAGCCAGCTTCTTCTCCCCTGGGCATAGTGCCTTCAGGCCTCGCACCCACACCTGACACCTAGCCGGGTGTCCTCCTCTCTCCTTCTCCTCACTCCATCTGGACTCTTCTCCTTCCCTCTAGGGACCTCACTACCGGAGGGTTGGATTTACACCTCCTAGGCAACCTCCACTTCCTGGGCAGGCTTTACATCATAGGACGGCCAACCCTCTGATACTGCCCTCTTGTGGTTCAGGGTGGTGTTGTGTGAGTGTTTTAGGTCTGTGTGGGTTTAGCCAGAGCTAGGACTCCAGGAACCAGGTTGCAGATCTTAGTAGCATGACCGCAGGGGCGCTTCATTGCCCCTTGGTTAAACACAGCACATTCTTGGGCTGAAAAAGAAAAAGAAATAACACAAAGGCATAACATAGGCACATTACTTCGAATGTTGCAACTGAGTGGCCAACATTGGGGCACCTGGAAATGCTACCGGTTGTAGCGGTAACCGGGGACTCAGCCTGCTCTGCTGCAGTCCCTTCCTGTGACAGTCCTTTTTCCCTAGTCCCCTCCCCTTGACCCGCCACCCAAAACACCTGGATCCCTGGTGCCACCTCTAGTCATGGTGCTGTACCATCCAGAGTCCCTTGTGTTGTCCGTGGTCACTGATGCAAGGAGCAGTTCCTGATGGCTCGCTCCGGTGAGGCGCACAACTGGTGTAGCTATTTTTGGATATTATGCAAACATTTTTCAAGAAAAATAATAAACACACACATAACATTTTAACTACTGGGGTGGCCTGGTTCCGCTACCATGGCTGTGTCTGGGAACCGGCCTCAGGGTTGGTTTTACACCTCCTAGGCAACCTCCACTTCCGAGGCAGGCTTTACACCATAGGACAGCCAACCCTCTGTTACTGCCCTCTTGCGGTCCAGGGTGGTGTTTGTGTGAGTGGTTTAGGTGTGTGCGGGTTTAGCCAGAGCTAGGACTCCAGGAACCAGGTTGCAGATCTTAGTAGCATGACCGCAGGGGCGCTACATTAACATAGTGAGGAAGTCCAATTATGTTATGGGTACATGTCTCCAGAAGCACAAGGTGGGCACAATGGATTGGGCACTACAATGGCAGATTTTCAATTTTCACTCTGCATGTTTGTGTCTGGAAAACACCCATCGCGTTAAAATCGCCCAGGTCTGCAACAGTAAAATGGATTGAGAAGTAAGGGGTGATTTTTTTTATACTTTTGAATGTTGAACTCTGTAAAAATAGAGAAAAAATTCCATCACGTACAATTTTTTCCACAAACAGTGACTCCATAGGCTTTTTCTTGCACCATACTCTGACCCCTTTGTCACTGGATTGGTTAGAAATTAATAGACGCTGTGCTACGATTGGTTGCTGTGGGCACAGAAGATTTTTTTTAATTCTAAAGAATGTGGTTCTGTCCGTAGCATACAATCATAGCATATCTTTCACTTTCATTTGTTTTTTCATGGTACAGAAGCAATGAAAGAAATTCCTTTCATAGTTTTCTCAAGATGGTGCTCTAGTGTATTGCAGTGATGTTCCTGGACTGATCGAAAAATGTAATATTGAGTACAATGTGAGTGAAATGTGAGACTCTTTATTGATTCACCAAAAAGAAGTCTGACATTTATGCTACTGTACAATGGCAGCAAGTATGCTTCAGAATTGAGAATTTTGATAATGACTGATCGATTCTGGCAGATGTGATAGATCAGTTCACTTGGCTGCTTAATGAGGTCAACACTCAACACAGAAATAGTTTTCATTGAAATCTTACACAGGTTTATCAAGACTTCATAAACCAGGACAAAAATAAAACAAATTACAAATAACACAGTCTGTCCAGCAAAAAGGAAACAAACAGCTCTTAACAGTTCATACCACTGTGGAGTGTTCCCGCTCAGGAAAAGGTTCAGCTTCTTTTTTTTTTATTATTATTATTATTATTATTATTATTATTATTATTGTACCATTTATTCCACGGCACTTTGCAAGTGAAAAGGGTATACATAATAGGACAAGTACAATAATCATGAACAATACAACACACAGACTGGTACAGGAGGAGAGAGGACCCTGTCCGCGAGGGCTCACAGTCTACAGAAGATGGGTGAGGATACATTAGGTGAGGGTAGAGCTGGTCATGCAGCGGTATAGTGGATTGAGGGTTATTGCAGGTTGTAGGCTTGTCAAGAGAAGTAGATCTTCAGGTTCCTTTTGAAAGTTTTCACTGTAGGTGAGAGTCTATGCTGTGGTAGAGATTTCCAGAGTATGGGGATGGTGCGAGAGAAATCTTGTATGCAATTGTGGAAAGAGGAGATAAGATAGGAATAGAGAAGGAGATCTTGTGAGTATTTAGTATAAACACAGATCTGGAGGTCTGCTTACCTACATACACAAACACACACACACACACACACACACACTAAGTGAATCCCGAGACCTTAATTTTACCTCCTGAACTACAACCTAGGGTGGAGATATGTGAACATCTGTCCCACCCAACTTTTAAGCTATATAGAAACCAGGCGCTTCTTATGGCTGATTAAACCTTTCAACATATAACATGTTGAAGCATGATTCCAGGCTCACATCACTGAGGCTGACAACCTCAGTGAAACATATCTTCCCTCCAGGATTTCACCAGTGACCATCTTAAACAGAGAAAGAGGCAAATTTATCTGATGAGATATATTACAAAAAGTTGTTTATTTTCATGTGTACTATCTATTGATTTCTGAAATAAAAATTAAAATAACTGTAATGCTTTAAACTATGAACCCTTAGCTATAGTCACAAGGCTATAATATGGCTCTGTTTGATAGCTTTATATTTAACACCAAAAATAGGATCTCATCCCATTTTTATTGTTAGTAAATGTACACTTCTAACATGGAGCGGAAATATGACCTTTAGTAAATAGAACTTATTGTTTCTTAATCGATTCACAACCAGTGATGGGCGAACCCGCAAATATTCAGAATCAGAAAAAAAAAATAGGTTCGGGACCAGAATTAATTCTGGATATCTGCCCGAACGCCAATCCCCATATAGGTCTCTTGGACCCGAATCATGTGCTTAGAAATGGTGATAGAAAGGGCTAGGGGGATTAGGGCAGGTGCATACTTACCAAATCTCCCATGCACCTATAATACTACTTCGGGGCTACTCATTACCCTCATACATATTCACTGCTTCCCCTGTCCACTGGCAGTCCCAGCATTTCTGATTGGTTGCAGTAAGACCATGCCTTCACCGTGTGTGACAGTGTGTCTGATTGCTTGGAATCACACACGCTGTCTGTGTCTCTATAGGGGTGTAAAAATAAATAAATAGGCAAAAAAGAGTCTCCACATATAATGATACCCAGCTAAATAATGCATACGGCTACAGGCTGCAGCCCCCAGACGTGTGCTTATCTTTGCTGTGTATTAAAATAAGAGGGACCCCATGTGGGTTTTTTAAAAATTATTTAAATAAATAATTTTTAAAAATGTTGTGCGGTCCCCCCCAATTTTGATACCCAGCCATGATAAAGCCAACAGCTGGGAGCTGGTATTCTCAGGCTGGAGGGACGCCTGGTTATTGGGGCCCCCAGCCTAAAAATAGCAGCCTGCAGCTGCCAGAATTGTTGCATCCATTAGATGGAACCATCCCAGCACTTTACCCGGCTCATTCCAATTGCCCTGGTGCGGTAGCAATTGGAGTAATATGAGGGGTTAATGACAGCTCACTGCTGCCACTAAGCCCTAGATTAGTAATGGGATAGGTCTATGAGACCCCCCATTACTAACCTTTAAGTGAAAAGAAAAACACAAAACACCGAAAAATCCTTTATTTGAAATAAAATACAAAAAAAACACCCTCTTTCACACCTTTATTAACCCCAAACACCCAGTTCCAATGTAATCCAAATGAGGTCCCACGATGATTCCACCTCTGCTACATACATACTGAAGTCACAATGTGCGGGCACAGAACATGTCCACATGGTGTAGGCTTCAGGCAGAGACTGACACAGCTGTGAGTGGTGATGTCACTTAAGTTATCTGGAGTAATAGCTGGAAGTTCCTAAGGTACCCCACCTGTGAACGCAGATAAACTGACCTCAGGTGACATCACTAAACTCAGTGACCTCACCTCAGGTGAACTGAGTCCACAGACCTGCATCCCCTGGCAGAAAAACGTTTTTTTTTTTACGAAGAGACGCAGATTTGGTGCTGAAATTTATAAACCATGTTCCTCCACCAAATGTGCATCTTCTGGTATAAAAAACTGCATCAAAACATGATGTGGTTTTGATGCGTTATTGATGCGATTTTTTTGCCAGGAGATGCAGATTTGGTGCAGGAATATAGTGTATAAATTTTAGCACCAAATCTACATCTCTTGGCAAAAAAGACACTAAATTGGTTTTGAGTGTGGTATTCTGCCAGGAGATGCAAATTTTATAAAAGAAAAAAAAAAGCCACATGGGTTTCTCTTATTTTGATACACAGCCAAGGTAAGCGCACAGCTGGGGCTTGCAGCCTTTAGCTGTATGCGTTATCTGTGCTTGGTATCATAATATGTGGGGACCCTACACCACTTTAATTAATTAATTTATTTTTACACCACTTTAGATACGCAGACAACATGTGTCATTCCAAGCAGTCAGACACACTGTCACACAAGGTGGGGGTGCGGTCTGACTGCAACCATTCACAGACTGCCGATGGGCATGGGGAGCAGTGAATATGCATTAGGATAATGCAATGAGTGGCCCTGAAACTAGTGTTACAGCCGCGCATTCTATTTCCTTTCATTTTTTTATTATCCGGGTGGCCGGATCAGGATATTTATCCAGAATTCCCTGAGATCTCTGGGCCCTCGGTCAGTGCACGAATACTAGGTGTCCTGTGCGGATCCGGACTTTTAGAGTACAAGTACACCCATCACTATAGCATATGTACATCAAAAGTCATGCCCCTGCCTTTGATATGGGCTGGCACGCTGAGCCCACATCATTTCCTGCACATGTCGGCTGATTAATAAGCCATCATGTGCATCTAACAGCTAGATATGCCAATGGCCGTTAGCCAGTTAAATCCCACTGTCAATCTGACACCGGGATTTAACACACGTTGGCAAGTTGGCCGAGTCATTCTCCTCTCCTATCAGCTCCCAGGGGTTGTCATGACAGCCAAGGGTCAGATGTTGATGCCTGTGTGTGTCATTATGATCCTGCTGTGAACATCAGCTGCAAGCCGACATTCATATGAGATTGTGATATCTGCTATACACAGCAGTGCTGGTGCACTGCTCTGTATAGCACAAGCGATCAGACAATTGCAGCTTCAAGTCCCCTAAGACCCGCAACACACATCCGTTTAATTTGTACGTGTGCTGTACGTATTTGCTCGTACCGGAGACACGTACACACGGAGACCCATGTTATTCAATGGTAGATGGCACACATACGTAAAATCACACGGAACGTGTGACCGTGTGGTAAGTACGTGTGTGCGCTTTTCTACACGGACGACATGTCCGTTTTTGGCCGGCAGCACACAGGCACGGACCCGCTTTAGTCTATGGGTCCGTGCCTGCACGTACCGCACACGGAGTATGTCCGTGTTCAGCACGTTTCGTGCGTGTGCGTTTTTACACTAGCGATGTTATTTTTTGTTTTTTTTAAATTAAAGTCAGTATACTTACTTTTTTTTCTGCTGTTCTCAGTCATACTTACATTGGCGCTCGGTTTTTTTCTTCCCCCGGCTCATACCTCTCCCCGATCACCAGCACAGCGAGGAACAGCTGTGCAGAGAATACGCGGCCACAATTACTTTGAATATGCCGACCGCTCATTAATCAATCTCGTATTCCCTGCTTTCCCCACCCACAGACGCCTGTGATTGGTTGCAGTCAGACACGCCCCCCACGCTGAGTGACAGCTGTCTCACTGCACCCAATCACAGCAGCCGGTGGGCGTGTCTATACTGTGCAGTAAAATAAATAAATAAATAATTTAAAAAAAACGGCGTGTGGTCCCCCCCAATTTTAATACCAGCCAGATAAAGCCATACGGCTGAAGGCTGGTATTCTCAGGATGGGGAGCCCCACGTTATGGGGAGCCCCCCAGCCTAACAATATCAGTCAGCAGCCGCCCAGAATTGCCGCATACATTATATGCGACAGTTCTGGGACTGTACCCGGCTCTTCCCGAATTGCCCTGGTGCGTTGGCAAATCGGGGTAATAAGGAGTTTTTGGCAGCCCATAGCTGCCAATAAGTCCTAGATTAATCATGTCAGGCGTCTCCCCGAGATACCTTCCATGATTAATCTGTAAATTACAGTAAATAAACACACACACCCCAACAATCCTTTATTAGAAAAAAAACCACTAACAAATTGCCTTGTTCACCAATTTAATAAGCCCAAAAAAGCCCTCCACGTCCGGCGTACTCCAGGATGGTCCAGCATCGCATCCAGCTGTGCTGCATGAAGGTGACCGGAGCTGCAGAAGACACCGCCGCTCCTGTCAGCTCCACGCAGCTAATGAAGGGAATAGCGCGATCAGCTGTATTCAGCGTTGGCCGCGAATAACCTCAGTGACAGCTCAGCTGATCGCGCTATTCCCTTCATTAGCTGTGTGGAGGTGACAGGAGCGGCAGTGTCTTCTGCCGCTCCGGTCACCTTCATGCAGCAGAGCTGGAAGCGACGCTGGACCATCCTGGAGTACGCCGGACATGGAGGGCTTTTTCGGGCTTATTAAATTGGTGAACAAGGCAATTTGTTAGTGTTTTTTTTCTAATAAAGGATTGTTGGGCTGTGTGTGTTTATTTACTGTAATTTACAGATTAATCATGGAAGGTAACTCGGGGAGACGCCTGACATGATTAATCTAGGACTTATTGGCAGCTATGGGCTTCCAATAACTCCTTATTACCCCGATTTGCCAACGCACCAGGGCGAATCGGGAAGAGCCGGGTACAGTCCCAGAACTGTCGCATATAATGTATGACGCCAGAATTATGTTTTTTTTTGGTTACCTCAACATTGAAATAAAATGTAATAGGAGGTAATCAAAACATTGTATCCATCCCAAAAATGGTTTCAGTAAAAAGTCAGCTCAGGCTGGAAAAAATAAAAAATAAGCCATCACACAGCCCCAGATCCCTAAAATGAAAATGTTCCAAGTCACAAAAAATGGTGACACAAGGGAAATAATTTTTATTTACAATTTTAAATTTTTTTTCTTTTAACCACCTAAATAAAAAAAAAATGTTTGGTATCTGTGTACTTGTACTGACCTGGAGAATCATATTGCTAGAAGAGTTTTATGAATGAAAAAAAACCAAAAAAAAACAATTGTAGAATCGCACTTTTTTGAAATTTCAATGCACTCGGATTTTATTCCCGTTTTCCAGTACAATATGAGGCAGAATGAATGGTGTCATTTAAAAGTTCAACTCGTCCTGCAAAAAGCAAACCCTCATATGGCAATACTGATGGAAAAATAAAATGTTATTGCTCTTGGAATAATCATGTTCCTATGATTAAAGGCGCTTTTTTGCACCTCGGGTCTACCATGTCTTGGATTGACTTTTAACTTATGTAGAAATAAAGAAGAATTTTTTTAACATATTTTTGGATGTGCCGATCCTCTTTTCCTTTATTACAGGATGTAATAGTGCCTACAGAGTGGAATTATTTCTTTAATTTCACCTTTTTGTTGCGCAGATATTATCAAAGTTTTTGGCCTTTAATGAGTAAATGTTCTTTAAGTCAAAGTATGTGTTATCAGATAGATTTCACTGGAAGTTTGTACTTCCTTTCCCAGTTTCTCAGCGTGTAAGATGTATTGATACAGCTCTCCTGCATGAGTCATTGTGGATGAGGGTCAGTGCAGCTGAGTTTAGCTGTGTCATATTAGGGCTGCTTCACACACAGCTAGCTCACTGCCGAGATCGCTGCTGAGTCACGCTTTTTGTGACGCAGCAGTGACCTCATTAGCGATCTCGCTGTGTGTGACAATGAGCAGCGATCTGGCCCCTGCTGCGAGATCGCTGCTCGTTACACACAGCCCTGGTTCGTTTTCTTCAAAGCCGCTCTCCCGCTGTGACACACAGATCGCTGTGTGTGACAGCGAGAGACCGACAAATGAAGCGAGCAGGGAGCAGGAGCCGGCGTCTGACAGCTGAGGTAAGCTGTATCCAAGATAAACATCGGGTAACCAAGGTGGTTACCCGATATTTACCTTAGTTACCAGCCTCTGCAGCTCTCACGCTGCCTGTGCTGCCGGCTCCTGCTCTCTGCACATGTAGCTGCTGTACACATCGGGTTAATTAACCCGATGTGTACAGCAGCTAGGAGAGCAAGGAGCCAGCGCTCAGTGTGCGCGGCTCCCTGCTCCCTGCTCACACAGCTAAGCGGTGTGCGCTGGTAACTAATGTAAACATCGGGTAACCATACCCGATGTTTACCTTAGTTACCAGTCTCCGCAGCTTCCAGACGGCGGCTCCGTGCAAGCGCAGCGTCGCTTGCACGTCGCTGCTGGCTGGGGGCTGTTCACTGGTTGCTGGTGAGATCTGCCTGTTTGACAGCTCACCAGCGACCATGTAGCGATGCACCAGCGATCCTGACCAGGTCAGATCGCTGGTCGGATCGCTGCTGCATCGCTAAGTGTGAAGGTACCCTTAGAAACCCTTGTATCAGGTCCAGAAGTGTAACAATTGTGGTTAAAAATATCACAATCACAATTTGGTCTATGCTGCAGGGGGGCCATGCTGACCTCAGCGCCTACTTATGCTGGATGTGCATCCAGATATGTATAAATCTCCCATCCTGGGCCCATCCTGGTATATATCTCTCATATTCTACCAATGTTCTTTAAAGCATTAAAGAAAAAAGAAAATTCTATTTAACTTCCTACATTCCCCTGTTGCACAGTGTCCTCTTCTACAGCCAGGACAGGAGACGATCGCTTACTTCACTGTAGACAACATGGTGCAGGATGTCACTGACATGCGTCCCAAGTCACAGTCACGCCAACATCAGAAACTGGCCTTTGATTAGCCAGTGGCTTGTATTGTGGTGCAGGGATCCAACAGGTCTTGGTGCCACAATACATTTCAGCTGAATCTGAGTTCTCAGCTGCACATCCAGCTGATGTAGGCACTTGGGTTGGCGAGCCCCCTACAGCATGCACCTGATTACGATCTCTCCAACCGCGATCTTTATGCCCATGCATATAGATGGGGACATATATACGATGATGAGGGACATATATACCTGGAAGGGGCCCAGGATGGGGTACATTAGTACATAATGGGGGAAGAGGATTGCAAATGGTATGTCTTTTAGGGTTTTGAAATTTTGAATGCTACAATGGCCCATACTTCTGACCAACATCTGGGGGAGGGAGGGAGAAGTTTGGCCAGATCCAAGTGATGCACCAGGCCCATCAAACTATAGTTACACCACTGATCAGGTCTCTTCTTTTCATAGCAGTGTCACCTCTGCTGTACTTCCCCTCCACCCCACACTGTCTAGGAGACCACAGAGTGTCAGTAGTCCCACTGACCCAGAAGAGCAAGGGCGTAACAATGTTTTGAACTTTTCACTTTCAGGGTTTGAGAATCAGACTATCTTCATTTTATAGACAATCTTGGGTATCTCATACATAAAATTTGACTTGCAACTATTTAGTATATGATTAGTTATGCAAATTTTTGTCATGTCACTCCAGTGTTATTGTTTTTTTTTCCTAAAAAGATAAATTATTATTTTTATAATTTTGTTAGTATTTTGATAATCCACCTTTGGCTTTCAACACTGCCTGAATGCTTCTGGGCATGCTCTCCATCAGATTCAAGCATGTCTTGATCGAAATCCAATCTCAGGTCTCTAGTACACATTCTTAATGTTGGTGTATACTGGTCGACTCACTTGGGTATGTATACAACTTTTTCTTCAACTATACCCAAAAGTGTTCAATTAGAGTGCGTTCTGGAGACTGTGGGGCCAATGCAGCACCTCTACCTCATTGTCAGTGAATAATTTCTTCAGCAATCTTAATGTGTACTTTGGGTCGTTGTCCTGCTGAAACACTATCATCCTTTTCATACCTATAGTACTCAAGAGTAAGGTAGTCTCATGCGCAAAAGCTGGAGTGTATGGTGAGATATGGAGCCTGAAAGTCAAAAGTTCAAAACATTGTTACCCTTTTGCTCATCACTGTATGTCTGTTGTGTTCAACTTTTAATTACTCTGCAAAGAGATGAGTAGGCTGCCATTATATGTTTCGCATAGGCGTAGCCAAAACCAGACAGATTACTCCTGTGTGAGACTTAATTTTAAAATGTCAATAAAATGTTGCTTGTTTCTGTAAAACTGCACAAAATCACATTTTGTCACAATTCCACACTCACAGGAAAATCTAACATTTGATGTGTAACTTGTATGTGAAAATCGGACATGTGAATGAGCCATTTCATATTTCTTTCCTATTGTTTTGTTGTCTAAAGCCAGCTTTACACCTTACAATTAGGTGTGCGATCTCGTATGCGATGTGACACGCCCAGGTCGCATATGCGATTGAATGAGATTGCACGTAGGTCGTTCATTTGCTGTCACACGTGCGTTAGTAGTCTATGTTAAATTGATCAATTTTAAATTTTATCCTTTAGATCATGTGCTCTGTGACGTATGCATTGGGCACCTTTTTTTTTTTTTATTTATTGACTTGCCAAGCGTGTGTAATGTGTAGAGATGCGTTTTTACTATGTCACCTGCCATTCAGCTCTGCTACATGGCCACTGACAGCAGCCACAGACAGCCATGTAGCAGCGGTGAATGGTAGTTCACAGCAGACACAGACAGAGCCGCACTGTCAGAATGAACTTGGGTGAACCTCACCCGACTTCATGGTCATGCTGCGGCTCTGTCTGTGTCGCGTCCCGATTAGCGGTCACCAGTGAAGGACTCACTGGTGACCGCTAAACTCCTGAGTAACTGAATTGAGCAGCCCTCTCTCATATATTCACCGATCCCCGATCCCCGGCGCTGCACGGCATTCACACTGCTCCGGCGGCTTTTACTATTTTGAAAAAGCCGGCCGCCCATTAAACAATCTCGTATTCCCTGCTTTCCCCGCCCACCGGCGCCTATGATTGGTTACAGTGAGACACGCCCCCACGCTGAGTGACAGGTGTCACACTGCACCCAATCACAGCAGCCGGTGGGCGTGTCTATACTGTGTAGTGAAATAAATAATTAAATAATTAAAAAAAACGGCGTGCAGTTCCCCCCAATTTTAAAACCAGCCAGATAAAGCCATACGGCTGAAGGCTGGTATTCTCAGGATGGGGAGCTCCACGTTATGGTGAGCCCCCCAGCCTAACAATATCAGCCAACAGCCGCCCAGAATTGCCGCATACATTAGATGCGACAGTTCTGGGCCTGAACCCGGCTCTTCCCGATTTGCCCTGGTGCGTTGGCAAATCGGGGTAATAAGGAGTTATTGGCAGCCCATAGCTGCCAATAAGTCCTAGATTAATCATGTCAGGCGTCTATGAGACACCTTCCATGATTAATCTGTAAATTACAGTAAATAAACACACACACGCCCGAAAAAATCCTTTATTAGAAATAAAAAACACAAACACATTCCCTGGTTCACCACTTTAATCAGCCCCAAAAAGCCCTCCATGCCCGGCGTAATCCAGGATGCTCCAGCGTCGCTTCCAGCGCTGCTGCATGGAGGTGACCGGAGCTGCAGAATACACCGCCACTCCTGTCACCTCCACACAGCAACTGAAGACAGCCGCGCGATCAGCTGAGCTGTCACTGAGGTTACCCGCTGTCACTGGATCCAGCGGTGGATGCAGCGGTGGCCGCGGGTAACCTCAGTGACAGCTCAGCTGATCGCGCTACTCACCGCTGCTCCTCTCACCTCCACGCAGCAACTGAGGTGAGTAGCGTGATCAGCTGAGCTGTCACTGTGGTTACCCACGGCCACCGCTGCATCCACCGCTGGATCCAGTGACAGTGGGTAACCTCAGTGACAGCTCAGGTGATCGCGCGGCTGTCTTCATTTGCTGTGTGGAGGTGACTGGAGCGGCGGTGTCTGCTGCAGCTCCGGTCACCTCCATGCAGCAGCGCTGGATGTGACGCTGGACCATCCTGGAGTACGCCGGACATGGAGGGCTTTTAGGGGCTGATTAAAGTGGTGAACCAGGGTATATGTGTGTGTTTTTTATTTCTAATAAAGGATTTTTTCGGGCGTGTGTGTTTATTTACTGTAATTTACAGATTAATCATGGAAGGTAGCTCGGGGAGACGCCTGACATGATTAATCTAGGACTTATTGGCAGCTATGGGCTGCCAATAACTCCTTATTACCCCGATTTGCCAACGCACCAGGGCAAATCGGGAAGAGCCGGGTACAGTCCCAGAACTGTCGCATCTAATGTATGCGGCAATTCTGGGCGGCTGCTGACTGATATTGTTAGGCTGGGGGGCTCACCATAACGTGGAGCTCCCCATCCTGAGAATACCAGCCTTCAGCCGTATGGCTTTATCTGGCTGGTATTAAAATTGGGGGGACCGCACGCCGTTTTTTTTTAATTATTTAATTATTTATTTCACTGCACAGTATAGACACGCCCACCGGCTGCTGTGATTGGGTGCAGTGTGACACCTGTCACTCAGCGTGGGGGCGTGTCTCACTGTAACCAATCATAGGCGCCGGTGGGCGGGGAAAGCAGGGAATACGAGATTGTTTAATGGGCGGCCGGCTTTTTCAAAACAGCAAAAGCCGCCGGAGCAGTGTGAATGCCATGCAGAGCCGGGCCGGGGATCGGGGATCGGTGAGTATGAGAGAGGGGGTAAGAAGGATAGACTGACATGGACAGAGAGAGAGGGACAGAGATAGTGACGGACTGACAGAGATTAGTGAATGACAGACATTGTGAGGTGCTTCAGAATGCAGCTTTTCAGCTGCGCTCTGAAGCGGACCTTTTTTAAGCTGCGGTGCAGAGCGCACACCTGCGCACATAGCCTCAGACATCAAAATCGTATGAGGGATGTCACACGTTACAATTGACTAGGTTCGTGCAACAAAACTTCCAATGTATAAGGAATAAACGACGTGTATGCGATCACCGTATTTGCGTTCAATCTTGATCGCACGTAGGTGTCACACGCAAATACGTCACGAACAATGCAGGATGTGCGTCACTTACAACTTGACCCCGACGATGGATTGAAAGATTTATTGAAGCGTGTAAAGCAAGCATAAGGTATCAGTCAGTTTTTTTCACATTTGAGAAGAACAGACAGAGTTTCATCAGTGATCTTTATCTGAGTTTCATCAGAATGTCATCTGAGTGTCATCAGAGTTTTTTTCACTGTCAAGGAAAAAAATGAAATAAGATTTCTCCACTTTCTCCTATCAGTCAGAAAAAAAACAGGCAATACATAAATGTCATACGAGTGCTGTTAAATTTTTTCATTGACCCATAGACTTTCGTTGCAGAGTCTAATCTGACACTCAGTCAATATCACACGTGTTTTCATGGTTTTGCATGGACAACTTGGTGAATAAAAAACCAATGGCATGTGAAAACTCCATAGATTGTCACAGGTACAAGTCCGATCTCTGAAAAAAAATAAAAGCACTCATATGCCACCACGTTTGACAGTGGGGATGGTGTGTTCAGGGTGATGAGCTGTGTTGCTTTTCGCCAAACATATTGTTTGGCATTGTGCCCAAATAGTTAGATTTTGGTTTCATCTGATCAGAGCACCTTCTTCCACATGTTTGGTGTGTCTCCCAAGTGGCTTGTGGCAAACTTTAAACAAATTTTTTTATGGATATCTTTGAGAAATGGCTTTCTTCTTGCCACTCTTACATAAAGGCCAGATTTGTGTAGTGTATGACTGATTGTTGTTCTATGGACAGACTCTCCCACCTCAGCTGTAGATCTCTGCAATTCATCCAGAGTGATCATAGGCCTCTTGGCTGCATCTTTGATCAGTTTTCTCCTTGTTTGAGATGAACGTTTGGATGGACGGCCGGGTCTTGGTAGATTTGAAGTGGTATGATACTCCTTCCACTTCAATATGATCGCTTGCACAGTGCTTTTGGAAATCTTTTTGTAACCAAATACGGCTTTAAACTTCTCCACAACAGTATCACAGACCTGCCTGTTGTGTTCCTTGGTCTTCATGATGCTATCTGTGCTTTAAACAGAACACTGAGACTATCACAGAGCAGGTGTATTTATACGGAGCCTTGATTACACACAGGGGATTATATTTATCATCACCAGTCATTTAGGACAACATTGGATCATTCAAAGATCCTCAATGAACTTCTGGAGTGAGTTTTCTGCACTGAAAGTAAAGGGGATGAATAATATTGCACGCCCCACTTTTCTGTTATTTATTTTTTTTAAAAGTTTAAAATAAGCAATAAATATCGTTCAACTTCACAATTTTGTCCCACTTGTTGTTGATTCTTCACCATAACATTACATTTTTTTTCTTTATGTTTGAATCCTGAAATGTGGAAAAAGGTTGAAAAATTCAAGGTAGCTGAATACTTTCGCAAGGCACTGTACATGAAAAACTGACATGTAAATGAGCCCTATGGGTTGGATTCCACAGTGTGGCTACCCAGTGCAAGTTTACAATAAAGCCACAGTGTTAACTTATTCACCCCGTTGTCACTAGAGATGAGCCAACCCCCTAGAGTTCGAGTTCGGTTCGCGAACGGTGCCCCGTTCGATGAACCATTCGTCGAACCGCTCGTCAAACTCTAGAACCCCATAGGAAACAATGGGAGGCAATCACAAACACATAAAAACACATTATAAATGTACACATACAGTTAATAAACATTGACATAACACTTACCTGTCCCCGTGATCCATTCTGCACTCTGTCTCCCTCAGCTTTTCCATCGGATAATCGCAGCGTCCTCTCGGTAACCAGCGGTGATGACAGCACCTATCGTGGCGTCAAAATAGCATGTGACCAGTCACATGTCTATTATCTCATTGGCTACAGACTGGTCACATGGCTTGGACGTCATGCTAGATCCTGTCATTGCATTTCTCCGGTACACAGTGCACGTTTGTGTATCGCCGTGTACCGGCGACATACTCTGGCACACGGTCGACTCCACGTTCTGCTTCCCTGTTCCGTTATTGACTGGCTGACACAGCCGGTAAATAACGGAGATCACATAGCAATGCACCTGTTAGCGGTGACGTCACCGCTAACAGCCTCAGCGGCACCGAGAGTCACGTGATCGGAGAACCGTTGCTATGGCAATCCGTCTGTCAGCGGTGACGTTACCACTAACAGCCAGCAGCACCGATCACTCACGGAGTGAAAAGCCTGCACAGGGAGCAGCGTCTTTCTCCCATGCAGTGCTGCTGATGGAGCAGAGCTACATGTGTTGAAGGAGAAAGAAGACAGAAGACCATGGATCGTGGAGGGATAAGAGGGAGTAATAAACATGGAGTCTCTAAGTGTGTCTGTGTATTTATTTCTATTAAAGTATTTTTTCTCTGTGTGGTGTCTTTTTTTTAACCCTTTATTGGAGATTCTTAATGGCCGGGTCAAACTTGCCTGACATTAAGAATCTCTGGCTTAATACTAGCTAGTAAATCAAAGCTAGTATTAACTCATTATTACCCAGCAAGCCACCCGGCTTCAGGGCTGCTGGAAGAGTTGGATACAGCGCCAGATGATGGCGCTTCTATGAGAGAGCCATTTTCTGGGGCGGCTGTGGACTGCAATTCGCAGCAGAGGGGCCCAGAAACCTCAGGCTAACCTGTGCTGCGGATTCCAATCCCCAGCTGCCTAGTTGTACCCGCCTGGACACAAAAATGGGGTGAAGCCCACGTGGTTATTTTTTTTTTTTAATCATTTCATGAAATTCATGAAATAATTAAAAAAAAAGCTTCCCTATATTTTTAGTTCCCAGCCGGGTACAAATAGGCAGCTGAGGGTTGGGGGCAGCCGGACCTGCCTGCTGTACCTGGCTAACATACAAAAATATGGCGAAGCACACGTCATTATTTTTTGTAGTTTTTTGGCAAAAAAAATAAAAAATGCTTACCTGGATTTTCCATTGCCAGTGAAGGTAACACCAAGCAGTGGGGGTTAGCAGCCAGTAGCTGCTTGGATTACCCTTAGCTAGCAATACAAAAAATGCATATATATATTTTAATTATTTATTTAAATAGCTTAAAAAAAAGGGCTTCCCTGTATTTTGATTGAAAAATAAATCTTTAAAAAAAATGAAGTAGCGCTCCTCGTTATTTTTGATTCTCAGCGCAGATAAAGCAGACAGCTTCGGGTTGCCACCCCCATCTGCCTGGCGTTACCTTGGCTGGCAATCAAAATACAGGGAACCCATTAATTTTTTTTATTTAAAAAAATAGTTTAAAAAAAAAATGACATTGGGTCCCCCCATTTTTGATAGCCAACTAGGGTAAAGCAGACGGCTGTAGCCTGAAAACCACAGCTGGCAGCTTTACCGTGGTTGGGGATCCAATGTGGAGGTCACCCCAGGCTCTCTTTTTATAATTATTTTATAAATATTAATAATTACAAAAAAAAAGTAGGGTCCCCCCCAAATTGGATCACCAGCCAAGGTAAAGCGGACAGCTGTGGTCTGGTATTCTAAGGGTGGGAAGGTCCATAGTTATTGGCCCTTCACAGCCTAAAAATAGCAGGCAGCAGGCGCCCCAGAAGTGGCACATCCACTAGATGCGCCAATCCTGGTGCTTCACCCCAGCTCATGCCGTGCCCTGGTGCAGTGGCAAACAGGATAATAAATGGGGTTGATACTAGCTGTAAGGTCACCTGACATCAAGCTCAAAAGTTTATGATGTCATGGCGTCTATCACATAACCGACATCACAAACTGTCAGTACTAACAAAACAAATAAACAAAAAAATGTATTTGAAAAAACACTCCCCAAAACATTCCCTCTTTCACCAATTTATTGTAAGGAAAAAAAATAAGGGGGTCCCACGATGACTCTGGACCGTCTAGAATATGGGGGGGACACGCTCAGGGAATGTATCCCCCATTTTCTACGAGTGCAGACCCTCCATGTGAGGAGTGTGGGTGCAATGAATCTGCACCCACTCTCCCCAGGTCCACAGCAGCAGAGTCCATGTCGTAAGTGTTGCTACCAAAGCTGCAATGCCCTGCTCATGAGGTAAGGGCATGCCTAATCAGGAGAACTATTCTACATTTCCAAATATTGGTATTTGCTGATATTATTGCTATTCCACCTACTATATATTGGGGATAGGATCTTGGAGATGGAATACCCCTTTAAGTTCAGTTATCCAGCTGAATGAATACTAAACAACAGAGCTCGCTATTTAGACATGTTTTCTTGTGGCGTATAACGGACTCTCATGTTTGGTAGTCGTTCAGCAGGGCAACTATAAAATCAAATACCTCCATTTGGAAATGTAGTATAGCTCTCCTGATCAACTATGTTCCTTACCTCATGAGCAGGGCATTGCAGTAGCTTACAGATGCATGGTTACCATCACTCACTGTCTCTGAACACAGGAAGCTGAGCTGACAGCCGCTCTGTGCATGCGGCAGCGTCTATAATGAAGGAGGGGGCCGCGGGCGATCAACGCTGCACAGGTACCGTGGGGCACTGGGGAACACCGGTGAGGTTATAGGGGGTGACCTGGCAGGGCCTTTGGAGGAGTTTTCTGTCGCATGTGTCATGGCACATGCGACAGAAATCAGAGGGGTAGGGTGAATGCGGCCGGCACGCTGCTGTGCGCGTGGCCATCTTTGATTTCCAGGAGGTGGTCTGGGGGGGTTCACTTTGGCGACACCGGGGGACTGGAGGGGACCGGGGAGGAGATTTATCTCCCATCTGACATGTTTGATCATGCCAGATGGGAGATAAATAATTTTTTACCGGCGCTGTCATTTACTGTAACGTGATCATCGGTATATGGTGTATACCGGTGATCACGTGAGCGGGGACTGGAAAAACCGTCCTGAATCATGATCTCCAGGGTCTCAGCTACCTCCTGAAACCCCGGTGATTTTCTGATGCTGGGGGGCGCTATTCACTTATTTCTGCCTGCTGTTTATAAATGGCAGATCAGAATAAGGCTACATTCACATGACCGATCTGTTTTTGCGGTCCCCAAAAAACGGTCCGCTTTTTTCACGGGTGCATCCGTGTGGCATCCGTTTCCGTTCCTTAGACGGTCCGTATGTCATCCGTTTGTCATCCGTGTGCCTTCCATTTTTTTTGCGTACTGGCGGTCACATTTTCACTCCAGTGCCATTTTCTACTGCTTTTCACAGTGTAGAGCGCTCTGGTGATTTTCCTGTGCTTGTACACTTCATATTAGTCTTTTCTGTCATTATAATGGCAGAAAGACACATAATGTCTCACTCTCCTGCATTTTGTAATTTTGCACCCTTTGGTGCCTTTCATGTGGCACTAAGGGGTGCTTAGCCTTGTATTTACCAAAAAAACTAAATAAATTTTAAAAAAAAAAATGACGTGGGGTTCCCCCTATTTTTGATAGCCAGCTAGGGTAAAGCAGATGGCTTCAGCCTGCAGACCACAGCTGGCATCTTCACCTTGGTTGATAATCCAAAACTGAGGGCACCCCACGCTGTTATTTTAAATTAAATAAATAATTTTAAAAAAAAACACGTGGGGGTCCCCCCAAAATTGGATCACCAGCCAAGGAAAAGCGGACAGCTGGGGTCTGATATTCTCAGACTAGGGAGGTCCATGGTTATTGGACTCTCCCCAGCCTAAAAATAGCAGGCCGCAGCCTCCTCAGAAGTAGCGCATCCATTAGATGCGCCAATCCTGGTGCTTTACACCAGTTTATCCCGTTGCCCTGGTGTGGTGGCAAACAAGGTGATATATGGGGTTAATACCAGATGTGTAATGTCACCTTGCATCAAGCCCTGGGGTTCGTGAGGTCAATAAAAAAAAAAATAGACGACAAACACATTTTTATTTGAAAAAACACTCCCCAACACATTCCCTCTTTCACCAATTTATAGAAAGAAAAACAAATCCAGGTCTGCTGTAATGCAAGGGGTTTCCATGACGATCCATACCATAGTCACTGTCCCAGTCAATGAAGAACAGAGTGTTCCCCATTGGCTGGGAGAGCAATGCAGTGACCTGAGCTAACATCAATAGGTCAGTCCAGGTCACTGCAGGGCATGACGAGTGCTGCTGTCAGGAGCGAGGTACATTACCTGCGTGACGATCTCCTGCACTGCTGACAGCAGAGCTGTCACTGACTTCAATGACCGCCGACTTCACAGCCAAGTATCGCGAGAGCCTGTGACGTCACCGCTAGTCACAGTCTCGGGTCGGCAGAGAGAGGAAATGTGAAGCGGCAGCCATGGAGGACAGTGACAGCGCTGAGGTCGGGAGGGCAGGACTTCATCACTGCAGGTAAGCCAAGCGTGTGAGCGGAGTGCGAGGTGGGTGGAGCTAAGCGGGGTAATGTGTGCGGAGTGCGAGATGGGTGGAGCAAAACGGGGCCATGTGTGCAGAGTGCGAGGTGGGTGGAGTCTAGCGGGGCTATGTGTGCGGGCGGCGGAGTGTGCAGTGGGTGGAGCCTAGCGGGGCCATGTGTGTGGGCGGCGGAGTGCAAAGTGGGTGGAGCCTAGCGGGGCCATGTGTGCGGGCGGCGGAGTGCGAAGTGGGTGGAGCCTAGCGGGGCCATGCGGCGCTGAGGACGTCAGTGCCGAGGACTGCATGGCTGGGGACAGGTGAGTGTGAGAGTGAGTGTGTGTACATGCCGTGTGCAGGAGGGGGCGGAGCCCAGCGGGGAAATGTCGGCTCCCTGCACACGTAACCAGGGTAAATATCGGGTTACCAAGCAAAGCGCTTTGCTTGGATACCCAATATTTATCTTGGTTACCAGCTTACGCAGGCTGCCAGCGATGGCTCCCTGCACACTGTCGCTGTAAAAAGTCCTGCTTTTGGTGATCGAGCCGTTCTCGAACGTAACTTGAACTGTCGAGCTTTTAGCAAAAAGCTCAAGTTCGAGTTCGATCTCGAGCACCCCCAAAATCACTCGAACATGAAATTGGCGAACCTCGAACCTCGAACATCGCTCATCTCTACTTGTCACCATGGTCTTCAGGATGTACAGTATCTGTGGGACTTTGCCCCAAACCTAAGTTTATTTCAGTCTCATGCATTTTAACATCCAACAAAGAAGTTCATTTTGTTTCATGTGTAAACTAGATTTAACAAAATTCTGTGGTTAAAAACCAAAGACAAAATGATATACCATTGTAATGATCTATCGGGAGTCTTTCAGAATTCTCAGGCCTCATTCAGACATCCCTGAATCACATACGTGACATCAGTTCTGCAGCCAACGACAGATACCAGGAGTGGTGATTCAAAATCACTAACTGTGTTATGAAAATGAAGATGTCAAATTATAGCAAAATGCATTATCTAAAATATGTTCTTATATCAGGGACAAATTAATGTTTATAGATTTGTACTTATCAAGCACCTGTTTCTGAGAGGTGACTGTACAGAACTTGTGATCACATCTGGGAGTTTGATAAGCAGGCATATTCAGGGGAGACAGTTCAAGATAGTCTTCACTTCCAGTATCTTTCGTATAAAATCTAACATTCCAAGAAGTTAATTACGCAAATAGATTTTAACCAATAAAAAATAGGAAAGTATCTCTAAGAGGCTCCTTTGTGTTTTAAGGGTATAAAAGATATCATGAAGTATCATTTGTCTGACAACTGTGGCGCTCCTGAGGCTTCAGTCACCACAGGGTACTGCACCTCACCAGAGATGCAGTATCCATCCCGGGTACCGAGGAGGTCATTGCCGGTTACCACTAGAGTTGAGCGCGGTTCGTGGTTCTCCAGTTCGCGGTTCGAGTGATTTTAGGGGGTGTTCTAGATCGAACTAGAACTCGAGCTTTTTGCTAACAGTTCATTAGCTTGAGTTACGTTCGAAAACGGTTCTATCAGCAAAAAGCCAAGCTAATTACTAGCTGGCTTTTCGCTGTGATAGTGTAACTCACTCTGTGACTCACACTATTATGAAATTTCAGCGTATAGTGTGCGGGGACTGCGCGTTTAGATTGCTGCTGGGAAAATGGCGATCGCCATTTTTTTTCTTTCCTTCCTTCCCTAAGCGCGCGTGTAGTGGGGCGGGCCAGCATGTCAGCCAATCCCAGACACACACACAGCTAAGTGGACTTTTTGCCAGACAAGCAAGGGCATGTGTCATAGGCTGTCCATGTCACATGTCCCTGCATTATAAATATGGCCATCTGCCCGTCTGGATGCCATTATCTGCCTTCTGCTTCTGGGTGACAGTCACCGCAGACGCAGCTCCTGCCGTCGATCCTGCTGTGTACGCTCTACACACAGCGCTATACAGATTAGGGATAGAAGTTTATTTCAGCCCTTGTAAGGGCTAATTACAGCAGGCTCAGAGCCATAGGTGACAGTCAGGTCCGTGGAAACAGTTTTTAACAGCTACAGATAACAGTGTCTGTGTAGCTAAGCTCAGGGACTTCCTTGCTGCATTTCACCATTAGGAGGGATAGAAAGTGAGGCTTCCTTTCCTCTACACTGACCCACAACCCGGCCACTGTACCCTCCTGCCCTTTTTAGCAAAGCCATGTTAATTGCAGAGTGCTGCCAGTTAGTGGCATCCTAAAAGTGGCTGTTGGACTTCATTAGTGTCCCACTGGTGCCATGCTATTTCCAGCACCTCTGCATTGCACCCTCAAGCTCATTTTTACTAAGCCATTATAATAGCAAACACTGAGCAAACTTAGTGGCATCCTAAAAGTGGCTGTTGGACTTCATTAGTGTCCCACTGGTGCCAAGCTATTTCCAGCACCTCTGCTTTGCACCCTCAAGCTCATTTTTACTAAGCCATTATAATAGCAAACACTGAGCAAACTTAGTGGCATCCTAAAAGTGGCTGTTGGACTTCATTAGTGTCCCACTGGTGCCAAGCTATTTCCAGCACCTCTGCATTGCACCCTCAAGCCCATTTTTACTAAGCCATTATAATAGCAAACACTGAGAAAACTTAGTGGCATCCTAAAAGTGGCTGTTGGACATCATTAGTGTCCCACTGGTGCCAAACTATTTCCAGCACCTCTGCATTGCACCCTCAAGCTCATTTTTACTAAGCCATTATAATAGCAAACACTGAGAAAACTTAGTGGCATCCTAAAAGTGGCTGTTGGGCATCATTAGTGTCCCACTGGTGCCAAGCTACTTCCAGCAACTCTGCATTGCACCCTCAAGCTCATTTTTACTGAGCCATTATAATTGCAAACTGTGCTGCCAGTTTAAAGGGAACCTGTCATCAGGAATTTGGCTTTCAACCTAAACGTTTCCCCCTCTGCAGCTCGTGGGCTGCATTCTAGGAAGGTTTTTGTACTTTTTGTGCCCCTTTTTAAACCAAAATAAACACTTTATAAACTTGTACCTTTCTGTTTGAAAATCTTGTTAATTTTCCATGGGGGCGGGCCGTGTGGCGTCCGTTGCTGTAGCTTACGCCGTCCCCCATGCTCCAAATCATGCCTCATAACGCCGCCCACTGCGCCGAGGTCCCGTGCACGCCGGGACACCTAGTGACGTGATCGCATGCACGAGAGTATGGGCGGCGCTGTGATGGCATCGCAAGTGCGCGCCCATACTCTCGTGTGCGCGCTCTCCCCTCTGTACGTCGCTCAGATCCTCTGCTTCTCCTGTGCTCCGCTCCTCCCATCTATTTCCTGCTGCAGGGTACGATGGGAAGGAGGTGACGTCGGGCCGGCGCAGAACGCTGGAGGCAGTGGGGAAAGGGCGGGCACGAGAGTATGGGCGGGCACTTGCGATGCAATCACAGCGCCGCCCATACTCTCGTGCCTGCGACCACGTCACTAGGTGTCCCGGCGTGCACGGGACCTCGGCGCAGTGGGCGGTGTTATGAGGCATGATTTGGAGCATGGGGGACGGCGTAAGCTACAGCAACGGACGCCACACGGCCCGCCCCCATGGAAAATTAACAAGATTTTCAAACAGAAAGGTACAAGTTTATAAAGTGTTTATTTTGGTTTAAAAAGGGGCACAAAAAGTACAGAAACCTTCCTAGAATGCAGCCCACGAGCTGCAGAGGGGGAAACGTTTAGGTTGAAAGCCAAATTCCTGATGACAGGTTCCCTTTAAGGGCCATAAATGCATTGTCAGGGATAGTCTGTGTTGTTTCTTCTGCTGCCAATAAAGCTGGACCACCTCTGCAATCTACACCACATCTCAATTTTTACTACCACATTTTAAGTGGACAATCTTGTCGCAATCAAAATGAGTGGCAAAATGACAGATGCTGGTGGGAAGGGGAACAGGCGTGTTGGAAAAGGAAAAAAAGTTTGTGTCCGTGGGGTAGGTGGCAAAGCTCCATTAACATCTGCTGAAGATAGGCCATCTTCCAGCAAAAGTAAGATGTCTACTACTTTCGGTGGACAATCAGATGTGCTCCCTTTTTTACGGACACGAACAACTGGAACAAAGGTAGATGATGCCCAAAAAAAGAACATGCTTGAATGGATCTCAAGTGGTTCAACAACTGCCCTCTCCTCCACCTCAACTACCGCATCCAAAAAAAACAGTCCTCTGAGTTGTCATCTCAATCACACTTGCTTTCTCCCAGCTCTCAAGTCTCCATCCGCCCTGCACAGTATGGTGAAACAGAGATGGCTGAGTCTGCAGAGCTGTTCAGTCACACTATAGCCTGGGAATCAGAGGTCTGCTCCCAAGCTACAGTGAGTACAGATCAGGAAATGGTCTGCAGTGATGCCCAGAACCTTTGTGACTCAGATTCAGGCCGTGATGACCAAGTTTCTGAGCATAATGTTGACCCTTATTCACAAACTGAAACACCTGTTGTAATAGACAATGAGGAACATACTGATGACGATGAGACGCAGATACCAGATTGGGATGACAACTTAAATATTCGGTCAGGGCAGGAAGAGGCTCGGTCTGAGGGTGAGGGGAGTGCAAACACAACGCTTGATGAGGAAGTTCTAGATCCCACCTACTTTCAACCCACAGTCAGGCACTCGAGGAGGTCAACAGAGGCGGTGGAGGAGGATGCAACTGACGACGAAGTTACCTTGCGCCTTCCTGGACAGAGGAGGAGTACTGGTAGCACGTCTACAACTGCATCCTCAGCCACCACTCTGTCTCTGAGCACTAGTCGGGGTGGCTCAGCAGGTCGCATTTCCTCTAAGCCTTGCCTATCCTGGTCCTTTTTTGACCTTGCAAAGGATCGCCCAAATCATGTGATCTGTAAAATTTGTCGGGAATCTGTTAGTAGAGGAAAAAACCTCAGCAGTTTGACAACTTCTTCCATGAATCGTCACATGAATAAATATCATATGTCCCAGTGGGAAGCTCACCGTGCTGCAATGCGGCCTAGCAGAGTGGACCATCCACTGCCTGCCCTTTCCAGTGCATCCGCGCGCTCTTCATCTTCTAGGACTGTGGGGACAGCTGTCACACCTGGTTTTCCACGCACAACTTCCACCACTGTAACCGCAACAGGCAGTTAGCTTGGTAGGTCGTCAGTTGGTTTGGAAGGGGAAACAAGTGCGTGTGTACAGCTCTCTCAGACATCGATAGCACCAACGTTGGATGAAGTTTCCTCACAAACCTGCATTTTTCCAGGGACACCCTACTCACCACCGTCTACACACAGCAGCCAGATCTCTGTCCCTCAGATGTGGACAAATAAAAGGCCATTTCCTGCGACCCTTGACAAAGCTAAGAGGTTGACTTTATCCCTCTGTAAGCTCTTGGCTACCGAAATGCTGCCTTTCCGCCCGGTGGACACACAGGATTTTAGAGATCTTATGTCTGTCGCTGTGCCCCAGTACCAGATGCCCTGTCGCCACTACTTCTCTAAGAAAGGTGTGACTGCGCTACACCAGCATGTCGCACACAACATCACCGCTTCCTTGAGAAACTCTGTGTGTGAACGGGTGCATTTCACCACCGATACTTGGGCCAGTAAGCATGGACAGGGACGTTACATGTCGCTGACTGGGCACTGGGTAACTATGGTGATAGATGGTGAAGGGTCTGCTGCACAAGTTTTGCCGTCCCCACGACTTGGGCGTCAATCCTGTCCACGTTCCTCCACTGTTTCTGCCTCCTCAACCTCGTCTGGGTCCTCCACCTCCGCCCCAAGACTGCCTGGTCAGGCCACCAGCGTTGTAACTGCGCAGAAGGAATCACGCACCCCTCATTACTATGCTGGCAGCAGAGCGCAATGGCATCAGGCAGTCTTTATCTTGAAATGTCTTGGAAGTAAGATAAAAAAAATTTTTGTTTAAAAGAACAGAGAGTCCTCAGTGGTTGATACCTTTTAATGGCTAACTGAAAAGATGGTAATAATTGCAAGCTTTCGAGACTACTCAGGTCTCTTCATCAGGCATGGTATAACACAAAATCTGAAGAGTCACATATTTATACACAACAGGACATAGAATGGGGCAGTAAAAAAAAAACAAAAACAAAAAAAAAAACAACAACCAAGTTATATAAAACAGAAAAACTTACTTCACTTTACTTACTTTACTTGTATTGGAAATAAGAGTCACACAGCGGCTGAGTTGTGGGCAGCTCTGGAGACTGAGTTTGGTAAATGGTTGTCTCCACTCAACCTGCAGCCTGGTAAGGCCGTGTGCGACAATGCTGCAAACCTGGGTGCGGCCCTTCGCCTGGGCAAGGTGACACACGTGCCTTGTATGGCTCACATGTTGAACCTTGTTGTCCAGAAATTTTTAAACACACTATCCCGGCCTAGATGGCCTTCTTAAGAGGGCACGAAAACTGTCTGCTCACTTCTGCCGTTCAACCGCCACAGCTGAGCGACTTGCATCGCTCAAGAAGTCTTTCGGCCTGCTGGTTCATCGCCTGAAATGCAATGTGCCGACACGCTGGAATTCGACTCTCCATATGTTACAGCGACTGTGGCAGCACCGCCGTGCCCTGGTGCAATACGTCATGACGTATAGTCTGGGCCAACGAGATGCAGAGGTGGGGCAGATCACCCTGATTTAGTGGTCTCAGATCAAGGACCTATGCACCCTTCTGCACAGTTTCGACATGGCGACGAATATGTTTAGCGCTGACAATACCATTATCAGCATGACAATTCCAGTCATTTACATGCTGGAGCACACACTAAACACTATTCGGAGTCGGGGTGGAACAACAGGAAGGAGAGGAACTACAGGAGGATTCATATGCGCAAGGGACAACAACATCACCAAGGTACAGACGTTTATCATCACCAAGGCGGCAGGCATGGGACCATGGGGGACAGGGATCAACAAGGGCGCATGGTAGCAGGCAAAATGTTGAGGAAGGTGCAGGAGAACATGAAGAAATGGAGGAAGAACTGTCCATGGACATGGAAGACTGAGCGGATGAGGGAGACCTTGGTTAAATTTCAGTTGAAAGAGGTTGGGGGGAGATGTCAGAGGAAGAAAGAACGGTTAGCACCTCTATGCCACAAACACAGCGTGGACTTGGTCCGCATGGCTGCACAAGACACATGAGCGCCTTCTTGCTGCACTACCTCCAACATGACCCTCGTATTGTCAAAATTAGAAGTCATGATGACTACTGGCTTGCCACACTATTAGATCCCCGGTACAAGTCCAAATTTTGTGACATAATTCCAGCCATAGAAAGGGACGCACGTATGCAGGCGTATCAGCAAAAGCTGTTACTCGATCTTAGCTCGGCTTTTCCACCAAACAACCGTGGTGCACGGAGTGAATCTCCCAGTTGTAACTTCACAAACATGGGACGGTCTCATCATCTTCAACAGTCTACCCATACCAGCAGCACCGTATGTGGTGCTGGTAACAGCAATTTTATGGAATCTTTTCATAATTTTTTTAGACCATCCTTTGCAAGGCCACCAGAGACAACAAGTCTGACACATAGTCAACGGCTGGAGAGGATGATACAGGAGTATCTCCAAATGAACATCGATGCCATGACTTTGCAAATGGAGCCTTGCTCATTTTGGGCTTCAAATCTTGAAAAATGGCCAGAGCTCTCCACTTACGCCTTAGAGATCTTGTTGTGTCCAGCTGCCAGCATTGTCTCTGAACGTGTCTTCAGTGCTGCTGGGTGTGTGCTGACAGATAAGCGCACGCGTCTGTCCAGTGACAATGTGTACAGACTAACGTTCATCAAAATGAACAAGTCATGGATCCACAAGGAATTTACTACCCCTGTGTCATCCTGGGGAGAGTAAATGCTTGTGGATTTTGAATGTGCTTGATGCAAATCTGTGAAGTGTACAACTGGGGCACAAGTGCTGCCACTGAAGGGGTGTCTGTGCAGCCCAATTTTTGGAAAAAAGGGAGACTCTGCTTGGAGTAACCCTTGCTGTGTTTTTAAAAAGGAGCCAAGATGAACAAGTCATGTTTCAGCAAAGACTTTGCTACCTACCCCGGTGTCATCCTGGGGACGGTTAAGGATAGCGTATTTTTGAATGTGCTTGATGCAAATCTACTTGTGAAGTGTACAACTGGGGCACAAGTGCTGCCACAGAAGGGGTGTCTGTGTGGCCCAATTTTTGGAAAAAAGGGAGACTCCGCTTTGAGTCACCTTGCGTGTTTTACATCATTTTAGAAGGGCGTGCCATGCCTATATCTGTCTCCTCCTCTATTTCCTTGTCCAGCTCTTTTGTTTTCGCATGAGTATATGTCCTTGTCACTTTCCCATGTGTTTGTGTTGTGAGTTGTTTGTCACCTTTTGGACACCTATATACATATTTTGACGCAGCATCAGGCGGAGGGAACTCTACATGTAGCCTTTTTTTTTGTTAAAATAACGCACCTTGACGGATTCCGTTGGAATCTGCCAAAGTGTCTAATGATTGTCTATGGTGGCGGATTCCGCCGCTATGTGCTAAATGGCGGAATCAGCTGACAAATTCCATGACGTTCTACTGAGCATGCTCAGCATGTCCAGCAGAACGATCTAAATTGTTTAAAATTACTCCTGGTCTCTCTCCCCCCTCTCACCACCTCTCTCATACTCAATGATCACGGGTGCGGCGCTGCACGGCTGTCACAAAGCTCCGGCGGCTTTTCCTCTTTTGAAAATGCCGGCAGCTCATTATTCAATCTCATATTCCCTGCTTCCCCCGCCCACCGGCGCCTATGATTGGTTGCAGTCAGACCCGCCCCCACGCTGAGTGACAGCTGTCTCACTGCAACCAATCACAGCCTCCGGTGAGCGGGTCTATATCGTGCAGTACAATAAATAAATAAATTTAAAAAAAATGGCGTGCGGTCCCCCCAATTTTGATACCAGCCAAGATAAAGCCACATAGCTGAAAGCTAGTATTCTCAGGATGGGGAGCCCCACGTTATGGGGAGCCCCCCAGCCTAACAATATCAGCCAGCAGCCGCCCGGAATTGCCACATCCATTAGATCCGACAGTCCCAGGACTCTACCCGGCTCATCCTGAATTGCCCTGGTGCAGTGGCAATCGAGGTAATAAGGAGTTAATGGCAGCAGCCCATAGCTGCCACTAAGTCCTAGGTTGATCATGGCAGGTGTAATACTATTGTATGTTCTGAGGATTTCGATAGCGTAGGGCAATGACAACCAGAGACGAGTTCTTGGTACAAGATATTTTATAATATGTAACCACGGTAGATACACAACGGAAAACACAGCGGTACAAATACACACAATACTTTCCCGAAACGGAGCGAAGGGAATTCCCGGGGCCACGCACCGGACTCCCCCAGGGAGACCACCAGAGCGAACCCCTATACAGGGACTGTCCGGCAATCACCCCGGAAGGCCTAAATGCGCAGCAGCCGGGACACAAGGGGCAAGCGGTAAAAGTCCAGGAGTGTCCGTACGGGATGAATGTCCAGAGTGGTTACGAACCAGAGAGAACCGGGCAGAGTGCTGACTGAAGATGGCAGACGGAATCCGGGCACAGCTTGAGAAACCGGGTAAGGTCCAGAGTCGGTCGGTAGTCTTTAGGAGGATCCAAAGGCAAAACAGGATTAGCAGCAGCAAAGCAGGAGCACACAGCAAGCAGTATACTCAGGCACTGGACTAGGCTTAGAGGCGGCCTTTTAAGTAGCTGGACAGGAAGTAGGGCAACAGAACAGTAAACTCCATGTTAACCGAGGGCAAGCTCATTCAAAAGAGAACTGGAAAACCTGGAAACCTGACATTACTCCCCCACCCACAGAGACGGCCTCAGGACGGATCAGGGCCTGGCTTGTCCGGGAAACGTCGATGAAACTGAGCAATCTTCCGGGGTGCCCGAATGTTACCCACCGGTTCCCAGGAATCGTCCTCGGGGGCGTACCCCTGCCAACGTACCAGATACTGAAGCCGACGACGATGGAGCCGGGAGTCAATAATGTCCTCAACCACGAACTGCTCCTCGCCGTCGACCATCACAGGCGGAGGAGGAGGCACAACACGACCATGAAACGTATTAGGGGAAACGGGTTTGAGGAGAGACACATGAAAAACCGGGTGTACCTTTAGATGGTGCGGTAACCGTAGCCGACAGGCCACAGGGCTCACGATCCCGGTGATCTTAAACGGACCGATGAATTTTTGTCCCAGCTTCTGCGAAGGAACACCCAATCTCAGGTTTTTGGTGGATAACCATACAGAGTCCCCTACCTTGTACATGGGTGCCGGTTTCTGGTGAGTGTCTGCCGACCTCTTGTAACGCTCCTGGGCCGTAGCCACAGTGTCCTTTAGAACCTCCAGATTTTGTCGTAGTTCTGTCAATCTGTCCTCCACCGCTGGCACCGAAACCGCAACCGGTGACCTAGGCAAAACAGTCGGATGGTAACCCAGGTTAGCGAAAAAGGGCGTTACCTTAGTGGAGCTGCTCTGAGTGTTGTTGTATGAGAACTCCGCCAACGGAAGCATCTTCAACCAATCGTCTTGGAGATGGCTGACATAACATCGAAGGTATTGTTCCAGGGTTTGATTTGTCCGTTCGGTTTGCCCATTTGTCTGAGGATGGTATGCAGAAGACAAACAGACATCAATCTGGAGTGCCGTACAAAACCCCTTCCAGAATCTAGACGTGAACTGCACGCCCCGGTCAGAGATGATCTCGTCTGGTACCCCATGCAATCGGAATACGTTCTGGATAACCAAATCCACTGTCTCTGCGGCTGAGGGAAGACCGGTACACGGAATGAAGTGAGCAGCTTTAGTCAATCGATCCACCACCACTAAAATGGTATTGTGCCCGCCGGAGACTGGCAACTCCACAATAAAATCCATGGAGATAGACCCCCAAGGGCGAGATGGCACGGGTAACGGTTGGAGGAGTCCCGTAGGAGCCACACGAGGGACCTTGCACCGGGCACAAACCACACATGAGTGGACATAGTCCTTCACATCCTTTAAACAGGTAGGCCACCAGAAAAAACGGCTCAGAAATTCCTGCGTCTTCAGTACCCCCCTATGACCAGCCAACACGGAGTCATGGACCAATTTGAGAACCCGAAGTCTTCAGCCTCCGGGACATAAATGCGTCGCTCTCTCAACCACACACCATTCCGAAGAACAAGAGTTACATCATTCGGGGGGGGCAGCAAGAAATACGTCACCATCATAGGCCAGCTTGATGTCCTTCCACAAGTCCTGGTCCTGGATTACTCCAACGAAATTGGCATCCGATAACACGGTCTGAGACGGGGTTCCAGGCACGGAGTCCACGGCGTGGATTCGGGACAAGGCATCGGCTTTCCCATTACGTGAACCTGGACGGTATGTAACGATAAAATTGAATTGGTTAAGAAATAGGCTCCAACGGGCTTGCCGTGGAGACAGGCACCTGGCAGACTTAAGAAATTCCAGATTACGATGATCTGTGAGTACTATCACTTGCTGCGCGGCTCCCTGTAAGTGGTGTCTCCATTCCTTGAAAGCGGAAATAATCGCCAATAATTCCTTGTCCGCAATGTCATAGTTCCTTTCTGCAGGGGACAACCGGCGGGAAAAGAAGGCACACGGATGCAAGAGACTCTTGTCCCCGGTCCTTTGAGAAAGAATGGCCCCTAATGCATAGTCGGAAGCGTCAACCTCCACGATAAAGGGAAGTGCGGGATTCGGATGTACTAATATTGGCGCTGAGGTAAAACATACCTTGAGACGATGGAATGCTTCCTGGGCCTGGGCGGACCACACAAACTTCTGTCCTTTTTTGGTTAACAGAGTGATGGGACGAACAATCTCTGAAAAGTTACGGATAAAGCGTCGGTAAAAGTTGGCAAAACCGACAAAGCGTTGTACCTCTTTGATGTTTCCCGGTTCCGGCCAGTCGAGAATGGCTTGTATCTTGCTAGATTCCATGTTCAGTCCCTGAGGAGAGATGACATAACCTAAGAATTGTATTTGTGAGCAGTGGAACTCGCATTTCTCCAGTTTAATGTACAGGTGGTTTTCCCTCAGCCGGGTAAGTACGGTCTTAACGTGCTCCTGGTGTTCCTGTAAAGAATCAGAAAAGATTAGGATATCGTCCAGATAGATCACCATGAATTGGTCCACGATATCCCTAAAAATATCGTTAACTAGATGTTGAAATGCCGCGGGAGCGTTACAAAGTCCAAAAGGCATCACTAGGTACTCAAAATGTCCGTACCGACATCGGAACGCGGTCTTCCACTCGTCTCCGGGACGTATACGAAGCAGATTATATGCCCCACGGAGATCTAATTTGGTGAATATTTTTGCCTGTTGGACCCTCTCCAATAGCTCAGGAATCAACGGTAACGGATACCGGTTCCGGATGGTTATCTTATTCAGTTCCCGGTAGTCAATACAGGGTCTCAGAGTCCCCTCCTTTTTCACGAAAAAGATGGGTGCCCCTGCGGGTGAGGTAGACGGACGAATAAATCCCTTGGCTAGGCTTTCATCAATATACTCTTTTAGTGCTTCTAGCTCAGGTGCCGCCAACGGGTAGACATGACCAAATGGAATCTCCGCCCCTGGGAGTAAGTCTATGGGGCAATCATACGGTCTATGCGGGGGAAGCCGATCAGCTTTTCTTTTGTCGCATATATCAGCGAAGTCACGGTAAACCGGGGGTAAAACAGGTACCTGTACAGTGCCCTCCGTATTTGATGTTACTGGAACCGGAACAGTTGGACAAATGGTCGGACCACTCTGCGGTGGGAAGGATATTTCTTTAGTCTCCCAATCGATGACGGGATTTGTAGACCGTAGCCACGGAATACCTAAAATAATCGGAAAATGAGGAGAAGAAATTATCATGAAAACAAGGGTCCCCTGCTGACCTGGCTTCATCACGCATTCGAGCGGTACGGTTTCCCGATCCACAGGTCCAGAGATTAACGGAGATCCGTCTACCGTCTCCATGGTAACCGGTGAGGATCTTTGCTGAGTCCGGATACCGTGTTTCCTAGCAAAGGAAGAGTCCATGAAATTTCCCCCTGCCCCAGAGTCCATCATTGCAGAGGTAGGAATTAGCTGTCCCTCCCAACGGATCTGAATGGGGAGTGAGCAATGGGTATATTTCCCCTCTGAGTCCTTCGGTGAGGTAGACATTACCGTCAAGGGAAACACCGCATCCAAGTGTCCACTTGCCTCAGAGATATCGGACTCTGCGTCCGTGTTGTCACACTCTGCCATGGCTGCCAATACTTTATTTGGGCGATTTGGACGTTTCGGGCAGTCGATCAAGAAATGGTCCGATTGACCGCAATAGAAACATAAACGCTCACGGAGCCGGTGTTCACGACGTTCATTGGTCTCTCGTTTTTGCAGAGAGTCCACTTGCATAGGTACGTCCTCGGCCTCCCGTGGCGTCCTGAGAGCGGGTTCTCTGGAAGGAAACGCAATATTGTTTACACGGTTTACAGCTGCCCATTTTTCCTGTCTACGTTCCGTCAAACGGGTATCAATGCGCACACAGTGCTGGAGAAACAGTTCAAAATCCCCTGGAGATTCGGAACGGGCTAACTCGTCCTTGATGGTACCGGACAAACCCTTTCTGAAAACAGACAATAAGGCATTGTTTCCCCAATCGGTGTCTACCACTAACCTCTTGAACTCAGTGGCGTATTCAACGACAGAACGCTTTCCCTGACGTAAGGAAAGGAGAGCCGCTTCAGCGGTAGCACGGCGATTCGGATCATCAAACATTTGCGCCATTGCATTCAGAAAGTCATCCAGGTGATTCAAACGGATGTCCCGATTCTCTATCATGGGATTAGCCCAAGCCAGTGCTCGTGAGGTTAATAACATGATGATACATAACACCTTTGACCGATCAGAACGGTAATAATCAGAATGTACATCGAAAAACAGTATACATTGGTTAACAAATCCACGGAACTGACTACAATCACCATTGAAACGGAATGGGGGTAACCTAGGCATACCGGCAGTTGATACGGACGTAGTGGGGACGGCTTCCTGAGCCTCCACTCTGACTTGCAAATCCTGTATAGCCGGCCCCAGTACCTGGTGATCATGGCCCAGCTGTGCCTCCACATCTCTAAGTTTATTCTGCACCGCCTCCATCTCCTGCTGCAGGGAGTTAATCATGGAGAAGAGCTGATCTACTCGTGTCTCAGTCATTGCCCCAGCGAAATCCTCTTAAGGCCTGAGTATAATGTAATACTATTGTATGTTCTGAGGATTTCGATAGCGTAGGGCAATGACAACCAGAGACGAGTTCTTGGTACAAGATATTTTATAATATGTAACCACGGTAGATACACAACGGAAGACACAGCGGTACAAATACACACAATACTTTCCCGAAACGGAGCGAAGGGAATTCCCGGGGCCACGCACCGGACTCCCCCAGGGAGACCACCAGAGCGAACCCCTATACAGGGACTGTCCGGCAATCACCCCGGAAGGCCTAAATGCGCAGCAGCCGGGACACAAGGGGCAAGCGGTAAAAGTCCAGGAGTGTCCGTACGGGATGAATGTCCAGAGTGGTTACGAACCAGAGAGAACCGGGCAGAGTGCTGACTGAAGATGGCAGACGGAATCCGGGCACAACTTGAGAAACCGGGTAAGGTCCAGAGTCGGTCGGTCGGTAGTCTTTAGGAGGATCCAAAGGCAAAACAGGATTAGCAGCAGCAAAGCAGGAGCACACAGCAAGCAGTATACTCAGGCACTGGACTAGGCTTAGAGGCGGCCTTTTAAGCAGCTGGACAGGAAGTAGGGCAACAGAACAGTAAACTCCATGTTAACCGAGGGCAAGCTCATTCAAAAGAGAACTGGAAAACCTGGAAACCTGACAGCAGGCGTCTATGAGACAACCCCCCACGATTAACCTGTAAGTGAAAGTACACAAACACCCGAAAAAATCTTTTATTTGGAATAAAAGAGAAAAAAACACCCTCTTTCCCCACTTTATTAATCCCCAAATACCCCCCCAGGTCCGGCGTAATCCACAGAAGGTCCCACGACGCATCCAGCTCTGCTACATGAAGCTGACAAGAGCAGCCGTAGAATACGACCGCTCTCTATCAGCTCAACGCAGCAACTGAAGTGAGCCGTGCGATCAGCTGTGCCCTCAGTCAGGTGACCCGCTGCCACCGCTCTCAGGTGGAAGACTTCAGCTGTGGCCGCGGATCACCTAAGTGACAGCACAGCTGATCACGCGTCTCACTGCAGTCACTCAGGGGATTTGCGATTACCTCTCTCTCTCTCCTCCTGACCGCAAATCTCCTTTCCCGGCGAAACATTAAAAAAAACAAAAGAAACGCAAAACGTTCTTTTACAGGAATCCGTTACTTTATTAGCACACTATTTGCAATGCATCCGTCACATGTGTCACACAACGCACTGTGACGGATACCTCACAACGCAAGTGTGAAAGCAGCCTAACACATGGTCAGTTGCCCTCCCACTGGAACTGGGTTAGGGTAGGGCCTTGGGGTGGCCATCACTAAAGTAGTGGATCTCCTGCCCACTAGTTCAGCAACCCGGGAGGTGGAGCTAGATACTGGGGAGTAAGGCGACAGAAGCACAGACAGGCAGTCAGAGATGGACAAAAAACAAGTGAGGCGTGTGGAGAATATGGTCGCTGGGGAGAGAGCTGCGCCATAGCTCCCTCAGGACCGAGCACATAGAGCAGTGTGCGGAACTCTAGGCTGGGTGGGTACTGCAAGTCCCACCAACAGAATACGCAGGGCATACTAGAGCCAGAAGCTGTGAATAAAGAGCGGCACCAGTAAAGGACTTGCGCTGCCTGCCATACGGGACAGGACCGAAGCCAATACAAGGCAGAGGGTCCCAGCATAGCTTCAGGCCACAGGGACCCGCACATCACAGCACAAGAAGGAAGGACTCATGGAGAAAAGCACCAGCTCTGACCTCTGAACTATCCGGGATAGGATGGAGCCCATGACAGCGGGACCCGGCACTCCAGAGGCGGTGATACTTCAGTGAGTAAAGAACTTTGACTGCAACCCCTGTGTCGTCCAATCCTTCCTGTGCCCTACTCTCGCTTTAGTTGCACAGCAGCAGGAGACTACTACTTCCAACATCCCTGGGGCCTGAGCTCTGTGGTGAGCTGCACCAACCGAGCTGCGCTACCATCTGCCCCAGAGGATACCTCCCGCAGCGGCGGCTCCTATATTAGCCGCAAACCATAGGTGGCATCACGAATACAAACGCTATCCTCCCCTGTAAAAAACCCCTCCGTCTTTTTTGACACCACTGGGGTCACGGAACCGAGCCTGACCAATGTGACATCCCAAACCGCCCATACACCGGCCCAGTGACGAGTAACCCCTCAGACCCCGTGGTCACGTCACAACAGCTTGACATCTTGTCTCCATGTCGGCAAGAATAAAAAACTGCTTGCTTCAGATGAATCCATGCCTCAAGAAATAATTTCTCTAGCAAACGGACCTGGCAACAGTGAGTATAACGTGACTTGGGTTTTTATACGAAACTGTATTGGAGAACAAAGAATGCACTGCAAGAATAAAAATGCTAAATTTACTCAAATTTAGGGTTATGTTCACACTGTTCTTGCTCTAAAATTAGTGTGCACAATTGGAACGCTCCTAGCGTACATGTCATAGGGTTCTAAAATATTTTTGGCTTTCATCTGACCAGTGTAGGTTAGTATAATGCATAAAAAATTAAGGAATACAATAAGAAACATTTGTAAAATGGATCTGATTTTTTGGGGGGGTTTAATCATGGAAGTCAATGACTAATAAGGCTACTTTCACACATCCGGTTTTTGCTCTGCGGCACAATACGGCACTGCAGAAAAACCGCAACCGTTTTTTGCCACCAATTGCGGGTTTTTTTGCATAGACTTACATTAGTGCCGTTTTGTGCCGCATGGGCTTGCGTTCGGTCCGGTTTTTGCCGCATGCGGCAGATTTAGCCGATGCCGCGGCGCATTTTTCAATGCATGCCTATGGACGCCGGATGCGGCGCGATGCGGAAAAAAACGCATCCGACCGCCGCATGCGGTTTCTTCCACTGCGCATGCTCAGTAGCATGCCGCAATCAGAAAAAAACGGACGGGCCGCATTTAAAAACTTATGCAAAGGATGCGGTGTTTTCGCTGCATTCGTTGCATAGGTTTCACAGCCGGATTGAGCCGCACTGCTCAAACCGGATGTGTGAAAGTAGCCTAAGGCATACCTCTGTTTGCAATGTATATTGGTAATTTACCCAGGCATATACATTTGGCAGAGATTATAGAGATACAGTAGTTGACTAATCAGACTTTTGGTACCATTCCTCTGGAAATATGGACAACTCCAAACACAATCTGCCTTTCACTGCAAAAGATTGACAGCTACCACCAGAGGGCGCTATCTGCATTATCTTTTAGACTTCTCTCATTGACTCCAATGGGGGCAAAAGAAATCTGTATATAGCTAGCTTGCCCTAGTGGAGAAAGGAATAAATGTGTATGTAGCCAACGCCCCCTAGTGGAGAGAGAAATAGAAATGTGTATGTAGACAGCTCCCCCTAGTGGAGGGAGCAGTAGAAATGTGTATGTAGCCAACTCCCCCTAGTGGAGAGAGGAGCAGAAATGTGTATGTAACCAGCTCCCCCTAGTGGATGGAGTAATAGAAATGTGTATGTAGACAGCTCCCCCTAGTGGAGAGAGGAATAGAAATGTGTATGTAGCCAGCTCCCCCTAGTGGAGGGAGGAATAGAAATGTGTATGTAGCCAGCTCCGCCTAGTGGATGGAGTAAAAGAAATGTGTATGTAGCCAGCTCCCCTAGTGGATGGAGTAATAGAAATGTGTATGTAGATAGCTCCCCCTAGTGGAGAGAGGAATAGAAATGTGTATGTAGCCAGCTCCGCCTAGTGGATGGAGTAAAAGAAATGTGTATGTAGCCAGCTCCCCTAGTGGATGGAGTAATAGAAATGTGTATGTAGATAGCTCCCCCTAGTGGAGAGAGGAATAGAAATGTGTATGTAGCCAGCTCCCCTAGTGGATGGAGTAATAGAAATGTGTATGTAGATAGCTCCCCCTAGTGGAGAGAGGAATAGAAATGTGTATGTAGCCAGCTCCTCCTAGTGGAGAGAGGAATAGAAATGTGTATGTAGCCAGCTCCCCTAGTGGAGGGAGCAGTAGAAATATGTATGTAGCCAGCTCCCCCTAGTGGAGGGAGGAAAAGAAATGTGTATGTAGCCAGCTCCGCCTAGTGGAGGTAGGAATAGAAATGTGTATGTAGCCAGCTCCTCCTAGTGGAGGTAGGAATAGAAATGTGTATGTAGCCAGCTCCCCCTAGTGGAGGTAGGAATAGAAATGTGTATGTAGCCAGCTCCCCCTAGTGGAGGTAGGAATAGAAATGTGTATGTAGCCAGCTCCTCCTAGTGGAGGTAGGAATAGAAATGTGTATGTAGCCAGCTCCCCCTAGTGGAGGTAGGAATAGAAATGTGTATGTAGCCAGCGCCCCCTAGTGGAGGTAGGAATAGAAATGTGTATGTAGCCAGCTCCCCCTAGTGGAGGGAGGAAAAGAAATGTGTATGTAGCCAGCTCCCCCTAGTGGAGGTAGGAATAGAAATGTGTATGTAGCCAGCTCCCCCTAGTGGAGGGAGCAGTAGAAATGTGTATGTAGCCAGCTCCCCCTAGTGGAGGTAGGAATAGAAATGTGTATGTAGCCAGCTCCCCCTAGTGGAGGGAGGAAAAGAAATGTGTATGTAGCCAGCTCCCCCTAGTGGAGGGAGGAATAGAAATGTGTATGTAGCCAGCTCCCCCTAGTGGAGGGAGGAATAGAAATGTGTATGTAGCCAGCTCCTACTAGTGGAGTAATAGAAATGTACATGTGCCAGCTCCCCCTAGTGGAGGTAGGAATAGAAATGTACATGTGCCAGCTCCCCTAGTGGAGGGAGCAGTAGAAATGTGCATGTAGCCAGCTCCCCCTAGTGGAGGGAGGAATATAAATGTGTATGTAGCCAGCTCCCCCTAGTGGAGGGAGGAATAGAAATGTCTATGTAGCCAGCTCCCCCTAGTGGAGGGAGGAATAGAAATGTCTATGTAGCCAGCTACCCCTAGTGGAGGGAGCAGTAGAAATGTGTATGTAGCCAGCTACCCCTAGTGGAGGGAGCAGTAGAAATGTGTATGTAGCCAGCTCCCCCTAGTGGAGGGTGGAATAGAAATGTACATGTAGCCAGCTCCTCCTAGTGGAGGGTGGAATAGAAATATACATGTAGCCAGCTCCCCCTAGTGGAGGGAGGAATAGAAATGTGTATGTAGCCAGCTCCCCTAGTGGATGGAGTAATAGAAATGTGTATGTAGATAGCTCCCCCTAGTGGAGAGAGGAATAGAAATGTGTATGTAGCCAGCTCCCCCTAGTGGAGGGAGCAGTAGAAATATGTATGTAGCCAGCTCCCCCTAGTGGAGGGAGGAAAAGAAATGTGTATGTAGCCAGCTCCGCCTAGTGGAGGTAGGAATAGAAATGTGTATGTAGCCAGCTCCCCCTAGTGGAGGTAGGAATAGAAATGTGTATGTAGCCAGCTCCCCCTAGTGGAGGTAGGAATAGAAATGTGTATGTAGCCAGCTCCTCCTAGTGGAGGTAGGAATAGAAATGTGTATGTAGCCAGCTCCCCCTAGTGGAGGTAGGAATAGAAATGTGTATGTAGCCAGCGTCCCCTAGTGGAGGTAGGAATAGAAATGTGTATGTAGCCAGCTCCCCCTAGTGGAGGGAGGAAAAGAAATGTGTATGTAGCCAGCTCCCCCTAGTGGAGGTAGGAATAGAAATGTGTATGTAGCCAGCTCCCCCTAGTGGAGGTAGGAATAGAAATGTGTATGTAGCCAGCTCCCCCTAGTGGAGGTAGGAATAGAAATGTGTATGTAGCCAGCTCCCCCTAGTGGAGGGAGGAAAAGAAATGTGTATGTAGCCAGCTCCCCCTAGTGGAGGGAGGAATAGAAATGTGTATGTAGCCAGCTCCTACTAGTGGAGTAATAGAAATGTACATGTGCCAGCTCCCCCCTAGTGGAGGTAGGAATAGAAATGTACATGTGCCAGCTCCCCCTAGTGGAGGGAGGAATATAAATGTGTATGTAGCCAGCTCCCCCTAGTGGAGGGAGGAATAGAAATGTCTATGTAGCCAGCTCCCCCTAGTGGAGGGAGGAATAGAAATGTCTATGTAGCCAGCTCCCCCTAGTGGAGGGAGGAATAGAAATGTCTATGTAGCCAGCTCCCCCTAGTGGAGGGAGCAGTAGAAATGTGTATGTAGCCAGCTCCCCCTAGTGGAGGGTGGAATAGAAATATACATGTAGCCAGCTCCCCCTAGTGGAGGGAGGAATAGAAATGTGTATGTAGCCAGCTCCTACTAGTGGAGTAATAGAAATATACATGTAGCCAGCTCCCCCTAGTGGAGTAATATAAATATACATGTAGACAGCTCCCCCTAGTGGAGGGTGGAATAGAAATATACATGTAGCCAGCTCCTACTAGTGGAGTAATAGAAATGTACATGTAGCCATCTTCCCCTAGTGGAGGGAGCAAGCAGACTTACAGCCTTTGTTGGTTCTGTATTATTATATCCTAATGGGGGCGCTGCTGCTGGCGTTATTTCTGTAGGGGATTTTGCTGGCACTATTTGGACAAGTGTCTGCAGTATCTTTATAGGGAGTCGCTCAGCTGATGTTACTGTTCTCATGTCCATACAATGTTTTCAAATGCGTTTTGAGAGCGGATACATACATAGCCTTACTGCAGCTTATTCCAACCATAAACATGGAAGCCGCCCTCCATTGCTTCTGCAGACGGCGACGTTTCTGTGTGGCTGGTGACTGAGCATGCGCGGCTTTGGCTGTCTGGAACATCCTCCTGAAAGCTGGCGGTAGTGACGCTGTGCAGCGACCGCCGGCAGAGGAAGCGGGGCGAGGCAGGAGCAGCGGTGACTATCCAGCCGCGGTGACTATCCAGCCAGGGTCACACAGCCCGGGCCCGGCTTCACCATGGGCTGCACACTAAGTGCCGAGGATAAGGCGGCGGCGGAGAGGAGCAAGATGATCGACCGTAACCTGCGGGAGGACGGGGAGAAGGCGTCCAAGGAAGTGAAGCTGCTGCTACTGGGTGAGGATGGGCTGAGAGGAGCAGACGGCTGGGGACTATACATGGAATGGCTGGGTGTATATGAGAGAACTCGGTATATAGCTGTACACATATACAGACTGTATGCACACAGTATATATCTACACATATACAGACTGTATGCACACAGTATATATCTACACATATACAGACTGTATGCACACAGTATATATCTACACATATACAGTCTGTATGCACACAGTATATATCTACACATATACAGACTGTATGCACACAGTATATATCTACACATATACAGACTGTATGCACACAGTATATATCTACACATATACAGACTGTATGCACACAGTATATATCTACACATATACAGACTGTATGCACACAGTATATATCTACACATATACAGACTGTATGCACACAGTATATATCTACACGTATACAGACTGTATGCACACAGTATATATCTACACGTATACAGACTGTATGCACACAGTATATATCTACACGTATACAGACTGTATGCACACAGTATATATCTACACGTATACAGTCTGTATGCACACAGTATATATCTACACATATACAGTCTGTATGCACACAGTATATATCTACACATATACAGACTGTATGCACACAGTATATATCTACACATATACAGACTGTATGCACACAGTATATATCTACACGTATACAGACTGTATGCACACAGTATATATCTACACATATACAGTCTGTATGCACACAGTATATATCTACACATATACAGACTGTATGCACACAGTATATATCTACACATATACAGACTGTATGCACACAGTATATATCTACACGTATACAGACTGTATGCACACAGTATATATCTACACGTATACAGACTGTATGCACACAGTATATATCTACACGTATACAGACTGTATGCACACAGTATATATCTACACGTATACAGACTGTATGCACACAGTATATATCTACACGTATACAGACTGTATGCACACAGTATATATCTACACGTATACAGACTGTATGCACACAGTATATATCTACACGTATACAGACTGTATGCACACAGTATATATCTACACGTATACAGACTGTATGCACACAGTATATATCTACACGTATACAGACTGTATGCGCACAGTATATATCTACACGTATACAGACTGTATGCACACAGTATATACCTACACGTATACAGACTGTATGCGCACAGTATATACCTACACGTATACAGACTGTGTGCGCACAGTATATATCTACACGTATACAGACTGTGTGCGCACAGTATATATCTACACGTATACAGACTGTGTGCGCACAGTATGTATCTACACGTATACAGACTGTGTGCGCACAGTATGTATCTACACGTATACAGACTGTGTGCGCACAGTATGTATCTACACGTATACAGACTGTGTGCGCACAGTATGTATCTACACGTATACAGACTGTGTGCGCACAGTATGTATCTACACGTATACAGACTGTGTGCGCACAGTATGTATCTACACGTATACAGACTGTGTGCGCACAGTATGTATCTACACGTATACAGACTGTGTGCGCACAGTATGTATCTACACGTATACAGACTGTGTGCGCACAGTATGTATCTACACGTATACAGACTGTGTGCGCACAGTATGTATCTACACGTATACAGACTGTGTGCGCACAGTATGTATCTACACGTATACAGACTGTGTGCGCACAGTATGTATCTACACGTATACAGACTGTGTGCGCACAGTATGTATCTACACGTATACAGACTGTGTGCGCACAGTATGTATCTACACGTATACAGACTGTGTGCGCACAGTATGTATCTACACGTATACAGACTGTGTGCGCACAGTATGTATCTACACGTATACAGACTGTGTGCGCACAGTATGTATCTACACGTATACAGACTGTGTGCGCACAGTATGTATCTACACGTATACAGACTGTGTGCGCACAGTATGTATCTACACGTATACAGACTGTGTGCGCACAGTATGTATCTACACGTATACAGACTGTGTGCGCACAGTATGTATCTACACGTATACAGACTGTGTGCGCACAGTATGTATCTACACGTATACAGACTGTGTGCGCACAGTATGTATCTACACGTATACAGACTGTGTGCGCACAGTATGTATCTACACGTATACAGACTGTGTGCGCACAGTATGTATCTACACGTATACAGACTGTGTGCGCACAGTATGTATCTACACGTATACAGACTGTGTGCGCACAGTATGTATCTACACGTATACAGACTGTGTGCGCACAGTATGTATCTACACGTATACAGACTGTGTGCGCACAGTATGTATCTACACGTATACAGACTGTGTGCGCACAGTATGTATCTACACGTATACAGACTGTGTGCGCACAGTATGTATCTACACGTATACAGACTGTGTGCGCACAGTATGTATCTACACGTATACAGACTGTGTGCGCACAGTATGTATCTACACGTATACAGACTGTGTGCGCACAGTATGTATCTACACGTATACAGACTGTGTGCGCACAGTATGTATCTACACGTATACAGACTGTGTGCGCACAGTATGTATCTACACGTATACAGACTGTGTGCGCACAGTATGTATCTACACGTATACAGACTGTGTGCGCACAGTATGTATCTACACGTATACAGACTGTGTGCGCACAGTATGTATCTACACGTATACAGACTGTGTGCGCACAGTATGTATCTACACGTATACAGACTGTGTGCGCACAGTATGTATCTACACGTATACAGACTGTGTGCGCACAGTATGTATCTACACGTATACAGACTGTGTGCGCACAGTATGTATCTACACGTATACAGACTGTGTGCGCACAGTATGTATCTACACGTATACAGACTGTGTGCGCACAGTATGTATCTACACGTATACAGACTGTGTGCGCACAGTATGTATCTACACGTATACAGACTGTGTGCGCACAGTATGTATCTACACGTATACAGACTGTGTGCGCACAGTATGTATCTACACGTATACAGACTGTGTGCGCACAGTATGTATCTACACGTATACAGACTGTGTGCGCACAGTATGTATCTACACGTATACAGACTGTGTGCGCACAGTATGTATCTACACGTATACAGACTGTGTGCGCACAGTATGTATCTACACGTATACAGACTGTGTGCGCACAGTATGTATCTACACGTATACAGACTGTGTGCGCACAGTATGTATCTACACGTATACAGACTGTGTGCGCACAGTATGTATCTACACGTATACAGACTGTGTGCGCACAGTATGTATCTACACGTATACAGACTGTGTGCGCACAGTATGTATCTACACGTATACAGACTGTGTGCGCACAGTATGTATCTACACGTATACAGACTGTGTGCGCACAGTATGTATCTACACGTATACAGACTGTGTGCGCACAGTATGTATCTACACGTATACAGACTGTGTGCGCACAGTATGTATCTACACGTATACAGACTGTGTGCGCACAGTATGTATCTACACGTATACAGACTGTGTGCGCACAGTATGTATCTACACGTATACAGACTGTGTGCGCACAGTATGTATCTACACGTATACAGACTGTGTGCGCACAGTATGTATCTACACGTATACAGACTGTGTGCGCACAGTATGTATCTACACGTATACAGACTGTGTGCGCACAGTATGTATCTACACGTATACAGACTGTGTGCGCACAGTATGTATCTACACGTATACAGACTGTGTGCGCACAGTATGTATCTACACGTATACAGACTGTGTGCGCACAGTATGTATCTACACGTATACAGACTGTGTGCGCACAGTATGTATCTACACGTATACAGACTGTGTGCGCACAGTATGTATCTACACGTATACAGACTGTGTGCGCACAGTATGTATCTACACGTATACAGACTGTGTGCGCACAGTATGTATCTACACGTATACAGACTGTGTGCGCACAGTATGTATCTACACGTATACAGACTGTGTGCGCACAGTATGTATCTACACGTATACAGACTGTGTGCGCACAGTATGTATCTACACGTATACAGACTGTGTGCGCACAGTATGTATCTACACGTATACAGACTGTGTGCGCACAGTATGTATCTACACGTATACAGACTGTGTGCGCACAGTATGTATCTACACGTATACAGACTGTGTGCGCACAGTATGTATCTACACGTATACAGACTGTGTGCGCACAGTATGTATCTACACGTATACAGACTGTGTGCGCACAGTATGTATCTACACGTATACAGACTGTGTGCGCACAGTATGTATCTACACGTATACAGACTGTGTGCGCACAGTATGTATCTACACGTATACAGACTGTGTGCGCACAGTATGTATCTACACGTATACAGACTGTGTGCGCACAGTATGTATCTACACGTATACAGACTGTGTGCGCACAGTATGTATCTACACGTATACAGACTGTGTGCGCACAGTATGTATCTACACGTATACAGACTGTGTGCGCACAGTATGTATCTACACGTATACAGACTGTGTGCGCACAGTATGTATCTACACGTATACAGACTGTGTGCGCACAGTATGTATCTACACGTATACAGACTGTGTGCGCACAGTATGTATCTACACGTATACAGACTGTGTGCGCACAGTATGTATCTACACGTATACAGACTGTGTGCGCACAGTATGTATCTACACGTATACAGACTGTGTGCGCACAGTATGTATCTACACGTATACAGACTGTGTGCGCACAGTATGTATCTACACGTATACAGACTGTGTGCGCACAGTATGTATCTACACGTATACAGACTGTGTGCGCACAGTATGTATCTACACATAAGGAGCATGTATGCACACGGTACATATCTGCACACGGTACATGTCTGTACACACGTGCAATATGTACACGCACGGTATATATCTATACACACGTGCAGCATGTTTACACAAGGTATATATGCGCACATGCAGCATGTATACGCACGGTATATATCTGTACACACATGCAGCATGTATACGCACGGTATATATCTGTACACACATGCAGCATGTATACGCAAGGTATATATGCGCACATGCAGCATGTATCTTCACGGTATAAATGCGCACATGCAGCATGTATACGCACGGTATATATCTGTGCACACATGCAGCATGTATACGCACGGTATATACCTGTACACACAGGGGGCTGGAGACTATGTACATATGTACATATCTATAAAGTACCTGGCAGAAGTTTGGGCGCACTTGTTCTTGCAATGGTTTTCCTTGTTCCTATTGGAATGTGCTTACTATAGATTCAGGCTGAAGATAGCAAAACTGCAAAGGAACATGAAAGCAAGGCGTAAAGAAACACGGGAAGCAAACCAAAATGTGTGTTAAACCTTAGATCCCAAAAAGGTCTTCAGGTAATCACCTAGAATGGCTTTTCTGCAGTCTTGAAGGAGTTCCCAGAGGTTCTGAGCGCTTGGTGGTTGCTTTGCCCTTATTCCAAACCATCTCAGTTGGGTTAAGGTCAGATGATTGTGGAGGCCATGTCCTCTTAGGCTATGTGCGCACGTTGCGTACAAGCCCTGCAGAAATTTCTGCAGCGTGCTGAAGAGCACATGTGCGCTTTAGATCGCTGCAGAAATGTCCGTAGTGAGCGCCGATTCCATGCGCTCTGCCTGCAGCTCCTGCCATAGACAGAGCAGGAGCTGCCGGCAAAGCGCAGGAAAGAAGTGACATGTCACTTCTTTTTGCGCAGCGCTTCGGCAGTAGCCGAAGCGCTGCGCTCTTAAACGCCACGTGCGCACGGCCCCTGCACAGTCTCCATAGACTATGCAGGGGACGCAGGACGCATGCAGTTACGCTGCGCTACAAAGCGCAGCGTAACTGCATGTTTTTACGCAACGTGCGCACATAGCCTTATGCAGATCTCCATCCCTCTCCTTGGTCACATGGTCCTTTCATACCTTGCAGATGTGTGTTTGGGGTTATTGTTCTGTTCCAACACAAATGATGGTCCCACTAAGTACAAAGCAGATAGGATGGTATGTCATTGCAGAATGCTGGGGACACTGTTGGTTCATTCCAAATTAAAGGCACACTTGCCCAGCAAGAACCATCACACCTCCCCCTCCATTATCACCTTTCCTGCGTCTCACAAAGACCTGGAGCTTGGAAACAAACTTCAAATTTTGACTTGTCAGATCACAGTACAGAGATCCACTGATTAGTGATGAGTGAGCACTACCATGCTCGGGTACTCGAAATGAGCAGGTCAGACGCTTGGATGGCCTCGACTTGAATACAATGGAAGTCAAGTGGAAACTCGAGCATTTTTCTGGCAAATCGTCCTGAAAAATGCTCAAGATCTCCAGCGACTTCCATTAAATTCGGCACTCAAGTCGAGCCCGCCCCAGCGTTTGACCTACTCGTTACGAGTAGTAGACCATGGTAGTGCTCACTCATCACTACCACTGATCATCAGATGTCCATTCCTTGTTCTGCTTGCCCCAAACAAGTCTATGCTACTTGTTTTCAGTCGTCAGTAATGTCTTCTTTCCAGTAATTTGACCATAAAGACTTTCTCAGTGTTCTCTGGACAGTTGAGATTTGTTTGCTATGGTACTTGATGTCTGTGCATCATTTCTGAGGGCTGTTACCTGAGTTCCTGACAGTTTGTGTTCTCTGGAGGCTGGTAACTGATTATCATCCTCTGCAGCAGATATATCTTGGTTCTCCTTTCCTGGGGCTGTGAGAGGCAGCTGGGTTTCGTGACTGTACTCTAAGATACCTTCAAGGTTCTAGTAATTTTCGGGGTTGAATGACCTTCAAGTCTTTAATTTGAACTGTTTTTAATCTTTATTAATCAATAGTACACATGAAAATAATAATAATTGATGAATTCCAGAATAAGAAGCAAATTTGTCTGATAAGATATATTACAGAGTTGCTTACTTTCATGTGTACTATTGATTTATAAAAAAAAAAAGATAAAACGACGGTTACGCTTGCTATGTTCACACTAGAAAAATGATTTTTCTTAAGAAATTTCTTAAGAGTGAAGGATTAGTGCACCTGCGTTTTCGGTGCGTTTTTACCGCTGGTTGCTCCCTGCGTTATTGTGCCATTATCTATGGTAAATAACGCAGTTAGCTGCAGAAAAGAAGTGACATGCTCATTCTCTTTCTTAAGAAAATCTACTGAAGGAATTTTCTTAAGAAAAAAACGCAGTGTGCGCACAGCAAATTTTTTTGCCATAGGTTTTGCTGGGGAATGTCTGCAGAAAGGTTACAAGAATTTCTCAAGAAATTTCTGCAGCAAAAACGCACCAAAAACGCAGGTAAAAAACGCAGTGTGTGAACACAGCCTAAAGGAATGGTGGACTGTCACTTCTCTTTATATTGCTAAGTGGTTCTTGCCATATTCTGCATTAAAGGGAAGACTGTTAGCACAGGGTGACTGATCAAACAAAGTACAATCACTTGGGCATCATAGCAGGGACCATCACTTACTTCCCACCACCTAATTGTTTTCCATCTGTCTCCTCCTTTTTCTGGCTTTATGAAGCCAAAGCCCTCAAAGACTAGGGGCAGGGCGGAGATAGTAGGAAAACCAGCAGGAGGGAAGGTGTAAATGATTGACCCCGCCATGTATCATGGAGACTTGAGTTTGAGCAGTCACCCTGATGTACAAAAGGACTCAAGACTCAATTTGACTGTGTGCCGACATTGCCTCTGCAAAGTGCAAACACACCTGATGGTCCCAAGCACTATCTTTTGGCTTGTGATTCCACAAATGAACTCTTGACAATGCTTACCTGTCCTTTAGAAGACGTTCCATCATTTATGGTAGGGAGAAAGGAATTGGCGTCTTTCTGCCATCTTTGGTGACACTGATGACATGGTAGAACTTGGTTTTTCTGCAGCTGATGTCGTGGGATCATCTTCGCCGATGCTAGATCGTGCTATGGATAGCACGGTCTCTATTCAGCACTGTACATTACATTTAGTAATGAACGTGCTCCTAGAATTTGGTGATAAATGCCAAAATTTGGTGCGTTTCAGTAAATAGTGGCCCCATTTCATCAGAGTAAAAAAAAAATGTTGAAAAACAGAGTACAATGCTAAGATACAAAGAAATGATGCAACTTTGACTGACATTTTCACACCAATTTTGGTCAACGCTGCCACATGGGTGGAGCTGGGGTGCAGCGGCGTGGTGACACCCGCTCACCTAATTCATGACGAGCTGCGGAGTGCCTTATGCCACAAATCTTATGCCAGACTCTGAATGTAGTGAGATTTTATAGGAAGGCACACTCCACTTTTCAGACTCATGTCCTCGTAATGAATCCGGCACCCCAACCTTGCCAAGACCGGCGTGAACAAGGCTGATGTTGATGAATCGGGCTGTAGTGCGCATTATAGCTCCTCATTTGATAAGGAGGCATGGTTTCTTAACAGTTTCAACTTGCACCAAAATTCAGGCACAAAGTAAGCCAACCAATAATAGTGTAAATACAAGCGTCTAATAATTTCTCATCCGGCATGAACCACTATGATGAATTGGGCACATTTTCACGCCATCTAGTCTTGGCTCACTCCAATGCCTTGCGAAAGTATTCGGCCCCCTTGAATTTTTCAATCTTTTCCCACATTTCAGGCATCAGGCATAAAGATAAAAATGTTAATGTTATGGTGAAGAATCAACAACAAGTGGGACACAATTGTGAAGTTGAACGAAATGTATTGCTTATTTTATACTTTTATAAAAAAATAAATAACTGAAAAGTGGAGCGTGCAATATTATTCATCCCCTTTAAGGTAATACTTTGTAGCACCACCTTTTGCTGCGATTACAGCTGCAGTCGCTTGGGGTATGTCTCCTTTTCAGTTTTGCACATCGAGAGACTGAAATTCTTGCCCATTCTTCCTTTGCAAACAGCTCGAGCTGAGTGAGGTTGGATGGAGAGTGTTTGTGAACAGCAGTTTTCAGCTCTTTCCACAGATTCTCGATTGGATTCAGGTCTGGACTGTGACTTGGCCATTCTAACACCTGGATACGGTTATTTGTGAACCATTCCATTGTAGATTTTTCTTTATGTTTGGGATCATTGTCTTGTTGTAAGACAAATCTCTGTCCCAGTCTCAGGTCTTATGCAGACTCCAACAGGTTTTATTCTAGAATGGTCCTGCATTCGGCTCCATCAATCTTCCCATCAATTTTAGCCATCTTCCCTGTCCCTGCTGAATATAAGCAGGCCGAAACCATGATGCTGCCACCACCATGTTTGATAGTGGGGATGGTGTGTTCAGGGTGATGAGCTGTGTTGCTTTTACGCCAAACATATCATTTTGCATTGTGCCCAAAAAGTTCGATTTTGGTTTCATCTGACCAGAGCACCTCATTCCACATGTTTGGTGTGTCTCCCAGGTGGCTTGTGGCAAACTTTAAACGACACTTTTTATGGATATCTTTGAGAAATGGCTGCTTTCTTGCACTCTTCCATAAAGGCCAGATTTATGCAGTGTACTGATTGTTGTCCTATAGACAGACTCTCCCACCTCAGTTGTAGATCTCTGCAGTTCATCCAGAGTGATCATGGGCCTCTTGGCTGCATGTCTGATTAGTCTTCACCTTGTTTGAGATGAAAGTTTGGATGGATGGCCGGGTCTTGGTAGATTTCCAGTAGTATGATACTCCTTCCATTTCAATATGATCGCTTACACAGTGCTTCTTGGGATGTTTAAAGTTTTGAAAATCTTTTTGCAACCAAATCTGGCTTTAAATTTCTCCACAACAGCATCACGGACCTGCCTGTTGTGTTCCTTGGTCTTCATGATGCTATCTGCGCTTTAAACAGAACACAGACTATCACACAGCAGGTGCATTTATACGGAGACTTCATTACACAAAGGTGGCTTATATTTATCATCATCAGTCATTTAGGACAACATTGGATCATTCAGAGATCCTCAATGAACTTCTGGAGTGAGTTTGCTGCACTGAAAGTAACGGGGACGAATAATATTGCACGCCCCACTTTTCAGTTTATTCTTTTTTTACAAAAGTGTAAAATAAGCAATAACTATTGCTCACCTTCACACCTTCACTTGTTGATTCTTCACCATAAAATTAAAATTTTTATCTTTATGTTTGAAGCCTGAAATTAGGGAAAAGGTTTAAAAATTCAAGGGGGCCGAATACGTTTGCAAGGCACTGTATATAAAGCTGCTACTCTGTCAATTGAGTGATTTCTCTGGTTTTCCTTCGCGCTGTCATCAGCAGAGAGATGCAATACAGAAATACAGATGCTATACTTCTATGAGCAGAATCCCATCCGCAGCATATTAACAAATCCAAAATGTAAGTACAGTCGTGTAGAAATATGGATGTGAATCAACAGGGGCGTATATTAGAAATCATGGGGCCCCATAGCAGAAAGTTCTATATATATATTTTATTTTGGGTGGGTCACATAAGCGCATATCTCACAACTTTGCAGCTTTTACGAAGTAATTTTCCTCCCATTGAAGACCCTAGATCCCCCTTTCATTACACCCATAAAGTATTATACAAAGAAAGGTGCACTCCAAACACTGTATGATACCTCCACACACACAGTATGATTCCCAACTGTGACCCTCACACAGCCCTCCAGGCAGTTTATTTGGCCTACATACAGTATAATTGCCCCCACACCTCTTCACACTGTTTAATGGCCCCCACAAACCCTCTACACAGTATGATGGCATCCACACAAACCTCACTCTGTATAATTGCTTGAATACAGTATAAAGGTCCTTAAATAGTCCTGCGTAAAGTATAAAGGCTCCCTTTAGCCCTCCAAATATTAAAATGGCCCCCACATACTCCTTCAAATATTAAAAAGGCTCTCACAGACCTCCATATAGTAAAATGGTCTTCCATACAGTATAATATACCCCCCTCATTGTCATCCACATGGTATAATGGGCTCCCCATAGTCCTCCACATGGTATAATGGGCCCCCCACAGTCCTCCACATGGTATAATGGGCCCCCCACAGTCCTTCACATGGTATAATGGGCCCCCCACAGTCCTTCACATGGTATAATGGGCCCCCCACAGTCCTTCACATGGTATAATGGGCCCCCCACAGTCCTTCACATGATATAATGGGCCCCCCACAGTCCTTCACATGGTATAATGGGCCCCCCACAGTCCTTCACATGGTATAATGGGCCCCCACAGTCCTCCACATGGTATAATGCCCGACACAGTCCTCCACATGGTATAATGCCCCCCCCCCCCCCCACAGTCCTCCACATGGTATAATGCCCCCCCCCACAGTCCTCCACACGATATAATGCTCCCCCGCACTGGCTTCCATATGGTAGAATGCGCCCTTGCACAGGCTTCCATATGGTAGAATGCGCCCCCGCACAGGCTTCCATATGGTAGAATGCGCCCCCCGCACAGGCTTCCATATGGTAGAATGCGCCCCCGCACAGGCTTCCATATGGTAGAATGCGCCCCCGCACAGGCTTCCATATGGTAGAATGCGCCCCCGCACAGGCTTCCATATGGTAGAATACGCCCCCGCACAGGCTTCCATATGGTAGGATGCGCCCCCGCACAGGCTTCCATATGGTAGGATGCGCCCCCGCACAGGCTTCCATATGGTAGGATGCGCCCCCGCACAGGCTTCCATATGGTAGGATGCGCCCCCGCACAGGCTTCCATATGGTAGGATGCGCCCCCGCACAGGCTTCCATATGGTAGGATGCGCCCCCGCACAGGCTTCCATATGGTAGGATGCGCCCCCGCACAGGCTTCCATATGGTAGGATGCGCCCCCGCACAGGCTTCCATATGGTAGGATGCGCCCCCGCACAGGCTTCCATATGGTAGGATGCGCCCCCGCACAGGCTTCCATATGGTAGGATGCGCCCCCGCACAGGCTTCCATATGGTAGGATGCGCCCCCGCACAGGCTTCCATATGGTAGGATGCGCCCCCGCACAGGCTTCCATATGGTAGGATGCGGCCCCCGCACAGGCTTCCATATGGTAGGATGCGCCCCCCGCACAGGCCTCCATATGGTAGGATGCTCCCCCGCACAGGCCTCCATATGGTAGGATGCGCCCCCGCACAGGCCTCCATATAGTAGGATGCGCCCCCCACAAAGGGCTTCCATATGGTAGGATGCGCCCCCCCCCCCCCGCAAAGGGCTTCCATATGGTAGAATGCGCCCCCGCAAAGGGCTTCCATATGGTAGAATGCGCACCCAATGACTGAGGGAGAACCCAGTGCCAGCGCTGACACCGGGGCCCCCCAACTCTTGGGACCCATAACGGCCATGTGGTCTGCCGCCATTGGCAGTATGCTACTGTGAATCACTCTGCAGGGTTGCATTGACTCTGCTTTTAAATGGACAGTATACTTCCCAAAGTAACGTGTGATTGTGGTATAATGTACATAGTCACTTCTGTATTAAATAACAACTAGAACTAATCGGACAGTGTGTTCTCACCTCCTGCAGTGGCATCGCTCCAGTGATATCAACGGCGCTCTTTCCGGTGGTAACTGGATATTGTCATGGTTCCTGCAGCAAGCAATCAGCCGTCGCTAGTAAGCAGCAACTTGATTGACTCATGATTGTCTCTTTGTATTAAATGGTAAAGCCTGCAGTTGGCGAGCGGCTGCTGCCGAAACACGATGCCACAAAGTTGTCATACCATAAGATAATGCTTTGTGTTATCCTAAGGGTATGTGCCCCCGATCAGTGCTCACTGCGTCCTGATGTGGGTCCTGCCCTATGGAGCTGCGAGTCTCCTCCGCTGGAGAACGCTGGAGACCGCAGGTGCTTGTACCCACAATCAGGGTTCAGTGCGCTGCGGTCTCTCTCTTCTGTTCTCCCTACAGAGGACGCATACGAATCCGCAGTAAACAATTGACATGTTGCAGTCTGGAAAGACGCTCCGCAGGTCAGTGTTTGCTGCAGAAAAAACAAGCACAGTGAGCACGGGATTTCTAGAAATCCATCCACTGTGCTTTTACTGTACAATGCAGCAAAACCACGCTACATCCAAAACACTGCAAACCCTGATCGTGGGCGCCCAGCCTTATAATTCTGTAGTATTTTTAAAACATTGACAGCTAGGTGACACTAGAATAAGGGTGGGCAGCACCTACTAACTTCATCTTATAATCAGTTGACCATTATTAGGCGACTGCTCTTTATGCAGTTCTCCACCATACCTAATGACCAAGTATGACTCAATTACTGCAGTGATTGCTTCATGCCGTGATGCATCACGCTTCTATGGCATCTCTATGAAAGAACCCTCTCTTGCTTTCGTTAGGACCTGTCATGGGGACATTTTAGAGGGTTTTCTTGGCAGTTATTGAAACAAGGGCTCTGCAGTTCTGAAATTAGTTATGTCTTTAGCTGACTTAAAGGGAATCAGTCACCAGATTTTTGCTCCCCCATCTGAGAGCAGCATAATGTAGAGCCAGAGACCCTGATTCCAACAATGTGTCACTTACTGAGCTATCTGATGTCATTATGATAAAATCAATGTTTTCTCTGCTGCAGATGTAGCAGTTATACAGAGCTCATGCATCTGCTGGACTACCTGCAGCACGCCAAGTGGTCCTCTAATGATGATCTACTGCTGATTAATCAGTGATTTTATCAAAACTATACTAAGCATCCCAGTAAGTGACACATCGCTCAAATCAGGATCTCTGTGCATACATTATGCTGCCCTCATATTAGATGGCGAAATCCTGGTGACAGATTCCCTGTAAAGGAGAACCCTGCTTAACTCCCAAAACAAACTACAGGGAAATTGCAAAAGAAGTTCAATTCCACAATAATTTGAAGGCTTATTGGTGAAGGCTTATTTTTTGCCCCCTGAGCTGACATTTTTACTGATACCACTCTAGGGTAGATATGTTTTGATCGCCATTTATTGCAATTTTGTGACAACCAAAAAAAAAAAAAAACAATTCAGTTTGCATATTTTTTTTTCTCTTTACGCCATTTACCCATCAGATTAATTTTTTATATTTTGATCGGACACTTCTGAACGCAGCCATACCAAATGTGTATTAATGTTTCATTTTTAATTTGGCAAAAGATGGGGGATATGTATATATATATATATATATATATATGTATATATATGTATATATATATATATATATATGTATATATATATAAATGTATATGTATATGTATGTGTGTGTGTAATATATAAAATCGTATTTTTCGTTTTCTAAGACGCACCCCAAATTCAGAGGTAAGAAAAAGGTATAAAAAATATGGGGTCTGTTTTATAATCCGGTGGTGTCTTAACGCTGTTTCCCGGCTCTGCTGTGCCCCGGGCTGGCTCAGCGTTGCCTTGTGCTGGCTGTGCTCTGCCCCATTCTGGCTCTGTTCTGTGAGAGGGGCAGCGAGGCACGGTTTATTCTGAAGATATGCTTCAAACAAATGGCGCCCGGATGCCAAGAGCTCCATCTGTGCACACGCGGACTCTGAGTGCCATTATTTGAAGTCCTTACCACTGTTGTTGTCAGAGTGGCTTGTACCTCGCCGGCCGCTGCCGCACACAGCAGCTCCGCCGGCTGCCGCACAGAGCCCGTGCCTCCTGTGACCCCTCTCAATCACCTCCCGGTAAGCTACATTCGGATTTTAAGACACATGCCTCATTTTCCTCACAAATTTTTGGTAGGAAAAGTGTGTCTTATAATCCGAAAAATACGGTATGTACAGTGTTTAACCCCTTCAGCCCCCAGCCTGTTTTCACCTTAAAGACCCGGCCATTGTTTACATTTCTGACCAGTGTCACTTTGACAGAGGGGCATTGCAGCTATAAGTCCCCTTACCTGGCAGCCAGACTGGCTTGCAAAGTCTCCTTAAGGAGAATAGTGTTCCCCCGTGGTCCCCACATAGCTTTCTCATGAGCCAGATCAGACACCCCCATACTTTGCACTGACGAGGGGCAAGCACCCCGAAACACCGTGTCTGCAAATTGGGATTCTGATCTGGCTTATATATCCTGAGTCATATTGCAAAGGATTGTCGAAAATCCACTTGTGACTTTTAGGATCGCTACTTCCAATAGGTGGCGCTGTGCTAGAGTTTGTCTCCTTTACTGGAGAGACAATTTGAATATTTCCCAGAGGGGCATTGCAGCTATAAGTCCCCTTACCTGGCAGCCAGACTGGCTTGCAAAGTCTCCTTAAGGAGAATAGTGTTCCCCCGTGGAATTTTAGGGGCATTGCAGCTATAAGTCCCCTTACCTGGCAGCCAGACTGGCTTGCAAAGTCTCCTTAAGGAGAATAGTGTTCCCCCGTGGTCCCCACATAGCTTTCTCATGAGCCAGATCAGACACCCCCATACTTTGCACTGACGAGGGGCAAGCACCCCGAAACACCGTGTCTGCAAATTGGGATTCTGATCTGGCTTATATATCCTGAGTCATATTGCAAAGGATTGTCGAAAATCCACTTGTGACTTTTAGGATCGCTACTTCCAATAGGTGGCGCTGTGCTAGAGTTTGTCTCCTTTACTGGAGAGACAATTTGACAGGTTATAACTCTGGAACGCTTCAACGGATCCTGGCGATTCTGAGATTGTTTTTTCATGACATATTGTACTTCATGTCAATGGTAAATTTAGGCCGACATTTTTTGCGTTTGTGTGAAAATTTTGGATATTTGGCGAAAATTTTAAAAATTTCGCAATTTTCAAAATTTTTAATTTTATGCCCATAAATCTGTGAGATATGTCACCCAAAATAGTTACTATATAACATTTCCCACTTGTCTACTTTATACCAGCACAATTTTCGAAACAAATTTTTTTTCCGTTAGGAAGTTAGAAGGGTTCAAAGTTCATCAGCAATTTTTCATTTTTCCAACAAAATCACATTTGGAGTGACTTTGAGAGGCCTAGGTGACAGAAAATACCCAAAAGTGACCCCATTCTAAAATCTGCACCCCTCACACTGCTCAAAACTACATCGAAAAAGTTTGTTAACCCTTTAGGAGCTTTACAGGAACCAAAGCAATGTGGAAGGAAAAAATGAAAATTTTATTTTTTTACACAAAAATGTTACTTTAGCCATAAAATTTAGCATTTTCACAAGGGTATCAGGAAAAGTGCACCATAAAATTAATTGTGCAATTTCTCCTGAGTACACCGATATCTCATATGTGGGGGAAATCAATTGTTTGGGCGCACGGCAAGGCTCAGAAGAGAAGGAGCATCATTTGAATTTTTGAAAGCAAAATTGTCTGGAATAATTAGCAGATGCGATGTTGCGTTTGGAGACCCCCTGAGGTGCCTAAACAATGGAGCTCCCCCACAAGTGACCCCATTTTGGAAATTAGACCCCTCATGGAATTTATCTAGATGTTTATTAAGCACTTTGAACCTCTAGGGGCTTCACAAAAGTTATTAACTTTGAGCCGTGAAAATAAAAAAAAAAAAAATTACTGCGAAATTGTTACTTCAACCAGGTAGCTTTTTTTTCACAATGGTATCAGGAAAAATTGCAGCGTAAAATGTATTGTGCATTTTCTCCTCAGTACACCGATGCCTCATATGTGGTGGAAATCAAATGTTTGGGCGCACAGCAGGGCTCGGAAGGCAAGGAGCGACATTTGACTTTTCAAACGCAAAATTGTCTGGAATCGTTAGTGGACGCCATGTTGTGTTTGGAGACCCCCTGAGGTGCCTAAACAATGGAGCTCCCCCACAAGTGACCCCATTTTGGAAACTAGACCCCTCATTGAATTTATCTAGATGTTTACTGAACACTTTGAACCCCTGGAGGCTTCACAAAAGTTTAGAATGTTCAGCCGTGAAAATATATATATTTTTTTTTTTTTTTACCATGAAATTGTTATTTCAACCAGGTAGCTTTTTTTTCCACAAGGGTATCAGGAAAAAATGCACCATAAAATGTATTGTGCAATTTCTCCTGAGTACACAGATACCTCATATGTGGTGGAGGGTAATTGTCTGGGCACACGGCGGGGCTCAGAAGAGAAGGAGCGCCATTTCACAGCAAAATTGGTTGGAATTATTAGCGTACGCCATGTTGTGTATGGAGACCCCCTGAGGTGCCTAAACAATGGAGCTCCCCCACAAGTGACCTCATTTTGGAAACTAGAGCTGCCATGGCATAAATCTACATGGGTAATGAGCACTTTGAACCCTCAGGTGCTTCATACATTGAGGCATAAAAACAAAAAGTACTTTTTTTTTTCCACAAAAATGTTATTTTAGTCTCAATTTTTTAATTTTTACAGGGGTATCAGGATAAAATGGACCGCAAAATTTGTTGGGCAATTTGTTCTGAGTACGCTGATACCTCATATGTGGTAGAAAACCACTGTTTGGGCGCACGGCAGAGCTCCAGAGGAAAGGACCGTCATTTGACTTTTTAAATGGAAAATTAGCTGGAATCGTTAGCCGCACCATGTTGCATTTGGAGATCCCCCTGATGTGCCCAAACAGTGGAGCTCCCCCACATGTGACCCCATGTTGGAAACTAGACCCCCCCCATACAAAGAAATTAGTTTGGCAAAATAAAAAATACAGACGTCAGTAAAAAAAAAGAAATATATATATATATATATATATATATATATATATATATATATATATATATATATATATATATATATATATATATATATATATATATATATATATATATATATATATATATATATATATATATATATATATATATATATATATATATATATATATATGAGCGCCTGCAACTGACACTAAGGCAAGTGCCACACGTGAGATCAATGCACTAATCTCGCATCGCATCACCCGGCACAGCCGCACACTCTTCTCTGGAAGAGAGCGACCGTGCCGGATGATGCGATATGAGACTCGTGCATCGCTCTCATGTGTGGCACTGGGCTGACCCTTACAATATTCAGTAAACAATACTGTAGTTGACGATTACTACAGTATAATTTTACTGGCCCTACACTAAGTTTATTTGTATTTCTTTCTTAGTTTACATAAAAAAAATTAGGACGAACGCACGGATGTGCTGCAAAAAGGGGGGGGACTAGGTGGGATGGAAAAAAGATGGATGGAGGATAGAAGAGGACGCAACGGATGCTGGAGCAGCGGAGGATGGGAGAGGGCACAGCGGATGGATGGGAGAGGGCGTGGCGGATGGAGGAGCGGCGGAGGATGGGTGAGGGCACAACGGATGCAGGAGCGGCGGAGGAAGGGGGGGCGAGGGGAAGGGTGGAAGGGGAGTGGGAGGTGAGATTGGGGATAGCTACCTTACAGAATGGATCTAAGCAGCAGGATTGCAGCAGATCCGGGAGGGAGGAAGGGGGCAGAGGATTAAGGGGATGGGAGAGAGCAGGCAGCAGATCAGGGAGGGGGCAGAGGCTGATGGGGGAGTGAGGTGGCAGATGCAGGGGTGCAGAGGCTGATGGGGGAGTGAGGTGGCAGATGCAGGGGCGCAGATGCAGGGGCGCAGCGGCAGATGCAGGGGCGCAGCGGCAGATGCAGGGGCGCGGCGGCAGATGCAGGGGCGCGGCGGCAGATGCAGGGGCGCGGCGGCAGATGCAGGGGCGCGGCGGCTGATGGGGAGAGTGCGGCGGCTGATGGGGAGAGCGGTGGCTGATGGGGAGAGTGCGGCGGCTGATGGGGAGAGTGCGGCGGCAGATGCAGGGGCGGTGGAGCGGCTGATGAGGAGAGTGCAGTGGCGGTGGAGCGGCTGATGGGGAGAGTGCAGTGGCTGATGGGGAGAGTGCGGCGGCAGATGCAGGGGCGATGGAGTGGCAGATACAAGCAGGCAGCAGAAAGAAAGCAGCGGCGTCAGATGCAGGGGGGGGGGCGCAGCGTGAGGAGAGCAGCGGCGTCAGATGCCCCCATACATCTGACGCCGCTGCTCTCCTCCCGTTACGCCACCCCCTGCATCTGACGCCGCTGCTCTCCTCCCGCTGCGCCACCCCCTGCATCTGACGCCGCTGCTCTCCTCCCGCTGCGCCACCCCCTGCATCTGACGCCGCTGCTCTCCTCCCGCTGCGCCACCCCCTGCATCTGACACCGCTGCTCTCTTACTGCTGAGTAGCGACGTAACATACAGGGGCGCAGCGGGAAAGTAGTGGCGTCACATGCAGGAGCGCAGCGGGAGAGCAGGGGCGAAGCACATGGAGCAGGGCAGCGGTGGATCGGGGGCTGTGACTCACAGATGGGCGCCCGCAGGGATCGCTCCCCTCAGATTCCACGGAGGGAGAAGCTAAGGAGAGCGATCTCCTACAGCGAGCTCACCCGGTCCCAGATGCACGGTGCTGCTTGGAGAGATCGGTCACAAGGCCGATCTCTCCAATCAGAGCTGGGGGCGGGTGCAGTAAAGCTCACTGAGCTCCAGCCAATGGCCAGTGCTACAGCTGCACTGACACAGCTGGATTTCAATGCTTCAGCCATTTTCAATGGCTGAAACATAACACTGGCTGTGATTGGCTGAGTGGCGTTCGTCAGCCAATCACAGCCTCCGTAGGTCCGGGAAGGAGACACCACCCCTCCTGAGGTCAGGTACAAGTCCTCTCCTTCCCGAATCTACAGTTTTTTAAAAACCGATCGCGGTGCCCGGTGTTCTGGTGCCGCGATTCCGCCATGACGGATGTATCTGTCATGGGTCTTTAAGTACCAGGGCACCATGACGGCTAGATCCGTCAAAGGTCGTGAAGGGGTTAATAGTCCCCTTAGGGGACTTGAATGTGCGCTTGTCCGATTGCTTGTGCTATACATGGCAGTTCATCAGCAATGCTATGTATAGCACAAGTCACAATCTCCTTTGAATGCCGGGTTGCAGTGGCGTTTACAGAAACATCGTGATGACAGGTAGGGGGTCATCAGCTGGTCTATAGCAGATAAAACAAGGATTTTAGCAAAATTTCATCAATCAGCTAACTGACTGCTGGAATCGGGGTTTCTGTGTTACATTATGCTGCTCTCTGATTGGGTATCAGACACCTGGCGACAGATTCCCTTCAATGTGCAGGTATTGAAGTTGTATTTTTTCATTGTGAAGTAGAGGAGATGCCGCTCTGCTCCTTTTCATCTTTGTTGCCATGCAGTTACATAGTGAGGTTTTCTCGCAGTGTACGTTACATTTTCCCTGGCTGCAGGGCCTCTCAGAATCGGGAAGTGCCGTATAACAGGAAGGAAAACTTGCTCACAACCATTTTGCAATCACAGGCCGTGGTTGCTGGCATGATAACCCTTCACCGCTGACAAACTGTGCTGCATGTCTTACATACAGATTGCATTGTGAATTTGCAGTAATTTCCCCCAGTGCAAGGGATATGCTACACCATAAATGGGCATGGTGTGAATACAAATCAGATCTGCATGTCGTGTGCCATATGTTTGTCTGGGGATTTGATTGTGTATGACAGCATTAAAATCCTTGTTGGCAGCACATTGCTCCAGTAAATGGGACGTGCCGCTGACAACATGATGGTGTATGGGGACAGAGCTATCGTTACACAATCCTCCTTCCCCCTGTAGTGTGTTTTTGACCCGTGTGACCTGGCAAGTAACTGAGCACTGATGGTCATAAAGAGGTTGTCCACTACTTTAGCATTGATGGCCTATCCTTAGGATAAGTTACCAATGTCTGATCGGCTGGGGTCCGACACGCAGCACTCCCCTCCGATTAAGGCTATGTGCGCACGTTGCGTACAAGCCCTGCAGAAATTTCTGCAGCGATCTGAAGAGCACATGTGCGCTTTAGATCGCTGCAGAAATGTCCGTAGTGAGCGCCGATTCCATGCGCTCTGCCTGCAGCCCCTGCCATAGACAGAGCAGGAGCTGCCGGCAAAGCGCAGGAAAGAAGTGACATGTCACTTCTTTTTGCGCAGCGCTTCGGCAGTAGCCGAAGCGCTGCGCTCTTAGACGCCACGTGCGCACGGCCCCGGCACAATCTCCATAGACTGTGCAGGGGCCGCAGGACGCATGCAGTTACGCTGCGCTACAAAGCGCAGCGTAACTGCATGTTTTTACGCGACGTGCGCACATAGCCTAACTGTTTACAGTGGCAGCAGGTAGCCAGAAATGCTCAGTTTTGGAGCTGCGCCATCTTCTAGCGGCCGGGTACTTCACATCCGCTTCCCATTGGTTTGAGTGGGAGGCGGATGTGTGGTACCTGGCAGCTATTAGAAGATGCTTTTTTACTGTTTTGGTTTTTTGTTTTTTTTTGTTTTTTTTTTAAGAGGATTCTCTAATCAGCTTGAAAATTTCAAGAAACAAAATGCATATTATATGTCACAGCATTTAATAAAACACCTACAAAAATATTGCAAAAAAACAAACCATGAAACAGATTGGCTATTTTGGTGTATACGGTGGCATGCAAAGGTTTGTGCAACCCGGTCAAAATTACGGTTATTGTGAACAATTAAGCAAGCTAAAGATGAAATGATCTCTAAAAGGCATCAAAGAGGACACATTTCCTTTGTGTTTTAGGCCAATATATATATATATATATATATATATATATATATATATATATATATATATATATATATATATATATATATATCTCTCTTTTATATTTTTAAATGAACGGAAAATGGGTCATTGCAAAAGTTTGGGCACCCTGCATGGTTAGTACCTGGTAGTGTGATATCCCGGCACTCATTCTACTGGTGCTGAGATAAATCTGTTAGTGGCCTAGAATTACTTTGGACACTGCGAGTTAGGAAGTATGTAATACATTGTGTTCTGTTGTGCGTACACTGAGGACTGTTAAATATACTTTGCTGCCATCTACTGGTCAATGTATGTGTTTGAAAGTTAGGTGTTCTTTCTCCTCACAACAAGCTGTCGTGGTAATGATTGGGAGGAGCCTCTCACCTCAGTGTTGGCACTTCTCGTTAAGAGGAAAAAAAAATTTGGTCCAGTCTAGTCAATCTCCTTTTCAACTTAAACTTTTTTATAACAAAATGTCTGTTAGAGCTGCTAGTATGATTGCTAGAGAGGCAAATGAGAATCCCAACCTGACTGCAAAAGACCTTCAGGAAGATTTAGCAGACTCTGGAGTTGTGGTACATTATTCTACTGTTAAGAGACACCTGTACAAATATGGTCTTCATGGCAGAGTCATCAGAAGAAAACCTCTCCTGTGTCCTCAACACAAAATTCAGCATCAGAAGTATGCAAAATATATCTAAACAATTATCTAAACAATATCTAAAGCGTTTTAGGAACAAGTCCTGTCCTGTGGACCGATGAAGTTAAAATAGAACTCTTTGGCCACAATGACGAAAGGTACACTACAGTTCAAAAGTTTGGGGTCACCCAGACAATTTTGTCTTTTCCATGAAAAATCATACTTTGATTTATTAAATGAGTTGCATAATGAATAGAAAATATAGTCCATACATTGACTAGGTTAGAAATAATGATTTTTACTTGAAATAATAATTTTCTCCTTCAAACTTTGCTTTCGTCACGGAATTCCCCCTTTGCAGCAATTCCAGCTTTGCAGACAGTTTGCATACTAGCTCTTAATTTGCTGAGGAAATCTGGAGATATTTCACCCCATGCTTCCAGACGACCCCCCCCCCCCCCCCACAAGTTGGATTGGCTTGATGGGCACTTTTTGCGTACCATACGGTCAAGCTGCTCCCACAACAGCTTTATAGGGTTGAGATCTGGTGACTGGGCTGGTCACTCCATTGCAGATAGAATACCAGCTGCCTGCTTCTTCCCTAAATAGTTCATGCATAATTTGGAGGTGTGCTTTGGGTCATTGTCCTGTTGTAGGATGAAATTGGCTCCAATCAAGCGCTCTCCACAGGGTATGGCATGACGTTGCAAAATGGAGTGATATCCTTCCTTATTCAAAATCCCTTTTACCTTGTACAAATCTCCCACTTTACCAGCACCAAAGCAACAACAGACCATCACATTACCTCCACCATGCTTGACAGATGGCGTCAGGCACTCTTCCAGCATCTTTTCAGTTGTTCTGCGTTTCACAAATGTTCTTCTGTGTGATCCAAACACCTCAAACTTAGATTTGTCCGTCCATAACACTTTTTTCCAATCTTCCTCTGTCCAATGTCTGTGTTCTTTTGCCCATATTTAATCTTTTCCTTTTATTAGCCAGTCTCAGATATTGCTTTTTCTTTGCCACTTTGCCCTGAAGGTCAGCATCTCGGAGTCGCCTCTTCACTGTAGACATTGATACTGGCGTTTTGCGGGTACTATTTAATGAAGCTGCCAGTTTAGGACCTGTGAGGCGTCTATCTCTCAAACTAGAGACTGTAATGTACTTGTCTTGTTGCTCAGTTGTGCAGCGGAGCCTCTCTTTCTACTCCGGTTAGAGCCTGTTTGTGCTCTCCTTTGAAGGGAGTAGTACACACCGTTGTAGATAATCTTTAGTTTCTTGGCAATTTCTCGCATGACATATCCTTCATTTCTAAGAACAAGAATAGACTGTCGAGTTTCACATGAAAGTTCTCTTTTTCTGGCCATTTTGAGAGTTTAATGGAACCAACAAATGTAATGCTCCAGATTCTCAACTAGCTCAAAGGAATGTCAATTTTATAGCCAATTTTATAGCTTAAAAGCAAAACTGTTTTCAGCTGTGCTAACATAGTTACACAAGGGTTTTCAGGGGATTTCAAAACATCCATTAGCCTTTTAACACAGTTAGCAAACACAATGTACCATTAGAACACTGGAGTGGTGGTTTCTGGAAATTGGCCTCTATACACCTATGTAGATATTGCATTATAAACCAGACGTTTGCAGCTAGAATAGTCATTTACCACATTGACAATGTATAGAGTGTATTTCTGTTTAATTTAATGTTAGCTTCATTGAAAAAAATGTGTTTTTTCTTTCAAAAATAAGGTAATCTTTAAGTGACCCTAAACTTTTGAACTGTAGTGTATGTGTGGAGAAAAACGGGCACAGAATTTCAGGATAAGAACATATCACCACCCATTAATCATGGGGGTAGATCAATCATGCTTTGGCGTTGTGTTGCAGCCAATGGTGCGGGGAACATTTCATGGGTAGAGGGAAAAATGGATTCAATGAAATTTCAACAAATTCTTGATGCAAACATAACACCATCTGCAAACAAGCTGAAGATGAAGAGGATGGCTTCTACAAATGGATAATGATGCTAAACACACCACAATAGACTACCTTAAAAGGTGCAAGCTGAAGATTTTACAATGGCCCTTACAGTCCTCTGATCTGAACATCATTGAAAATCTATGGCTGGACCTCCGAAGAGCAGTGCATGCAAGACAACTCAGGAATCTCACAGAACTGGAAGATTTTCCAAGGAATAATGGATGAAAATGCCTTAGACAAGAATTGAAAGACTCTTGACTGGCTCCAAAAGCAGATACTTGTCAAAGGGGGTGCTACTGGGTACTAACCATGCAGGGTTCCAAAACCTTTGCATCGACCCATTTTCTATTACTAAGGAAATGTCATGTTTAACCCCTGCGCAACCTAGGACATATATGTTTGTCCTAGGTTGCCTCCCCCTTGTTACCGGGGCTCACATGGCTAGTCCGGTGTCATCCCCGCAGATGCCTGCTGATCGGAACAGCAGACGTGTGGCTAACAGGTGTAGGTGGATCAGAGATCCATCCGCGCATTTTAACCCCTTTTATATCACGCTGTCAAACTCTGACAGCGCAATTTAATGTTCTCCAGTATGCATTGCCCTTTCCCTGCTGCCATCAGCGACCCCCATGATGCCATCACCCCCCTTTTGCCTCATTGAAAATAAACAATTAATAAACATATTTGATATCACTGCGTTCAGAAATGGCAAATCTATCAAACTATAAAATCAACTAATCTGATCAGTAAAAGGCTCAGCAAGAAAAAAAATTCCAAAAATACTTTTTTTTTTGCTCGCCGCAGCATTAAATTAAAATGCAATACCAGGCAATCAAAACATCATATCGATTAAAAAATTGTATAATTAAAAACTCCAGCTCAAGGTGCAAAAAATAAGCTATCACTGAGCCCCAGATCCCAAAAAAATAAGACCGCTATGGGTCCAAAGGACTTTATTTTTTATTTTTTTAACACACTTTGAATTTTTTTTCATTACTTACAAGTAAAACTATGCATGTTTGATATCTTCGAACACGTCCTGATCTGGGGAATCATAATGCCAGGTCAGTTTTACTATATAGTGAATATGGTACATAAAAAAATCGTGGAATTGCACTTTTTTTTTTTTTATTGCAATTGCACCACACTTGGAATTTTCTTTTACTGTTTTCCTGTACAATATGTGGCTGAATGAATGGTGTCTCAAAAGTACAATTTCTCCCTCAAAAACAAGCCCCCATATGGCTGTATTAAAATAAAAATAAAAAAATGGCTTTTGGAAGAAGGGGAGGGAAAAAATGGAAAATCACCTGGGGGAAGGGATTAATTTGATGCTATTTAATCTTCAGCTTGCTTAATTGTTCACAATAAAAGTAATTTTGGCCAGGGGTGCCCAAACTTCTCCATACCACTATAGCTGCTGGTTCTGTTTACATGATGCTTGTTGTAGACAAAGTGGGGCCCCAAATGCTCAAATAAAGCACCATCAGAGAGAAACATTTAAGGCCCGACTCATAAAGGCCGCTATTGTTCACGCCAATCTTTATGAGAAGGCGTGCGGTAGTGAGTGGTGACAAATACATTAAGAAGCTCTTCTTAAGTGGCGTGTTCCTCCTCCAAAGACTGTAGAATGATTTGTATTGTAAGGCTCACCTCAGCTATGAATTAGACAAGCGGGTATTGCCATGCCCAGACTAACCACCATCTCTACCCACTGTGACAGCTGGTCAAAAGTAGTGTGAAAACTCCACTTGTCTCAAAATGTTTGTGCAACTGCTCCAAAATTTGCAACACTTCAAAGCGCATTACCTCAGAATTCTGGCGTGATCTGTTAGATGAATCAGTGTATTAGGGTGCGTTCTTACAATTACATTACGCGTGTTCTGGGCATAGCAAATGTTCGAAAAGATTAGATTATTACATTAAACGGGCATTTAGGATTAAAATAAATGTTCGCTTCAGACCACCCCTTTAAGAGGGGCGACCCTGGTAATAGGAGAAATGGAGATATGAAGTAACAAGCAATGCGGGGAGAGAGGGGTTGAGAGATGATTTGAGGTAAATTGACTGATACATGGCAGATGTGAGACCGTTCTGTGGTAGATCGGACATTAGCTGTCTGAGTCTGTAAGGGGGGTTCTAGGCTCTAAATGGTCTAGGGAGGGAGCCGGACGATGAGGTGCTAGGAGAAGCCATCAGCAATGCACTCCTGGGAGATTCTGCGGCCTCATTGTGACGCAAGACAAGATGGTGTCTGCCCATTATAAGTGAATCGCCAAGAGTGGAGTCTAAAAAGGGAGACAATTGCCCTGGAAAGTGGCATATAGTGCTTGAATATTGTTAAAATATTAGTGTGTTATTGCCATGGTTCATTTCATCATAAAAGGCGGCACTAATAGTGATGAGCAAGTGTGCTCGCCACTGCTTGTTACTCAATCGGGCATTAGGGTTCTCAGGGGCGAATTGATTGAGCATAATGGAAGTGAATGGGAAACTCAAGTATTTTTAAACTCCGATGCTCAGTTGAGTAACAAGCAGAGGTGAGCACGTTCGCTCATCACTACTAATGACCCTGCAAGGTAAAGGGACTGGCTCCAATGTTCAATTGCGTAACAAGCAGAGGTGAGCACGCTCGCTCATCACTACTAATGACCCTGCGAGGTAAAGGGACTGGCTCTTCATCAGGAGCCGCCCCTTCTGATGAGACGAACCAGGGCAATGATGGCACCAGAGCTGAATCTCTGGTTGAATCAGATGGGTTACTAAGAATAGTGATCTGACAAAGGTCTGAGGCCAGTTTTAGGTGAGGGAAAAGGAAGAGATCACTGCAGAGCTGGAAGTGCTAGGCCCGCCTTGCTGCACTTGTGCTTAAAAGCGCTTACTACTACTAGGCATGAATGTAATAGGCACTGAAGGGACTTAACACACATACCGTTGCTTAAGGGTCTAATATCCTGCTGACAGGCCCTCTTTATATGATGAGAACTCTCAATGCAATCCTCAGATTGAGTGAGGAAAGAGGAAGCTCCTTTTCATCATCCAGAAAGTTTCCAGCATTTTGGGGAATTACTGAGAGTGATAATTGAATGGGGAAATTTACATGGTACAACATTGAGGATATGACAATATGATACAATGTAAAGTATTCAGTGTACAGCTTAGGCTGCTTTCACACATCCGTTTTTTGCTGAGCGGCAGAATATGGCGCTTTGCAGAAAAAACGCAACCGTTTGGGGGTTTTTTTTGCCGCCGGTTGCGTTTTTTCGTATAGGCTTGCATTAGCACCGTATTGTACCGCATGTCATTGCGCTGCGTCCCTTTTTTGCCGGATGCGGCATATTTAGCCCATGCGGCGGCCGGATGGAACGTTGCCTGGCACGTTTTTTTGTGTGGCGATGCAATTTACAATGCAAGCCTATGGACGCCGGATGCAGCGTCCCGCGGCAAAAACCACATCCGGCTACCGGATGCGGTTTTTTGCACTGCACATGCTCAGTATCAAGCCGCATCCATCAAAAAACGGACGGGTCGCATGGAAAAACTTCTGCAACGGATCCGTTTTTTTCACCGCATCCGTTGCATAGGTTTTTGAGCCGGATTGGGCCGTACTGCAAAAACTGGATGTGTGAAAGCAGCCTTATTTGTTGTGTCCTCTAACTCAACACACATCCATTAATGTCTAAACCAATGGCAACAAAAGTGAGTACACCTCTAAGTGAAAATGGCCAAATTCTGCCCAAAATGACAATTTTTTTTTGTGTGGCCACTATTATTTTCAAGCACTGCCTTAAAATTTTTTTGGGCATGTAGTTTGCCAAAGCTTCACATGATCCACTGGAATGCTATTCTACTCTTCCATGATGACATCAGAGTTGCTGGATGTTAGAGATGTTGCGCTCCTCCACCTTACATTTGAGGATGCTTCAGAGATTCTCAATTGGACTTAGGTCTGGAAATATGCTAGACCAGTTCAGCACCACTCTGTTTCTTAAGTAATACAGTGGTTATCTTGGAGGTGTGCTAGGGGTCTTATTCATGTTGGAATACTGCCCCGTGCCCCAGTTTCCAAAGCGAGGGGATCATGCTCTGCTTCAGACAGTCATTGTTCCCTCAATGAACTTTAGCTCCCCACAATCAGCAGCACTGATGCAGCCCCAAATCATGATATTCCTACCATCATGCTTGACTGTAGGCAATCCACACTTGTCTTTGTACTCCTCACCTGGTTGTTGTCACACACACTTGACACCATCTGACCCAAATAAGTTTATCTTGGTCTCATCAGACGTCAGGACATGGCTCCATTAATCCGTGTTAGTAGCCTGCTTGTGCTCAGCAAACGTTTTGTAAGCTTTCTTGTGCATCATTTTTAGAAGAGACTTCTTTCTGGGATGACAGCCATTCACTCCAATTTGATGCAGTGTGTGGTGGATGGTCTGAGCACTAACAGGCTGACATCACATCCTTTTTATCCTCTGAAGCAATGCTGGCAGCATTCATACATCTATTTTGAAAAGGCAACCTCTGGATATGACGTGGAGAATATGCACTCAACATCTTTGGCCAACCATGGCGAATCCTGCTCTGCGTAGAACCTATCTTGTTAAGCCACTGTATGGTCTTGGCCATCGTGCTACAGCTTAGTTTAAGGGTGTTGACAATCTTCTTATACCCTAAGCCATCTTTATGTAGAGCAACAATTATATTTTTCAGATCCTCAGAGAACATTTTGCCATGAAGTGCCATGTTGAACGTCCAGTGACTAGTAGGAGAGCGTATGTGCAATAACAAGCAAATTTATCACATTTACCCCTCCCATTCACACCTGAGACCTTGTAACATTGAGTCAGATAACACCGGTGAGGGCAATTGTATAATTGGGCATTATTTGGACATTTTCACTTGGGATTACTCACGTTTGCTACCGGCAGTGTAGAAATTTATGCTTGTGTGTTGTTATTTAGAGGACACATCAAATTTACACTTTGAGGGTATGTGCACACGATCAGTGTTTGCAGCATTTTGGACAATGCGTGTTTTACCGCATCCAAAACGCTGCATTGTCCCGTATAAGTACATTGGATGGGATTTATGGAAATCTCATGCACACTGCTTGTTTTTCTTGCAGCGTAAACTGACATGCAGCGCAGCTTCCCGAGCTGCAATTTATGCTGTGGAGCCGCGAGTGTTTTCAGCAGGGAGAACAGAGTCCATATCTGCCCAAAACCTGATTGTGGGGCACGGGCCACTGCAGTATCCTGCAGAGAACACTCGCAGTCCTGCAGCTGCCCTAACATTGATTGTGGGCATGGGCCACTGCATTATCCTGCAGAGAACACTCGCGGCCCCTGCAACCAGGATGCAGCGTATCCTGATCGTGCGCACATACCTTTATGCAAGCTGTACATTGACTTTCTTCAGTGAAAGACCAAATAAGACCAGCACAGTCCATCCATAGAAAATAAGTTTCTTTATTTCAATCCATTAAAATGCGAAAAGATATTCCAGCCAAAGGTACAGAGCATGAAGATGGATAAAAAAACAGCAACACGTTTCTGATCCTACACGGTCCTTAGTCACTGCCTGAAAGCACACACTAGACTGTGCAGGTGTTATATCCATTTTGTGCTGTGTAGTGTGTGCTTTCAGACATTGACTAAGGCCAATGGTGGGTCAGAAACATGTTGCAGGTTTTTTTTTTCTCCATCTTTATGCTCTGTACCTTGTGTTGGGATTTCTTTTTGCTTTTTAATGTATTGAAATAAAGAAACTTCTGTTTTCTATGGATGGCCTGTGCTGGTCTTATCGTTTTGTCTTTCCTTAGGCTAGGTTCACATTTCTGTTGCATCAGTCACATGCGTTGCTTGACGCTTGTGACTGATGCGTTGTACAACGGGTGACAAGAATTGGAATTTGTTGTCACGAGAAATCGGATTCTGTTGTAAAACGAGTGATCGTTCACAGTAGCCAGCCGCCAGCTTTTGAGAGCGATCAGATGATCTTCCGGCAGCCGGCTATTGTGAACGATCAGCTGGTCGCTCTCATTAGCCGGCCGCCGGGTGATCAGCTGATCGCTCACAGAAGGCGGCTGCCGGGCGATCAGTTGTTCGTTCGGCCGCCGAGAGAGAGCATGCGCAGCAAAATGAAAAGGATTCCACTGCTCAAAAAACGCTACATGCTGTGTTCCTGCCCCCCAACGGTCTGTTGTTCCACGACTGATCAGTCGGGCGGCGGATGCAACGCAAGTGCATCAGTCACAATCTGCCGCTCATACAAGTCTATGGGAAACAACGGAATCCGCCAAACGGATTGCGTTGTTTATCAGAGCGGCGGATTGTGACTGATCATAAACAACGGAAATGTGGACCTAGCCTTAGATTCAGTGGAGCTTTCTGACTTTTCTCCTAACTACTTAACATTGTATCAAAGTATCATATCATCAGTGTTGAAAAGATATAATAAAAAATTTACAAAAGGCAAGGTATATACATTTGAGAAATACTAGTGTGTATGTGTTTATATATAATTTCACACGTATATTTTTTTTTTCCATTTACACACCCCTCCCCTTTCTGCAGCATAGGACCATACAATAATTATCTGTTCATTTAAGGTACTTTCACACTTGCGTTCAGCGGAGTCCGTCACTATGGAGAATAGCGCAGTCCGTTAACGCACAGCGCTATTCTCCATAGACTTGTATGGACAACGCACTGTAACGCATCCGCTGGACGAAGCAACGTTATTTTGATGCTGCGTCGGGCGGAAGAAACGCAGCATGTAACTTTTTCTGAGCAGTGCAATCCGTAGGACTTCACTGCGCATGCTTTTTTTTTTTTTTTTTTTTTAAATCACAAACTTTATTTTGTCTCTCGGTGGCCGAATGTTCAGCTGATCGACCGCCTGCCAGCATGTGAGAGCGGTCAGCTGAGTGCCCGCCTGCCGGCATGTGAGAGCGCTCAGCTGAGCGACCGGCCGCCGGCATGCCAGGTCGCCGGCATGTGAGAGCGCTCAGCTGAGCGACCGGCCGCCGGCATGCCAGGTCGCCGGCATGTGAGAGCGCTCAGCTGAGCGACCGGCCGCCGGCATGCCAGGTCGCCGGCATGTGAGAGCGCTCAGCCGAGCGACCGGCCGCCGGCTATTGAGAACGATCAGCTGATCGTTCACAATAGTTTGCTGCCGGTAAAACTGTAAAGAAGAAAAAAAATAGCATTCCGTAGCATCCGTTGGGCCACTATATGCAACGCGTCCCTTGCATCCGTCACACAACACAATGCTACGGAAGCCGTCCACCGCAAGTGTGAAAGTAGCCTTAAGTATTAAAAAAAAAAAAAAAACACTCTCTGCTGCAGATCAGCTAGTCCTCGCAATGATGCGCTCCATCTAACCCTTTGGTGCCTTAGGCTGATGAAGCAAATTGCATTTCCACCCAAGTCCCCTTTATGAAAGTGTTGCTTCTAAAGTATTTTATTGGCCATGCCGTCATAAATAGAGAAGCGCGAACCTGAAAAGTAAAGTTCAGTGTTCATACCAAACAACCAAACGCAGACTTTACAAAAACTCATTGTTGGAGTTCAGGTGCTGTACGTATTCCTCTCGATCTGGCATCCCTGTGTCGATTTTCCTAGCAGATGTAACATTAGACAGCCTTAGGTTTCCCATCCTCTCTTCAGCTCTTTCACATTCTGCCCATATTTCAATGTAAGTTGAAGCTTTGTTCTATTCCTTTACAGGAGGGATTTATTTGTTTCTGTGTTAGATGAGATTTGCAGAGGACTTCGGATAGGAACAAAGATTTTGCGTCCTTTTTTGTGTAGAGACCTTTTCAAGCTCCCAGTAGGAATCGTTGTCTGCCAACTGGGGAGGGGGGAGGGCAGGCGTGGTTGGTTTAGGGTCTCAGACTAGATTTTTCTACCATTCCTCCCAGTAGGTCAATAGAAACAAGAAAACATTATTAGAGGAAGAAGTTAGTTTTATTGAAAAAATAGGTTCTGGACAGATTGACAGCGGCAGAAATCAGGCAGCAAACTCTTTCTAAACTGGAAGCTAAATGGTTCCATTGGAACAATTATCAATATGAAAGGCCTAAACATGCATATAAAAACTGCAAAACTCGAGCTGAAACACTAAAACCTACTGTAAAGATATTGTACCCCTCTGTTTCATGTCTGTAATACACCTGAAGGATGCTTATCATGTCCCAATTCATCCAAGTTATCAAAAAGTTACTGTGAAAATCGAGTGATACCTTTGTAATATCAGCGGCACCCAGAATTTTTGTAAAAATTATTGCAAACATGTACTCTTGCATAAGAATAAAGGACATTCTAATGCTACCCTATTTGGACAACTTTTTAATTTTAGGAAACTGGGAAGAAAATTGCACAGTAGTGGACGATGAGGTATTAGTTATCCTTTCAGATATAGGATGTATTATTATCAAGGACAAGTCAAAAATAAAACCTACAAACTCGGGATATGTATGGATGTGTGGTTTACTATCAGAAGAAAAAATAATGAAAGATAGTTTGGGAAGTCTCCATAAGGAGAAAAATGTCCCTGATGGACTTTTTGACAGCCACAATACCAGGCACTTCCGGTCATGTAGAAAAACAACAAGCCAGCACCAAATGTGCACTTCAGCACTAAAAATTCCAAACTGTACTTATTATAAAAATTTTTGAGATTTTTGGCAAAAAATTGCAATTTCTTGAGCTGCCTCGCCACGTCACGGCAAATCTCATTTGAGGCAGTCCTACACTAAAATATTTTTATAAAATGTGCCATACGGCCTCACATATGAATAGTAGAACTGCTCTTAGCAGCACTCACCTGGTCTATTTCAGTCCCGTACCCATGACTGAGTCATGGCTGTGGGCGGGACAGGTCATGTGCAGTATGAAGCCGGGTGTAAGTGTATCTGCTTCAGAGAGGTCTACTGCGCATGACCGGAAGTGCGGGGAATTCAAAAGCGAGGTCACAGCGAACGCAGATATGCACGGCACCGCTGGTGATGCTGCATTGAATAGCATGCTAGTACACCTCTGTGGCGTGCTGCTATGCTAAGAGGGAGGCTAGTCGATGGATATAACGACCTTGGGATTAGTCCATTGCTCATTAACATACCATAAAAGATCTTCTCTATACTAGTATATACAGGGATGGTTAGGGATTCGCAATATGCACCCAGAACTGCTCGTGCTTCTGTGTGCATATTGCACCTGACAGGTTCCCTTTAAGGGTGTTTTGGGAGAAATGTGGTGGTTATGTCCAACAAAATCACAAGGGTAGGACAAGGGTAGGGCAACTAATGAGTGAGGCAGAAACAACCGTGACTTTGGTAGAATAAAATATTTTTTCCTTATCCACCTTGATACTGAATAGAGAAATATTCAGTCGGATTTATGTTCTGTGCAGTTTTCCTGATGCAGGTTTATTTGCTACCAGGGGGATTCGCCAGCTAAAAAGCATTCTTTTCTGTAAATTTCATGGAATCCTCTGGTTGGAGTAGATGCCCTCCTCCAAAAGTGGGATTTTCACCTACCGTATATTATTCCTTTCCCCCTTCCATTTAATTCTGGTGGTATTAAGGACTATTCTGGAAGAGTTGGACGGATTGATCCTTTTTAGCCCTGGAGAGCTTGGTTCACACTAAGAATTGTCAGTCTCAGACTCCTGGATACTTCATGAGATTCACGATCTTCTGCCATGGGACCCAATGCTCCACCTTCAAGTTCGCAACCTGCATCTAAGCCTAGAATTTCAGGAGAGATTATTGTCTAAGGTTTTTTGTTTTGTTTTTTTTTTGCCAATTCACCACCCTTCTTTTAAGTATAAAAAAACATTTTCCTCTCTTACCTATACTAAAATTTGATGTAGGCTCTTAGATATCTCTTGTGGTTTGTAGACAGAACAGCAGGTTCCTCATACAGAAGTACTGGAATTTCTCCAGAAATGGACTTTTCACTACTACTTTGAAAATTAGAAATGTCTTTTAGGAAAAGCTGGGTCAGGTTTTACCAAGGGCTGAAACTTGAACTTTCATAGATCCCAAGAAATACTGTAGTCTCTTCTCTTTATCAAAAACCGAGATCTCATGGTGAGGTAATCCATCATTTCTTAGACTTTACGAGATGTCTTCTTAAAGTGTAAACATTGTTTTACTTTTTATTTTGTAATTTAATAGTACACATAAAAATAAGCAATTTTGTAATATCTTATCAGACAAATCTGCTTCTTTCTCTGTCAGAATGGATCAGTCATTATCACAATTTTCAATTGAGGTCAAATCTGTATTCAGTGAAGACTTTCCCATTACTGAGAGAAATCTATTTATACTGATGAAAATCTATGTAGAGAGAAGATGGAGGGGGTGGAGCTCTGCCGCTAGCTCCTCCGTCTCTAGCTCCTCCCATCATAGAATCTCATTAGTACCAGCCATGGCTGTGTAGTCAGAGTCGTGGAGGGGATCCCAAAAACGGATCCTCACAAACGATGTGTCTGAATGTCATATCGTGAAACCCATTGACTTTGCTGGGATGCCCAGAGTCACTGCAAAAAACGGATCTGCAAAAACGCGGTGTGTGAATGTATGTAGCCTGAGGATCTAGGCTTTGTCTGAGCTGAGATAAGCCTGTGCTGTGCTTGAGCACCGGTGAAGCTCCTCCTCTACAGGCAAGGGTAAAAAGTAACCACACTCAGAAAGAAGGAAAGCTGCACTCATCTCAGAATTGCTAGAGTGAACAAGATAACAAGATTAAGGTAATTCCTTCTTAAAGCAGATTTAAACTTTCAATAAACTGTGCACAAATCTATAGTCCAGTATACTGTATGTTCTCTCTGTATGCTTGTTTGTTTTTTCTGTGAGCTCATGTACTTTTGGGAGGATAGCTTCTATACAATATACATACAATATACAGGGACAATACAGCAACAGGATTGATGAGGACTTGTATAGGTATAAAAGCCAAAACATCACGTTATTAGCTCAGTTATCAGTTTCTTTGATCCTGGAGTATGATACACAACAAACTTGCTCCCTCCCTCCTCCCCTCTTCATAGACTAAAGCAATCTGATGTGAAACATGTAGTGAGCAGTACCTAAGAAAAGCCTGAGATTGGAAATTCAAATTAAAGCTATCTAATGACATATTTTACAAACTTTATATTTGTCATCTGAACTATTGATTTATGCAAAGTTTGTTTTATTTCTATCTAAAATTATACAGTGGGGAAAATAAGTATATAATACACTGTCGATTCCCACCTACAAAGAATGGACAGGTCTGAAAGTTTTATCATAGGTACACTTCAACTGAGAGAAACTGAATCTTCAGGAAATGTCTGACCTCAGGAATTGCAAACAAAGGTTTCTGTACCAAATATTAAGTTCTTTTTTTCTGTTGTATCAAATACGTATTTTTTCATGCAATAAATGCAAAGTATTTAAATCATACAATGTGATTTTCTGGATATTTTTTTTTGTTTCTGTCCCTCACAGGTGATGTGTACAAATACAGACCTCTCCATTCTTTGAAGGTGGGAAAACTATCAAATACTTATTTTCCCCACTGTAAATGGCTCCCTGTTCTTGCTAGAATTATAATATACATTACTGTAATTTTTTTTTATAGGACAAAAATTATTTTGAGTGAATTTATGATTACAAAAGGTCTAAGAAGCTGCCTATGAAGTCAGCTGTATTTGAGCATTTCACAGTGACTCAAGATGAAAAATATTGTGTGCCAATGCATGACAAGTGACCCAGATGAAAACAAATGCTGGGATACCAAAATCAGTGCATATTCAGGCAGTGATAAAAATGCTCCTACAAGAGCTTCCAATCTCAAAAGACATTTACAATGCTTTCACCCAGACGTTTTCAAAGCTGTGGCTGAGAAAGATAACAGCAGCACCAAGAAACCAGTGCCCAGCAGTTCCTGCCAGACAAAGGTGGAGGAAAGAGCATCTCAAACATCATTAACAAGATATTTTGTAAGTGACAAAGTTACTGTAACAATGACAGCAGATATGTTTATAAGACAGCTCATACAGCTTGTTGTAAAGGACGGTGTACCATTATCATTATTTGCACGACCAGCTTTTACAGTTCTTAATGGAGAAATGGCCCGCAAACTTGGTGTTTCCCTGGAAAGAGAAAGTATTAGAAAATTAGTGATTGGAGAAGCCCTTAAACAAAAGGAAGATCTTAAAAAGAAGCTTCATGTTTCTTATTATGGATGCCTGTACACGCCCAGAGTGAACTATTTTGCCATCAATGTTCAAAATGTTTTTGACAACAAAGATATTATCAACCAAATATTTTAGCAATTGATATTGGTATATAACAAAGATATTGTTACCAAGACACTGGCAGTAAAAGATACTAAAGCTCATCACACCGGCCAGTTTCTCCAGGCCGTAGTGGTAAAAGTTCTGCAAGATTACAAACTAAAAAAAAAACAGGTTCTTGCTATTGTAACGGACAATGCTTCAAACATAAGAACAATTAAACTGATGAATGAGAGTAATGAAATAATTAAATAAATCTTTATTTTTATATAGCGCTAACATATTCCACAGCGCTTCACATACATCAGGAACGCTGTCCCCATTGAGGCTCACAATCTAAATTCCCTATTTGTATGTCTTTGGAGTGTGGGAGGAAACCGGAGTACCCAGAGCTAAACCATGCAAACACTGGGAGAACATACAAACTCCTTGCAGATGTTGCCCTTGGTGGGATTCGAACCCAGGACCCCAGCGCTGCAAGGCTGCCGTGCTAACCACTGAGCCACCGTGCCGTGAACAACAGCTAGAAGAAAATTTAGGATTCAGTATGTTTGATATGGAAGGCCACAGTGCTGGTCATGTAACTGAGGAACAAACAGATGTTACAACAGAAGAACAGCAAAATGATACTTTAGGATTAGATGATCTTGTTGAAGCTGCTTCAAAACACTTTCATATTCATCACAGGCGCTGTGTTGTGCACACACTGCAGCTGACAATAAGAGTCTGAAAGAGGGACATGCTGGAAATCTGATTGGAAAAGTGAGGAAATTGGTTATTGCCGCCAGAACCCCTAAAATTGATTCCATCTTGAAGAGACGTGCTGGGAAAGGTTCAATTGTGGAACATGCCACTCGGTGGGGCAGCACTTATTTAATGATTGAGCGATTGCTTGAACTAAATCCATTTATTATAGATCTGGCAAACCCTCAGGTAACCCTAAATGAAGGTCAGTGGACACAGGTGGCTGAATTGAAGGAATTGCTTAATCACCCATTTACCGTGACTAAAAAATTACAAGCTGAGGATTTAACTCTTGGCATTTTCGTAAGGGAGTGGAAGATCTTGCTTTTTTGCCTGTCCCAAAGAGGATATTTAATCGCAGATGTCATTTTTGCTTAAATGAAACGGAGAGAAACACAGCTATTGGAAAATAAAATTCTTCTGGCAGCTGTTTATGTGGACACAAGTCATTGTATACTGCCTGATGATCAACAGCTTACTAAAGGAAAAGAAGCTGTGACTGAGGTAGCAGTTAGGATGAGTGGCCTTCAGGACTGCCAGGCACAAGAGGACTTGGGTCCTGACAGTGCTACTGCTGCCATATCTTCATCCTCATCAGGTGAGGAGTTTAACTTTGACAAGTGTTTGGATGATATGGAGCAGGCAAAGCGTTACCGCAAGGAAAAAAAAAAATCACTCAGTCTCCTATAGCAAGCAGATTGACCATATTTCAGAAAAAAATTTCGCTTGCTCTCAAAGAAAAAAATTCAACCGTTCATCAAAACTGACTGTGCATTAGGGAATTCCTTTATACCCTGAAATTGTTAGAGATGATGCCCATGTGGTTACGGCTTTGCCTCCAAACCAAGTTAGTGTAGAGAGGTTGTTCTCTAGCCTTAAAATTATTAGGTCAGAGTTGAGGTCATCTGCGAAGGAGGATCGGATGGAGGCAATTCTATTTTTTAGAACAAATTCATAGACTGCACAAATGTTATTTAGTATGTTTTTGTTGAAAAACTGTTTTTGCCACTTACACTGTGTGCAGCAAATGAGTATTTTTTTTTTGAGTAATTATTCACATAATTTTTATACATGTTGTCCTACTCCAAGCTGTATAGGCTTAAGAGCAAACTACCAATTAAGTAAATCAGGTGATGTGAATCTCTGTAATGAGGACGGGTGTGGTGTAATGACATCAACACCCTATACAAAGTGTGTTTAACTTCCTTTCCTTTGGCAAAATGGGTCAGAAGAGAGATTTGTGGGGCTCTGAAAAGTCCAAAATTGTGAGATGTCTTCCAGAGGGATGCAGCAGTGTTGAGTGCCAAACTTTTGAAGTGTGATCATCGAACAATCAAGCGTTTCATGGCAAATAGCCAACAGGATCGCAAGAAGCGTGTTGGTCAAAAAGGCGCAAAATAACTACCAATGAATTGAGAAAAATCAAACGTGAAGCTGCCAAGATGCCATTTGCCACCAGTCTGGCCATATTTCAGAGCTGCAACGTTAATGGAGTATCAAAAAGCACAAGGTGTGCCATACTCTGGGACAGGGCCAAGGTAAGGAAGGCTGAAAAACGACCACCTTTGAACAAGAAACATAAGATAAAATGTCAAGACTGGGCCAAGAAATATCTTAAGACTGAATCTTCAAAGGTTTTATGGACTGCTGAAATGACAGTGACTCTTGATGAGCCAGATGGATGGGCCAGAGGCTGGATCAGTAAAAGGCAGAGAGCTCCACTCCGACTCAGACACCAGCAAGGTGGAGGTGGGGTACTGGTATGGGCTGGTATCATCAAAGATGAACTTGTGGGACCTTTTCGGGTTGAGGATGGAGTGAAGCTGAACTCCCAAACCTGCTGCCAGTTTCTGGAAGACACCTTCTTTAAGCAGTGGTACAGAAAGAAGTCGGTATTGTTCAGGAAAAACATGATTTTCATGCAGGAGAATGCTCCATCACATGCATCCAACTACTGCACAGTGTGGCTGGCAAGTAAAGGTCTAAAAGATGAAAAAATAATTACATGGCCCCCTTGTTCACCTGATCTGAACCCCATAAAAAACCTGTGGTCACTCATAAAATGTGAGCTCTACAGGGAGGGAAAACAGTACACCTCTTGGAACAGTATCTAGGAGGCTGTGGTGGCTGCTGCACGCAATGTTGATCGTAAACAGATCAAGCCACTGACAGAATCTATGTATGATAGGCTGTTGAGTGTCATCATAAAGAAAGGTGGTTATATTGGTCACTAATTTTTTGGAGTTTTGTTTTTGCATGTCAGAAATGTTTATTTCTAAATTTTGTGCAGTTATATTTGTTTACCTGGTGGAAATAAACAAGTGAGATGGGAATATATTTGGTTTTTATTAGGTTGCCTAATAATTCTGCACAGTAATAGTTACCTGCACAAACAGATATCCTCCTAAGAGAGCCAAATCTAAAAAAACAAAAAATAAAACAAACCCACTCCAACTTCCAAAAATATTAATCTGTGATATTTGAGTCTTTTGGTTTGATTATAGAACATGGTTGTTGATCAATAATAAAAAATCCTCTAAAATACAACTTGCCTAATTCTGCACACAGTGTAGTTTATTACATAGTGTTGTATATAATATATATCTATATTACATAGTGTATTACATATTTACAATTTATTAGTTTTTTTGTGTTCTAAAGTCTTATTCCAATACATATATTGTATGTTCTATCTAAATATCTTGATTATTGTATCATAAAAATGATTACATGTCTGATGTTCACATTGTACTACAATGAATTTTGCACTTAAATATAAGCAATGTATGTCAGTCGGTGCAAGGGAAATTGAGGAGTCTGAGTCGCAGGTTTGGCTTACCGACTCCACAGCCCTGGTACCAACTGCTGTCTCCTATCTCAGTAATGGGAAAGTCTTTACTGAATACAGATTTGACCTCAGAATTGAGAATTTTGATAATGATTGATCAATTCTGCAAAGAAAGAAGCAAATTTGTCTGGTAAGATATTACAAAGTTGCTGCTTTTCATGGCCACTTTATTTCTTAACCCCTTCATGACCAAAGACTTACTGGTACGTCCTTTGTTATAGCACTGACACGCTGAGCTAGCATCTTTCCCTGCACATGTCACCTGATTTGATCAGCTGACATGTGCAGTGAACAGGCACTCCTGTTAACTAGTTAGATTGCGCTGTTAGACTCTGACAGCGCAATCTAACACGCACCAGGTCACACGGGTTGCCGATGGTTTGTCATGACAACCGACGGTCAGCTGATGAACGCCGGCATTCTCAGGAGATTGGCATTGGAGCTGTACAGCACAAGCGATCAGAGTGTACCAGCTTCAAGTACCCGAAGAGGAATGGTAAAACAATAAAAAGTGAAAAAAATTATTTAAGATGTAAAAAATAAAACAAAACACACACAATTTCAAAAACATATATTTGGTTCAGAAACGCCCGATCCATCAAAAGATAAAATTAATATGATCGGTAAACTGCGTAACAGGAAGAAAAAAACCCTCAAAAATTACAGGGTTTTTTTAGTCTCCGTAATATTGCAATAACAGGCTATCAAAACATCGCATCTAAACAAAAATGATATTAAAACGTCAGATTAGAACGCAAAAAATAAGCAATCACTGAGCCCCAGATCCTGAAAAATGAGAATGTTACAGAGCTCGACAAATGTGCAATTTTTGGAGGAGGCTCAAATTTCTGACACTTTTTTCACCACTTCTATAATAAAAGCTACACGTTTGGTATCTACAAACTCGTACTGACCTGGGGAATCATAATGCCAGCTCATTTACCATATAATAAACATGGTAAAAAAAAACCCCATTATTCCCCCGTTTTCCAGTCACTATATGGTAAATGAATAGCTTTCAAAAGTACAACTCGTCCCACAAAAAACAAGAACAGTGGAACCTTTGTTAAAAACAATCCGTTCTGGGAGTGTGCTTGTTAAACAAACCAAGTTACTCGTTCAGAAAAGCAAGATTTCCCATAGGAAATCATCGCAATGCAGACAATTCATTCCACAACTTGTTAAATGTCCCATCCTGGTCCCCTATTGTGCCATTCCACACACGTACAAACACACACATTTTATGCTCACCTTACCTTCCGTTCCCTCGACGGCCTCATGGAACTTGTAGTTCGCACGTACAGTATGTGTATCGGGTAACCATCGTGACCGATGCCGGAGCTTCCGCTCCCAGAGCGCTGACGTCAAAGGCAGGAGCCACTTGCCTCTGATTAGCCAGCACGCTGCCTTTGAGTAGCAGCTGATAGGTGAAGTTCCTCCCTCGTCGCGATGGTTACCGGATTCTCATCCTGTACAAGAACCATGAGGCCGGCGATTGAACGGAAGGTAAGGTGAGCATATGTGTACCTTCTGTTCCATCGCCGGCCTCATGGTTCTTATAGTTCGCCGCTACAGGATGTGTATCAGCAAGCCTCGCGACGAGGGTGGACCTTGCCCTGTCAGCCGCTACTCAAAGGCAGCGCTCTGGCAAATCAGAGGCAAGCGGCTCCTGCCTTTGACGTCAGCGCGCTGAGAGCTGAAGGTCTGGCATCGGTCGCGATGGTTACCCGATACACATCCTGTATGTGCGAACTAAAAGTTCCAGGAAGGTAAGGTGAGCATAATATGTGTGTGTTTGTGTGGACTGCAAGAACGGTCAGAGTGCGGTGGATGTACAGAACCGGAAGTGTGTGCGGTGAGTATTTTGCTCGTACAGCAAAGCTTTCTCGTAAACAGTTACAAATTTTACAGCAAGCTTTGCTCGTTCAGCGAAATACTCGCTAACTGGGTTACTCGTTAAGCGAGGTTCCACTGTACTAAGTTGCTGGAAAAGTAAAAGGTTATGGCTCTTGGAAGAAGGGGAGGAAAAAACGGAGAATCGCCCAGGGGTGAAGTGGTTAAATGAAGGTTACACTTTAGTAATGGCTGATTGGTGTTGATGTATTTTTAGGTGTAAAACCTAAATTCCAAAATAATAATCTTTGACTCATTTGTGTAAAATAATGCATCATTTTGGTCTGAAGGTCAGGACTATATACCTGCAAGTCATATTAGGATATTTAGTCAGAAGCGTCACCAATGTACATACTAAGTGCAGGTGAAATCCCCTCCATATGTGAGCTCCATCATGGAGGATGTGCAGCTCGTCAGTATGAGCCTCCTTGAGTACTAAGTCTATATTTCAGCTTTCTCTCACTTTATTTTGTTTTATATGAAGCACACGGATTCTGAGAGGAACACATGAAAACCAGTCTTGAAGAAAATATATGGCACAGGTTTTTTTATATTCCTCTGATCCCAATTTTGGATTAAAATCAGACTATGTATATGATTCTCTTTGTAACATTCTGTACATTACAGAACGTCTGTAGAGAACTTTCTGAAGAATCGGATGAGGTAAATGGAATCTTGGATTTCCGGTAGAAGGAAAAGATAATGTAAAGTCAGCATAATAATCATGTGGAGGTTTCGGGCTCTTCAGTTCAGGTCCTAATTGATGTTGCTTTACGCATCTGTGGACAAATGCAATATTTCTTGTGTGGGAAAATGTCTCAACTCTACCGGTATAGTTAAATCCTTCAGGACATATGGTAATTCCAGTATGTCGGTATGCAAGTATGGCGAGGGAGATCTCGGCGTAGATGTATTAAATAGCTAATAGTAGCTGCCAAAGCGGAGCTCCGATCACTGCTGTTAACTATTTAGATGACACTGTCAATTTCTGACAACTGCATTTAAATGGAGCCGTTGCTGGTGCACAAAGCCATGTCTCAATAGATGGGTTACTGGAAATTAGATGGCAATTAGGAGACTGTTGAAGGCTCCCCTCGCTGCCATCTTGGCACTAATGAGAAGGTTAGCTTATGGCTGAGCTCAAAATGGGCCCAGGATTTTTCCTATACACTGTAATACTGTTACCGTTACTGTAGGGTACAGAACAAGGTCTCCTAAGAAAATTAAAAAAAAAAAATGTAAAAAGTCATTAAAAATAACTTCTTATTTGTTTTCATTTCTTTATCTGGTATCACCACGTCTTTAATAGTAAACGCCGCAAAGGGAAATTAATATAACTTCATCAGAATTGTCTTTGTTTTGGTCACCATATGTTCGTAAAAAAAATAAACAATAAAAGCAATCAAAATTATGTATTTGTCCCAAATTGGTATCAATGACAATGTGAGCTCACCACACAAAAAATGAGTCCTCACACAATATCTTGGACCAGACCTGAGCAAAGTGCGGGCCGCTTGCCACATGGTTCCAGTCCATGGACAGAGAGCCAAAAGGCTGAAAATAGTGGCCATGGGCTGCAGCATGCCCAGCCTGGCACATGCTTCCTGATATCACTAAGATCTGTATCCTCAGGACGCAAATAGCGGTGAATACATTGGTGGAGCAAGGATGGAGGGAGCCAGCAGCTCTTTCTTCCACCAATCAGCATGTGCGACTGAGCCAGTAGACAAGATGACGTCCTATTATCACGTTTTTGTGGAGCGTCATTGTACCGGAGCAGAGTGCTGGCGGAATGTGAGCTGTATATAGCTATATAAAGAGAGATACCATAGACGTAGATGTACCGTAGATACAGGATATTACAAAAATGAGTACACCCCTCACATTTTTGTAAAATATTTTATTATAGCTTTTCATGGGAGAACACTGAAGATATGACACATTGAATAATGTAAAGTAGTCCATGTACAGCTTATGCAGCAGTGTATATTTTGTGTGACTTCTAAATAAATCCACACTGGCAACAAAAGTGAGTACACCCCTAAATGTAAATTGCTAAATTGTGCACAATTAGACACTTATTAGTGTTACAAGGTCTTAGTTGTGAATGGGGAAAAGGTTCATACTGTACAGAGGGGACTATGGGGACTTGTACTGTATTTTTTAAGGGGGACTGTGTGAGGGCTCATACTGTATATAGGGGGCAGTATGCGGGCTAGTTCTGTTTATCAGGGGGTAGTGTGTGTATTGTGTGTGGCCTCTTACTGTATATATGGGGGGGCAGCGTGTGGCCTCGTACTGTATATATGGGGGGGGGCAGTGTGTGGCCTTGCACTGTATATGGGGAGGGCAGTGTGTGGGTTTGTACTTTATATGGTGGCAGTGTGTGGGCTCGTACTGTATATGGGGGCAGTGTGTGGTCTTGTACTGTATATGGGGGGCGCAGTGTGCGCGCTTGTTCTGTTTATAAGGGGGTAGTGTGTATTTTGTGGGTGTGCTCGTACTGTATATGGTGGGCAGTGTGTTGGCTCGTACTGAATATGGGGGTGTAGTGTGGGCTCGTACTGTATATAGGGGCAGCAGTGTGTGGGCTTGTATTGTATAAAGGGGCGACCGTTTATGGGCTCGTACGGATTTATAGGAGTTGTCAGCATACCGAATTCTGATCAATATTAAGTGACACAATATTATTATAAAATGTTTAATGTTGAGAAATTAATTTCAGTCTGTTGGATCGCAACAGTCATGATTTCTCGTGTCCCCTCAGTAAAATGAATTGCCTATTCCTATCTTAGACGGATCAAAAAAAGTTACATGTATTGGAAAATGGCATCAGAAACCAATGTTTTTATCTATACCGTATATACTTTTGAATTTTTGCCAGTCTATTAATGAAATAATCTATGCATCTGTTCGGCAGCTCCATAATCGTAATTTCCTGAAGAATTGTGTTTCCAGGTCATTTTCACTCCACAATAATTGCCGTTAAAAAAAACAAATATGGTAGAAGTGCATATTTTTAGCAATTGTATTACATTGATTAGTATTCCTCGTTTTCAACATATTGTATGGAAAAATGGTGTCATCCAAAACCACAAGTCTTATCAGAAGCCCTTATGTGGCTGCATTGTCAGAAAAATAGAAATTATGGCTCATGGAAGGAGGGGGGGCTGAACGCAAAAGCCAAAAAAAATGCCTGCTCCTTAAAGGGAATCTGTCAAAAGTTTTTTTCTGACAGCAGTATAATAACTATAATAACTTCTAAACCTGCTGCTAGGTAGTCACACAGTCATGAGCTCTGGTTTACCTCCTCCGCCACCACTGAGAGGCAACTTTCAGCCCATGTACAGTGTATATAAGAAGATTGCCAATCAGTGGTGTGGGCAGGGTTATACAGCGCTCAACATTCAGAGAACTGTTAGTTCTGCAGCAGATAAAATGGTGATTTTATCAAAATGACAGCAAGCAGCCCAGTAATGGATGTATCGCTGCAATCTGGGTCTTTACCCCTACATTATTTTGCTTTTAGATGGGGTAGCAAAAACCTGGTGACAAATTCCCTTTAAGGGGTTAATGTGCAAAGCTATGAATGTAGTTTATTACATGCAGCTAAAGATGGAAACAATCTTGATACGGGTGATTTTCATGTTCTTCTAGGCTTGTCATTTCTTTTTATAAGACGCCTGAACTTCCAGTCTTGTCCAGCGTAATTGGAGCAGAATAACGCCGATGCGTATTAATAGCATGGAGAGCATCTCTGAATCCCTGCCTTGTCCTCGTCATCTGCCACTTATTCCGTGGCTTCTTACTTTTCCGCACCCCAGTCTTTTATCTGCTCCTCTCTTGTAATGTTGACCTCGATGTACCCCTCCTCCTCTTGTATACCCGTGTCATTGCTGTGCCCACGCACATGTGTACTTGTGCTTTCTGCTTGTGTCATTGCCTACGGCTGTTCTGGGGGTTTTAGCTTGTCACAACAAGGAAGTTTAGTGGTTTAGGAACAATGGCACAGCTGCCCAAGTAGCATCTCTTCCTCATCTTGCCTGGCACTGCTTGGTGCCAGCAGTCAGCTCAGAAGGAGGGACACGACTCATAACTTTTAACACTTTCTCAGCTCTGAAAAGCAAGTGCATTTACCCATACTTCTAGTTGGTGTCTTATTGTCACTATTTTAGATCGTATTTGGCATGTAGACCACATTTGGGAGCACTGCAGGATTCATGATTTAGGTTGGCATCATTGGTCTCTACCGGTATGTTTACAGATGGAGGAGGATTCGGGACATTAGCACATCACACTTGTGTTGGTAAATGAAGCTCCAGTTCCTCATTTGTGGGTTGTTTAGAAGTAAAGAAGCTGTAAATGGAACTTGGTTTGCTGATGTCAGAAAACATCATTCGAGTCATAGGTCACCTTCCCCTTATTTCTAGGTGTTGTAATAACACGGAATTCTAATCCTCTTCAGATACAGACAAACCTTTTTTTTCTTGTTGTTTCTGCCATGTAGTAAAGAAAACCAGCAAACATAGATAAGTCTGTAAAATGAAGCCAGTTACATCTCATGATGGGAAATTTGTGCTAAGATGTTGGCCATTGTTTTATGGTCTAGATGGGTTGTCCACTACTCTGACCACCTTTGTTTCCCTCCAGTAAATAACACCAGTGACTGCGCCATTGCAGCTATCTCTGCAATGGCTCTGACATTGTCACCATGATCCATGCAACCAATCGGCGCTGACTTCACCCTACCCTCCTTCGAAGTAGTAGACATCCAGAGGAATTCAGAGAGCAGATGCAGTTTTCACTTCCTTCAGATGTCTGATTTGTCCGAAAGAGGGGAGAATAAGGCCAGCACAGATTGGCCACAGAGACTACGTGACATAAATGGGTGTCGAGCGCTGACAGGGTTTTTTTTTCCTTTTTCTAGTTCATTAAGAAACCAAACAATAAAACTTAACCTTTAATAGGTGCTCATGAAGAAGTGATGAAGGATCACTAATTAAAACCATGAAAAAATAAAAGATAACACATGATCCTTGGTGACTCAGCTCAAATGGACCAATACCACATGTGGGGCACACAAAATTCCCATATACATACAAATACCACCATAGACACTGGCTGGATAAGATCCAAAAACCTCACAAGCAGAGGAACCGCCCCCAGGAGGAGGACTTGGAATACATCAAATGGGAAGGTGTCAAAACCAAATCCGATTTTTACTTCCTAAGAAGCCATTCTTATACATAAATGGATCTTGCCAAGAAAAAAGGAATGGTCTTACCAAATTTTTGACTGCCTCACAGGTAATCCAAGCTGCGGCTCCTCAGTGGCAGCACTTTTGAATTTGTCCGGTTTGGAGGACGTGTGCGTCCGTTGAGGGCATCTATTTATATGTGGTCAGTAGCACTTTTGCACTGACTGAATGCAGAGCATTTAACCCTTTGACTCCCCTGAAGTGACTTTAATGAAACGCGTCGGAGTATGCGTTTATCTGCAGTCAAGTAACCAAGCGATTTATAAGGAGGGGCTATGTGTGGTACTTCTGAAGATTGTCTTAGAACCATCAGTGGAGCCGCAGCTTGGATTACCTGTGAGCCCGTCTAAAATTTGGTGAGACCATTCCTTTTTTTCTTGGCAAGATCAATTTATGTATAAGAATCGCTTTTTAGGCTGTAAAAATCGGTTTTGGTTCTGACACCTTCCCATTTGATGTATTCCAAATCCTTCTCCTGGGGGCGGTTCCTCTGGTTTTGAGGTTTTTGGATCTTATCCAGCCAGTATCTATGGTGGTATTTGTATGTATATGGGAATTTTGTGTGCCTCACATGATGTATTGGTCCATTTGAGCTTAGTGACCAAGGAGCATGTGTTACCTCTTATTTTTGTCACGTTTTTAATCAGCGATCCTTAATCACTTCTTAATGAGCACCTATTAAAGGTTAAGGTTTATTGTTTGGTTTCTTCGTGAACTAGAAAAAAAAAAAACAGTTTTGCTATTTCTTAATCTTTTCAGCCATACGTGGTTTATATTGCGAGTTATATTTTTCTACATATATTTGTGTCGAGCGCTGAACTACAGCAGAACAAGTGAAAAAGATACATTTATGAATTAATCAGAGATATACTAAAAAAATATATAAAAACTAACATCCATGTCCTTAGAGGGGTTGCCAGGTTTGGCACTGAATTCTGTAAATGTGTAAATGTGACCACAAGTAAGTGATATACTGCTGGAAACATTCTGACTAGATGTGTGCGACTTCACTCAAATCACTTGTAATGAGTGAAGGAGGCTCTGCATGTCTAGTTGGAATGTGGCCGGGACTATGTATATCTCATACTTGTGGTCACATGACCATCCATCCGGCCATCGGAGAATTCGGATAGTGCAAAATGTGCACACTGGGAGTATGCACAAGTCTGCAGTTACATAGTGGCTGCACACTTTTGTGCTAAACCTGGACAACACCTAAGGCTAAGTTCACATTTCGGATGTTTTGCATCAGTCACATGCGTTGCTTGATGCATGTGACTGATGCGTTGTACAACGGATGACAAAGAAAAGAATTTCATTGTCGGACTCCGTTGTGTGCAGGGGGCGGAGTTCAGGGGGCGGAGCTGAGGACGTCGGTGCCGCGGTCTGCATGGCTGGGGACAGGTGAGTGTGTGTGTGTCTACATGCGTGTGTACATGCGGAGTGCGGGAGGGGGCGGAGCGGGAGGGGGCGGGGCCGTGGAGCTGAGGACGTCAGTGCCGCTGGGACTGCAGGGCTGGGGACAAGTGTGTGTGTGTGTATGTGTGTGTGTGTGTACACATGCGGAGTGCGGGAGGGGGCGGAGCCGAGTGGTGAAGTGTCGGCCTCCTTGCACTGGATCCAGGGTAAATATCGGGTAACTAAAAGCAAAGCACTTTTTCCTTGGTTACCCGATATTTATCTTGGTTACTAGCATACACCGCTTAGCGCTGACTCCCTGCACACGTAACCACTGTAAATATCGGGTAACTAACCAAAGCGCATTGCTTGTGTGAGGTAAATCCGGAGAGATGACGATAAATCATGATATTCAAGTTATGTCAGGAAGCCCTCTCCTGGTGTCACCCCCCCTTTTCCTGTCACACAACTCCTTCAAGCAGAAAATTTACCACAGGGATAAACGGTTTGTTTAGCAACACATCCCATGGCCATCTCCTGTGATATGGAGATTAGGTGATGTGGGAACAATGGACACAGGATGACTCCCTGCCGTGACCCTGTGGTAGGGGCTGCTATCTAATTAGCAAGGCTATGGAAGTAACCAGACAGAACGACTCCAGTAAAAAGTGGTTCATATCTCGCAAGCCATATTTCCGATAAATACGGCAACCATAAAAATGGTGTTTTCGCATGCGGACGATGCTGGCACACCTTTTTTATGGGAGCGGGAGCTTGGGAAATACCCCAGGCGTGATATCAGCCAATGGGGAACTGGCAGACAGGTCATGAGTCCCCTCGTTCTGTAGCTAAATTCATAACTGTCACAATGAGAGCGTTGACGTCCGTCTACGACGCTCCCAGGCAAAGTTATGGCCAATATCCCCTTTCTGGATAATTCTGACTAAAAGCGGGGGGGAGTGGCAGTGCTCCCTCTGAGGTCACTAAGGTAGGAGGGGACCTGGATTTGCCCAGGTTGATAACCCTACTTCGGCCATTTTCCAGGGTTCTTTTGCTCGGGGGCCTGGTTGGGAAAGACCTGTGAGGGAGTTCCTGGAAACCTGGTCTACAGCGCCCCCCTGTGGCCAGACGCACAAGGTAACTGCTGGAACTGTGTATGCCTGTTTGTAACCCATGCTTTGATTGTAACTGTACTCTGACATATGTATATTCTGTAGATTCCCTATTGTATATATTGTAGTTTCTAGTGTGCTTTAGGCTGATTAAATTATATAATTAATCTTGGGCTGCTCTGTTATCTCGATCTTGAATCCCACGTCTGTGTGTTCGGCTAATAGTTACCGTAAATCGGTTGGTGGCAGCGAGTTTGTGCCAAGGATTATTGTGGGGAGGCCAGTGAGATTCGGGGAGGTTTTATATATTCCGCCCGCGGAGGTCGGGGGAATATATACCCTACTCTCACCGGGGACCCTTCAATAATCGGCATAAGTAGTATAGCGGCCTCCTTGCTTATCGTCGGGCAATTCCATAATTGGCCTGACTATAAGAGGGGCGCTAGAGAGCGCATCACGTGCTCTGTCTGTCGGTCGGGAGGTATAAAGGAGGGGTGACCCCCACTTGTTACCCCCCGATTGTGACGTACTGGTAGCCAGCGCGGGGGATTTCTGAGTGACCCCCCCCGGTGGTTCGTGACATATTGGTGGCATAGCGGTGGGATCGAGATAATAGTGTGTGTGAGTGTGAGACCCATACTCCCAGACACTAAAGACTGCCTGCAGCAGCTGTGGCTGCTGGGGTCTTCAGACTAGCTCAACACTAGAGTGTCAGAGTGCAGATACTGTAAGGTGTGTGGGTGCATCAGGTGTCAGTTCTGTGTCAGTGACCAAAAGTCTGCAAGAATGGCTGATGGCACCAGGAGCAAAGCCAAAGGAATGGCCGATGCTCAGGCCAGAGACGATGAGGAGGTTGTCCACGAGTCCTCCAGGAGCCCGACGCCAGAGAACAGCTCTGCAGAGGACATCGCACAACCTGGCAATTATGGACAAGATGAGGAGCAGCTCACCCAAGGGTCCTCAACGAGCCAGATGCCAGCCCTCCGCTCTGCAATGGACAGTGAATCACCAGGCTCCGCAGCGGGCCGCAGATCACCACGTGCCATTCCACCGAGCCTGGGAGGCTCGGATAGCCTTCTTCAAATGGCTATGGCCCTACTCCAGGCTGGAGACCGGGAGGGCTACCAGGAACTCATGGCAGAGCGCAGGGCAGTGTGTGAGGCTGAGGCTGCGGAGCGGCAGGCAGAGCGTGAGGCTGCGGAGCGAGAGCGGCAGGCAGAGCGGCAGGCAGCGCGTGAAGAGCGCCAGGCAGAGCGTGAGGCTGCGGAGCGACGGCAACAGGCAGACCGTGACCACCAGCTGCAGCTAGCTCAGCTCCGGCCCTCATCAGCCACACGTGACCTTCAAGACACCAAACTTCCAAAGGTCCGTGTTGAGGACTTCCCAGTGCTGGAGAAGGATGGAGACTTGGACTCTTTCTTGACTGCTTTTGAACGGACTTGCTTGCAGCACCATCTGGACAAGGACCAGTGGGCCAAATACCTGACCCCCCGTTTAAGGGGTAAGGCCCTGGAAATCCTTGGGGACTTGCCTGCTGAGGCAGATCAGGGCTACGACACCATCAAGCGGGCCCTGATCCAACAGTACAACCTCACTCCAGAGTCCTACCGCAAGAAGTTCCGGACCCTGCAGAAGGGACCAAAGGACTCCTGGGCTGACCACCGGCGGGCACTTGCCCGAGCTGCCGACCACTGGACCCAAGGCCTGCAGCTTTCCACCGGACCGGAGATCCTGGACTTGTTCATCACGGAGCAACTCTTGTGGAACTGCCCTGAGGATCTCCGCCAGTTCATCCGAGACCAGAAGCCAAAGGGGTCCACGGCTACAGCTGCCCTGGCCGATGACTACACCAACAATCGGGCTCCTGAGGCCAGGAGAGCAGCCACCAGCAGCACCTGGAGAGGGGGTAAGATGAACTCTGCGACTGCCCCACCTGCCCCTAGACTGCAGGGGGTGTCCCCCTCAACTCCCCTCTCCAGGCCCGTGGCAGAACCAAGACGGTGCCACCAGTGCAACCTACCTGGACACTTCAAGGCCATGTGCCCTCAGCGTCCCAAGGCCCCGGCTCCGTCCCAAGGGCCGCCCAAGGTGTATTGTGTGGGTGGGGGTGGTGGTAGGTCCCTGGACAGCTTCCAACCTGTCACCGTCGGCCGGTCTGTGACCATAGGACTGCGAGACAGCGCCTCGGAGGTGACTCTGGTGCGGCCTGACATGGTGTCCCCCCAAGACTTGATCCCGGGAAAAACCCTCGCTGTCTCCGGGATTGGAGGCATTGACCCGGCGCTGCCTGTTGCTGACATTTATGTGGACTGGGGCGCAGGGCGAGGGGTGAGGGAGGTGGGGGTAACTGATCGGATCCCTGCAAACGTGCTACTTGGGACAGATTTGGGGCAGATAACCTCCCAGTTTGGGCCCCCCCCCAAGGGCTGAACCTTCAGCCCGTACTGACATGACTCCTAACAATGTTAATGTGTTATCTATGAATGATGTAAGGGAGGAGGGAGTGAACTCTGATATTTCTGCTTGCATAGACACCATAGACACACACTCAGCTGCAGCTGTGACAGGGGAGGGGGTCAGAGAAAGGTGTGACAATGCCTCTACAAGTAACCAGCCAGTGAGCTGGGATCTGTTGCCCTCTGCAGGGATAAGCAGAGAGCAGGGTGCTGCAGGGGGAGGACCAGTGTGTGGGGTGGGGGCTACCACAGCAAATGTGGGGTCCCCAGAGATTTCACAGCGGGGTTCTGTTGCTGCAGGAGGGGAACAGGCAGGTGAGATTGGGGCCGGTCCAGGAGCGGAAGTGCTCCCAGGTAAGATCTCGGTGCATGGTTCCCCCACAACCGGGGTGTCGGGAAGCCAGGTAGGTCTGCCTGAACCGGCGACTTGGTCAGGAACGGAGGAGGAGCAGGCACGACCCACGGTCGCAGCGGCTGTGGCCGCTGTCACCCGCAGTGGGAGTGCTGGAAGCCAAGGGGCCTCCCGGAGGTCCGATAGCTCTTCCCCTTCTGACCAAGTGGCAGCCGAGTCAGGTGGAGGCCAGGACACAGGTCCCGGGGTACTGACTGAAGATGTGACAGTCTCGTCGATTCTGGCCACATCTAGTCAGGGGTTTCAGGCAGCGTTAGAAGCTGACGACAGCCTGAAAGCTCTTAAGGAGCAGGCGGCACAGCCTCCCTCGGACTCTGACCCGGAGCGAGTGGTCTGGGACCAAGGACGGCTGTACCGGGCCACGGTCCAGCAGGGTTCACCGGAGGCGTGGCCCAGGGACCGACAGTTGGTGGTACCCTATCCGTTCCGGACGGAGTTGTTGCGGATCGCACATGAGATTCCGATGGCCGGACACCTAGGGATCGCTAAGACCAAGGCCAGGTTAAACCAGCATTTCTACTGGCCAAAAATGGGGGCCGATGTGGCTGCCTACTGCCGTTCGTGTGAAACCTGTCAGAGAGTGGGGAAGGCGGGGCCACACCCCAAAGCCCCACTAGTATCTCTGCCAATCATCGATGAGCCTTTCAGGAGGGTGGCTGTGGATCTGGTCGGCCCGCTGGCCATCCCCAGCAGCTCCGGGAAACGCTTCATACTGACGGTAGTGGACTATGCCACCCGGTACCCAGAAGCAGTGGCCTTGTCGTCCATTCGGGCTGACAAGGTGGCCACCGCATTGCTGGAGATTTTCTCCCGAGTGGGTTTTCCCCAGGAAATGCTCACTGACCGGGGGACCCAATTCATGTCCCAGCTGATGGAGGCCCTCTGTAAGAAAGTCCAGGTGCGACATCTGGTGGCCAGCCCGTACCATCCACAGACTAATGGCCTGTGCGAGCGGTTTAATGGCACCTTAAAGCAGATGCTTAAGATGTTGGTCGACTCCCATGGGCGTGACTGGGAGCGGTATCTCCCACACCTGTTATTTGCTTACCGGGAGGTTCCACAGGCCTCAACAGGATTCTCACCGTTTGAGCTCCTGTACGGGCGACGTGTGCGGGGCCCCCTGGCTCTGGTGAAAGAGGCTTGGGAAGGGGATTTGGCCACCCCTGGAGTGTCGGTTATCGAGTATGTCATGCGCTTCCGGGACAAAATGCAGGCCTTGACGCAACTGGTACACGACAATATGGCTCAAGCCCAGGCCGATCAGAAGCGTTGGTACGACCAGAACGCTTGTGAGAGGACCTACCAAGTGGGTCAAAAGGTGTGGGTACTGGTCCCCGTACCACAGGACAAGCTTCAGGCAGCCTGGGAAGGCCCATACCTCGTGTACCAGCAGCTCAACCCTGTGACGTACCTGGTCACCCTGGACCCTGCCCGTGGAAGGCGGAAGCCCTTCCATGTGAACATGATGAAGGCACATCATGAGCGGGAGGCATGTGCGCTCCCCGTGTGCAACCTGCCCGAGGAGGGAGAAGCGGAAACCCTCTTGGATATGCTAGCCCAGGTTAGGGCAGGCGGATCCATTGAGGATGTGGAGGTTGGCCCCCAGCTCTTGGAGGACCAACGGTCCCAGCTGTGGGCCACCCTACACCCCTTCCGGGGGTTGTTTACCAACCAGCCCGGAAGGACTGACTTGGCTGTCCATCACGTGGACACTGGGGATCATCCCCCGATCCGGCGTTCAGCATATCGGGTTTCCCTGGAGGTGCAGCAACACATGCGCCAGGAGATTGACGAGATGCTGAAGCTGGGGGTGATCCAGGCATCCAACAGCGCTTGGGCCTCGCCTGTAGTCCTCGTCCCTAAGAAGGACCGAACCACTCGGTTCTGCGTGGACTACAGGGGGCTCAATGCTGTCACGGTCGCCGATGCGTACCCAATGCCACGCATCGATGACCTGCTCGATCAGTTGGCCGGGGCTCAGTACCTGACCATCATGGATCTGAGCCGGGGATATTGGCAGATCCCCCTGACTCGCAAGGCCAGGGAACGCTCTGCCTTTATTACCCCATTTGGACTGTACGAGTCCACGGTGATGCCATTCGGGATGAGGAATGCCCCTGCCACTTTCCAGCGGATGGTCAACACCCTGCTCAAGGGACTTGAAGGGTACGCGGCCGCGTACCTGGATGACATTGCCGTCTTCAGTCCCACCTGGGAAGATCACCTAGAGCATCTAGCACAGGTGCTCAGGCGGGTCCACCGGGCAGGTTTGACCATCAAGCCGGGGAAGTGTCAGCTGGCCATGAGCGAGGTCCAGTACCTCGGTCACCGGGTAGGCGGGGGAACACTGAAGCCCGAGCCTGAGAAAGTGGAGGCCATCGCATCCTGGCCCACCCCCAGGACCAAGAAGCAGGTGATGTCCTTCTTGGGGACCGCTGGGTACTATAGGAGGTTTGTTCCATGCTATAGTAGCCTGGCAAAGCCCTTGACGGACCTCACCAAGAAGAAGCTGCCCTCTGCAGTCGATTGGACAGTGGACTGCGAGACAGCCTTCCGGGCCCTAAAGGACGCCCTGTCCAGCCCGCCCGTGCTACAGGCAGCCGACTTCACGCGGCCGTTTGTAGTACAGACCGACGCCAGTGACTTCGGCCTCGGTGCGGTACTCAGCCAGGTGGACTCTGCGAGCCAAGAGCACCCAGTCTTGTACCTGAGCAGGAAACTGTTACCAAGGGAAGTGGCCTATTCCACAATGGAGAAGGAGTGCATGGCCATAGTGTGGGCCCTGCAGCGTCTGCAACCCTATCTATACGGGCGCCACTTCATCGTGGAGACGGACCACAATCCCCTCAGCTGGTTGCACACCGTCTCTGGGACGAATGGGCGACTGTTGCGATGGAGCCTTGCGCTCCAGCAATACAACTTCACCATTCGCCACAAAAGGGGCCATGACCACGGTAACGCAGACGGGCTGTCCCGACAAGGAGAGGTCGCGGACGGGCGCACGGGGGAACACCGGAGTGTGCTGCCCCCTAGCGCCCTCAAAAGGGGGGAGGTGTGAGGTAAATCCGGAGATATGACGATAAATCATGATATTCAAGTTATGTCAGGAAGCCCTCTCCTGGTGTCACCCCCCCTTTTCCTGTCACACAACTCCTTCAAGCAGAAAATTTACCACAGGGATAAACGGTTTGTTTAGCAACACATCCCATGGCCATCTCCTGTGATATGGAGATTAGGTGATGTGGGAACAATGGACACAGGATGACTCCCTGCCGTGACCCTGTGGTAGGGGCTGCTATCTAATTAGCAAGGCTATGGAAGTAACCAGACAGAACGACTCCAGTAAAAAGTGGTTCATATCTCGCAAGCCATATTTCCGATAAATACGGCAACCATAAAAATGGTGTTTTCGCATGCGGACGATGCTGGCACACCTTTTTTATGGGAGCGGGAGCTTGGGAAATACCCCAGGCGTGATATCAGCCAATGGGGAACTGGCAGACAGGTCATGAGTCCCCTCGTTCTGTAGCTAAATTCATAACTGTCACAATGAGAGCGTTGACGTCCGTCTACGACGCTCCCAGGCAAAGTTATGGCCAATATCCCCTTTCTGGATAATTCTGACTAAAAGCGGGGGGGAGTGGCAGTGCTCCCTCTGAGGTCACTAAGGTAGGAGGGGACCTGGATTTGCCCAGGTTGATAACCCTACTTCGGCCATTTTCCAGGGTTCTTTTGCTCGGGGGCCTGGTTGGGAAAGACCTGTGAGGGAGTTCCTGGAAACCTGGTCTACAGCGCCCCCCTGTGGCCAGACGCACAAGGTAACTGCTGGAACTGTGTATGCCTGTTTGTAACCCATGCTTTGATTGTAACTGTACTCTGACATATGTATATTCTGTAGATTCCCTATTGTATATATTGTAGTTTCTAGTGTGCTTTAGGCTGATTAAATTATATAATTAATCTTGGGCTGCTCTGTTATCTCGATCTTGAATCCCACGTCTGTGTGTTCGGCTAATAGTTACCGTAAATCGGTTGGTGGCAGCGAGTTTGTGCCAAGGATTATTGTGGGGAGGCCAGTGAGATTCGGGGAGGTTTTATATATTCCGCCCGCGGAGGTCGGGGGAATATATATACCCTACTCTCACCGGGGACCCTTCAATAATCGGCATAAGTAGTATAGCGGCCTCCTTGCTTATCGTCGGGCAATTCCATAATTGGCCTGACTATAAGAGGGGCGCTAGAGAGCGCATCACGTGCTCTGTCTGTCGGTCGGGAGGTATAAAGGAGGGGTGACCCCCACTTGTTACCCCCCGATTGTGACGTACTGGTAGCCAGCGCGGGGGATTTCTGAGTGACCCCCCCCGGTGGTTCGTGACAGCTTGGTTACCCGATGTTTATCCTGGTTACGGGGGCAGGGAGCCAGAGAGCATGCGCAGCAAAATCCTACGGATCGCGCTGCTCAAAAAACGTTACAGGCTGCGTTGCTCCCGCCCAGCGGTCAGTTAAAAAACGACTGACCGCGACGAGCGGATGCAACGCAGCATCATCAGTCGCAATCCGTCACTAATAGAAGTCTATGGGGAAAAACAGGATTCCTGCAAAATATTTTGCAGGACACCGTAATTCCTCTAGGCGACGGATTGTGACTGATGCAAAACAACGGAAGTGTGAACTTAGCCTAAGTCTGCAACCATACGACACGTCCTACTATTGTCTATTTTATTTTATCAGACAGCACTCGCACCCATAGAGTAGGATGGATGTATTCACAGATCCGACAGTGACATGCATTAGACTTGGAGAAGGTCCTGTTCTGATAAGATTTTGCAGATCAGACTCTGCCATTAACTGAAACGCAGAAGGCTTACGGTACTTTGGACTTTTGAGTTCATCTGTCTGAACTAAATTTATCATTGACTCTTAATCGGTTAGACAGTCTACCTGATTCAGTAACAGAAAAATGGATACGACTAGGGTAACACCTGGGAAAAAAATTGGTCTGTTTCTCTCAGAAGGTGCCACTGATGTGTGAATATAGCCCTGGTCTGAAAGTTCCCAAATTAAATTCGCTTCATATATATATGTATATATAATAGCATGTGACTATTGAGGCCGGTGATTGACTGCAGTGGTCATATGCCAGTAGGGCACATTATTTTTCTAGGACTCTAAAGTTTGCCGATACCATCTGAGCTTCAAAGATGCAGACATTAGATTGTGTTTTTTCTTATGATGCAGAGACATTAGATTGTGTTTTTTCTTATGATGCAGAGACATTAGATTGTATTTTTTCTTATTGATTAACATTTCCTACAGCTAGTTCTTGCAATTTCAGAAAATCCTTTTAGGGTGAAGGTTTTCTCAAGACTGAGATTTTTAGCTCCAGTCCTAAAGAAAAGTCTGCTGGCGTAAGATGCCCCGAAATTATGGTAGCCGCCTCCTGATGAATTCGGTGGATTTTTGGGCTGTCTGTGAGCCCGAGTTGGAGACCTTCACCATTTATGAGCCAGCCTAGATATTTGCAATAATATGCCACGTTCTGACATCATCTAATCGGTCTGACTACCCGACCCTCCTCTACTCAGCATGTTTAAAGTGGAACAGTTGCAACGTTTTTGCAGAAATATTTGCATCTTTTAAGAACTTGTAAACTGTTGAATTGCGCAATTGTTGATATCCAGATGATTTTGTGGCTCTTTCAACTTCCTAAGTTCTTTAAGGTATAGCCATCTTCTCCCAGATGTTGGTGCTATATAATGTGGGTTGTGAAGAGTTAAACCACCCACTGATAGACTATTTTTCTTTGCCTTTCAGGTGCCGGAGAGTCTGGGAAAAGCACAATTGTGAAGCAGATGAAGTGAGTAGGGTTTCCTATATCTACTTGATGTACGCCTATGCAGTTAAGGCCCCGTCACACTAAGCAACATCGCTAGCAACATCGCTGCTAACGAACAACTTTTGTGACGTTGCTAGCGATGTTGCTGTGTGTGACATCCAGCAACAACCTGGCCCCTGCTGTGAGGTCGTTGGTTGTTGCTGAATGTCCTGGGCCATTTTTTAGTTGTTGCTGTCCTGCTGTGAAGCACAGATCGCTGTGTGTGACAGCGAGACAGCAACAACTAAATGTGCAGGCAGCAGGAGCCGGCTTCTGCGGAGGCTGGTAACCAATGTAAATATCGGGTAACCAAGAAGCCCTGTCCTTGGTTACCCGATATTTACCTTTGTTACCAGCCTCCGCCACTCTCACTGTCAGTGCCGGCTCCTGCTCTGTGCACATGTAGCTGCAGGACAAATCGGGTTAATTAACCCGATGTGTGCTGTAGCTAGGAGAGCAGGGAGCCAGCGCTAAGCATTGTGCGCTGCTGCCTGCTCTGTGCACATTTAGCTGCAGCACACATCGGGTAATTAACCCGATGTGTGCTGTAACTAGGAGAGCAAGGAGCCAGTGCTAAGCGGTGTGCGCTGCTCCCTGCTCTGTGCACATGTAGCTGCAGCACACATCGGGTAATTAACCCGATGTGTGCTGTAACTAGGAGAGCAGGGAGCCAGCGCTCAGTGTGCGCTGCTCCCTGCTCTCTGCACGTGTAGCTGCGTGCGCTGGTAACCAAGGTAAATATCGGGTTGGTTACCCGATATTTACCTTAGTTACCAAGCACAGCATCTTCCACGCGGCGCTGGGGGCTGGTCACTGGTTGCTGGTGAGCTCACCAGCAACTCGTGTAGCGACGCTCCAGCGATCCCTGCCAGGTCAGGTTGCTGGTGGGATCGCTGGAGCGTCGCAGTGTGACATCTCACCAGCAACCTCCTAGCAACTTACCAGCGATCCCGATCGTTGTTGGGATCGCTGGTAAGTTGCTTAGAGTGACTGGACCTTTAGACCTAGCGATGTTTTCATGTAATTGTTTAATACCAGTAAATCCTTTAATGCTTGCCTGAATAGGAAACGAGGGCTTGCATGTTTCACCAGAAGCGGTGCCACTGTGATGTCATGTGTCTGGTAATCACTTTGTTGACCAGCAGGAGGCCTCATACTGAGATCTTGAGAGCTGCTGCTTGTAAGGGGTACTCACACACAGCGAGATCGCTACGGAGATCGCTCCTGAGTCACGGTTTTTGTGACCTCACTAGCGATCTCGCTGTGTGTGACACTGAGCAGCGATCTGGCCCCTGCTGTGAGATCACTGCTCGTTACACACAGCCCTGGTTTGTTTTTTTTATTTTTGCTCTCCCGCTGATAAGCACACATCGCTGTGTGTGACAGCGAGAGAGCAACAATCCTGAATGTGAAGGGAGCAGGAGTCGGCGTCTGACAGCCTGCGGTAAGCTGTAACCAAGGTAAACATCGGGTAACCAAGGTGGTTACCCGATATTTACCTTCGTTACCAGCCTCCGCAGCTCTCACGCTGCCAGTGCCGGCTCCTGTTCCCTGCACACGCTAAGCTAAGCGGTGTGCGCTGGTAACTAAGGTAAACATCGGGTAACCATACCCGATGTTTACCTTAGTTACCAGTGTCCGCAGCTTCCAGACGCCGGCTCCGTGCAAGCGCAGCGTCGCTTGCACGTCGCTGCTTGCTGGGGGCTGGTCGCTGGTGAGATCTGCCTGTTTGACAGCTCACCAGCGACCCTGTAGCGATGCAGCAGCGATCCTGACCAGGTCAGATCGCTGGTGGGATCGCTGCTGCATCGCTAAAGTGTGACGGTACCCTAACCGGTAGACCATTTCAGTAGCCATTGAGATTCTTTAGTGGATAAACAATAAGCAATTTGACTAAATGAGGGTCCTGCTACTGAATTGTATATTACTATAGTACTGAGCATGCCCCTAAATTAGTACCCTTCGTATGCAGTAGAAGAATGACTTGTAAAACCACTGTGCAGTGTTACTTTCAATCCAGTGGCCAGTGCTGCATTTGGAACCAGTCGGGGACCTTCCACTCCTAGCACAACCACTCTGCTTTGAGTAATGTCCCATTTGGCATGGAGCTGGTTAGGTAAGACTTCAGTCAAACCTGAGTGGGCATACAAGCAGCAAGGTATGCTGTGACTGAACTCACTGATGATGGTGCTCGTTACTTGAACCAAGCAGGTCAGACACTCTAAAAGGGCTCAATTCGAGTAACGACTATAATAGAAACCAATGATTGGCCAGTTCGGCTCTCCACCCACAAACAGCCAGCCATTAGCCATATAAAAAGAATTTTTTTTTTTTTTGCGCGAGGGGGTGGACACAATATATTCAAAAACATTGTTTTAACCCCCAAGTAAGAGCCATTCAAAGACTGCAAATGACTCTCCCTGTGGTGCCTACTCATGTCATGCAGTGAAGCAAGCCTGTGCTTTGTGTTCGATGTTTCACGGACAACACATCCGAGCACTCAGGATACTTAATCGATCACCACGAGTACCTGAGCACCTCAATACTCGATCGAGCACGCTTGTTCATCACTACTCTTTAATACTTCTACAGGACACCTGTAAATGTCGGTTCTCCTTCCGTGTACTTTGTACCATGCTGTACTTTTTAGATGCTGCTGTTGGAATTGCAGCCTTATCCCATCACTATGTGCGCTTCAATCAACTGAATGGTTGAGTTTCACATCCAACCAGTGTCGGACTGGCTACCGGAGATCCCGCTAGTAATACCAGTCCTGGCTGCGGTTACCTGGGTTGAACTCCAGAGCTCTCACCTGAGCTCCGGAGTTCAGCCCGGCCTGTTCACAGCTGTCATGAACTGACCTGCAATTGATGGGGGAATCAGCCTGTGCTTGCAGTTCAGTCCTGGAAACCCGCTGTTGAGACCAGGCTGCACTCCGGAGCTCAGGTGAGAGCTCCGGAGTTTAATCCAGGTAACCGCAGCCAGCACTGGTATTACGGTTTCTCCGGTAGCCAGTCCGACACTGCATCCAACTTAGTCCTAGTCTATGCTTTTGAGTAACTATTATGTCAGGTATCTGACTCTAGGCTAGGCCATCAGTTTTATGAAACTTGATAACCCTAGATATCTAGAGTGTTTGAAATCCTTGTTTCATGTATGGAATCTTTTGTATGTTTGTATTGATTTTTCAGATGGCTTATTTTTTGTGAAGGTTCTCTTCATAAGTAATTCATACAGATGATTTGTATGGCTGACCTCAGATGTAATATTCTGAAGTTTGGGCCAACTTTGATTTACCTGAAGTTGACAGCATTGTGGCCACATACCACCCCTGCATTTCGGCTTCAGTTACTGCTTCCTTCAAGGGGTTGTCCCTCCTAAATTCTTAAGTCTACTGTCACTTTGTGTCACTCGGTGACTGCAGACTTATGAATCCTTACAGCCCTTGCTCTGTGTGCTGTGAGGATTTGCCTGTTCCAGAGCTATGCGATATGCATACTCCCTGCCAGTATCCGACTAGATGGCAATGGCTTCGCTCAATCCACGTGCATTGAGTGAGGATGCACCTCTATAGTCGGAACGTGGCCAGGAGCATGCATATCACATACCAACTGGCCACGTGACCACCTTTCCTTGCTCTAACCGGCGAATCCTCACAGTGCGAAGTGAGGATTCATAAACCTGAAGTCACATAGCATGACTGCGGACTTATGGATTTAGACTAATCAGCCCCTTTTTTGAATATCAGAACACTACTGTTATGCCCATCATGACTGATCCATCTCCTACAACACTTTTCAGTGTTTGCTATAGGAACAGAAAACAAAATCCCTAACGCTAATGTGAACCTGTCCTTAGTGCTCCGTGTGGTGTTTAATGCAATTCATAGCCACAAGATTTCTCCATACTATGGCGTCGTATTCGTAAAGCTATTTTATTTCTGATGGAGAGGGTATAGGATAAGTCCATGCACCACCATAAATTAGGCCTTGCAAGTCAGTCAGTTGGCATTATTTCCAGTGTTGTGCTTGCCTTTAACTAATGAAGTTAATGCAGTGTTAGTCGTTTCTCCATTACTTTTTCAACAATCTCCTTTTATCACGTATATGTGTATACACTAATGTATTTATTGTGGTTTTAGGATTATCCATGAAGACGGATATTCAGAAGAAGAGTGCAAGCAATACAAAGTGGTTGTCTACAGTAACACCATCCAGTCCATAATTGCTATCATACGAGCCATGGGAAGACTGAAAATTGATTTTGGAGATGTGACGAGAGCTGTGAGGGCTAAGTCTACATTATAGTGCATATTGGGCTTCTCGGCATTAAAATGTTTTAAGAGATTACATATTAACCTATTATTTAATTCCCTTTCCACTCTACTCAGGATGATGCCCGGCAGCTGTTTGTCTTAGCCAGTAGTGCAGAGGAAGGCATTCTCTCCCCAGAGCTTGCAGGTGTCATTAGGAGGCTGTGGAAAGATGCTGGCGTGCAGGCATGCTTCGGCCGATCACGAGAATACCAACTCAATGACTCTGCCTCATAGTAAGTGTGAGATATGATGAAGGAAACCAGTGGAAGCAATTAGCAGAGCTTTTAAAATTCTGTTGAGGTTCATCTCATAAAATATTTCTTTCTTTTTTCTTAAAGCTACTTAAATGATCTGGATCGGATCTCGCAGGCCAATTACATTCCTACCCAACAAGATGTGCTCCGGACGCGAGTCAAAACTACGGGTATTGTGGAAACGCATTTCACATTCAAAGACCTTTACTTTAAGTAAGTCAAAGCCTAATATTCTTTTGAATAGCTTTTCATCTTAATACAAACTATTCTTTTGTGTTTTTTGTTTTTTTTTGTTTTGTTTTTTTCACATTAGTGGTTTCCAACTCAGCCGGGCAAGTGGGCTACACATAGAAAAACTTTGAATATGAGGGGGCGCATTCTTTAAGGGATAAGTTTTCAGTGATGCTATTAGTTTTGTGTATGACCTTTTTTGATAATTTTTGATAATTTTTTTTATTTCATTTTTTCTTTTTAACAGGGTCATATGGCCTTTGGTACAAGCCCTCTTTTCTACTTTGGTTTCAACATAAAACAGTGGAGGTTTTTTAGTGGTCAGCATTTTTCTGTTTTTTAATACTTTTATTATAAATATAAAAAAATTAAAAAAATATATATCTATATATAATATATTGAAGTAATTATAAGACTCCCTTTCCCTCCCAAAAATTTGGGAGGAAAATGAGGGGTGCGTCTTAAAATCCAAATGTAGCTTACCGGGAGGGTGGCGGTGTAGAAGGGTCACAGGAGGAAGGGGCAATGCTTGTGCGGTGGGCAGTGCTGCTCTGTGCCGGGGCTGTGCAGCACGGCTCTGCTCACTGTCGGGGCTGCTCTGTGCAGCGGGTAGTGATGCATGGGCCATTTTGAAGGTGTCGATGGTGAGGGCTTCAAAGCATGGTGGCCAGAGTCCGCGCATGCGCAGATGGAGCTCTTGGCTCAAGCTCTCATCTGCATATGCGCCGACTTCGGCCTCCATTTCTTTGAAGCCTGCACCGCCGACATCTTAAGAATGGCCCGTGCCTCACCGCCTGCAGCACAGAGCAGCCCCGACACAGAGCAGGCTCACGCCGCACAGTCCCGGCATAGAGCAGTGCCGCTGCCCGCAGTGAGCCTCTGGGCCCCTCTCTGCACCGCCCGCAGCATTGCCGTACTCCAGCACCACCGGATAATAATTTTTATTTTAATTTTTTTTTATTTTTTTTCTCTCTAAATTTTGGGGTGCGTCTTATAATCCGGTACGTATTATAAAACGAAAATACGGTAGTTTTACAATTAGCTCTTTAGTAATTCTGGCCCCCATGCATTAATAATGTCCCTGAGCTTGTAATAATGATTCCATATCTAATAATGTTCCGTCTTGTTATAATGTCCCTTATCCTGGAATTTTAGTCCCCAATTTATAATAATGTCACATATCCTGTAATAATGATACCCATCTTGTTATAACGTCTCTCATTTTAGTGCTCATCCTGTAATAGGGTTCCTTGTCCAGTAATGAGGTCACCTGTCTTGTAATATTGGTCCCCTTCTTGAAGTAATGTCCCCTTCTTGTGTTAAAGGGATGGTTCAAAGGCTGAAAATATTTTCATCTAAAGCCCCATCTATTTATTGCAATAATCTAGAATAATTTTTAATATAGTTGCATTAAATATGTAATCTCCTTCCTCTCTACATTAGCTACTATTGATTTTTTTTTTTCCTCCATTTACTGTCTGATGAAGCTTTGTTTTAGAATCCCAGTGCATGCTGGGTTACTCAAACAAAGTGTCATCAAATGCAGAGGCAATGGTGACTGCCAAAGCCTCTTACTCCTCCCTGAAACAAAACATAATCAGTGGCACTCGTTTCAGGAGCTGGTATGGTCACTGCTCTGTCCCTGTATGCTGTCATTTTGCGATTTGCACAGTGACAATGGTCTGTGTTACTGGCTCAGATCAGTAAAGCTGGCGACAGGACAGCACACATCGATTATCAAAGTACCCGGCAGCATTCAGAAACCAGTTTTACCCCCGCTCGCAAGTGCTGTCTCTTGCAGGGGTGGAGCTAGTATCTGACACAATGCACCGATAATGCATCCTGCTCTACTGATCGAGCAAGCAACACAATGCGCTGTCACTATGCAAATTGCACAATAACAACACATAGGAACACCGCAGAGACCAGACCAGCCCCTAAAACGAGTGTCACTGGTGACTCTTCATTTCAGGAAGGAGGCAGTGACCGCAGCCTCTGCCCCTTATGACACTTTGAAAATCCCAGCATGTACCTGGATTCTCAAATAAAGCGTCATCCGACCAGACGTAAAGCGCCATCAGACCGGAAGTAGGCAAAAAAAATTGAATGCAGTCATATTAGAAATTAGTTTTCGATTAGGCCAGTAGATGGGGATTTATCTTGTAGTAAGATCTACATTCTAGTATCCTTCTTGTTGCAATATGTCTTTGTTCCCTTCTTGTTGCAATGTTCCCATCTTAATCCCTTTCTTGTTGCAATCTCCCCATCCTTGTCCCCATCTTGTAGTAATGTCCCCATCGTGGTCCTCATTTTGTAGTGTTGTCCGCATCCTGGTCCCCATCTTGTAGTAATGTGCCCCATTCGCCTGTTCTGTACATGCACACATAAAATATCTTCTCACCTAACCTCGCTCCGTCTGCAAACGACATACTTTTCCTCTTCCACACGGGCGGTTTATAGCAGCAGCCGCAACAGAGATGCTGATGTCAGTAGCCAGTGTCTGGCAAGTGGCTGGTATCTATTCTGTGATACATTTTAATTGAATGTACACCCGAGGACACACATTCAGTTGAAATGAAACGCTGCCTTTGGCAGGCCACAAAATGGAGCCTCAGGGGCCACATGCGCACTGCTTATTTGTACTGCAGTATCGCTCTACTACTCAATTCTCTAACTTCAATTTGTTTTTATCAATTTGTAAGGTTACACGTCTACACTTCACGGATGTGTACTTTACAAGATAAACTACTGCATAACTCTTAAGGCTAACCTTCTAAATTCTGCTGCTGAAATGCCATTGATGTACCTTGGACCTGTACCATACTTGTCTCCAAAATTGCTTTTCTGTTTTGAATCCACAGTTCATTTTCATGCTCATTATTTGTGGGGCTTTTTTCCCTCCCTAATAAGTAAGAAATCCACCCATCGTCTATAGACATTAAATTGTTTTATACAAAACTTGGGCAACACTTTTAAGCCATTTAGAGCCAGGTACGCAAAGATTGTGTCACTGAATTCACATTAAAATTTAGAGATTAGCGGACCCGTGGAAGTTTGGATTCGCTGAGTTCAGCCGGACTTAGTTAAGTTTGGTTCGGGACCCGAATGTGACTCCCATCCCCAACCCCCATATATTAGTCAATGGAGACCCTAGCTTCTGTGCTTTAAAAAGGTCGTAGTAAGGGCTAGGGGGCTGCAAAAGAAAGCAAAATGGGGGTGATTGCCCTGCAAACATGTGGATAGGGAATAAATAAAGACATGAGATTTGTGATAACCAGCACAGGTAAATGGACAACTGCGGGCCGCAACCCTCAGCTGTCAACTTTACCTTGGCTCGTGATCAAAAATAAAGGTGACCCACTCCATTTTTTTTTTACGTTACTCAGATAATTAAAAAACAGGTCCCCCCTATTTTTGATAACTGGCCAAGGTAAAGTATTTTAACGTGTCTGGATTTTCCCCACGGGTTAATAAATACATATTGTATGCATGTATGTATGCATGTGTACATGTGTATATATGTGTGTGTGTGTATATATATATATATATATATATATATATATATATATATATATATATATATATATATATATATATATATATATATATATATATATATATATATATATATATATATATTAAAATGTGTGTGTGTGTGTATATGTACGTGTGTATATGTTTATATATTTATCACCCTCTAACGTCTTTTATGCAGAATGTTTGATGTTGGAGGACAACGATCAGAAAGAAAGAAGTGGATCCATTGTTTTGAAGGTGTAACGGCAATCATCTTTTGTGTGGCACTCAGTGATTATGATCTGCTTTTGGCTGAAGATGAAGAAATGGTAAGCGAGAGTAACAGGATTTACAATGGTGTAACAAGAGTTTTCATATAGATATGCAGAGTGTGTAAAAGGGGTTTTCCAGAAATAAGGGAAATATGCTTTAAATTAAGGATAAAAAAATCAATTATTTTGTAAAGATGCTTGGTAAGCTGAAAGTGAAGGGCAGATGTAATGTGGAAAAATAACTTTCCTAGAACGTTTTCTACGTGTGAGTTAGTACCAGTGTGTTAGACACACAGATACAGCGCTGTGGTGTGTGCTCACTAGCCATCTTTCTGAGGACTTCCAGTGTATCACGTAGCTTGACTCGCATATTGAAACACAAGTACACAGGCATCAGCCCACCTTCATGATCATGTAATGCATCAATGGAGCATTTGACCTGTATTACTTACTCTTGGCAAGCCCTCAGAATAACAGCTGCGACATTTATGCCTTGTACATCATTGGCGCAGTACACCTTGGGGGGGGGGGGTGTTCTGTATACTTTCAGCCCACCCAGCCATATACCTAAGTAAAATAAATTACAATACTATTTTAAATTTATATTTTCATCCTTTACTTGAATATATTTTTTTTCTTATCATTGGAAACCCATTTATTTTATTTATTTTGGATTTTAAAAGCAGAAAATATCAGAAGCTACGTTGTTTCACACGGTCGTATGTTCAGTCCAAGAGACCTCCGTGAAAAATGGACAGCACTAGGTCTAATGTTATTTAGTTGGGCTGTTCAGTTTGACAATAGGGTTGCGGCACTGCACCAGATACCTGCCACTTCATTAATGCAATATTGGTACACACCACTTTTTGCTTGGAGTTTGACAGTTCTTAGACCCATTTTTGGCATTTTTACATCTCTCTTATTGGTTGTAAAACGTAGATACATATAAGAACCAATTTTGCAGACTGGAAAAATAATGGAATATTTTAGACAAGCAATGCACAATCGAATCTGCTTAACGGCAAGTATACAAAGCTTATAGGCTGCTCCTTAATGTAATGACGTGGTCACCTTTCAATCATTTACATACAATCCTTTAATTTACAGTAGAAAGTGAATATTATAGTGATTTTAAAATTTAGATAATCAGATGAAGTTTAAAGATATATATTCTTGTGGCGGGTGAGTAATACATTCTGGGCCAGTTGTAATGTCAAGAGCTTTGTCCATAACTTTTATCTTTTACATCATTATACAAGGGGCTGCTGTTTAAGTATTTGGCTTCACCCAGAAAGACATGAGATTGGATGATGAAACTTTACATGTATTCCACATACTCTCCACTGTTGTCAACGCATTTCTTACATATAGCAAAGCCAACAAGAAGAGTTCAGCACTAGAGACCAAAGCTCAAAGTCAAATACATAGCTAAAACCAGCAGCTGGGGTAGAGAGTTATGGACTGAAGGGGGTGCCAACCAAAAGCAGAAAAAGCAGGTTGGCACTCACCCAGATAAATAAAAGCTGTCCTTTATTTCAAATGGACGGGAGGAACAAGGGGAGAATGCGGAAAGCGAGGACGACAACTGCCGTTTCGCGCTGAAGGTATAGCTTCTACGGGTCCATGGGAGGTGAGCTAGTGACGCATGGACACTTAGAGGCGCTGCCTTCAGCGCGAAACAGCAGCTGTCATCCTAGCTTTCCACATCCTCCCCTTGTTCCTCCCGTCCATTTGAAATAACGGACTGCTTTTATTTATCCAGATGAGTGCCAACCTTATTTTTTTTTTTTAACTCTTTACAGCAACACACTTCTTACAGCAATATTCTAAGTTCTATAAGCCTAGCAAATAGAAGGATTTTGGTTGTGCCTCTAACCAGGCATCTGTAGCAGCCATGGTATCAGTAATGGTCTGAAATTTGTTACCCTTGGGGGGTTTCTTCAAGTTTGGAAAGAGATAATAGTCGGAGGAAGCTAGATCTGGTGAATAAGGTGGGTGGTCAACCTGCCGGAAGCCCAGCTCTGCCAGTATTGCTGTGGTTGCTTGTGCGGAGGCATTGTCTGGCAGGAACAAGATTCCTTTGGACAGCTTGCTGCACCTTTTGGCCTTCAGAGCTGCCTTCAATTGGTCCAAAAGTTCAATGTAATACCTTGCATTGATGGTGGAACCTTTTTGAAGGTAGTCCAGTAGCAGCACGTCCTCCTTATCCCAGAATACAGACGCCAGCACCTTAGTGGCTGATTTTTGCACCCTGAACTTCTTTGGATGAGAAGAACCACTGTGCCTCCACTCTTTTGACTGCTCCTTGTTTTCAGGATCATACAAATAAATCCAGGTCTCATCCACAGTGACCAGTCGATCCAGGAAGATTTTATCAGTCCAGAAACACTGACAAATGGACCGGGAAGTTTTCACTCGCATGCTTCTCTAATCTGTTGTCAAACATTTGGGGACTTACTTTGCAGATAGCTTCATGTCCAAATGTTCATGGATAATGACACAAACACGTTCACGGGAAATCCTTATGATGTCTGCTATTGCTTTAGCTGAAATTCGTCGACTTCTCCAGTATGAGGTTGTGCACAGCATCGACGATCTCCAGAACAACATCCACTCTCGGTCGTCCAGGACGTTTCTCATCATTGGTACTGAAGTGGCCCCTTTTTAAATTTGGCAACCCAGTTCTTAACTGTGGAGTTTGAAGGGCATTGATCCCCCAATGTCTGCAAGACATTGCCATGAATATCCTTCGAGGACTTTCCTTGCAGAAAAAAGAATTTTATCACTCCTCTGCTCTGTTGCTGTGAATATCGCATTATACTCCGCCATGTTGTTTTCCCGCGTGCATAGAACACTGTTGCCATGAGCAACAAACACTACATTTTGAAAACATATATTAGACACATAAAGCACTTAATGACAGACACATTATGTAATGTAACATTTTGATAACATAGAAACAAAAAAAATCACAAAACCAAAGACTTATTAGCAGCCCCTAGTATTTTGAGGTTTACCGAGAAATGGCAAATCTTATATAGTAGTGAAGTTCAGACATTGGAATTTAGATTACATTTATTGTCATACAGTGCATTCACAGTCAACATTTGTCACCTATGCTGGGATAAATGTGTGATCACAGGATGGCTTTTTGCAAGGTTGCAGCACATCGATATTCCATCCCTCATTGTCAGTCACAGATTTATCATCTGTAGATACTTGGTAAAAATCTCTTTAAAGGGAATCTGTCAGTAAGATCAACTTCCCTAAGCTGTCGATATGGGCATATAGTACATAGAAATATGAATATAAATGTGATTCAATGTCTTATTCCAGAGAAATACACATTTCTCTTGTCTGTAAATGAATGGTTAAAAATCTCTAACTAAAGTGTGGGGTGCACAAAAATGGCTATATATATGTATATAATTGCCTTATTCTGTCTGTCTGTCCTTGCTCCAAAATTGTGTAGTTACAGTGACAGTGTCGTTACAGTGACAAGTCACCTCGGCCTGGCCCCGCCCCCCGCATGGATTGGTCGCTAGCCCCGGCCCTTCGCACGCATCGCCCACTTGGCCACGCCCCTCCCCAGAATTCAAACGAAGCCCCGACTCCTAGGTGACTGCTGCAGTGCACTCCCAGGAGTCCACACCGGCAACCCAGCCCAGACATAACCTTGCGATGCTGGGATCGTGACGGAGCCGGTGTACTCTGGTAACCATGATACACATCGGGTAACTATAGGAAGCGCTTCCCTTAGTTACCCGATGTGTATCATGGTTACCAGCGTACACCGGCTCCCAGTACACATGTGCAGGGAGCCGGCATACACTGACGCCTCACCCGCTCGGCCCCGCCCCCGGCACACATTGGCACGCTCGGCCCCGCCCCCAGCGGACATAACCTTGCGATGCTGGGATCGTGATGGAGCCGGTGTACGCTGGTAACCATGATACACATCGGGTAACTATAGGAAGCGCTTCCCTTAGTTACCCGATGTGTATCATGGTTACCAGCGTACACCGGCTCACGGTACACATGTGCAGGGAGCCGGCACCCCAGGACCACTCCTCCCATTATACTCCTCTTTCCCCAGGACCACTCCT